>NC_081192.1:11450000-12650000 GCF_902713425.1 Acipenser ruthenus | reverse complement strand
ATTCAAACGTGCTGATTTCAGAGACTACCTAATCGACCATGATGTTAAATACCCAACATTACCTCCAGAACCTGTTTTAACACGGTGGTTCAAATTTGTTGAGTATCACAGCAGTCATGTCGTTTACTAGAAATGATTTGTTGCTCAGGAAATTGAAATGGAGGATGAGACTGCCGTTTTAGCAGAGCTCAGTGTTTTGCTGCAGACTGATTTAATATTTATACAATCAGAAGCAAAGGCAATTGTTGAGACCTTACTTTACTTTTGAATTACGGTCTACTTTAGCAACATAAGTATATAATGTTGCATCAGAATTACTTGCTGAACTTCATCATAAAGAATGGAATGCATCATATAATTGAAAGTGTCAAGTTTTTCACAACTGCACAGCTAAACTGTAGGGTTTTAAATACAGACAAACAGCCAGCATCCTTGATTCCAAGCAAGTACTCTCCCACAAATGTGGTGACTACGAACAGAGCATCCCATTACTGAGTTCATCACTTGAAGGTGAGTGGGCAGTTTACTTGAACATTGTAAAGGAATGTCAGAGTAACAATGAGTTGGCACTGCATGGACAGCTGTTTGCCAAAACTTAGCCAGATTGCTGGAGGCATATTGGTAATCCCATGCAATTCACAACGCTACTGTATGTTGTTGGGAAAGTATAAAGATGCAAGCCTAAGTGAAGTTTAATATGACTTAAGCATTTCTCTACTATTAGCATGGGTATTTGTTTGAAGATACTGGCATTAAAACTTGTTGTTACTGGTGTTGCATAGAAGAACATTTATGTGCAATAGCTTTGGACTTCCTTTGGAGTTACTGTTTATTTTTATTGAAACATTTTTTTTCTTGAATCTTAAGGACTCAAGTTTACCTGAGAAGGACACAGGGACATTTAAGCAAAATGTTTTCATGAACTGTTAGCTTGCTGCAGAGTGCAATTAGGCAGCTTTTTCTTTTGATTGTATACTACTGCACTGCAAAAAAATATGTAATTAAGTGGGGGTTTTTTTCAAGTGTTTTTCTAGAACGGCTAGAAGGCATAGAAAATCAAAGAAGAAAATGAAAACAAAAATAGAACAATGGAACAATATTCTTATCATAATGTAAATTTAGAATGTCAGATTCTAAGAATTCCTGGAAGAGCTTGGTGAAACAAGCCAGTTAGTAGTTGTGGTTTAGTGGAAAACACTAGTTTTGTGTGGAAGCTTAGTCGTAACATATAGATGCTGTCACTTAGTATCAGTTATCAGCAACAGTGTAAACAACGAATCCTGAGAGCCCAATAACAGGGTTTATGCCGCTCCAAGATACACATTCTCAGCTTAGTGACAAGCTTAATGGGAGTGTTCATTCTGAGGCTGAAATGACTTGCTACACATCCGAACATATCATGGATATTTAAGGACTTTACAGGCCTTTGAGGTAGACTCCTGCATCGGATCGCGTACCCACGGGGCCCGCAGGTGAACCGCAAAAGCGGGTCGGGTTCGGGTCGGAATATGAACATTTTCGCGGTTTGCGGTTCGGCTGCGGGTCCAAAAAAAAAAAATGTTGGGTCTGAATTTGAATAACCAAAAATGTGTTCTGTCATTTCAGTGTACTCGTCTGTAACCCTTTCCCAGATAACTTATTAGAAGGTAAATGTACCAGTATTTCCTGCACTAAAGCAGGAGACGAGTAGGGAGGAGTCAGCTGACTAAGCAGTGTTCTTCTCGCTTGTTTGATACGTCGCAAGATCTTTTTATCACAATCGGGGTTTATATCATGTAGTGGATAATAGTTCAAGAGGTAAATCAGAAGTGTGGAATTCTTTTGGAATCATAGCGAATGAAAATAATAAACATGTGACTGGATTTGTTGCTTGTCATTATGTTTTTGTAAAAGACAGCCACAAAACTGGTACATCATCTCTGCAAAAGCACAGGTGTAGCTCCCTTTCAGCTGGTGGCACGAAAGGAAGATACAAGTATTTGATAGTAAAGTAGCGATAGTTAATATGTTACAATGTTCAAATATATGCAGACCACTAGAGAAAGCTACCACGCTGTATAGCCTTGTGTAAACTCAATCCATGGAGAATGGTTGAGATATCTGTGTGTGAATGTGAGAGAGTCAGTTGACGCAGGCAGTAGGTAAAGGACAAACACTTGCGGGTTTGGGTCGGGTCGTGGGTAAGAAGACAGTGTAGCGGGTTGCGGGTTCGGGTTGGAAGCGGGTCGTAAAAATCGGACCCGCGCAGGACTCTACTTTGAGGTTGTTAAACAACATAAGAGCATAATTCAAGTTATTTTGCAAAATATGTAAGCTGTAACTAACAGCCATCAGAAGTTCATAAGGTAATAAATATCCAGAAGTAATTTTGCAATGCCGTCTGGAAGATTGTAGTAGTTGTCACTTGTAGCTATTATACTGTACACCATGGTTTTTGTTAAAAATTAATATTTCGTAATGTATCAACCAATACTGACCAGCTGGTGGCACCAAATGGATACTAAGTTTTGAGTAAGCTAGAAAATATCTTATCTGTAATGTGTATTATCATGAATCTAAAGCCAAGTGCATACTGTCAGTTTTTATTGAAGTTACACTAAATGTCTTCATCTAGACAATGTGGGGAAGCTATAAAAAAAAAAGGCCAGCAAGATGCTCGGATATATTATGAAAAGTGTTGAATTTAAATCAAGGGAAGTAATGTTAAAACTTTACAATGCATTAGTAAGACCTCATCTAGAATATTGCGTTCAGTTCTGGTCACCTCGTTACAAAAAGGATATTGCTGCTCTAGAAAGAGTGCAAAGAAGAGCGACCAGAATTATCCTGGATTTAAAAGGCATGTCGTATGCAGACAGGCTAAAAGAATTGAATCTATTCAGTCTTGAACAAAGAAGACTACGCAGTGATCTGATTCAAGCATTCAAATTCTAAAAGGTATTGACAATGTTGACCAAGGGGACTTTTGTGACCTGAAAAAAGAAACAAGGACCAGGGGTCACAAATGGAGATTAGATAAAGGGGCATTCTGAACAGAAAATAGGAGGCACTTTTTGACACAGAGAATTGTGAGGTTCTGGAACCAACTCCCAAGTAATGTTGTTGAAGCTGACACCCTTGGATCCTTCAAGAAGCTGCTTGATGAGATTCTGGGATCAATAAGCTACTAACAACCAAACTAGCAAGATGGGCCGAATGGTCTCCTCTTGTTTTGTAAACTTTCTTATGTTCTAACACTGGATTCATAGTTTAATTACAGAACAATGAAAAGTATTCTGTATTTAAAAGTACTGTGCATTTGATTGAAAATACATATGGAAGTGAACTTTTAAAAAGTATACACTGCAAATGACCTGCACTTAAAACCTGCATGTCCCATTCTGATCACAGGCATTTTTAAAACACAAAAGACGTCCTCAACATCATGGTATTGAGAAAATCAGAAACATTGATGACTTGCATCCACAGTTTGCTGTTCCAAAGCCTGTATTATTTTATCCTGTTTTTTCAGAATGCTTTGCAAAGTGTTTGTGGGAATGTTGAAATCTGCTGCAACATCTTTGTTTTTTCAACATCTCCACTTTTGTTTGCAAGGATAGTGCACGCTTTTGCGTGAGTACTATGGCAATTCTAAATGCATTATAGGCTCTGTAGTCCCCAAACAGCACTAAAATACAGTACAGAGGTGCTAATGTGGATGTAAGTTAATACATTTCCCTATATCCTTTGCACTCAGCGGTTTGAACTAGGGTGTTTCATTTTATTCACATTTTTCTTCCCTGGGAGGACGCCAATTTGGGTTAAGTTAATTCCTATTATAGAAGTCATTTACAATAAGCGACTGCAACATTTTAAAGATAATTTGACTGTATATTGTATGATAAGGACAACACTAATATTGCTTCTTTGCCTTGGCATAATCATATACTAATAAAGTCGACCTGCTAGCTACAGTAAAACAATACCACCAACACAGTGCAATCTTCTGTTAAATATGTCAAAAATGTGCATAACATTTTATTGCAGCGTAAGAACCACACAAATGGATCTGAAAAATGTCACATTGACTCCAGTGCCTCCAAAGCCTTATGTATAACATTCAGCGTTTATTGCTTGTAACCTAATTATCTTTTAATCGTTAATACACATAATGGAGAAAAAAATAATAATAAATGTTACTCAGTAGGAGTTCTCTGGTGCAAAGTTGCTGAGCTTGTGTGTGGGCTCTCAAGGAGTGCTCAAAAGTATAGCACAGAAGCTACTGGGTTTCTTAGGCATAATAAAACATTTTTAGATTCTAACACTGGTTATCTTAATAATGCACACAGAGAAAAGTTATTTTGATAATGAAACACGTATGAAAGCTCGAAAATGAACTGTCATGTGCGTAGTGCTTTCTTTCACTGTTAATTTCTAGTAGTTTAGTTTAGTAGGCTTGTAAAACAACATGAACCGCAACAATGAGCAAGTGAACAAGTGATGCCTCGGATGTTGACAATTTATTTATATATATATATATATATATATGAACATAATTTTGATCTTCTATTTAGCACCATGTAATCAGAAAAACTACAAAATAATATCACAAAAGTCTACCGGAAGCCACGTTACAAAGCAATCCTGTTTAGTTCAGATAATTGTATCAAAAGGAAAAAAAAGGCTGCAGAATGTGTTTGGTTTTCAGATGAAATTCAGTGGGCGTTTTGATAAGGCCTTAAAAAGGGGATAGAGAGGCATTCTTCTTTTATGTGTGTATAATTTTATGGATAGAGTGGCAAGTGCCAAGAACATTCTGTCATTATGTTAACATAGAAATAGGCAAGAAAATGTGTGGAAAATAATTAGATTTGGCTACAAAAGTATGGAGTCGATTTTACTTGGTAATTATTCATGTTAAAGTATCTATTTAAATCTAATGCATTGTGTCCAAAATAACTTAGTCCTAACCTTCTGTTTGGTTGAAGTTGTCTGTTGTCAGCATACTGGATATGTCATGAAAAATGTACATGTTATCACAAAATATAAGCATGGAAGAAATGTATCCATTATATGAAGTGCTGTACATTTTAATGCGGTTTGTTATATGTATAGTAAGGCACCACTACTATTCCAAAGTACACAGGTTAATTGGGCTATTCCCCACAGGGAACAAAGTCCCCAGCGACGAGGGTGTGTTGAAGGCGGTCGTACGTCCGTACATGTTTCACACTTTACAACAGCTTATCCAATTGGGATGCATTTTCATAACATTATTTAGCACATGTTGCTAAATAATTTAGCACATTATTTAGCACTGCCTGTCTGCCTGTCTGTACATTTGTTCATCTGTATGTCGCATTTACATTTTTGCTAAACCTAAATAAATTGTGATAGTTGTTGGGAATTTACAATTGTGGGGATACAGGAGGTGTCTATATCCGTATCTGTATTTCACATCTACCACTTTTTTCCCCCCAGATACCGGTAATCTTCTTTACTCTTTTGCTTACCTAATGACATAGAGGTCTTAGCTACCACTTATCCAATTTACATTAAACTGTTCATTGCTATTTCCTATTCAATACGTTTCTGTGCATACTGTTATTATACTCTCTGCTCATCAACTGTTTTGCCATTGATTTTGAATTTACAGCCATGGTGGAGAATGTGTGTTACAGATATATTAATTACATATTGTACTGTCATCTCTCCATTTTAACATCCTAAGCTGAAGTGAAAGGAGTTTATTTCTATTTCTTGATGAAATACATTTTAAAAAGTTAAGTGTATATTCAGATAGACAAGTACCTGTTTCTCTCATAAGTAAAAAAATAATTAAAAAGAACCCCCTGATGCTCCAAATTGGATTTCTGTTTGTTCTTTGGTCTGTTTGTGTCTGGTCTGTATTCCCAGCTCCCAGATTTATGAGGTTAGGCGTAGAGATGTGGATTGACAGCATTTCACGATATACTTAAGAAAGCATTTTTGGCATTGCTTTCTTTGGTTAATTGGTTTTAATTAAAAACTAAAGGCCTGATGAGTAATATTTTGGGCCTATATTTCTTTCTTGTGAAATCATATTAATCAATTCACAGATGTCCACTGGTAAATATGTATTTAAGTGTAACTGCATTCATTTCTATGTGTTTCAATATGCCAGATTTTTTTATTTTATTTTTTTGAAAATTGTTTCAGAATATTAATAATTATACTGATAGCAACACACAGGCATACAAACCATTTTGCCAAGTTGCAGCTTTTGGTAGAACTTTGGAGGGACTGGAAAATGTAATTTTAAAGTTGTGCTTTATTAGAAAACAATTCAGTACCAAAAGCCAATCTGCTAAGGGGCTTCTATCAGACGGTAGAAACCTAAATTAACGTCAGCCCATCAGCTGTGATTCAGATCAGTCTGCTTGAGTACCAGGTTTTCATGTACACCCTTGTAAGCCTGTCAATGTCAACTTGACTCTTTCTTGTCGTGCAGATCAGCATATCATCTTATTCACTGCTGCATGTCCAGTATATGCAGTACTATAGGCTAACAATATACTCAACGCAGCCTATGGTGCATTTCTTATTTTAACTAAAAGCAGCTCAGACTCCACTAGCTGCTCCCTGCATTAACATCTTGGCTCATTTCAATTCACGGATGTCCTGATAAAAGCAGCCATTTTTTTCTTTTTATGTGTATAAAAGAGGTGGAGTGAAGGTTCTTGTTTTTTTTATAAACTTGTTAGGACTATATGTTAACCACCGAATCATAGAACAAGATGACGAATACAGAATTTAAATGCTGCCTTTCTTAAAAGAGCAATACTAATTATTTTCTAATATTTATTGTTCGGTAGTAGACCTTGACTTTTGTCAACGCCGTACAGCTCAAAATAACTCCTGTTGGGGAAAATGCAATATACAAAAGTACTATTGACATCATATAAAAAAAAACAAAAAAACTGTCCATTCTGTATTTGTTTATACACCAGGTTTAGCCAGAATAGACTTTTGCTCACCCTAGTTAGTCAGTCGCCAACTCATCAGAAGACACTATTTGGCTGCCAAAAAGGAAGAAAGGAACCAGACACTTTGATAGATGTAAAAAAACAAACACAAAAAACATGTATTTGTAGTGGTTAAGGTAATTTGCCACATAAGAACTGTTGCAGGTAACTGCTGATATTGATTGTTAATGGAAGGCTCTCACAGGCAGTAACACAATAGATAAAAGGCTAGGCACCATATGGGCATGGCTTTGTCCACTCTGTTCGCTGTGATTTAAGCTAACAAGACATGTTAAGAGAAAAGAACAGAGCATGATATAGCACAGGTGTATATAGCACATCCCCTAAACTTGGTGTTGTTCTGATATCTGTTTACTACCAGCAGGAGGTTATTCGAAGAATTATAGCTTGTACTAGAATAAATGCAGATTTCATTTTCTAATGTTCAGGAAGTGATACACAGGGGTTCCAACAACATGTGAGTCATTCAATTACTATGTTGGTACAAGGATAAATCTGTATCTGATATTAGAGTATCCTGCACAGGAAAGATTATTGAAAATTAACAATAAACAATAAAGTGATTTAAATCTATATCCACTAACTTTTGTCTAATTGAAATTATCTATAATAAAAAGCATTGAAACCAGAATTACTTTTTATATTGTAGTGTTCTGCGCAGGCAGGGAGGGAAGAAGGGAGACAACACGCTGAAATCAGTTCCAAATCTTATTTCGGGACGCTAATCTAGCACCCATTCAGAGACCACTGCTCTGACTGCTTCACTGCTTTCTGGAACACAACCACATCAGGACAGCAACAACACATAATTGGCGGCGCAGCACCCTTTTATAACATATCTCTCTCCCTTTATGTTAATCGAATGCCGTAGCTTTAAACACATCCTTCTGGTCCTCAGCCGCACACCAGGACCAATGGGCACAGACAAACAACAGCCAATTACAGGGGAACAGCAAACAGTGTTGACTTTTGTGATTATTAATTTGAATCTGCTGATGATTACCCCAAGCAGTCACCTGATCTCTCTGCCAACCAAACACATAATAAAGCAAATAATATCTGTATCGTGCTCGGATGGCTGGTTAAACTCACCATCCTACCAGTTATGAGACACAGTGAGACAGGTATATCACTGAAGTATGTGGGCTCCCCACCAGTTGAAAGACGGTTTCAAAAGGTGCCCTTACATTGGAGTAGCAGACCATTCTTCCAACAGCGCTTTGAGCATTCGATCCAGACAAGTATGGAAAAATTACTAAGACGATGCTCCAACGTTTAACCCAAATTCTCAATTGGATAGAGAGGTTCAGCATTGTCCCCCTCAAACCAGTAAACATTTGCATGTCCACGAAGATTCTAACATTGATGAGGTGCTATGCACAGCTTTTAGCTATGAAAATGCCTCTTTTATAACTCTGTGCTCGTATGTACAATTTGTTTATTTTCTGATGTCACAATCACCCCGAAGCCATTGTTTTCCTTAATGTTTTTTTTGTCGTTTCCAGTATACAATGATTAATGCTATGTTCTTGTTCCTATGAACCAAGTGAAGGAAAAGGTCATTTTCACACGACCACCTTTATATTGAACATCCTGCAAAAAACAAGTGTCAGTGCTACTGAACTTTCTCACATAGTCTCATTCACTTCTACCTTACTGTCAATCACCATCATCACCACCATCTTGCCTTTGCATCTTTCTACTGCAAACATGCTTCTAAACCAAACGATAATGCTTGCAGCCTTAGCAAAGTGTCTGAGGAAGATCTCTTTGTGAACTAATACAGGAAACTGTCAATGAGACAGAATACAAGTTTCAATGTCTCAATTAGCAGGACAGCCTACAGCATTCAAGCTTTTTTAGATGGAGTGAAGAAATATGGTTTGTACAAACTCCATATGTGTAATAATTAGGGCCCTGTGAAATTATTTTTATTTTTTATAATGTTCAGTTTATTTTTCACAAATGTTATTTTATTTTGTTTTATTACAGATACAAATTGATACAACAACTCAAATAGATGTATAATAGTGTAGTATACATCATATTTTAACTGCATACATATTTGTTATTAAACATCTGCTTTATTTTTTACCTTTTGACATAAACAGACCTTGTACAGAACAATAATTTAGTTACCATCATTTCTCAGTCCCCCACTCTTTTTAATTAACTGCTTATTTACAGTAAATACTGCCCATGTCCTCTAAAGAAAATACAATAAGATTAAAATAAAAATATATATATATTTACACTGCTATACTATTGTGGCTCATAATAATTGCACATACAGCAATCTACCCATTAAAAAAACGATAGGAATTGTATTTCAATCCCATTGCACTGAAGCAGGGCTCGCTCCAAATTATACATCTGCGGAAGAGCTAGTCAGAGCATCCGTTTCCCTTCAGAACTTGTCTATGGTAATGGATGAGCCTTGTCAACTACAATTGCAAGCATTTATTCAAAGTATTTTTGTATAAATCTCCCAATTTAAAAAAAATGCATGTTTGCTTAATAATGAGTTTTCGTTTTATTTTGTTTTATATTTGCATTTAGTTTTACTTTGTTTTATAGGTTACATTTCGTTTTATTTCATATTTGCAAAAAACACAGGGCTGTAGTAATGATCATTAGTAGCAGCATTGTAACAACTTGTGCAATGTCACGTGAACTGTAGATAAAAATCTTAACAACGTGTCTTAGCATGAAAATACATTTTATTGGTGTTGCTATTCATATATTTAGTGTTCCGCGTTTCTGGTTTATTCTGAATTTTGCTGAAAAATTACAGGATTTTTTAACTGAACGTTACCAGTTTCCTGGTACTATTTTCTAGGAAATGCACAATATTTTGATTAAAATGCTGTTTTATTTTGACTCTGACATTGTAATAAGCAGCCCTATATTGTATCCTGGGACCTAGGACACAGTAGGTACGTTTAGATGTCAGAGGATCAAATAACGTTCTCTGTCGCAAACATTATCACCTGATTATGTTGGCCAATTAAAGTCTGATTATTGTGGCAGTTGCTGGGGGTGGTAACTACTAGCTTGATCAAAAACTAAATTGAAATACACAAATATAATATTTTTAGTGGATGAGGAATGGGGAGAAAATGTAAATCAGTTTATGGATATTCAAAAGAAAATGAATATTTTGAAGTATACAAAAAGTAAAAACAGCATTGAGGTACATGTTCGCACTGACAATAAGAGAACATACTAAAAAATAAGCAACACATTAAACTAAAACAAGAAAGTGAACTGAGAGACGAGCAATCCATTCCCGTGGCTTTTACACAAGTTTTAATAAAAGAGAGCAGAATGACTGTGTTAATGAGTTTGTCACAGCGCTGTGCTTTGCTGGACAGCCACTGTTTATTGCAGCGAGGTATGTGTTGGTGACTTTTTGCGAGAGTACTGTCCATCAGCTAAAACACTGCCTAACGCCGACAATCTTAATTGTAAATATTTGACAGAAAATGTTGATGCTTTAGTTGGTAAACTTATGAAACGCATTGATGGAAATGTCCAGTGTGATTTTTGACGCATCTCCTGATGGCTTGCACTGTCAATTTTCTTTTATTTTTATGATTTCAAGGCAAATAAACCTGGCTTGTTTTGTGCTGATGTCATGTTCATACCTTCTGCAGATACTATTTCTGTAAGACGCAGCACAGCGATTGCCCTAACGTTCACAAAGCACCAGCTAACTTGAGAAAGTGCTTGCACAGATTCTGCTACATCATACATGCCAGGGACATTAAACTTAATCAGAAACCAGAACTGCTACGCATCATATTCCACATGTAAAGTGTGTATATGAGATTTTTTTCCCCTGATTTTTTACCGATGTTTCAATTAAAAACCATTTTTTACATATTTTATCCCTATTTTAATATATGTAAAATAAACTTTTTAAAGATAAAAACTGAAAATGCAAAACACTACATATATTGTACAACTTGAAGACGTTTTTTTTTTTTTTTTTTAAGTATTCAAATTCTAGTTTTAGTCAAAGAATTGTAATTGCTGATATTAAGGTTGTCATTGTATTTGTTTTGCTGGTGTCAGGGGAGACGAATGATCAGTAATGTTTGAATAGCAAAGTAAACAACCGAGCAACAATTACATTTTAGTTTATCTCAGTTTTATCTTATGGCTTTCGGTCATTATGCTTTCAGTGCTGTTGTATATAGGCACTGTTATTAGGCCTAAATCCATATACTCACTTGCAGCAAACAATTGAAACTGAATTTAATTAAAATAATAGTGCTAGCAAGTAATAAGACAGGCCGATGATTTTTTAATTGCCATTTATCATGGAACAGCAGGAAGAAAGAGAGCTCAAGTTGAATATTAAAATGCTATGACAAGGGCATTGTTTTTTGTTTCTTACATACAACAAACATATTTACACTTAATATAAGATCATTCAATAAAACATTAGCCACAAATGAATATGACAAAGGCCAAAATACACAATTTCTGGTAGTTTAACAAACCATATTTATAAAACAACAAAAGCACTAACCAATTTCAAAAATGTGTTCATCACAAAAGTACAGGCACCTTTAAATTAAAAGTCTGTATACATTTAATATAACTAATTTAAAATACATATTCATTGACTAAAAGCCACTACACAATAACAAACCTAGAATATGAAATCAATAGCCAGAAAAATAGTTAATTATTTCCAACTACAACAAAGGAGATGGCTGCCAGTATCAAAGAAATACAGAATACCAAAATCCACAATCAGAGCAATAATCAAGAAACACCACAGAACAAATTCAACTAAAACACTTGAAAGAACTGGATGTCCAAAGAATATGACAATTACAGCAGGTAGAAGAATCATCCAATCAGCTAAAAAGATTAACAGCCAAGAACTGTACAAAGGCACCTAAGCACAGAAGAGTTATATGCATGTAGACCTCATTGCACACCATTTTTAAAGAAAATTCATACAACATACTGTCTAAAATTTGCCAAGAAATGCCAACAGGAATAGGAAGCGTTCTTGAACAACATTTTCTGGTCCAGTGAGACTAAAATATAACATACCCAAAAATGGACCACAGTTTCTTTGGAGAAAAAAGGGAAAGCCTTCAATGAAGAAAACCTTGTATCTACAGTTAAACATGAAGGTGGTTTGGTCATGATACGGTGTGTTTTAGCAGTTCAGGGACTGGATAAATTAAGAATTATCATAAACGCAAAAGGAGGACACAGCGGTGTGTCAATACTTTAAATGAAAAGTGATGAAGACTGTTGGTTAAATTACTGGAAATTGGGTATGTTGCTTATTGTTTTATTAAAAAGTGGTTAAAGTTTACTAGATGCTTGTCCTTAATCTTACCTTGAATTCTGGTATAATAAGCATAGGGTGTCAATACTTTTGTCTGCGACTGTAGTTATGGTCAAACTAGCAATTCCACTCGCTACCTTAGCTCACATATAATTGGCTCACGTGTAATTTAAAGTCGAATACATTTCATATTATTCCTATAGGTATGTATCCTGGTTTTGGACAGTCGTCTTTTTATTTTAAACCTGTAAATGTTTTAATTTCTTTCTGTACAGTGTCACTAAGGCTGGTGGCGATGTGATTATCTAGCATAGCAACCATTTTTTTTTCTGTAGACAATAAAGACGTCTTGTTTAATAAATTTTAAAAAATACACATACAGATGTGTTTTTTTTAAAGCTGTACTCTGTTATCTACAAATTAGACCCTTTCTTGAAGTAGTTAGCCAGTATTTTAAAATGCCATGCTCGTCTTGCTGTGTTTAACTGCTTGCAGGACCACCTGGTGAATGAAGGCTGAACCGTTCTGTAAAGCAATATTCAGGCAGCGCTGATGTATGTCAGGTGATTTACAGTGTTTAAGGGTCACTAAAATGTTATGCACTGCCTAGATGATCATAAATATGATATATATATATATATAATCCTTCAGTGTTGCATAATATTACATTGTAATCAGATTATAACAGCAGCCAAGTCTTCTCATGTGATTTGAGGTTTGGTTGAAGTTCAGTTCCCTTTCAAGTATGAAATGTAACAATTACCGTATGGCAGACTTGTAGTCGAGTCCTCAAACCTCGAGTCCGACTCATCAGGGTCCGAGTCCGAGTCACTATTATTCGACTCTAAAGTCCGAGTCCTTGAAACAAACTCAAATCATTTTCATTAAACTACTTGTAATAGTACTAAAGGACATTGTCTGATATCCCTCAGAAAAAATGCACAAATACTATTTTCTTCTTTTCTTTTGGAAATGGAGTTGGAATACTGTTTGAATGTACCTGAAGTTTATAGATAAGCTTCAATTTCAATTTTGTGGACGTTGTTTTTTACTTTGATAGAAGCCGTGATCTGGACTATAGAGCCGGTGTAGTGTTGAAAGTGGTACATCATCAGAATGTGGTATGCATACCAAAACTTGACATGTGTAATGTTAGAAAGTGGCACGATGTCAGATTTCAGTACATGTCCAATCAATTGTGATCTGATAGGTGTTTTCCTATTGTCAAAAAGAGGTACATTTGCCATTAATTATACATTTTTTTTGCAAAGAAACTGGAAACAGACAATTTCTCTAAAAAGAAAAAAAATTCACAAGAAGTTGCACAAGTAAAAAAAAAATGTACAAGACCCAATGTATTGCATATGATAAATAGTCACATACTATTTTCATAATGGTGGAAAAATATGATAAATTACATTAAAAATGACTTAACAGACTGGAAAATGATACATTCAATTAAAAAAGATGTAAAAGACAGAAAACAGTGTAACGTACCAGATTTGAATGGGCACTTCCCTGCTTTCTTAGCTGAAGTTGTTTAGGCAGCGTGAACAAGCGCAGTGTGCCGAGTACCACTTTTTAACACAGACCTGAAAACAACACTACACAGGTAAGAAATTAAAGTTACTTTCACCTCTGACTATAGCATCTACTTTGACTTCAATTCTGGCAATCTTTAATTCTGCCAATCTGATTTAGACATTGCCGGAGCTGTATATATATATATATATTCAGTTCATTTGATTTAAGATAATGTATTTTTTTTTATTTTTTCTCTTCTACACAAAAACATTATATTTATGTATTTCTCCTTTGTGTTGGTTCATAATGGAATAAAAAAAATTGAAGTTCACACAGACAGATTTCTAGGTTGACGCAGCACAGCATATTGTTAATGTGTTTTTCACACATCCATAATAAATTACTTTCATTTTTGTAAATGAAGTGGTATTAAGTTATTGTCGTTATTTATTTATTTTTTGCTATCAGTCAGTCCTGTCATATCAGTCTGATATAAGCAATTCGATTTGAGACTTCAGTGCCTAGTTTTACACTGAATTTTCCAGGTGAATTCATTGACGTTGCTTGCAAACAGTGATGGCGTGTGCTGGGAACGAGTGGAGATTAGAAGCAAAGCACAGAATATTTAATCACACAGCGACTTTCTGATATGAATTGAGAGCATGAAGGAAAAGTTATGCTGAGATTTGAGACTGCAGCCCTTTTGTTCCCTCGGGAGTGGGGACATGACTGCGTCACAGGCTCAAAGAGCAGCTTTGGCATAATGTATTCAGTTTCAGGGATCTTTAGAAGGTAAACACCCATTCAGTAATGGTTAAAATGTCTATTTCAGGGAACCAGAAATGGACACTGCTATGTATGTTTTGATCTGATTTTTGATGCAAATATACATCAGACAGAGGTACAGTACTATATGATACTACAAGTGATGCCATGTGAGGTAACCTGTTCCACCGGCTCTGTAGAACATGCACACACTGCAGAGTACTAGAAAAGTTATCCAAGCCAATGAAAGTTTGTAGAGGATTCTTTCCTTTTTGTGGTTGTAATATTGTCTGAGGTTTACATTTTCTTAAAAAAAAATTGCAAATGTGTCTAATAGCAAGTACTTTGATTTTCTTGGAAAATAGAGCAGAGCTCAAGGGGATGAGAAATGGGCATATCCTGTCTACTGGTTACCAGCATTTAAGTCAGCTAATTAGTTGTTTTGACCTCAACAGTGGCTTGAGGAAGGAAATAAATATGTAAACAGAAAGTAACTCATATGTTTTATACAGACAATTGCAAAGGTGTGAGGAATGCATTTTCTTGCTTATTAAAATATTTTGTCTGTATTTAAAGAACGTACCACCAGAAATGACCAGATAGGTTTGTATACGTTCATTCTATAGTTAGAATGCACTATGGGGCATTGTTTATGTCTCCTACCTTAACACCATTTCAGCTCCCTGTGAGGGTGTCTTAAACAAATGAATGGAATGTGTTTATTTGTGAGTTATCTCTCTCTGTTATTAATTTCACTCTTCAGTTGTTGTTTTCCATTTAAAAGATTTATGACTTGAAAGAGCTATTGCACTACAGAGAGTCAGCCATCTGTAAGACCCATCACTTCAGTTAATAGCTTTGGTAATTTCTTCTTTGATATAACCCTTAAAAGTATCGCTTGACATGTATTTACCTCATAGGGATGTCTGCTTTGTTTTTTATGTTTTCTACATCTCAGTTTATTATACTTGCAGAAGTTTGTTGTTGGTAGACGCATATCTGGCAGAGCAGTAAATGAATGGCTATGATTTAACAAATGATGTATGACTTTTACTGGATTGCGTATTAACATCAAGTAATGTAATAGTAAAATATCCCTGTGTAATGAAATGGGATTTTGATTTATTCTGGTGTTAAGGCATAAACAATGCTCTAACTCAGTAGGACATTGAATGCATCATTTTTGTTAAAGGTTCAGTGCGTGTTTGGTATTAAAATTAGTATCTACAGTTATTACACTGTATACTTTTTATTAGGAGTTAAAGGGGCACCAGGTTATTATTGCTGAGATTCTAAGGGAAAGGCTAACGTTCCACTCTACTGATGCTTAAGTTCAAGACTTGCCTGTCAGTCAATGTCTTGGAGTTCTTTATCTTCCATCTCCCTACTGCCTCCTTTGCATCAATATCTCCCTTCAGGTAGGCCCATGAGCCCATCAGCTGGCCTGGGATGATCTCTAACTGCTGTCAGAGAAGGGCAGATCCTGGGCCACATTCTCTACTAACGTATCATTCAATTAACTCTTCATCATACCTTTCTGCCTTGTTACTTTAATCCATCATGACACAGTTCACTTGTGTCTTTACAAAAAAGCGTTGCTGTCTTTTAAGAGTCATATTAATTCATTAATTAAAATCAGGGGACACCATTTTCTTTCTGACTAGTACGTCAGCATAATTATTAGTTCTCTGTAGGTTGTTGCTTCAGAAGCACATAGAAAAGGTTTCTGAGCTTCCATTTTCTTTGAGGAAACCTGAACTGTGAAGTATTTAACTTGTCTAAGGCAGTGATAGAACATAGTGTACTAGCAATATGAATAAGAAAGCTGTGTGGCACTGAGTTTTTACAATGGAGGATACGGACAACATGCCCCACATGTTGACCTGTTCCTATCCAGTTTTAAATAACTTTAGCATAACAGGCAGAAGTATTAAAGGGACTAGGAGCATGGTTTTAGCAAAGGGAGATCATGTCTAAGTAACCTGCTTGTTTTTTTGAGGATGTAACGTCGATAATGGATAACTACAAAGCATACAACATGGTTTATTTAGATTTCCAGAAAGCTTTTGACAAAGTCCCGCATAAATGATTAATTCTCAAACTGAACGCAGTAGGGATTCAAGGAAATGCATGCACGTGGATTAGGGAGTGGTTAACATGTAGAAAACAGAAAGTACTGATTAGAGGAGAAACCTCAAAATGGAGCGAGGTAACCAGTGGTGTACCACAGGGATCAGTATTAGGTCCTCTGCTATTCCTAATCTACACTAATGATTTAGATTCTGGTATAGTAAGCAAACTTGTTAAATTTGCAGACGACACAAAAATAGGAGGAGTGGCAAACACTGTTGCAGCAGCAAAGGTCATTCAAAATGATCTAGGCAGCATTCAGTACTGGGCAGACACATGGCAAATGAAATTTAATAGAGAATGCAATAAAAATGTTCATTATAAATATCATATGGGAGATACTTAAATTGAAGAAGGAATCTATGAAACAGACCTAGGAGTTTATGTTGACTCGGAAATGTCTTCATCTAGACAATGTGGGGAAGCTATAAAAAAGGCCAACAAGATGCTCGGATATATTGTGAAAAGTGTTGAATTTAAATCAAGGGAAGTAATGTTAAAACTTTACAATGCATTAGTAAGACCTCATCTAGAATATTGTGTTCAGTTCTGGTAACCTCGTTACAAAAAGGATATTGCTGCTCTAGAAAGAGTGCAAAGAAGAACAACCAGAATTATCCCCGGTTTAAAAGGCATGTCGTATGCAGACAGTCTAAAAGAATTGAATCTATTCAGTCTTGAACAAAGAAGACTACGCAGTGATCTGATTCAAGCATTCAAAATTCTAAAATGTATTGACAATATCGACCCAGGGGACTTTTTCGAGCTGAAAAAAGAAACAAGGACCAGGGGTCACAAATGGAGATTAGATAAAGGGGCATTCAGAACAGAAAATAGGAGGCACTTTTTTACACAGAGAATTGTGAGGGTCTGGAACCAACTCCCCAGTAATGTTGTTGAAGCTGACACCCTGGGATCCTTCAAGAAGCTGCTTGGTGAGATTCTGGGATCAATAAGCTACTAACAACCAAACGAGCAAGATGGGCCGAATGGCCTCTCGTTTGTAAACGTTCTTATATTCTTATGAGTGATATTTAATTGTTATAATTGTTATATTGTTCTTTCCATTACACGCAACATTTGCTAACTGGCACACTCTTTTACAGGAGGCCGCACCAGAAACTACTGGCAGCCATGTAGCTGGTGAAGAGAGAAAGGAAAAGGTGCCAAGCCCACATCTCAGCCAGTTGGTGGTTTTAACTGCCAGTGGAACACTGTATGGACTTGCAGAAAGAGTGGTTGCAACAGAATCCTTGTAAGATCTTTTTCACTCTACTCTCAAAAATGTATTAGCTGCATTAGCAAATGAAAACATATGTCGATTTGTCACTCTAATTCAGCAGTGATACTGTTACACCTGCCTGTATAAGTCCTCCTAAGGTGTAAGTGGTATGTTTAGACACTGCCATGCAGAGCATATTTTACTTTACAGGGTTTGGACTGCAGTATAATTCACTTGCTGCGGGGTGCATTTTGTGAAGTATGAGCATCTACTGTTTGCCTACTCATTGGCACTAGCACAATGATTATAAATCAACATTATGTGGAAAACGCATTCAATTTATACAACTGACAGTGTTGGATCAGTTTCCTGTGGTACTGTATACCATGGGGTAGAATTATAGCAATGTATAGTACAGCATAGTGGTGTTTCACTGTTTGACACATCAAATAATTGTGAAATATCAAAGGCAGTGAATCAATCGAATACTATAAACATAGCCTTACCATTAATTAACCAAAATAATCAAATTATAAAATAACAAATATAATTGCTTTATTACTATTACTTAACTGACTGATTTTGCCTTCTTTGTGAGACATAAAAAGTTCAGTTTCAAAAGTTTATTCACCTTCAGAACAGTATTACAGAATGCCTAATTTCCTAAAATGACCATTAAAGCTATTTTAAAGGTTATGCCTTGTGTAACAAGTAATGAATTTATTTCCATAATGGAATCATCAGTGGACCTCTAAACGTGTGTGAAGAAAGATTAAATAGAGTTAAAAGGGTGAAGGATTAAATGTAAAAAGGAAATGGGTTTGCTATCAACATAATAATCAGTTCCATGTACCAATCTAGATAAAGTTCAGTTTATGTTCAATTTAGGTACCTTGTTTCTCCATTGATGTTTTTCATTTTAAGTATCATTGTTCCTACAGTAAATAGGTTATGTTTATTTAGTGCCTCAAGGGCCAACATATCCTTAATGGTCCTCACTGCACGATTTAGTCTTTTAATATATTTGGACCACTCACGTCAACAACTATGGAAGCGTCAGCTAGCATGGAACTTCTTTAGGCTCCTCAAGAGACTTTGTGATCACCAAACTTTTATAAACTGTTGCAGAACTGTTGTATTTAATACATAAAATATACTCAACCAAAACTGCTCAGAAGATTGGTTCTAGGATTTTTTTGTGAAGTGCTTACATGGTTTGCAGAAGGCTGAGGTTCAGATCTTGTTATAATACACACAGTAATTAAAGGGTGAAAAGAAAACATACCTACATTGAGGCACTGTCCTTCTCTTATTGGGTTGTGTTGGGTTATATAAGTCATGCAACGAACAGTGCCAGGTCAGGTTTTTAAACTCGCCTCTCTAAACTGCAGTGTATTTGAAATGTAAAGTGAGTGTGATTTGCTTGAGCAGTTTAGTAAATATATTTAATTGTTTAATTGTGGTGACGATTCTATCCGGAGAGTCTCGCAACAATGATTAATCGTATTGCTTGAATTATTTTATAGAGTAAATAATATCTATCAAAACAGTGCAACACCATTATTATAGATAACTTTGCACTCACCTGCACTCTTTCATTTAACCTTGTGACAGCAGGTAAAGTTTCTATTTGTTTAATATGTCTTGCTTCACACAGCCCCACCCAGTCAGAGTCTCAGAAAGCCAATCAGCTGCTGTATAGGTGTGATTGATGGAAATGATCCTCGCAGGCAGCTGTGTGCTTTTGGTAGCAATTAAGTAAAACAATTCAATTAATTTAGCGACAGTTTGCACAATTCACTCTCACTTTACTGAATACATTGCAGTTTAGAGAGGTGAGTTACAAAATCTGACCTGCGTTAAAGTGTCCTGAGATTCTGGAGTCTGTTGACAACCCTACTCTCAGATCAGGTGACACAGGTTGAATCGTCATTAAAGAAAGTAGAGGGTTATGGCAGAGATGCAGCTCTCCTTTCTTGTAAAGGTAAACGGTTATGTATTTTGACGTTTCTGTTGTGGGGGGAGGGGGCTAGCGGTAAATTGTGTAAGTTTCAAACTGAAATCTTATTCAGGGATATATTTCCATTCGGTAATACAAATACGATTAACTAAAAGGCTCAAAACTATAGATTGCGCACAACTTTTTTAACTCGCTTCACAAAGTAAAAAGTGGCAATAATAATAATACATTAACGTACCTGTTTCTTAAACTAAAATGTTTTTTTTTGCAGGTATTCGACACATAACTTTGTATTGACCGCTCCATCTTTACACTCCTCCCTTTTCTATGTTGTCTCCAGCTGCTGTGCTCGGGGTACAAACACTGGAAATCGACAGCTTGAGACTAGTTTGATAGATGAGTTTTCAGTCGACTAATCATGCCTAACTCGACATCATATGTTGCCAAATAAAAAGTTACAGGCAGAGGATTTGCAGAGTTCAGAGGCAGTGCGTAAAGAGCACATGTTTTGTTGGATATTTACTTTTAAAGTACAAAATGCCAGACACATTTTATCAATTTGTATTATACATTAACTTATGTAAAAACTGTATGAATTTATTTATCAGTTAACCGTTTAACCTATTAAATCCCTAGCATTCATTAAGTACCAAATGGCAGAACCAGTACAAGTGGCATATCTGCACAGTGCTGTACTGTACTTACAGTATAATTGAAGTGCCAAGTATGTGAAATTTACCTGCCGCAGACCAATGTAGCTCATGATTGTTTTGAGATTCAGCCTTTATTAGGGAGCTCCCCTAAATCCCTTGTTTAGAAAGATACAGGGTATTAATGCTTGTGACGGAGTAGCTGTCTGCCGTGTGGATGCGTGCATTCGCTGCTGATTGACAAGCAAAAGATTAAGATGGAGGTTAAAGTTGATAGGCCCTACTGGCGAACAGGATTTATTTACATATCAACACACTGAACAGCTCCGTGACACTACCAGCAATGGCAGAGCACGGATCACATACAACACAGTGTACGAAAACTTTGGTAGGATCTACAATCTCTGAACTAATCTTCTCTGTTCAATAATAAACTAACGTTGCTGAAGAGATTGATCAAGGCAGGTAAACGGCTAGGATGGGTATGCGACTATTACTGTACTGAGTCGCCCTTTTTATCAATCAGCATTTATTTCTGTAAACATGGCAACATTGCCCTAATTTTTTATTCTAAAACCCAACATTATTACATTTTTAAATTACATTTTTAATAATGGTCTGATACTCTCATCTTTACCTTTTTTCTTTTAATAATGGTCTTATACTCTCTCTTCCTTCAGATATTTTTGCGAGTAATAATTACAAAATATCTGCCTATATTTAAGTATTAGTATTCGTGCAGTCGTCTCTCCGCACCGCCTGCCAAGTTCACATTCACACTTAATGACGTTTTCTTCCTACTGTTACTGTTAGCTAATGTTAACCACGGTGCAGACCTTGGGTCAAACCAATATGTTTGTGTAGGGAGCATTTATTGTGATTGTTTATAAATGTGGCCCATCCTCTACAGCAAGGTATAATACGTAAATAATGAGCCTGCCCCTTCTGCCCCATGGGTTAGGCGCCTATGTACAGTTGTAGTCAAAAGTTTACATACCCCAACGGAAATGTATAATTTCTCAAAGTTTCTCAAAAACAAAAGAATTGTAGGAAAAATCTCTTGAAGCAAAAGTTTTGCTTTTGTGGATAAGGAAAAAAAAAAAGTTAATAGATGTCTTACAATTATTTATTTAGCTTTTTTTTTTTTTTGCAAAACTCCAAAAATGCTAATTCAGAAGTATTCATACCCTTTGATGCAATGATGGTAATGTCTACAAGGTGCTGGAAATTTGAGTATGATAATATAGAACCTAATTCTAGAAAAGTCTAGAAAATGCTAGATTGTAGGTGAACATTCTTTGAGAGTTTAAAAGGGTTAGAAATAGGATGGTTTCTGTCATTACCAATAAGTCAATATGGGAAAAAGTAAAGAGCTATCTGAAGACCTTAGGCAGAAAATGATTTATTGTCATAAAGCTGGAGAAGGATACAAGAAGATTTCCAAGAATTTGAGTATTCCAAGTTCAAATATTGTTTCTATTATCAAGAAGTACAAGACTCATGGTACTGTCATAACGCTCCCTCGGTTTAGAAGAAAGAAGGTTCTTTCACCAAGAACAAGTATAAGAATTGTGAGGAAGATTAATAACAATCTGAGATTGACTGCCAAAGATATTCAAAGTGAATTGGCTGCAAGTGGGACTGGGGTTTCCATTACAACCATAGGTCGAATATTGCTTGGTGAAGATCGTTCCAACACGACAACGATCCAAAGCACACATCACAATCTACTTCAGAATGGTTAAAGAATAAAATCAAGGTTCTGGAATGACCTTATCAAAGTCCTGATCTAAATCGAATTGAGAATCTTTTGTATGAGTTGAAGAAAGCTGTGCACAAGATAAGTCCTAGGAATTTGAATGAACTGGAACAATTTTGTGTTGAAAAATAGTCAAAAATCAGTAAAGAATCATGCCACATGTGTTTATTGTAACTTTTTTTCCTCATCCCTCAAAAGCAAAACTTTTGCTACAAAAGCATCGGTAGCGAGGAGCAGTTTAATATGTTGTTTTAATTAAGCATGTTTCAAGGAGAATTCTGATGTAAATGTAATTTGCAGGGTGTTTCTGGCTGAGCAGTTTGAGTGTCTTCAGCCTCATCTTGACACTATGATTCCTGCAGCAAAGAAGCCCTTTCTTCAACAGTTCTATTCCCAGGTCAGACTTCTATCATTTAGTACCGCACATACCTGCTGTACAATTCGATTTCCTATTGACTTTTTACATAAACACTGTAGGAGATTACAATATAAAATAAAAGATCTTTGGTATGAGGGTGTATACTGTCTAGTGTTGTTGTGGAGTAATATAATGTATTTCTCTCTATCTATCTGTCTGTCTGTCTATCGATCTATCTATCTATATATATATATATATATGTACACAAAATACTTCTCCAACTTTTATTACAGACTGTATCAACTACCAGTGAACTGCGAAAACCCATTTACTGGATTGTGGCTGCCAAAGCCATAGATTATGAACAGATGCTGCTACTTATGGCTGGAGTTAAATGGGACATAAAAGAAATTATGTCTCAACACAATATATACGTGGATGTCCTTTTAAAGGTAATGTTTCTCAGGGGAACAGTTGCTTTGGCACAGTACTTTCAGATAGGATTATAAGTCAGATAATAAATACGCCAATGTGAAATAATCATTTTGAATAGCCTGTTTAGCACTTGAATAAATGCAGTGCCTGCTTGTAATTAATTGTAAGGGCTGTTACATGAAACTTGTGCAGGTCATAAAGATTCATTGAGTGGAATGGCTATTTGAGAAGTCATTTCACAAATCTGTATTAAATTGCTGTAAACTTAGGAACTCATTTCTTCCATTTGCATTCACTGCACATTTTACAGTCATTTTCAATACAGTGTTTCAGTTTAAATGTATCATGGATCATTACATGTGCCTCCTCTGCCATCATCTATGATTTTTTATATGATTAGAATAATTCTATTTCCTCACACGCTGAATATCAAATTATTATGTCCTATAATGTACAATTAGATCTAAAAATGGAAAATAAGATTTCCTGATGAAAAAATATAGAAACTGAAAGGTGCATTGTTAAAGTTCCTGGGAAGTGGTGGGCTTTTCCTTCGAATGCATCAAGTCCCCTGGACGATTGTTTCTCCGATTGTTGACTGGCAAGGACCCAAAGATTGAGCACCATGTCTCGTTCTCAGTGGTGCCTCAGACATCGGAGGGTTGGCGGATCTGCATATACCTGAAGTGGTGATCCTATTCTCAAAACTTGCTTGTGTATAAGAAAATGATCGGGTATGTTTGTGAAGATATAGCACTGTAAATGCCAAGTATAATATTCCTGGTTCATTATGTTTATTTTACATATGTCGGGCTAATAAACATTCAAATAATTAATCCTAATGGATCAGTCTTGTTGTAACAAGTCAACAACCATACTATGTTGTTGGTGTCTATTAAAAGCTTTGCAGAGGGTTATAGCTGCTGATTTGGTTCTGAGATATTGTATAAGATCTGAAAACATGTTATAGGAAATAGCACATGTCCGGTCAAAAGAGATTAAATATGTTAGAAAAATATTTACCTGTACAATATAGCAATTAGTTTTGGTCCCAAAAAAATATGCAAATCATGTCCCCTTCAATTTAATTTGCCTCTGGAATGTCACATTAAAACACTGCTCATCAAATTAGGATAGTATTGCCTGTGTTAAGATGATTTTAAATAACCAAACCAAACCAAGTGGCTAAGGATTATAAAAACAGATTTGCAAGGCATTTAAGACTTGGTGCAGAGCAGTTGGATTCCCTTAACTATTACCAGTGATTAGGTCTCTGTAACTTGTGATTTTTTTTATCATGAGTTTCATTCATCCCCCCATGCTCTTAGAACAGAATGCATGCATAGGCCCCTAACCCATGGGGCAGAAGGGACACAAGCCCCCTTTGAATATGGGGGGTTCAAACTATATAAGAACATAAGAAACTTTACAAACGAGAGGAGGCCATTCAGCCCATTTTGCTCGTTTGGTTGTTATTAGCTTATTGATCCCAGAATCTCATCAAGCTGCTTCTTGAAGGATCCCAGGGTGTCAGCTTCAACAAAATTACTGGGGAGTTGGTTCCATACCCTCACAATTCTCTGTGTAAAAAAAGTGCCTCCTGTTTTCTGTTCTGAATGCCCCTTTATCTAATCTCCATTTGTGACCCCTGGTCCTTGTTTCTTTTTTCAGGTCAAAAAAGTCCCCTGGGTCGACATTGTCAATACCTTTTAGAATTTTGAATGCTTGAATCAGATCACCACGTAGTCTTCTTTGTTCAAGACTGAATAGATTCAATTACTTTAGCCATATATTTTGTCCCTCCAATTTTTTTGAGCTTATATATATATATATATATATATATATATATATATATATATATATATATATAGACACACACACACACACACACAGAGTGCTCCCTTGCTATAACGTGGGTCTCGGGGGACACACAATATGAGCGTTATAACCGAAGAGTGTTGTAAATGGGGGAGGGGGTGGGGGGCGCTGTGGGACACATAACAACGCACATCTGACTAAAATACAAAATAAAATAACTCCCTCTCTATAATGCACATATAGTGAAGCAAAAATGTAACTTTCCGTGAATTAACCATGCATAAAGCACCATGATTTCCATTACATGAGAGTAGATGTTAAAACTTCATGCTGATTTGAACTCGGCTCTCGCCAAGATAAGCACCGACTAAAACGTAGCTTTACAGTAAA
The DNA here is from genome assembly GCF_902713425.1 of Acipenser ruthenus. Taxonomy (NCBI): domain Eukaryota; kingdom Metazoa; phylum Chordata; class Actinopteri; order Acipenseriformes; family Acipenseridae; genus Acipenser; species Acipenser ruthenus. The sequence continues at coordinate 12,624,668 of NC_081192.1, read as the reverse complement.
CTAATGTGATCCATTTGCATCTCCATCCGTTTGCATTTCTTTCCATCTGATGATATAGATATCCTTCTGCCTGGTGGTGATGGCTGAAGTGTAATGCTGGCTCCAGGGATCAGTTTATTTTGCCTCCCCAGCGCATCAGCACACACACCGGCTGCGATGCTGGCTCTGGGGATCAACCACAGTGCGATTTCCCCAGCGCATCAGCATGACAACCATCTGGATTGAGCTAAGTAGGGTACTTCTCAGGGGTCTTCAAGTGGGCACCTTCCATCCTTAGTGTTTCATCGACTAGCCCATGACACCTCAAGAGGGCTCGACCAGTGATTCTGGTGTCCCAGCATCACCCCCCTCAGTCCCCCACTCAGCTCAGCTCAGCCCAGCTTACTTACCTGCACATCAGCGTTACTTTCTTTCTATTGTGCTTGAGATCCCCAGCCAGAATCTTTCCATCTCAACCACAGCCAGTTGCTTCTCCTTTCTGCTGCTTCAGATAAGTTATTCACTGTGCTATGCAACTCTTGGCCCCTGAACCCAACGTCTCTGAGAAACCAGGTTGTAGAGTGTGCCACAAATCCTCGACAACCCAACTCCACTGGGTAAACCCGGAGTCTTCATCCTCGCTGTTCCGCTTCAGCAGCTAGTTGACCATACCAAAGTTTCTTCCTCTCATACACCTCATCCACAGCATCCTCCTCCCATTGCACTGTTAACTCTACCAGATGAACAAGACGTGCTGATCCAGACCACAAGACATATGTTGATCTGATGAGGAAACTGATCCTGCTCTGTTCCATTGTCCATAGGTCTTGCCAGTCGATCTTGTGTTGTTCCACACTCTCCTATCTCATCCATTCTCCCTGGCCTGGGAAACTGCCTTTACACACCTCACCCTCCTGCTTTTGCACCTCGTTGACTACCAGCTTCCTCCGTTGAGCTGGGGCTGCCTTGTGCCATGTAGGAGGAGCTGAACTGAGACCAAGACTCCCTCTTCCATGCTGAACTTGCCCCATGATATCACCGATTCGAAGGGCAGCCTTTGCATCTTCCATGGCTTTCTTTGCCGCCCACTTTCTTCCAGTTTTCAACACAGGTTCTGCCTCTCTTACGGATTTGTCGCATGAATCAACTAATGTCATTTCCAGTCGCACCTTGGCGCACTTAAACTCCTCGGTTAGAGCAGAGACTGGTAGCTGCAGTATTCCTTTACCATAAAGTCCCACTCTGCTGAGGCAGCGTGGATCTCCCAACCATTTCCTGACGTATGAATTGATTCTCAACTGTTGTCAAAGAAACCTCGCACACAGTCAGTGGCCACAGCAGCCTTGGCAGTAGACCAAACTGAAAGCACCAGAGTTTGTTTGCCCGGTAAAGCACTGGTGTTTATGCTCTTCAACCCTTCCGCTGCTTGTTGTCTAACTTCTCCCACACAAACGGTGTCCTTTAGATCCCTGTCGTACCATCTCCCAAGACTCTTCACTGGCTTCTCAGACACTGTTGGTATTGCCTCACCATTAATGTAGAACCTTTTAACTACTACTTCGCCTTTAATTGATTTAGTGGGCTTGAATTGCATTCGTGCCCACTCAATGTTATTGGTTAATTTGCCCAATAACCGATTAGTGCAGGCTACTGTTGTAGTCATGGTTGTCATGTCATCCATGTATGCTGGAATTGGTGGTAGTCGCATTCCAGAATCCTAGCGCTCTCCTCCCACTACCCATTTTGATGCCCTAATAATTACTTCCATTGCCATGGTAAAAGCCAGTGGAGAAATGGTGCACCCTGCCATTATTCCAACTTCTAGGCATTGCCATGTAGTGCTGAATTCTGAAGTTGAAAAACTAAATTGCAAATCTCCAAAGTAGGCTTTCACTAAATTTGTTATTGTTATTGGTGCACTGGAAAAATCAAATGCTGCCCAAAGAAGTTCATGTGGCACTGAACCATATGCATTAACCAAATCCAGGAATGTCACATGGAGCTCCTTCCTCTCCTTTTTAGCTGACTGAATTTGTTGCCAGATCACATTGATGTGTTCTAAGCATCCTGGGAAACCTGGAATGCCCGCTTTTTGTACTGAAGTGTCAATGAAGCAGTACTTTAATAGGTAAATTGACAATCTCTGAGCAATAATGCTGAAGAAAATCTTGCCTTCTACATTTAATAGGGAAATAGGGCGAAACTGACTGATGCTTGTAGAATCTTTTTCTTTAGGTATAAAGACTCCACCTGCTCGGCGCCACGCTCTTGATACAACCTGTTTTTCCCATGCCACTTTCATCAATTTCCACAGGATTCGTAGAACTCCATAAGCACTCTTGTATACTCTGTACGGAACTGCATTCGGCCCTGGAGATGATGACGCTATTGCTTTTTTCACAGCTTGCTCTACTTTTTTTTAACTGTAATCAACACTATTTCTTGCAAAAAAAAAAAAAAAAGCTAACATTCCCACTTATCATTTTAATTAGCACTTAACAGTGAAGCAGTATAGCTGTGACATTTTTGAGAGGAGGTCAGTCAGGAGTCTGAAAGCTTGCATTTAACATTCAAAATGACTAAGGGTATTAACAGTAACAAATTAAAACTTTTAATTAGAACAGTGGTTTTGTGTTTCTACCTAGCAACATGACTTAAATGCCGGAGATCCTGAAAAAATAAATCTGGTTGTTGACAGTTAAGTTTGTGTGAGCCATAACCGTGGCTGTAGTAATCCCATTGTGGCATTGGTATAGTAGTTTAATATTACACACACCAAAGGCCCCCACAAAAATGCCTAGAAAATCAACTTTTACAATGTTTTTTTACAGTAAAATGTTTTTAATCTGAAGTTCATTAAAAGCCAGTCTTAGAGGCAATGCTAGTTTTAAACCAGTGTCCACACCTGAGCATTTTTTCAATGTCATCAGTGAAAGAAGAACCCTTCTGTACTGGTGACATTAGAAAAGGACTATACTTTCAAGGAATCATCTTAAACCAGTTGTATCGTACCTATGCCATTCGTGATAACAAGTTTTGCCAGGTGTCTGTTAATTTGACTGACCAACAGAAGATCAGGTGTCTGATACGCGAACCATGTTCTTCCACCAGCTTTGAGCACCTTGTTGTTGAATGATAATTCAAGGTTGTCTGTCTTCTTTCAGGAGTTTGAGCAGTTTAACAAGAGACTTGGAGATGTTTCCAGACAGGTGCGCATCCCTTTGCCTGTGTCTAATGTACTTTGGGAACACTGCATTCGACTGGCTAACAGAACTCTTGTGGAAGGGTAAATTACAACATGTTTTATTTGTGATTCTAATGCCATTGCATGTGTTGTTCCAAATGAATAACCAGAACAGTGCAACGTATTGTATTTCAGTACTTGAGCAGCAACGGGTTTGGAATATTCCATTGTATATGTAAGTGTATTCAAAATGTTGATTATCCATGTGATGCTCATGATTAATTTGTCACCTCTTGCAGTTTTGATTAAATATGTCCTTGTTTAAATTATGAGACAGTATTGCTAAGAGCTTGACATGTTTAATTATTTGATCTTTCATAAGTTGTTCCTTGTCACTCACATTGATGGTTTTTATTTAAAATCAATTAATTACTAAACTACTAAAATTACTGTTTTTCTTAAAACGATATTTAAAAAATGTTATTTCTTATCCAAAACTCATTGTAACAGAAAAACAAATCATTAAACCTAGGGATGCAAATCGGTTATGATCAGTTTTTTATCATCTCTTTTTATCCACTTTTTCATCTGTTTTTCGAGTCCAGTTGTTTTTTGGTACAGGACATACCATTATTATACACGTCAGGGTTTTTAGTTTTTTAACTGTGATAAATAAGTTAAATACAGTGTTACTGCATCACTCATACCAATGTATTATACAATTAGACACACTGTAGAAAGAATAAAATAATGTATTAAAAGGTATTAAACTTTGTTATTTATTATTTTCCTGGTACCCCCATTGTAGCCGTAATCGGTTGTAAGTGGCAAATCACGTCTGAGTTCATGGTTTTTGAAATTGCAATTATTTAACCAACATGTTGGCTTCAAAGTGATTTGTGTGGCAGCATTTTAAAATAGATTCTGGTGAGGAAACACTTCTAACTTAAAATGTCACCTAGATTTAAGTCAGCAAAAAACTAAAGTGAGAACTCAGGTCCGATGCAACCCCCGAAAAAAAACAAGCAGAGTTGTCATTTAGTATGCAGGTTTATTATAGCCCGTTAGTATACTCTATACGTGAGGCCCTTAAACTTAAATTCAGTCAAAATGCAGACAGAATGCAGCAACTAAATAATCAGAAAAACAAAACTCATTTCAATACAGTAAATGAAGCTTCCTTAAACTGACCTGCTCACAGAAGTGTCTAATTTTAAGCAGCTTCCAGGTATTTGTCTGCAGCCATAAGGTAAAAACAGCTTGACTGAAATACAATTTGACCAAACCACCGTTCTGATATCTTTCTCTCACCATTGCCGTTGCTAGGATTTCACAAACTTTAGTTTACTGGTTGATACGATACTTGCGAGTTGCGATTAAGCAGGAGACCTGTAACAATTTTTTTATTTCATTTTTTCCTACGTTTACAGTGATTTTATTTTCTGTAACGTTGCGGTGAAGGCCTTAATAGCTGGACCAAATAGCAAGAAACCAAAAAGCGTATCACTTTCACAGTGAGTGGGAGGAAGATTTTTTCACTACTGTAAATTCAAAATGCATGTGTCTGGTCTGCCATTCTAGCGTAGCTCTTGCTAAGAAAGGAAATGTCGAGAGGCATTTCAAAAGTGTTCATAAGAAGTATGAGAATGGCTTTCCAGCTAAAAGTGAACTACCAATCAAAGGCAGCCACGATTGCATCATTCTGGGTCAGTCACATACTAGCTAAGCACAAGAAACCATTCGAGGATGGAGAGATTGTAAAAAAAAAGCATCATTAGAGGCAGCAGACTCATTGTTTGATGATTTAAAAAATAAACCAGAAATCATTTCAGCTATTAAGGACATTCAGCTCTCCAGAAATACTGTTACACAGTGTTCAGAAGTGATGGATGGGGATTTGAGGGAGTAACTAAAGAAAGACATGAATGAGTGTGTGATCTTTTCATTTCAATTTGACGAATCAACAGATGCGATCGACACATCTCATAGCGTTTGAAGACATGACCACTAAAGAGGAAGTCCTCAAAATCATACCGTTGAAAGGAAACACTCGAGGAGAGGAAATTTGTCAAGCATTCAAAGACTTTATCAATAACATACAGTTGCCCATTTAGAAACTTGTGTCCAGAACCACGGATGGAGCACCAGCCATGACTGCCCATTGGGTTCATTGCTCTTTGCAAAAATGATGAGGACTTAGTTATCACTGCATAATTCATCAACAGGCTTTGTGTGGTAAAATGCTGAATATAAAAGATGTCATGGATATTGCGCTCAAGATTTTGTGTTCAATTCGGACCAGAAGTCTGCACAGGTGCCTTTTCAGGTCTCAACTGGAAGAAAGTGAAGCTGAACACACAGACTTCTTGTTACACATGGTGGCTGAGCAGAGGAACATTTCTGCAGAGATTTAAGGATCTGTTGACTGAAGGAGTTTCTGGCCTCAAGAGATGCTGAATGCAAGCAATTGGAAGATGAAAGTGCCATGTATTTAACAGCATTTTTTGGGTCCACCTAACTCTGCGAGTCAGCGTTCTCAAACATGAAGATCATCAAGTTCCGGTCCGCTCTAACAGATGATCACCTGGACATCTGCTCGAGGCTAGCAATCAGCAGCTACAATCCAGACTGTGAAGCTTGCTGATGCCATGCAGTGCAAGTCATCCACATCAATTTAATAAGGAGAGAAGGTATTAGTTCTCGTAATTTTAGGCAAAAAGTATTTAATCATTTAAAAAAAATAGGTACAGTCTGGCACTACTGTATTGTGCAGCATGTAGGTATGTGTGAAGAAAGGGGGGTGGGGGGTGGAAACCCCTGACCTAGATGAAATATGAAGCCATGGTTATCCCTACTGAGGGCAATCAGGGAAGTGTTGTCATAACCTTTGATTTATGTTACCATATTAAAATTATTGAGGGATGTCAATATGAACCATCTACATGCAGCAATGTATGCAATGAGCTTCCAAAAATGCAGCTTGCTTTTGTATTACTGCTGTGCAACTTGTAAAAAAAAATTGGAACCATACTGAGATAGTAATGCTAACCAGACTGCATTCCCACCTGCTCAGGTCAGCCATTAATCACATGAAAAGAACCATGTATTTGGAATTGTCAGAAACAAAGATGTCAAAATGAGTCATGATTTTATCTGCATCAGTTTGCATAGCAAATCTAAGTGGCCCCCAATGATAAAATGGGGTCACCTTTGGGTTTAATATTTGAGATGATATATAGGGTTACTTATGTTGTGAAGTTGACTATTGTTTGCAAAGTAAAGCAGCACTAATGCTTCTTATTGCTTCAGTAACCAAGCGCATTGAAACATTTCTGTCTTTTAAACAAATTGCTTGCTATGGCAGGGTGAGAGCCCTTAATGTATATAGTGTGTTTGTGGGAATGTAAGGTTGGCAGGGATGGGGTTAAATCTATCCCTGCCAGCAATCAGGTGTGACCATTCCCCAATTAGGTAATTGGTGCTAAATGAGGAATGGTCACATGTATAAAAAGGAAGCAAAATCCTTTGTTTTGTGGAGGAGTTTGGAGGTGACGGTGACATGAAGTCAAATGCCCAGTCAACAACTGTTTAGTCTTTTGTTTGACTGTTTTATTTTGGCCCTCGTGCCCTGTTTCTTTAAGTAAATATGCACACCAACGCTTAAACTGCAGCTTTCTGTCTCTGGGTCAAATTCTATTCAAATTCAAATACTATTTCATTTGTTTATTTTTTTGTCACACCTTAAAGATCAGGGCCCAGCTAAGTATGTGTATTTTGATATTTGACTGGAGGCAACAGTAAATAACATCACCCTTGTCTCCAATTTTCAAAGCAGACGTTTCAGTCCTTTCATCTTAGTACACAATAATACATGACTAAACTGCTGACACCCCATCCCAAGGCTTTGTAAGTTTACTTGGAATTAAAAACTTATCAGAAAAGCTTATTTAGAGATGAAAATAAAACAAAATAATTGTGGATTATAAAATAAAATTAGGTGTTTTTCAGTGACTTCTGTCAGCCCACAAATGCAACAATGTTGAAACGAGTACTGAAAAATAAAGTACAAAATGGAAATGAGCCACTGCAAGCTGCTTCCTGCTCATAATTACACCACCAGTCTTCTACTTTAAATATAAAGAAATCTCACTGCTGCTACTACTACTGCAGTGTTTAATTAGCAGCTTTGTCAGACTGGTTCTGTGAGCCATTCTTGCATCTGGTGTTTGTGTGTGTGTGTATATATATATACACACAGTTTGTGGTTTATGTGCAGAAAATCACAGGAACATGTTTTTAGAATCTGTCATGTCTTTCATCAATTCAGAATTATTATACAGTAGCACAGGACATGTGCCCCATTGGTGTTTGGTCTCAGGTATTAAACAGATTGGGGCCATCTAAATGTGGTCTTTTAATGCAGTGATTTACATGAATTACCTATGCAGTGGGATTCATGAAGACAGGTGTTCTTTAACTTTCACGTTTTTGCCGGACCCAGGATGTATTATTGTTCTTGTTGTTTTTAAAATATTCCATGCAGAAAGAATCAGCTCACATTAAGGTTGACGGCGTGTGAGGCATGGCAGCACAGTACAAGCATGCAGTGAGCAAAATTATTTCTGGCTCTGCTGGCTTTGTTATACAGGGGAAGAAAACACAGAAATACATTGAACTGAAAACGAAAACTAGAAGTAATGCTAATGTGTCCACTCTTGATATTTAGCCACAGGCATGTACTTTCTTCAGAGAGTGATTATTCAGAAAGACTATTTAGTGTACCAGTCTTCAGATTGTACGGTACACACAGAAAGTGGCCTAATCACACTGAGCAGCATCTTGGCATTGGTCTGAATGTTTGTCCCCAGCAAAATCATACCATGTGGACAAGATGGCTAGATGTATTAGCCTCTGTACACCGGAACATGCTAAATCTGTGTTCTTGCACAGTTTCAAAATGTAAATGTCATACATTTAATTCATCGAGAAGGAGTTTTTTCCTCTGCACTAATTATTATTATTATTATTATTATTATTATTATTATTATTATTTAGTCCTTTAGCAGGCGCTTTTATCCAAAGCGACTTACAGAGACTAGGGGGTGAACTAAGATTCAACAACTGCTGCTACAGAGTCCCTTACAATAGAACCTCAGTTTTACGTCTCATTGAAGGACGGAGAACAACGGGGTTAAGTGACTTGCTCAGTGTCACACACAGTGAGTCAGTAGCTGGGATTCCTGGACATGTTTTTTTTATTTAGAAAAAAGAAGCTAGAGAAAATATGGAATATGTGAGAAACATATGTACCTATACATTATTATATGTGAGTGGAACTGAAAGTGGTCTGTAACCAGTAGTTACAAAAAGGCTATGTGACGCAAGTAGTGTGCCTATAGTGATCATGTGGCGTTTGAAGGTGTCTTACACATTAAGAAAATATTTAGCGTAGTTTCAGGTATATAGGTATTCAAACAACCACCTGCAGTGCAGGATTAAGATGTGTGCAAACGCTACATTAGCTTCCTAATAACCTGCTGTTTCAATGAGGCTAAGGTACTCAAACGCTACATTACTATCCTAATAACCTGCTGTTTCAATGAAGCTAAGGCACTCATGAACAAGTTGAACATTATTAATTAATTAAAAAATTCCAGACCTGCTTTTACAAGATGGTGAGGATGGGCAGTCAACACATATCTGCTTTGAATGACATATTCACTTTCTCTTCAGGAGTGCTTTGAATATATTTATACTTTCCATAGCTGTCATTTCACTGTGTCCTCTTTCCCTCTTCAGCTATGCTAATGTCAAGAAATGCAGCAACGAAGGACGTGCCCTGATGCAACTGGACTTTCAGCAGTTTTTAATGAAGCTGGAGAAGCTGACCGACATCAGGCCCATTCCAGATAAAGAGTTTGTGGAGACCTACATTAAAGCCTACTATCTGACTGAGAACGATATGGAACAGTTCATCAAGAACCACAGGGTAACACATTATTTGCTACTAACTCTATTGTCGTCCATGCTTGTTCTAAATCTTCTTGCTCAAATCATAATATAAAAATGATTAAAAGATGGTACCAACCCTGTCCTAATAGTTTGAAAAATTAAACCTGCCATATGTCTCTTGTTAAGTTTTACCACTTCAACGTATTTTGCATATTTTCTGGGATTTAAGTGACGTTAGTATCCAGTAAACTGCAACAATATATGGACACCAATATAATGCTAGAATATTGTGGGCCTCTAGAATTCAGCCTTGTCTGCAATAAATGGATAGGCCCTAAAAGTAAGGAGTAACCTTAAGGCCACATGTGTAACTCACTGACTGAAGAATAAAGAACAAGCAGTGAACCAAAATAGTTTCATTACAAGAAAAAGGGGACTGCTGTCAGTGCTAATAAGAGTAAAGAGTAATGAATTGCATTAATATGAATTACACATTGTGCAGCATGCTTTTCAAAATTGTGGGAATAATTATGGACACCGTACAGTAATTCTGCCAGTCTGTTTTCTGTGTGCTTGACAGACCGTGTACCAACAGTAGATGAATCATGTTCATTTTAGCCTTTTAGAACGAAAATGAGCTGTACCTTGCATTGTGTAGCATTGTTATAGTAGTTGGTGATTATGATTAGCTGAGCTACCAAGCTTGAGTCTCCCCACAGGGAAGAATTCCATCTCCAGATGTAGTTCTAGGCAGGAAGGAGGTAGGCTTCTCTCTGGAAAAATTCCTTTGGACCCCTTTGGGGGAAACTATATTTGTTCTCGTATTTTATACCACATTACCTGATGTTGCCAGCTGGGACTGAAGCTAACAAGTAACGTTCTTTTCTCTTGCATCAGAACTCGTGGAAAATACATGTACCCCTTGAAAAGTTTAATCCATAAACAGCTTGTCATTTAATTGAGTCAGCCACAAATAATAATATGCCATTGTAAGGGGAATGTTTTTTTCTGTTTTCATCTGCATTTAAGAAGGTATATTTAAATACTCAATACTTAATAGTAATTTTAACTGCAATTCATGACCTTTTCCGTTTTCATGCAAATAAATTGGTTTTGTTGAGAACCTCGGGCAAATTGTAAAAAAAAAAAGGTTTGTTTCTTTTTCCTGGTATGGTGAAGTAATTAACAATGATATGACTTTTAAAGACCTCATTCGAAGCCCACTACACCTCGCTACAGTGGTACTTCTTTGGTTTCGGCTTACGATTTTTTGCAGGACCCCAGTGGCAAATAACTGAGGAGCAGCAGAAAATGGATTTAGATGTGTACTTAGAGTAACGTGCCTTGCGTTACACAGAAGCTCAAAAGGGACATATTAAAATAGCTGGGGAAGACCAGGGATGAGTCTGTAGGTTTGATTAAATTGCCCTTTTGAAGGTAAATCTGTACAGATCATAAAACAGCTCTTTTTTTTTCTTTTTTTTTTTTTTTAAGAATCCATTCTTTAGTGTCCAAAGAAAGAAGCCTTGTTGTTGCTACTAAATTGTGTATACGTATACAGTTCCTTAGCAACAAAATTAGAAACATTTACATGTACATAGTGGGAGGCATAGTTACAAGATCGTGCTATTTGTGTTCCACCTTATAACGAGTATAAAAGGGCTACTGTAATGGCATTATGGAGCAAATGGGAGCCACGACCCTACCGTGTTATAACCGATTCCACACTATAACGAAATGTGTTATAACGGGTGAGCACTGTATTTGATTTTAACAAACATTTATTGATTTTACTAAAATGTTTAACATTCACAGATGGTTTTATTGAGAACCAATTAGGGCCTATTAGACTGTTTATACAGATGGTTATAAAAACAACTTGCAGGTGACATGAAATAATAAAATAAAGAAACACGACGATGACATCTGCGTGATGCAAGATGATGAACTGCTTTTTTATGTTAAGAAAAAATAATGTGTCAGTTCAAATGACACATTATAGAATAGAAGATAGTTTGTTCCTTTCTGTCTGGGTAATACAAATGTGTTTTTTTTGGCCAGGAATATTCCACCAAGCAGCTGACCAATCTGGTGAGTGTTTGTCTCGGATCCCACATAAACAAGAAGGCGAGACAGAAACTGTTAGCAGCTATTGATGACATCGACAGACCAAAAAGATAGTTTTTTAAATATCCTTTAATGTGGGAACATATCTGTCATGGATGGCATGGTTACAGCAAAGCAGATGTATAATGGTCAATTAAAAAATTACATCAAAATATATTGTGCATGTTAAACTTTTTGGAGTACTGTATTAAAAGCTGATTAGGGTGAATTGCTTTTCCTGTTGCATTTTACATGCCCTGTTTTTGTCCAATCTATTCTCTATGTGTGTTCTAGAACGCAAACTATGTCTGGTGAATATAGATTTATAAAATTGCAATGCATTTTTAACCTGTATTGATAAGAAAATGGTCAACATGTTATTAGGTGAGTTTTGTCTTAAATGGAACATGTATTCTCAGTCCAAGTTTAGAGGAGTTGTATTTTCTCTTGAGTCAAACACTTCATATTTTTTGACCGTATGCCACTAATTATTTGGTCCTTGCTAATTAATGCATAGGGTGCTCATCATTATTTTGACTTGTTTATGATTACAACTTAAAGAATAACAGATTGTCAGTGAGTGAATTGAGCAAATGTAATACTGTATGTTAAATGTAATCTGTAAAAAGTGATTCAATTACCAAAATTATGATTACACAATAAATACTCTTGAAATCAAGTGTTTGGGGCATATCTGTTTCCATTTGTCAGCATAAGCTGGTATTGGATCTGTTATAGGGGACTACGCAATAATACATTCCTTTTAAGGGAATATACATACATCCATACATACATACATACATACTGTATATCTTCAAATGGACAGAATTTACAATTATTTCAAATTGTACATATCCAATAATTTATAGATCTGTCAGAAAACTAGGAAATGCAGACTGCATGGAGAATTGGAGCACAGGAAACATCATAATAAAACTAAATGCTATGCTGTACCGTGAAGACCTAGTAGATCCATGTTTTATATTTCTAAATACGAGTCGAGTCTTACAGCTGTGAGTTAAAGATTTCTCAGTTTTAATGCTAGAGGAAAAGGATCTGCCTAATTATGTCTCAATCCTAAAATTGTAGGTGATGCAAAACTTTTGGCCATAGCTGTACATGATATGTAAAGGTACAGGAAAAATATATAAATTATGTTGTAATGTATCATAGTATATTTTTGTATTGTAACAAATATTTGGAAATACATTCTCCACAATGTGAAGCACGGTTTACTGGTACATTTGAACTCAAATGATTTAGCAGTGGTGATTTTATAGAAGCACATTGTACTTTGTAAATAATTACCTAGTTTTTACTAAATGATAAGTACATCTTTATGAGTAAAACTTGAATCTGTCTTGGATGCCTGTCTGCTTTACAATTCCAATGTAAACCATTTCTCTTTCCACACATATTTTTGCATGCAGTTTAATATGCACCACTTAAGCATTCAGTGTATCAAACTATAGTTATGTGTTTAAATATAATGGCAATTTTAATAATTTTAAGATAACAAATTAGTACATTCATAAAATCGATACTTTGCTGCAACATACTTCCTTAGTTTTCCTGGATAAAACATGTTGGACTTTCAAATGTTGCCCAGAAATGGCATTTGATATGCCTCTGGTAATCATGCATGATATGTTATGGAGCATAAATCTTAACTGTTCTGCGGTCTTAAACTTCACTGCCATGTAAACAAGCATTTTGTTCCCTGAACCATTTATTTTTCAGTTTTTGCATATGGTTTTTATTTTTGCTTTAATACAAAATCTAATTGAAACACGTTGTTTCATATCCAATTAGTGTGAGATTATTACTAGTACGCACCCCATCCTTTTACATGTTTAGCTCATTATTAAACATAATGAAACAATTATGATTAGTATTGCTTGTTCATGACTCAATCCAGTCGTAAATCATCTACTTTTCAAAATGTCTTCAAAAGAGATGTATTGATAACGCTCTTTGAATTGTCATCAGCACTTTTGTTTAATAAATGTCATTGCCTGTTGACATAGCATCCCTTTCTATATTCGGAAGCAGGAGTAGAATTATAAAACTAGAATAAGAATGGTATTACTTTGAAATTGTAAAACAGAAAAAAAAAGTCCGGACAGAAATTCTGGATCCTGTTGGACTGTAAGGTTACAAACACAGCTTGAGTACCTGCATGATATTTTACTGATTTTATTTTTCATTGGTTTTCAGTAACAGGAGTTTGTGCAAGTAATACAACAAACATCTGTTTCCCAAGTGTAATTGGCAACATTGACTTCAATGTATCTGAGAAACTGGTTGTGTTCTGCTTTCAGAAAATAAGAGAAACAACAATCCATTCATTCATCTTCTGTCGGGGGTTCACATTTCATAGCATATAGTTGCAACTGTGGAAAAATGTTATTTTTAGATAGCACATAATATTACCTGATTGTATAACAGATTGTATAACTGCTGAAAAAGTTGGTCAACAGGGAAAAATATCACAGAGCAACAAAATGTTGTTCGGCTTAGTTTGTTAAAAAAAAAAAAAAAAAAGCCAGTTGTATAAATATGCTCATGTGTAGCTGCAAGCCATGGTAAACTATGTATAGGCATGCTTGTTCATGTTTTGCATCAGTATAGAAATAAAATCATAAAGGCCAAACATATAATGAAATACCACAACTATCATTGTTATTATTATTATTATTTATTTCTTAGCAGACGCCCTTGCCCAGGGCGACTTACAGTCGTAAACAAAAATACATTTCAAGAATCACAGTACAAGTAATAATACAATTAAGAGCAAGATAAATACAATGACTTTGGTTCTAGCAAGTACAAGTATGACAAAATACGATTCAATAACGAAGCAGATAACAGTGTCAGTGATAGTTACATCAGGATATAATTAAATACAAAATACTACAGATTAAATAACACTTGACAGATTACAGTACTCTAAAGTACAGGCTTAAATGCAATAAAATAGGGGGCAAATATGAGCAAGTAAAGCGCATTTAAGGAAGAGTGATAAGTGTCCAGAGGGAAAAGAGGAGTTTTACAGGTGCTGTCTGAAGAGGTGAGTCTTGAGGAGGCGCCGGAAGGTGGTCAGGGACTGGGCAGTCCTGACATCTGTAGGAAGGTCATTCCACCACTGCGGAGCGAGGGTGGAGAAGGAGCGGGCTCTGGAGGCAGGGGAGCGTAGAGGAGGTAGAGCCAGTCTTCTAGTGCAGGAGGAGCGGAGAGGTCGAGTGGGGGTGTAGGGAGAGATGAGGGTCTGGAGGTAGCTGGGTGCAGTCTGGTCAAGGCATCTGTAGGCTAGTACAAGAGTCTTGAACTGGATGCGAGCGGTGATCGGGAGCCAGTGGAGTTGCGTGGGAGAAGCGAGGCAGAAAACACCAGGCAAGCAGCGGAGTTCTGGATGAGCTGGAGCGGACGGGTGGCGGACGCAGGGAGGCCAGCCAGGAGGGAGTTTCAGTAGTCTAGGCGGGAGAGTACCAGGACCCAGATTGTACCAAAAGCATTGCAATGGTATTAAAATCAAATCAAAAAACCTTGACCGCGATTTCAAAGTTAAACGCAAATCTAGGAAAAAGATAGAGAGAATTCACAACTATTTGGATAAAGTAGTTGTGTAGGGCTTCTGAGTTTACAAATATTTATAAAAGTATTCTTGGGGTTCACATTGCTCACACAGAGCCCACTAGCTGCAGAGCTTCTACCACTGATCAAGAGGGTCGCCGCAGTCTTGCAAGTGCCCTGGCCTACAGAAGGTGATACAAGGCAGTCCATCTTTGATGACGAGCCTACCACCTCTCCCGTGCCCCCCCACCCCCCAGTGCATCCGGATTTTCTTTTTGGGATCCAGTCGTGCTTGTGTCATCAGGCTATAGCTCCTGCTGTTTCCTGGTCTATGGACACCCTGTATAGGGTGCACGATGTGGAGAAGCTGGGCCTGGCCCAATTTCCGCTGGTGGAGGCTTCAATTAGTACAGTGGCCTTATTTAGTGCTGCTGTCCACGGACTCTGTTTGCCCCAACAAACCATGCTGGGTCTCGGAGGTGTGCCTCAAGCGTGCCTATTCAGCAAGTGCGTTAGCCGCATGGCTGGGCAACTTCGATAGTATTCTGCTAGCCTACCAGTCCTATTTGCTGAGGTCCCTCTCTGACAGCCACAGGCCCTCACCACCACAGCTGGATGAGCTGCGCCTAGTTAATAAAAGCCTACTCCATCTGTCGAAACTTCATGGGCAGGTTTTAGGTAGTGTGAGGAAAGGATAGCGTTGCCTTTAAGAAATGGCGGCGCTAAGGAAGAAACTACACAACCCAGAAATCCGAGTGTCAGTTAATGGGGTGGGGTTTCTGGGTTTAAAAAGGAACAGGGCAGAGCCATAGGGGAGAGAAGTGTGGGGAATACGGCCCGGTTGTCCTGAAAGGAAATAGCGTGCAAGCTCCAGTGTGTTGGGAAAACAACCAAAAAGAAAGAGATCACAAGGTAAAGCTATCGTTTGTGTTAAAATATAGTCGGCGTTTAGTTATTCAAAGTGCGGTTTTTCCTCTTGTTGAGGTAGCCTTTTGTTTGTTAAAGCTTATTTTTATTTTCTGTTGTCGGGGTGCGACTTGAAGATAGTGTACTCCGTAGCAATTTAAAAGAGACCCGCAGTATTCTGTGCTATGCGGTTGTGCGCCGCCACAACCATAGTGTGTTGTGCTATATGCTTTATAACCCGGAGAGGTATGGGTTATTTACGTGTTGCTGAGACAGTAAATAATAACCAGAAAGAACGGGCTTGTGAGACTGGAAGTGCAAGACATTGTTTATTCATAACACAGACACAAGATACTTTGCATATAATGAATACAGGAAAAATGGACACTGGCTTTTAGAAGAAACACAATTTGCTTTTGTGGATGACCGGGAGTTGGCTGCAGGAGTTCTTTCTCCACAGCCCGGATATAACTTGTTTTATCCTTGTACACTTCTCTGGACGTCTGGGGTTATCGCTGTTGTGTTCCTGGAAGTCTTCATTAAAAACGGATCCATTCTTCTACTCACCTGTGTCCCAGGATTACTGCATCAGAGGGAGCTTGTCTTGTAATTACCAGTGTTCTAGAACTACTCCAGCAGAGGGAGCTTGCCTTGTACTTACTTATGTTACAGGACTACCCCAGCAGAGGGAGCCTGTCTTGTTCTTACCTGTGCTACAGGACTACTCCAGCAGAGGGAGCCTGTCTTGTTCTTACCTGTGCTACAGGACTACTCCAGCAGAGGGAGCCGGTCTAATACTTACCTGTGTTACAGGACTACTCCAGCAGAGGGAGCCTGTCTTGTTCTTACCTGAGTTGCAGGACTACTCCGGCAGAGGGAGCCTGTCTTGTTCTTACCTGAGTTGCAGGACTACTCTGGCAGAGGGAGCCTGTCTTGTTCTTACCTGAGTTGCAGGACTACTCCAGCAGAGGGAGCCTGTCTTGTTCTTACCTGTGCTACAGGACTACTCCAGCAGAGGGAGCCTGTCTTGTTCTTACCTGTGCTACAGGACTACTCCAGCAGAGGGAGCCGGTCTAATACTTACCTGTGTTACAGGACTACTCCAGCAGAGGGAGCCTGTCTTGTTCTTACCTGAGTTGCAGGACTACTCCGGCAGAGGGAGCCTGTCTTGTTCTTACCTGAGTTGCAGGACTACTCTGGCAGAGGGAGCCTGTCTTGTTCTTACCTGAGTTGCAGGACTACTCCAGCAGAGGGAGCCTGTCTTGTTCTTACCTGTGCTACAGGACTACTCCAGCAGAGGGAGCCTGTCTTGTTCTTACCTGTGCTACAGGACTACTCCAGCAGAGGGAGCCGGTCTAATACTTACCTGTGTTACAGGACTACTCCAGCAGAGGGAGCCTGTCTTGTTCTTACCTGAGTTGCAGGACTACTCCGGCAGAGGGAGCCTGTCTTGTTCTTACCTGAGTTGCAGGACTACTCTGGCAGAGGGAGCCTGTCTTGTTCTTACCTGAGTTGCAGGACTACTCCAGCAGAGGGAGTCTGGTGGATAGTTACCTGTGTGGCGGATATACTCCAGCAGAGGGAGCTCAACCTACACTTACCGGTGACTCAGGCCAGCTCTAGGGAGGAGAGCTGGCCCTGTTCTTACCCGCGGGCTGACTCACTTCAGTCGGAGGATCCTTGGACTTCTTCTGCTATCTCCCTATCCTGATATAGCTAGAGAGGGTTGAAGAAGTGAATTAGTCAGTGGCCCGTACAGGGCGAGAACCATGACAAAAACTGTTTATTTTATGTAAATATTGTAAATAAAAATTACTTGCCTGCAAACGTATTGAGTCTGTGCCAGTTGGTGGAACGGGAAAGAAACGGTTCAGCAGCACGTGTCTACTGGATCGTTTACAGTAGAAACCTGGTTGCACTGGTAGCCGCACACAGGCAGCTTTTTCTTTCCCAGGCACGTGTGTGCCTGATGGGGCAAAGCACCGCTGTTGGATGCCCGTATTACAGCAGGGCATACCTTTGGTGGACGAGATGCTGCAGCACTCTCATCGCGTGCAGGAATCCACAAAGGAGCTGGTGCACTTGCTTCCCAAGTGACCACCCTCTGTGTGCAAACCAGCAGCAAGCTACCGCCCCAGGCCCCAGCAGCCTCAAAGACAGGCACAGCCGGCTGCGCCTGCTGCCAGAGGTGGTGTTCGGAACCGGCTCGCGGCGGAGGCTACAATAGGTTCTGCCGCCCGGTCCAGAGGCAGAAGCCATGCAGCAGACGTAAGAGTTTGCTGACACAGGCCCAGTGCCACTTTTCAGTAAGCCATCTGGAGTATTGGCGTCAGTGCACCACGAACATCTGGGTGTATTAATTAAGTTTGTCTTGCCTTCCTTCCTTCCCTCCTAACATTCTAGATCTACTTCAAAGGACTAGATATTAGTAACAGGGTCGTAAAGATTTAAATTGGTTTTAGTTTAGATTTACAGTCTGGTCTAAACAAACTAAGCTGATTCTTATCTGTTAATTAAGAATGTCTGTGAAAGCCAATATATCATTTTCTTCTTATAAAATGTTAAGAAGTGCAATACCTGGTGGATACAAAGTGCCATGACCCTCCCATGAAATGAATTGTTACCATGAAACATGGAATGTTTAAGTGAATAAAAATGACGAATTTCCTTATTCTAAAAGTTAATTGAAAAACTAGCCTTTATGGGGGTATAATATTAACTTTTTTTAACAATCTCAGGTTTTTTTAGATTGACTAAAACTAGGAGATTGAAACATAACAAATAAGTAAAACTTCACTGATAAATTGGTTTTAGAATCATTTTAATAACTAATCTTGTGGACGCAAGTTCGAGTTGTTTAAGTATTTTTTCCCAATAAAATTGAAATGTTTATTGTGTTTTAATAAATGCTTAAATTATTTTACTTTAATTATTGTATAACGTGTTTAACACTAAACTGCCATGGCAGTAGTCTTGAGCATCTTATGGGACTGTCAGGCACTGTATTGTCTTGGTTTAAATCATATCTTTCGAATAGGCAACAAAATTGGGGAAGATACGTCCTTTCTTTCTGAAGTTGTATGTGGCGCCTCAATTATAAATATTCTGACAAGCTGTCCTGCTGACATTAAGCTATGGACATCAGACAACTTTCTAATGTTACATTTACATAAAACAAAGGTAATGAGTCTGGGATCAAAAAATCAACAAAAAATACAGATCTATCTGCTTTTACAGAGGATAGTTTAGCATACTCTCAGAAAAATGAAATGAGGAATCTGGGTGTAATTTTTGACCTTGACCTCTCTTTCGAGCCACATATTCAGAAAATAACCAATGTATCTTTCACCTTAGAAATATTGCCAAGGTGAGGCATTTCTTTCACAGCAAGATGCATTCCTTTATATCTTTTAGGATTGATTACTGTTGTGCCGTCACACTGTAACGCCCTGTTCTCCGGAATTCCAAAGTATGTTCTATCACAATTGCAGCTTGTACAAAATGCTGCAACCTGATCTTTTGTTTTGTTTTATTCATTTGTTTTACTGTTTTTATTATACTTAATGTTTTATTGTACTTAAATGTTTTTCTTCTTTGTTAAGCACCTTGAGATGGCTTGCCAAGACCCACTCTGACGGTCTTAAGCCATTTTCTGTCTACACTCAATTTCTGCTCCCAAACTCCCCCGCTGACAAAGAATGCTTTTTGAAAGAGTAAACTAACTGCTGGACAAGTGTTATCTTTTCCTCTCATTGAATTAATAATTTCGGCACCAGCAATATCTTGCAGAAGGCACGCCAGTCAGTTTTGAGTATGCTTTGACACCTCGGACAAAGAGCAGTACCCCTCATAAATACAGCCGACAGAGGGCGAAGCCACGGACCAATTGACAATGGACTGTCTGTGAACGGGAACAACCAATGAGAAACTCCCCAAGTGGACTCGGGCACAGCCCCAAATAACCAAACTAACCAATCACAGGGTGGAAGTCAGGACAACAAAAACAGACACGCAACTTTCAGAAACGCTTGAGTTTGCCCATGCTTGAGTTTGCCCATGCTTGAGTTTGCCCATGCTGGAGTTTGCCCCATGAGAGAGCTTCCCATGAGCTCACCACACTAGAAGTGTGCCCCACAGAAGGAACAGTGCTTCAGGCAAGAGAAAGAAATGAGCTCCACCTCCTAGAAGTGGCTTGGAGTTTGGAGGAACGAAATGGCAGCTAAACTGCTCTGAAGAAAGTTTCTGAATCATGGGTGCGTAAGTGCTCGAATTCACAGAAGGCAAGGAAGAACCAATGTTCTGAAGAGTGGCTAAAATCAGCTTTGAAGAGAGCCGTAGCTCTTTGCCCTACGAGAGACTGAAACAGTAAACAGAAACACAGCCAGCAGCTGGACCTAAGGTCATATACTAGCCGTACAGAAGAACTGCAACGAGAACACTTCTATGAACTACATAACTTTTCAACTGCAACGCATTATCTGAACTGAGTTACATCTGATCAACTGAACTATTTCCAGTTGGAAAACTGCCAACAAGAACAATAATGCTGCAAGACTTGAAGATCAACAAGCTGATCTCCATTTGAAAAGAACTATTTGTTTATTGTGAGCCTACGCAATACAATGCGTACAGCAAAGTACCGTCTTCATTGGAACTTCAGATCCAAAGAGCTGCAGTGTTCATCAACACAGATTGACTTCTTTATATGGAAAATCAATAAGTATTCAACATATCTAATATTAAATACTTTATGACTCGAGAAAGTAACTGTAGTAAATGCTATCAAGTTAGTAGTTAACTATTCTAGGAATAGAATATAACTTCCTGTTTTAGAGTGTGTAAGAAATGTGCAACTCAAAGGAGTTGCCTTGTAAATGCTGAGAATTTGATCATTGCCCCATTTCTGAGTTAATTTAAATATATAATCAACTGAGGTTGATAACATATTATTAGTTTGGTAGATCACGTCTAAACTAAATTAACACAGTAAAACTAATTTGCTAAATTAGGTACTGGAATGTTGGATTCCGTTCTGAATGGGAAGTTGGATTCATTCTCATGCATATTGACATGATTGATTACAACGAGAAACGGCTATTGGAAATACTATTGCAAAGTAGACACTTTGTGTGATGAGCCATGTTTAATATTAGTATATTAACCAAGTATGCTAATGATGTTATTGTTGTTGTAATTGTTTGACTATGGAATCAATGAACTGTACATATTAACGCATATCTCTAACCAATAGCCTTTCCTTTCTGTAATATTAGATTAGTTGAGCACCCCTTTTTATTCTTAAATAAACTATTGTTTTATATTTCTGACACGTTGTGTGAATGTTGGTTATTATCTAAGGGAATCCGAGTTCTACAAGATCCCACCAAACTATTATGGTATGTCTCCGTTATTAACATTTGGACGTTCTTAAACAGGGCGCCTAGAGGCTAATTTATTTTTAAACAAATTGTATACCTAATTCATTACAGGTCTATAAATACATTTTGTTTTGATTTGAAATGGAAAGATTGAGATATCTGTAACTGGTGGGACAATGGATATGGAACTTAACTTGTATATTCAGCCTATTTGATAGCCATTCATAGCTATTCATGTTGTAAATGTAAGCAAGCTGAATACAGAAAGCAAGTTAGACTTGTCTTTAAATAGAAATTCTCTGCTGTTGAGAGTTTCCATATGTCTGATTAGTAGTACAGCAAATCAGTTGCACGTGTTGCTGTTCTGCTGTGAACACACCCAGAATGATGCTGTGAAGTAGAGAAACATTTACAGGACAACTTTCAAAGATTTTTGCTCCAGTGCAAAATTGGCTCCACTTTTTTTAACTGCAAATAAACTCCAGCTAATTTTCCAAAACTGTTTAAGTGAAGAAAAATAAGAAAATGTATTTCTCTTTTCTATACCTATGTTGTCTATTGCTAGATTTGCACCTTTAAACTTTTACTATTACTTTCAGAAAATCAGTAGCATATTTTGCTCTGGAGTAAAAAGATTTGAAAATCCCCCTGTTACTGTATGAGCTAAATTCATTTCACAATTTACCGGTATATCAATGGTTTAATTAAGAATCGGAGTCAGATTAATAGC
This sequence comes from Acipenser ruthenus, assembly GCF_902713425.1. Lineage (NCBI taxonomy): Eukaryota > Metazoa > Chordata > Actinopteri > Acipenseriformes > Acipenseridae > Acipenser > Acipenser ruthenus. The sequence continues at coordinate 12,602,860 of NC_081192.1, read as the reverse complement.
AATCAATTACAACATACAGGAGGGGGTAATGAAAAAATAAACAAATAAGGTCCACTATAAAAATATGTGACAAAACTTTTAAGCCTGCCTGTAGTGGAAACAATTGGATTTCCAACGTACGATGATTCGGGTATCTTGTTGTAATAGTGGTTTCCATGGTATCCTGCAATACTGCACACCTCCAAATAAAATAGACTCATCAATCACTGAAATGAGACTTGGTGTGGCTGTGTGCTGTGAGAGTGAATTTAGCTGGTCAAGGTGGACCTCCAGGTTGCTGTTGAAAACCAATTTCTTTCTAGATAGGATTACCCTTTTGCCGCACTCCAAAATGTGTGTCAATGTTGATGGCAAGAGAACTGAATGTTTTTAGTTTCACCCACTTCAATTCTATATCCACTTGAAAGCTCTTTTCTGTTCAGTCTGAGAGCACTGAGTGCAATGCAACATGGTAGTAGTTAATACTGTGCTGTCTTGATAAAAGCACACAAGCAGTTCATTAGAAAATGTTTGAAATACATCACAGTGTATGTTGACCATAACTATTATTGTTGTGTTCTTCCCAAGTAATTTTAAATCAGAAAAGTTAAAATACATGTTTAATTTTAAAATAGATGATGAAATAATATGCTTCTGTTTCTGTTAGCTGCTATTGGCCAGCATTAATGTCAGTATAATCATTGCATGTCGATCAGCTGAGCTTTCACTCTGATCAAATTAAATTTTGTCATGCATCACAGATCTCCACCCATTGGGCTTTGTGCCAATGCTCATTGGTTGATCAACGAGAGAAGGCTTTAGTAGTGCGACGTGAAAATAGCAGTATAGAATAATATTGTAGCAGAGGCGTAATGACGATGCTGTGTCTTTGATTTATTTTTCACATGATAAAGGGAATGGTTTGAGTAGTAACTACATTAATTTATGGGGTGACCTTTTTAAATTAAAAAATGTATTGTTATTGTCTGTGATATAATTTAATTTGGAAGTAAAATGTATTGAAAAACTGATTGTAAAACCCAGACTACTCTTATAATTAAAGCTCATAATAAAATATTTCAAGGAGTAGCAGCCAAAGGCAATGCGGTTTCCAGAACCAAACAGAGCTGTTCAAACAAGGTTTTGAATTGTTTAAAAAAATTAGCTTAAAAAAACTAAAGTTAAAAAGGGGTGCTTTCTCCTCGCTGCAAATATGGGCAAATGTAGCCTTTGTTGGGTACAAAATCTGTAATAAACTGTAATACTTGTTTTTCCCATTTGTTGTTATTTATTTCTTAGCAGACACCCTTAACTAGGGCAATTTACAATTGTTACAAAATATCACAGTACAAAATATTGCATTATAAAATATCAGAATACAGTAAATTATAAGTAAGAGCGAGTTTGACTAAAAGCAGTTAAAACCTATAGTAAATATTTGCTTATATGAGTAAAGTCTAGTAAGAACACGTAGTAAGTAAGATAAATGTCGGAGCCTAAATAGAAATTACATCCTGGCAGAATACCTGGTAACTGTCAGAAACACAAAGCAGAGGGAGATCCTGACCAAATAACGGCTCAGTGAACACAACCTGTCCATTGAAAAAGGCTGACACAGGCAAACCTGGCTGGCCAGGGAGAACAGACTCTGTGGTCATTGTGAGACAGGAGAGGTCGAGACAGTGATTAACTTCCTAACACACTGTGATAAATATAAAAACATAAGGGACATTTTCTTCCCCAAATTCGGTGATTTAGTCCCAGAATTCCACAAAATCCATGATAACCAGAAGCTGTCAATCCTGCTGGTGGAAGACAAACACACAGCCATACTGGTCTTTATATATTTTAGTTGTTTATGCCATGTATGTGCTTTGGCAACACAATTCTTTTTTACTGTCATGCCAATAAAACCAATTTGAATTGAATTGAGAGAGACTTTTTGTCTTTTAAAATCCCTTTATTCTATAAATTAGAATATAATATAAAACTTATAAAGCCACTTAAAAAAAAATACACTGGTGCAAAATAACATAACAGATCCAACGTCTATCAGTCCAGTTTCAAAAGTTTCAGTTCAATGGGATCTCAGTCTTTCAGAGAGTGTTTCTCATATGAACAGAGCAAGCTGCCCCTCCTCACTCACGGCAGACAACCCCTCCCCAATGCACCCACGTTTCTAAAAGCTGTCCAGGTCGTGCACCATTTTAAAATAAGCAAACTCCACCTTGATCCTGGAGATCATCAGGACCCTAAAAATACTGATAGAATTTATCAAACCAATGGCTAAAATTAATTTTTTTCGGGATTTTAAATTCTCCTGACCAAGGACAAAGTGAACCAATGAGCATCTGTCCCTCTGTGCAAAACTGTACCTTATACTAAAAAACAAAAATATGTTTAGTAAAAGTAACTCCCAAGGAAGCCAGCAGATTCTCTAAAAACAGAAAGAAGGTCTGCAGCTGAGGCCAATCCACAAACAGGTGGAAAATGGACTCCGCCGCGGGACAGAAGGGGCACTGGACACTGACCCCCGGCTCCACTCGGCTCAGGTACCGGTTTGTGGCAAAAATTCCATGCAGCACTCTCCACTGCAGGTCTCTGGAGACCTTGGGTAGGGGAAGCTTATACAGCACCCTCCAGACAGGAGCTTCATTGTCAGGGACACCGAGGTGAGCCCTCCACTTTGTGTCCACCAGCACTTTCAATTTATTTGTCTGGTTTTCACACAGATTTCATAGAGTTTCTTCTTCTCTATTGTGTGGAAAGCTACCTCAGTGACCTTCCTCAGAGAGAGCAGCTTGCCAGCCTGCTCCTCTTCCTCCGCCACTGCCACTGAAGGGGAGACCAGTACTGCGGGGAGCTCCTGCTCTGGAGCCACACGCACCTCCAAAACCTGCTGAGGAACTGGGAGAGTACTAGACAGAGAGAGGCCTGAAGATCGCTCAGCACCTTCTCCAGGAAATGCACTGACCTAATATTCAGTGCAGGGGATAAAATCCTGCTGGCTTTCCAATTAAAAAGATTAAAATCAATTAAATGCCCCAATTTAGTAAAACAAGCTTTATAAAACACAGCAGATATGAAATCAGAGCTAAACAACTCACAATTAAAAATGGGGTTAAAAAACAGGAGATCTTCAAAAGCCCACTGTGTGCTCTGTGATTCTTCCGATCTCATGATTTTTAAAAGTGGCCATGCGTTGATCATATTCTTATAAAAACCCTCCAACCATGCATCATTAAAACGATCAGGCAATATTAAAAATAACTACCTATCGAAACCCAGCGTGCCTGCCCTCTGCAATAAACAGAAGGCCAGGTCTTTCCAGCTCAGCAGCCTGCAGTCTAAATGCTGCCATCCTGCTGGGGATATCAATGAGCCTCTGCCCTCCCTCCTCACGGGGGAGATACAGGACAGCGACTAGATTGTTAATGATAAGGACCCTGCCCCTGAAGGAGAGCCATGAGAGGAGCCACTGCCAGCTCTGCAGCCTCCCCTTCACCTTGTCCAGCAGCCCTCCCAGTTCTGCTGCATGAACTGCTCATTCCCAAAATAGATTTCTAAAAGTTTGACCCCAGTAATGGAGGAGGGGTATCTTCCCAACCCACAACAAGAAAAGCTTCACTTTTTGCCCAGTTTACTCATGTTGAACTAGCCTTCTCATACATTGTAATGCAGGACTCCAGCACTGCAATGTCTCAGTCACTAGTGGCAAATACACTGAGATCGTCTGCATATGCAGAGAGCTTGACGGGGACTGCATTGGGCACAGCTGGCACTGCCAATCCAGGCAGATTCTCCCTTAGCTGGTGCAACAGGGGTTCTATGGAGAGAGCATAAAGCATCCCTGAGAGAGCACAGCTCTGCTGTATCCCCCTCTGCATAGGGAAGGGGACAGTCAGGCTGTTCTTGATCTTCACAACACTAAAACATTGTGATAAAGGAGTCTTATAAAATAAATAAAAACAGGGTCAAAACCAAAAGCTTTTAAAACACGAAACAGATACTCATGGTCAACTCTGTCAAAAGCTTTTTCCTGGTCAAGTGAAACCAAGCCAAAATCAACCTTAAAAACTGTGGACACATTAAAAAGGTCTCATAATAAAAACAAATGATCAAAAATTGATCTCTAAGGCACACAGTACGACTGGTCTGTATGCACCACTGATCCAATGCTGGTCTTTAAACAATTAGCGAGAGCCTTAGAAAGCAGTTTGCACAGTAAGGAGACAGGGCACCAGTTCTTAATGTTACAGAGGTCTCCTTTCTTGGGTACCAGTGTTATCACTGCCTTGCGGCACCTCAGCGGCAGCTTTCTGTCCCGGACACATTCCTGCAGGACCTGATACAGGTCCTCACCAACATAGCTCCAGAGTCCTTTATAGAATACTGCAGGCAATACATCCAGTATGGGAGCCTTCCCTTTGGAGAGCTGCGCCACGGCCGTAGTGAGCTCTGGGAAGATCATTGGACTGTCCAGTGCTCTCCTCCTTGTCCAAGCTGGGGAACCTGGAGAAGCCGCTCCGTCTCTTGTAGAGATCAGTATAAAAGTTCACTGCAACTTGCCTGAGCTCCGCAGGGCTGGAGACCTCTCTCCCCCCTTGCAGCCTCAGACAGCACACTGCCTTGCCCTCCGCTGTCTTCTTATACATGCCGAAGAAGAAGCCTGTGGGGGTGTCCATATCTTTAAGTTCAGTGAAGCGGGCTCTGAGCAGAGAGCCCTTCACCTTCCTCTCCAGCAGGCTGTCCAGGAGCAGCCTCCTCTCCTGCAGGCCCTGATATGCCCCCTCATCTCTCTTGGCTCTCAAACTCAACAATCTCTCTCTCTCCAGCTCACTGACCACTGCGTCCACTGACCTGACATTTTGCGTGCATTGTTGACAGAAGAGTTTAATTTGAATTTTTCCTATATCCCACCACTGTTTTAAGCTACTGTAATTGTTTTTTTTTTCCATTTTGCCATTGTTTTCAAAATAATCAATAAAGTTTTTGTCTTTAAGTAAACTGGTATTAAAATGGCAATACGATTTTGAATATGAATTAATTGGTAATAAAACAGTAACAGAAATAAAATGGTGATCTGAAATACTGCTGGGCACTATACTGCTTTTAATAACTTTATTAATGTGCTGCTGTGTAGTATAAAAAGCGGTCTAGGCGTGCCCCAGACAGATGATTTTGGTTCAGCTTAATCCAAGTGGATTGTTTGCTGGTGGGATTAGAATTCCTCCAAATGTCTACCAGGTCAAAAGTGTTTAAAACAGTGGCCAGCTCCCTGGCAGACTGGGGATGGGGTTCCCCGTGGTTTCTATCTACTTGAGTCAATAGTGCAGTTAAAATCTCCCCCCCACCACGAGGAAGTTTTCAATAGTACACCCCCCCAATACCTGACTGAGCTTTTTAAATATTAGGTGCATAAATATTTAAAAAATCAATAAAAATACCAATGTGTTTTATCTGGACTTTTAAAAGTCTACCCTGAACAATCTCTTCTATATTTAAAATCTCTCCACTGCAGCAGAGCTCCTCCACATGAGAGACCGTAAGGGGCCCCCACACAGACTCCTTCTCGCCCGCCGCTGGGTCGGCAGCAGCAGGAGTTTTCTTAAGTCATTTTTACCTAACGCCTTTGGTGTACATCCCACCTTTGTCTACGTCGGCTGGCGCTGCAGCCCCCTGTTCGGCTGCAGCCTCGCTGGTACCCGGCACCTCCGCTCTCTTTCTCTGGGGCAGCAGCTCCAGTCTCGTCGGCTCCTCCACCTCCATTCTCCCAGCAACCCCGGCCGCATCCCTGTTACCACTACTACTACGTGTCCCAGCCTGTAGCTTGGGGCAAGCATGTTTGAGGTGCACCTGTTCCCCGCATAAAAAACATTTAAAAACAGCTGTGCTGGCAAAAACAATGTAGTTCCTGCCCTCTACATTAAACCGCCAAGCTACATTTAAACTTTAGTTTGGGTCATCAAGTAGCACAAATACATGTCGCCTGAACGACATAACATGTTTAATTTCTGGATTTTTACATCTGAACTGAATCATCTTTATTGGGGACATTATTTTCCCATATCGGGAAAGTTCTCTTTCGATTAGTGTATTACTAATAAAAGGTGGAATGTTAGATAATATCACCTTTGTTAGAGGTGTTGACAACGGTAATCAAAGAATCTTTCAACACAAACCCCTCTAACACTATCTTGTTTACCAGATTTTCACTGTTGAGGAAAACAACTATGGCCTTGTTCATCCGCGAGGCAGATTTTATTTTATCAAAACCAACAACCTGCCCATGGCAAGCAGCACATCTTCAACAGAATCATTCTTTTCTGAAAAAAATTTAAATCCATGGCGCCTAGTAAGTCCCCCCAACCCACCAGAGTGGGAGCCCACACACACTGGCTAAAAAGTACTAAGATAGCAAAAACATTTAATAAATATATAATAAATAAATAAATATATAAATAAATGGTGATACAGCTCACCACTGCTCTAGCACAGCTCACAAACCCTGCTTGTAGCAGGCCCCTCCCACAATCCTCAGAGAGAGAAATTGTTACGCGTGTTGGAGGACCAGCACGATACTCGTTGTTTGGGGTTCGTCCATTGTTTGTTTTGTGTATAAGTGTTTTGTTTTGTTCAAACCTTTTGTCCATTTATTTATAATAAACACGCAAGCAGTGCATTTCACATTCACTAGCAGTGCTGTGTGTGTGTTTCTTCCGGGTCTGACGTCACCGCTCAAGCCAGCTTGCCACAGTAGCCCAATAGTATTTTATGGTAGCACAAAAGTTCAATGGACTATCAGTACGTATTGGATCATAGCCAAAAGGGTTGTCTACTTGTATTTTAAGTTGTGCCTTATATTTTGATTTGGGTGTTTTGAAGTTAATGATGGTAAATATGACACAACTACACGTTTACACATTTAAAGAATGGCATGTATGTACAAGTTGCAGCTGGTTGTAAAATGTAAAGGAAAGTGCAGTATTACAGTGTATATTTTGCAACGAAGGCAGGTTTTCAGTGTTGTTATTACAGATGTTGATCAGGTACTCATCCTGCTATGCTGCACTTGGGCTTCAAACACTGCTGAGATTCAAGAAACTGATTTGGAGGGGAATGAACATATATGTGACATAACTGTTGAGGGATACATTCATTTTTCTTAATCACAATAAATAACTTGACAAGCTTAGTTTATTTATAGGCTTGTACTTGTGCTTCATTATTATAGTCTGGGTATTTTTCAGCCAATTAGCAGATCATAACAAATGCAAAGATGACTACTGAGAATACATTACACGTATAATCGTGTTGGCATGTATTAACTTGAAGACAGAGCACCATTTATTTTAAACCCAGCTAGAACTCTGTTACAAAGACATCAATCATTTTCAAATAAGTTCTGCAGAGGGGTTTCAGGCAGCTTTGTTCTGGAGATTCTTGGAACGGTGAACAGTAATTAACTTTGGGGCAAAGCTTTAAAAAATGACCTTGCACTATATATTATTTATCTATATATGTTTTTTTTTTGCTGTAATTTCTAACCAATCGATCATTTAATTTGGTAAACTATACAGGTGTGTGTATAAAGAGCTACAGAAAGCGTAAAAATATGCATAGCAATTTTGCTGCACAGCTTGTCTGCCTCAACTCCTACCTCCCCTAAAACCTCCATTAACAACTACATCTCCCAGAATACAATGTGTTCAGTTACTAGGAAATTGTGCACAAGAAAAACCAGCCCAACAAACATTATCCAATCTCTGGCTAGCCCTATTGTCTATGCAGCCAATCACAGTAAGAATAAGAAAAATTCAACGCTACACAGGTTTAAGCGTATACACTTACCAGCTACAAATCCAACTGGTACCATCATCAGAGACACTGCTAAAAAAAATGTGCCTATAATATTAAACAAACTGTTTTATAACTTATTAATGCATTTCCTTATTTTATTTATCTGTATGACTTTATATTGAAGTTTTAACAAGTTTAAGAATGTAATGTTAAAATTATAATGTAGCACCCAGGAGGGGCACTGGTTCTTTCTGATCGGGGTTAGTATCAGCCAGACAGAATACCAGCAGGAAAATAAAGTAGACCACACGTGTCTCCCGTAGGCAAAGATACCTCAAGGGGTAGCCATTCCCCTGGTACCCAAAGTCGGCCTGAGACAGCCGAGTGGCCAGCTCAGTTGGGAAAGGAGGGCGTGCGGGTCTGGGAGGGCACTGGTGCAGAGGTAAAAGTGGGGTGGTGAAATCTTAAGGATCTCACCCACAGTAGTGGCCTTCCCAGTAGGAACACACCGCCCAAGGAGAGCTCGCCACCAGACAGCAGTGGAGGGGTCTGGCTGCAAGACCAGGGAGGGAGTGGGAACACCATGCCCCCATTGCTGTGAGCATTCTGCTATATGGGCTGCTGGTTTATGCGGACAGAAAGCACAGTTTTGTTGCATTTTTTTTAGAGGTGTTTTTATTGCAGGAGTGGTTGCAGGAAGAGATGGGTGCCGAGACGAGAGTGCTGGGGAAACTGGGAGAGACCCGGACAGACGCTGCGAGAGCTGGAGGCACCCGAGGACCCCTCCTGTGTTTTAGTTGTATTGTTATTTTATTGGGCTCCTCTGGCAGTGTGTTTTAATGGTATGAGTGGGTTTGAATGTTTGTATTTATGGGTTAAATGAGGAAGGAATTGGGAACTTTTTATAGTAAATTGGAAGGTGGGGTGTTCAGCATATGGGAGGTGGGAATAGGAGACTGGTGAAAGGTAGTGGGTTGTAGGTTTGTTTTTTTTAAATTGAGGACATGTTCCATTTTCACCTGGGGTGAATGCAACGGGGTTGCTCACGTTACTTTAAAATAAGCAATAGGCATGTTTGATTAATTATTGTAGTATATTCAGTTTTTATTTAATGTTGTCTTTTTGATTTTATCACTTTGTATAAAGCATGTTTATTTTTGCACATTACTTTCTGTAGATTTGCACTGATTATACTAACATGTCAATAATGACTTGGAGAAGTTGAGCACCTGGTATAAATGTTCCTGATTTCATCCATTCGACAGATTGATTTGTCTATTGTGATGTGGACCCTGATTCGGCGGGTGGTAGGAAAACTAATATGAAAGAAAGAGCCGCAGAATTTAAAGGCGCATCTCCCTGCCTGTGCTTTTGGTCTCCATTCTGTCGTGTAAGTGTTTTTAAACTAGTATTATAAAAGGCATTGGGGTTTTAAGGAATGCTGGAGATGGGGTGTATTGGTTTTATTATTGTTTTTGTGAGCCCCACCTCCATGCAGGTATTGAGCCGCACTGCCCTTTAGTTTTAAATTGTAATTATGTATTTCGTTATTGTTTTAATTAACGGGCAGTGCAACCCCTGTGCTGTGACTGTGTATTCTAGATATGTCCTGTTTGTTAAGTATAGTTACCACCTGTATTTAATAAAACGATGTTCATTGCCCAACATAATAGTGTGGTCTAGTTTATTTTCCTTCTGGTATTCTGTCTGGCAGATCCCACCCCGATCAGGAAGAACGAGTGCCCCTTCCGGGTGCTACAATAAGTAATGTAATTAATTTGCAGACAATGGCGTTTTAGGTACATGTAGCCCATAAAATAAATGCGTTTCCAGCCAATGTATAGTCCATACCTCTTGCTACGCTCGACTATATCTAAGGGAAATTTGTTGGACCTGTATCCTAACCTCAGTGTTGCCTTGCGTCTGCTTTTGACTGTGCCTGTCATGTCAGGGGACGGAAGCTTTCATACCTGAGCATGAAATGAATAAAAAATGATTTTGTTTCTACAATGTGCACCAGATTTACCGAAAACGGGATTATTCAGCTATAAATGCAGACTTTGCCGCTGTGGAAGTGTGGAAGGTTAATTTCTAACTGTCTTTGTGAGTGTTTTTTTTTTTTTGCGTTGTTGTTGCCTTGTTTGAAAGTGATGGTATACCGTAGTACTGGTATTCGATTAGGGGCCACGGAATCAAACTTTGCATAGGGACACTGCGGGACAAACGGCACCACTGTTTGCAGAGTAAGCGTGGTACCTCGAAAAACATTACGGTTAAAATGGAAGGCTCTTTTTTAAGGCCTACCCCATTATCATTAAAGATTGTACAGTATTTATCGAGATTACTCTTGACTTCAGGTAATGTTGCATTTCCCCCCCTGAAAATACTTTTTTCTCTCTCAGTGTTAAAATTAGAGGGTAAGTTACTCCCAGACCCATCTGGAGCACTGCTTGGTACTGCATATGATTGTACCAGTACCAGGGAAAGTTGTGTCTTCCCACTTTAAAGGCCTGAAGAACAACATTTATTTTTTCATGGTTAAGCAACAATAAAAGTGTTGTAGCCACACTTTTTGTTATGGGTTTGCTAGCTCAACATAAAAGATCTTCAGGGTCAGCTACGGTTACTGTTTTTATTTTAAACAATCACGTTGCATACAACACCGACAGCCAGGTAATCGGGGAGCCTGCGTATTTTAGTAATCATAATCGTAAATCCAAAGAGAACGACTTCCCTCTCACTTGCTGCTATATCCTCCCAAGATATTCTCAGAGGGCGGAGATTGCTAGCGCCTCAGCAAAGTCAGCTTCAACCTTAAGCATAACCTGTACAGACAAAGAGTTTTTCTCAAACATAAAAAGGCTTGAATGTAACACTAGCTTTTGCTGACAACTACAAGAAAATGGGTTAATATTCATTAAAGGGAAGTGACTGCACTCAAGTATGCTGTTTGCTTCTAAAATGTGTAAAAGGATGCACATAATATTCAGAAAACTGCAGTAGTTGTTTTAGCACCTTACCTTGCAGTACCCTCTTTAATATCGGCTCGCAGTCTGAATAGTGACTCACCAACGGTTGACTTTTAATGAGTGTTTATTTAACGCTAATTCACTTATTTTCTGTATTGATTTTCTGCACTTCTTGCTTTCTTTCCATGTATATTGAATGTCCTGTAAGTTTGCTGATAGAAGCTAATTATATTAGTATGTGCATTTCCCATTTGCAAGGACTACATGAATGCATTTACAGATATTTAATGGTTCTGTATCTGTGTTGGGGGAGGGGGTGTATTTCTATTTTCAGAATTCTAATTATGAAAGGTATCTGTGGCTTACAGGTAGCTGCCACTTAAAAAAAAGGAGGGGGGGAACGATTCTGCTACCCCAGTCCATTTTGTCACGGCACGCCTCTGGCTTCTGGAGATGGAAGTGGCATAGTAGAGTGAGGGCATTGTAATGCTGTTGTTTGGTTCTTAATGTAGCTATTCTGGGCAGATTTGTATCCTCTGTTTGTGACAATAGATAACCGTGTCAGAATTTATGTCAAACATGTATATTAAAGGGATACTTTATATCTAGATTTCTCTGATATTTTATTTCCTACCTGTTTAATATCCTATTATGTATGTTCTGTATGATTCTCTGCTTGGTTCATTTCTTATCATGCTTACTAACTATTTCAGCAGAGATTCTATAAAGAACTCAAGTTCTATAATCATACAGGACACACATAGTTATAAATGATAAAATTAAATATTAAGCAAATGTAGATGATATAAAGAATCCCTTTAAAGGGCTAACAATTCTCATCCATGGCCCTGAGGAATGCGACCACATCCAAAGGAGATCACTTTGTAAGAAAAATAGTAGCATAAAAAGCAACATATTGTAGCGATCTCGGTTAACGCAGACAGGCGCATCACACAGGGCGAGGCAATCCACACACAGGCGGAGGGCGGACACGAAACCGGGACCTCTCGCACTAAAGCATAGCGCCGATACCGCTGTACAAAAGAGCCGGCTCCTTTGCAAGGAGCGTATATCGGGCTTATGTCTTTGTGTGTGATTACTTCACCTACCAGCCCTGCTGCTGCCTTCCCCCGTGCACGCTACAATATGTACAGAAAAGACAAAGCATGCATTCTCATATGCCTTAGTGAAAAGAAAATGATTGACATTTTAAAGTGAAAAACATGGAAAGAAAAAGTCGTGTGTAGCCAGTAAGCCTAAGAACACATTCTCCTCAACACATAGACAGCTGTGATCAGGGCCGTACCAAGGGGGGGGCGTCGATTGGCTGATGAATAATAAGTAAAACAAATTTGTGCAATAACGATTCAAAACAAAAATAACATGACGAAAGCGCTTTATTATTCATCAGCCAATCGACGCTCCCCTCAGGTCAGCAGTTGCCCTGAGGTGAGCGTCGATTGGCTGACGAACAATAAGGCCAAATAAAAAAATATGTGTGGTTCAGGTTACCCGACCGACCCTACATATTTTTTGCTGATAACGGGCTACACTTTTCGCTGTCAATCTGAATAACTGACTGCTATGCGCAGCCACGTTTTCGCTCATGTGATTTTCCGGAAGCTGCGTAGCAAACAAGATCTTCTGTTCATATGAAATGTGGGTCTGAGCAGCACGACTGCAGCGTATCGCCAAGTAGTTGTTTTGCACTATTGTTTGAAAAATGCCACCACATACCATAAAAAAGAATTATAACCCGTGTTAGACTCGGGTGAAACGTTATTTCTCACACTCCATCTTCATTGTTATTTGTCTTGATAGTAGCCTATTTTATTTCTCACCATAATTATACTTTTAATGTTTAATGTTCCCGACGCATGTTTTCTTTGTACTGTGTCTGTGTGTGTTCTCTGGCTAGACAGTAGCCTACTGAAATTGACAAGCGGCATCAGGAACTGAATTTGACTGGTTTTTAAAGGGTGATTGCATTTTATTTATTTTTTTAAAGAATGTTATCACATGACATGTATTGATTCAGTTATGACATTTCTGAAATAAACTACGTAAAAATGAGTACAATAGCTGACCTTGTTTTGTTTTCCTTCAAAAACTGACACACTAAACAACAGCACACAACAGGCACTGCCTTCCTCATCGATTCCTGCTTTCCAAGCAAGATCTCTCGATTTGCTGAAAATAATTGTGAAAGCTTATAATACAAAGTGAAAATTGTTTAATATCATATCAGTGTTTACAAATACACAACACACCTGTTTTTATTAGACTATAATATAAAGCCTTCCATTCTTTATTTTATTACATACATTTTTTCGGCTCATTTTTTATTTGTGACCTGCTAGTTTGTCTGATTTTAATATCTTTTTTCTTTTTTAATTGTATGCATTTTATTGCTTGTTTCTTATTTCTGTGATCTGTGATGTCTGTATGGTCTTTAGATTCTCTATTGTAAGAGCTTTGGGATACTATATTGTAAGGTGGCAAAGTGGTTAATAGTGTGCAGGTGCAGGTAATCAATGAACAGACAGACAATTATGATCCTGATGGTGAAATAAACAATAAACAATAAATGATGTTAAGTAATACAGAGGTGTGTATTACTTAATTTGCAATCCCCGGGTTTGTCCTGAAATAATAGTCCCATTTTTATTATACACCCACACAAAACACAAAACACATACACAAGTCCGTTAGTGCATGAATTAGTGCTCTTGGTGCAAATACAGTTATCTGTGATACAAGTGCAGTGCTGTTCCAGGTTTGTGCTGGCCTCTGGCGACAGCTCCGGAACGTGTCAGCCGTCTAATGAAAACAAGCAACAATTAGACAAAACAAACAAACACTCAACATACGGATACACAAAACACAAGTCCTTCCAGGTTATTTTCCATAAACCAAAACAAAGGAACAGATTACGTCGCTTCAACCCCTATTTATACCGTCACTCATGACCCCTTGGTATACGAGTGCAGCCGCTCCTCCTATCCGCGGCTGCCACATCATTTCCCTTCCGGGTCGATGAGTTAATGTACTGAAGCTCCGCCCCTTTTCTAAATGACCGACTTCCTTTTAACCCTAGGAACGAAGTGTCAGGCCAAGCAGTCCAGGGTACTCTGTTCCCGTTACTTAGCGCCCTCACAGGTCAGGAGAGTTACACCAAGAATCATAGTCTTTCTGTCACATGTATGTAAAAAGGGCAGAAGTGTAAGGCTAATATTGTCAGTATATTTATGCTTTCATTTTTATTTGCACCCCGCAGTTTCATGGTCTTTTTTTTACGGCTTAGGATGCAGCAATCATATTTATCCGATTGGACGTATGCTATTAGTGTGTAGACTATAGTGTGGTTATTTTGAGGATTTGTCTTATTTGAAAGAACTGAAAGAGTTCCTTTGCTATATAACTGACTGTGCTGTGTCAAAGGACAGTGTGTCATTTTGAGAGATGTCCTGCAGTGTTCATACCAAGCTTTTTGTATTTTGTGGGTGGAATATCCTCCAGTTTTAAATAACCATGGTCTAATCCTAAACCAGACATTTAGTGTATGCAAAATAGCTGTTTTTTTTTGTTTTTTTTAAATTGGGACCAGTTAGGAGTGAATAGTCAGATGGTCAAATGGTTTCATGTGGGCACATCCGACATTAACATTTTTGAAAATCCAATATTGCACCGAATATAGCCTTGCAGCCAAATAATATTTCTCAAGAACAGGCAAGGATAGCCCTCCTAGTTTAGAGAGTGAGAGTCTCCTTTTCTTTATTCTGGGCTGGGAACCTTCCAGAGAGAACCTACCCAACAGAGAGATTGGCAGCATTTTCCAGTTCAGCATCTTCTACTATTAATGGTAATTATTATACTGATTATTGGTAATGTAAACCTTAGTTCCAATCTTCACATAATATAATTCTTTACATGCAAAGAAAGATTTTCCCATCCAACTAACAGTATGTTAGTTTCAAGCAGGTGGGTAATTTATTTTCAAGTTCACTAACAATCCAACATAGTTTCAGAAAGCTGAAATTGAACGCTTGTCTAATCTAGCCATTATATCCATTGAATTTGCATTGGCCAACACTCTGAACTATGATCATGGCATCAATGACTTTGCATCACTGAAGGCAAGAAAAGTACATTTGCAGGCTCTAGGTTTCGTTTCTATTGGTGTATTCCATTGGACATTTACAAGATTTTGAACCCTTTATTTACTTATTTTTTTATTCGCTGACTGCAAGTTCCGGAGGTGGCAGGGGGGGCGCTGCAATTATATCTTGCACAGGGCGCCATCAATGATGGGTACGGCTCTGACTGTGATTACACAGTACTCTGTTTTAACAAGATTCCAAATGTACTGGAAGGGATAATGAAGGAAATAGATTTGAGAACAGATTAATACATCTTGGATTCCAAAGATGAGCTACAGGTTGTCAGGAACATGTGTAATTGCTGCAGTAAAATACAATAGTATAACTACTGGCAGCTAAAATGACCACAAAAGAAAGCAAGGAATTAAAAGGCATTACAAACGTTCAAGAGAGAAACAAACAATACTAAAAAATACAGTACAGTTAAATCTATTGTTGACATTGCCAAACAAAAAAACACAATGGACCGATATGATTAAAAAAGCTCTCCTTCTACAAAAGTGGTCTGAGTACACGGACATTCATACTTAATTACATTTATGATACTGTTTATAAACATGTCAGAAATCTCTGAACAACATTTCCTTAATGATCTCCGATTCAAAATATTCAAAACAGTATGACTTTTTGTTATGTTGTATATTTATTTTCAGCTAAAAAACACAGGGTATATGTTTCTTTTTATTTATTTATTTATTTATTTATTTATTTATTTATTTATTTATTTGTAAATATATACTATTTAATCAAGTGAAAAGTAAAATAAAAACACATTTGCATTCAGAGATTTGGAAAGGGTCCACTCCAGGTTTGACTGGCTGTGACTTTGTGATTCCAGTCTCTTATTCTGGATACACACAGATAGCATTTAAAAAGGAATTATGCCGAGTTCAGTCCTCGGGTCATTAAAAGACTTTCAATGGGATTCCATCCTGACATTAAGAACAATACCAATATGAATTGAAAGAGTCACCCACAGGGCCCTTTCCTGACAGCATGATGTGCTTTACACACCAAATCTGGACCAGAGTCCTTGGAGAAAAAAGCTGCTGTAAACAGCAATTTGACCTACTGCAGGTCAAATAATGGACGATATACTCCATATGATAAACAAATGGGCTGTACAGTTGGCCTCCCTCTAAGAATTTTTTTTTATAAATGATATAGATATAAAATTATGTATAACACACATGCATAGTAAATTCATTGAAGTGCAAATGCTATTTTACCATTTTGACTTCTTTATGAAAACAGATTAAGGAAAGCCACACATCTTATGTTTCAAAGTATGTTGCTGACATTATCACTTCCCAGATTACATGGCCAAGGGATTGCAACACCACCTGGAAACAGAAAACAAGTATAACCACAGAACTGGTAAGAAATGGTTGCCTGTGCTGGGGGCTCCATCACACTAACCAGCCGGTAATGAAGTCTCTATGCACATGCAGCCCTCCATCTCACTAAACGAGTGCCAAAAAAGGACCCCAATTAGTGCCATTAGTGATCTGATGAGGCCTAGCTGCAGTTCAAGTCCAGTGGTTTCAGATGAGAACTGGAAGATAGCACACATTGGGTTTCAAATCCCATCTGAGCTGCCTCTGCCAGATTTAATATGTGACTGAGTTGGGGGCATTACTTTTACTGCTTTTAACTTTAAATAACTTTTGGGCACCTAAATTACATTTTGATTGGTGAACTTAGCATATCCTGAGTAAAAAATGTTTTGTATGATGAAAAATTAGTTATTAAATTATTAACAACAAACAAAGAGCATATGATCATTGAGAATATGTTATTTTTTGACCTAAAAGTTTCTAAATTCAGGACCTAGTTTGGGTCAAATTAAGTGTGTAGGTTGAGTAGAGAGTTTGATTTTCCACTGCATTGAAAGAAGCACTGGTGGGTAAAGGACATATGGGCTTTGAAAATACAGTATGGAAAAGCACATCACTGAATAGATCATCACTATGTTTCAAGAGATTTATTATATGGCTTGCTACTTTTCGATATTAATCTGTAAAGCTTGTTAAACGTTGAATTCTCAAAAAATATGAGTTCGACTGAATAAACATTGGTAAAACCACTGGCTATTTTTTATTTTCATGCCAAAAATAATAATTTACAAATCATCTCTAGTTTGTGTAGTTTCTATGCTTACTGTTTGTCCCGTCTCTGTTCTGTTCTGAATGGCTAGGGGTCGCTGTCAGTCATCTCAGTGGTCCGTTAGTATTGTAGTTTCACTGTCACAGTCATTTCATTTTGTTCTGACAGATCTCGTTGACTGAAGCAGCGCTAGAATTCTCTAATTTGTTTAAATGACTGTCAATCATCAAGATCTGCACCGACAGTGCACTTTAATTTGCCAGCTACAGTGCCTGTCATTCAAAGCGCCTACTTTGAAATTAGCAGGTTAAGGTGCAGGTAAGCTTTTGCTATAGGTATACGGTGACAGTTACTAGTGTGGTTTGGAAATGGGATGCAAGGGGGCTCCTGAGTGGCGCACCCTATAGCCTGGATGTCGCCGGTTCGAGTCCAGGCTATTCCATTGTCGACCATGGATGGGAGCTCCCAGGGGGCAGCGCACAAATGGCCGAGCACCGCATTGGGGGGAGCGGCGTAGGTCGGCCAGGGTGACCTCGGCTCACCACGCACCAGCGACCCCTGTGGTCTGGCCGGGCCCCTGTAAGCTGCCCAGAGCTGTGTTGTCCTCCAACGCTGTAGCTCTGAGGTGGCTGCATGGTGAGCCTGCAGTGTGTAAAGAAGCGGGCGGCTAATGGCACACGCTTAGGGGGACAGCGGGTGTTCGTCTTCGCCCCTCCCGAGTCAGCGCAGGGGTGTTAGCGGTGATCCTAAAAATAATTGGACATTCTAAATTTGGAGAAAATAATTTAAAAAATTGACTAAATTAAAAAAAAAGAAAATGGGGCACAAGAGGAAACCACCCTGACCGATGGCTGAAGTCTCCGCGGCAGGACAAAGCATGCCTGTCTGCCTTACCTTCCAGTGACTCTGAGTCCTGCTGTGGTGAAGCAGGAGAGGGGGGAGATCAGACTGAATAATAAGTGTAAGTTAGTTCTGTTCAACTATCTAATGTTTTGTTCTGTGCATATTATTTTTACTCGTAAATGTATGCTATAAAAGTCTGTGTAATACACTTTTATGTGCTTGGTTTATTTGAGATAATTGTTTTAAATTTGTGTAAGATCTTTATCTTTACAAGGTATAGCTCCACTGTGACCAAATGTTGCATCATAATGTTATATGACCGTTTTATTACACAGAAACCAACATTGTTTATCCTTAATATTTGGAGAATAAATGAAGCTTGAGCATAGTGCAGAATTTCAAGTGTATAAAAAAAAAAACAACTATAACTGTGGTACATTCATTTTCAATTACATTTCTTTATAAATGTAGATGGAGATATATACAAAATAGGACAGTGTTGTAGATACTTATGATAAAACATTAACATTATGCTATAAAGCACATTTCTGTCGAAGTTGAATAAATGCGATGTTTGTCTTATTGTCATTGCTTGAAAATTCTGCGTTGAAACAGCTTGCCAGCATTCCACATTGCATTGATATCAATCCAAAAAACAAACGCATTGCATGCCAACACATTAACTATATTGTAGAAGATGACCTATGGCCAGCGGGCAGTCATATTTTGACAGGTGTAGGTTGCTGTCAGGTTATCCAGGTTGTCAACTCACCCTTGCCACCCCATGGTACACACTGTTGCATCCTTGTGCATCATGCGTATCAAAATAACAGTCTTGCTTTTTTTTTAACAGTTTGAAAAAAAAAACTACAGTGCTTTCTGTAAAGGCACAGTTTGAAAAGTACACAATCAATTTCAGCATTTTTACAATCTAATTTGGAAGTTCAGGCTTGTTTTTTTTCACGATTCCAAGCATGGTCATCTTTCTTTTGAGTACCTCAGCAAGTTGTCTGTAGGATGTGAGAAGTTGTCACACGAGACATTCTGACCTTGGAGTCCTTGAGTCATTTCCAACACTACTCACACCCCCTGATGTCTTTCAGGTGCTTCTCCAGGCTGTTTCCCTGTGTACACTTGCATATTCCATGCTGTGGTGTAGCCCCTAGGTCAAGGCTGCTCTGCGCATTTGAAATATCAGACACAGACCCTGAACTGCAGTGTAGCGCTTCTTTGTGCACTTTTATTAAATAAAAAACAAGCAAAACACAGGAATAAAACAAAAGGTTTAAACAAAAACACTCCATAAACAAAAACAGCACCCAAGCACAGCTAAAAACCTTCACTGAACCATCCTCTCTAGAGCAGGGCTTCTCAAATTCAGTCCTGGGGACCCCCTGTGGCTCGGTTGGAATGAAAACCAGCAACCACAGGGGGTCCCCAGGACCGAGTTTGAGAAGCCCTGCGTCTAGAACAAACATTTCTTGGTCCTTTTATAGCATGTGGCCAAGGTTAACTGGCAATCAATAGCTCAATTAACACCTGACCACATTCCACACTTTCCCAATAACAATTAGCATTCCACATTTTACTAATTAAGTAATTAAAACATTACCCCAAACCAATTATAGTGTGTAGCTGTGCAAACGGTGGCCATCTTAACTCCAGGCTGTTCCTTCACTTCTGAGCCAAGATGGCCGCCAGCCACCAAACACACACACACATGCAGAGCCTCTGCTCTGCCACACATTCTCCCCCTCAGGTGTGTGACACATACCAGCCAATCTACTCTAAGACAGTAACACAGTGTATCCCTTCAGTCACTGCATGCATAATTGCACCATGTTATGTTTTGGTAGGGCAACTTCACGAACCCCATAGAGCTCACATGAACATAAAAAAAAATCTCAAAATTAAATTAAAAAACGGGTATAGAGTTATTTTTTACCAGCCGAGCTGAAAATACACCAGGATTCAGGGGGGAAGAGATACTCAACAATAGGAAAGCATCAGGTATGACAGACAGACATTTCAGCTTGGAAATCTCTGCAAGAAAGGAATACAATGAAAATTATCTAATTAAGCAGCAAACCCATGCACCCCATAGCATAGTTAACAAATGTCGTGATGTTTCAAAAAAGAACTTGACTCAAAAATAAATATCTTGCTCTAAAAGGTAAGTGATTTATTATGATATTTTGTAAGCCCCTGAAAAAATAAATGTAAAAAAAGGAGAAAGACTAATTATTAATCATGTCCCTGTTCAAACGTATTAATTTCAACTAAACTTACACATTTCCTTAGAGAGCATATTAGCTCTTTGAATGTCATTCTAATTGTAAGTGTTTAACACTATGAACATTCTGAATAAGAAAGCTAGAACACATGGCAGGGTATTTAAATACAGTCCAATACCTGCATGCTTAGGGATTTTGTTTCCCTCGAGGCCTGTGGATATAGGACCATATTCGAACACCTTGAAGTGTGTTAAAGTGCTTATAAAATGGCACCCCCACCTTACCCCATAATTCTTTACTTAAACTATGGGACAGATAAAAGACAGTATGGCTGGTTTGATAGTCCTCGAGCAGCACTAATGTTTTACTTCTGTACCCAAGGTTACCTTGTGAAACTAACTGATATTCAGTATTGGGGGACTCCAATACAGTACCTGTGTACCAACAATGAATTGGCTGCAATCGGCATCTGGGCGGGAATCAGGACTGCCCGTGGTGTTCTTTGAAACATCACTCTGCTGCTTTAGACTGTGAAGTACTATTAGTATTACCCTGCTATCATAGGCTCCTTCAACTGGCAGTGTTCAAAACATACAACAGGATGTAGTTTTATATCAAACTTTTTTACTGCCAGTTTCAAAGTAGACAGTTATATCTATAGGGTAGCCATGAAGTCTTTCTGACCACTTTGCAGTGTCATAGCTGGGAAATGGTACAATGTAAGAAGTTGAAAATTGGGAAACGTGGTTATCCGCACATGAGAGAAATGAATACATTTTGTCACAGGGGATGTATTTGTACAGTATGTGTTCAGTGTGTCTTCCCTCATTCTCAACTATAGCATCCAACCAAAGAATATTACTGAAAATAGCCGATTGCGATCATGATGACCTGTCATTGATCGATCAATTAACAAATATTTCTGGATGCATTCTTTACTGCACCAGGAATATCTACTGCATATGATAAAGCAGAGGTGTTATTAGGAATCCATCCAAAAGTATTACAGGGGAAGTTTTAGGTCCCAAGATGAGGAAATAAAGGGGAGGGCTTGAAAGGAGGTAAGACATCACTGTCCAGTCTGAAAAGCAAAGTCACCTGAAACTGCAGAACAAACAAAAACTGGCCCATCACAACAGTACAACAAAACAAAAATCATCAAAATGATGTGTTATGCATATATTTAAGGCTTATGTTAACACATGCTTTTTTAAAGCTTTATCACAAGCTTTTTTTACGTTTTAAATCTCTTAGTCTTTCTTATTAATTCAAAGTCATGAATTCTTAGTAATTTCATGCAAATATGAAAATCCCACCCATGAGTAATGGATGTGTGGATTTATTTAATTGATTAATAAATAATACTATAATAACATTTAATTCTGAATCCGTGTGCATTGTTTTGCAACCATCTGGTTATTTCCTTCATCAGATGGAGTGGGCGTTGTGATTCATGTTTGACTAATTCAGGTAATTCAAGATAATGAGCAAATATTCTTGCATTATGCCTTTCTGAACAAGTGATGCAACAATCACCTTACATGCCCACAAGGGGTGTGCATGAGTACGAGTACAAACGGACATTCGTAACGAGTATGGGCAATTTTTTTCTGAGTTCAACCTATGATTCACTTGGCGTGGGCTCAGCAACAGTAAATTAACCTAGTGAGTGGGAGTTGGCATGTGACCTGCTGACAGTCCTGGCCCTGTTTGAGGAAGTCATTGTTACTTTGTCTAGAGACCAAGCATCTATCTGTGCCGTTGGGCTGCTGTTGTAAGTAATTAAATTAAACCAAAATAACTGAATAAGCATTAAAACAAAAAAACAACAAATTCATTCACTTGCACAAAAACTTTTTTTTTCTTAAAAATGTCTTAAAAAAATAATTAATATTAGTACTTCAAAATGATCAACATTCTTGTTAATTAAACATTAAACCACTGTGTGATCATTTTCTGGATGAAATAATGGCCAAAGATATATTTAAAGGCGCTTCCTGTTTTAGCCCGGCCCACTTCCGATGATGTCATCCGAGTAAAATCTGAGTACGAGTATTTGTATGAGTGTTGGTTTCCGAGTGCTAGTACAATTACAAGTACAAGTAATGGGTTCTCTGCACACCCCTAATGTCCACTAACGTGACATTTCAACTTCCCATACTCATATTAACCCTTTGCGGTCCATTTATTCAGCACCTGTCAGGCGAGACAGGTCCAATTTATTTTCACATGTGCTCTTTATTTTACACACGCTGTTTAAAAGTAATTTTATTCAAAGTAAAACAGGTTTAAAGGCACTGTATATCAACAGGACACTTAATACTGCATCTCCAGCCCTGTCCTACCCCTTGTTCGCTGTATTTATCACATACCTCTTCATAGTTGTGCATACTGATAAATCATCTCCTGATCACTCGTTTTATCACCAAACTCCTCAATAATGCGATCCAAATTATTATTTTATTATTATAACATCTCAAAAAGTTTGGCAAATGTCTGTGATATTCTTTGAGTGCTGGATGCGGAAGCAGATTTGTTTATGTTCGTGTTATGTCTGTGGTGAAGGGACTATGTGTATTGCTCAGATCCGCCACTTTTTTTCGGCTTCTCAGCTGTGCGTGACAGGGTCCGACATCGGACTGGAAAGGAAAAATTGTAATGTCGGACCTGGTCTGACATAGGACCGCAAAGGGTTAACCACTTCAACTCCAGATGTAAAAATGAAACCCCTTCCCAGGTACCAGATTTTGAAAATAATAATAATGTTTTCAAACCTGTAATTGCTATAAAACATATGATGAATAAAACACAAATAAATTACCTAAACTGTGTTTTTCATTAACCCTTTATGCTGCTGTGTACTACATAACCATATTCAATATAGAGATAAAAACACTTTTTTTTTAACAATGAAAACAAAAATGCTGGTGATAACAATAATAATCAGTAAACAGTAATTATCAAATATAAATCAAACACCAACTTGCTCTGTGCCATTTATTGAAATGTTCAACACAACAGAACCCGGTGTTGCCTTCGCAACCACTGAACATTTTGCTTGTGTCTTTTCGTTTGTTTTCATTTTCGTAGCAGACCCTGCACTTTTGTTGCAGTCTCTGCTTCCCTTGTGTCAGAGGGATAGTCACAAATGCGTGTACACAGCTACTTTGCGCAGGCTTTGTGATGGATCTGGCTGCCGCATTGCCTAGACCCAGTGTTGTGTTTTGATAGTATTTCGTCACAGCACTGCCATTTCAAACTAGCTTCCCGTTTGCAGCTGGCTTACCTGTAAAGTAGCTGCATGCTCTTTTGTTGGTACAGTTTGTACTGTTCTTGGCTCCACATTCTCATCATCGCTGAGTGATAAGTCAGCATCACTGTCGCTGGTATCGAAATCCTCTGAACCAACTTCACTCCCGTTGCTCATTATAGAAAGACCACGTACGTTGCCATGTTTAGCTTTCGCTAAAAACTATATAAACTACAACTAAACTAGTAAAACTAATAATAAAACAAAAAATAATAATTTAAAACACTATATATATATATATATATATATATATATATATATATATATATATATATATATATATATATATATATATATATATATATATACTTGTATAAGCTGAATGGCTTCCCGCAATATATCTCAGTCTACTAAACGCCCACAGGTAGATTGGAATCGCTACATGACACGCAATTGAATGCAAATGTCACATGACCCTCCCCCGACTTTCATTGCACATTCCACAGTACTAGCACTGCCTTAGAGAATGAAACCTGAAACGCTAGACTGAGAAACTGAAACAGCCCACAAAGGGATCCAAAATTGTTTCTGGTTAAATAAAAAAAGCTGCTACTTAAACTTTATGTACCCTATGCTTTGACGTACAGTAGGCCGAGATATGAAGAGTTCTCTCTGACAACATCTAAAAAGTTAACAAGTTAATTGGTCGAGGACCAAATTTAGATTATAATCTGGTTTTTCATTGTCTGGAAATTCATGCCTCACTATGTAGTTCACAACAGATATGTATCCACAATGAAGCCATTGACCACTTCAACACCATGACGTATGCCCGTACGTCAAATGAAAACCCACTTACAGTACCATGCCGTACCTGCGTACGTCAAGTTTCCCATTCTATGTCAGTTTTACTGCTTTTTATGTCAGTTTTACTGCTTTTTATAATTAGCTAACTGCTTCTTTATTTTTGTTTTACTAATTAAACATTACAGTACACTTTCGCTATAACAAACCAGTTGGGGTCCAATCCTTTTATTCATTATATCGAGGGGTTCGTTATAGCGAAAGGACAATCAAACTGAACAATAAACTGTTAAGTTAATGAGATAAGATTGTGAATAAAAGTAGAATTAAGTGTACCTGTTCATCTCATGTATGCAGTACTCTGCCTTTGCTTTCGGTAAAGAATTATAACGTAATACAAAATGCAAAAATCCCGAATAGAAGCTGAACTTTTATTCAAAATCCTGTACAATATCTCATTCTTGGAGGTACTGCCCAGAAGTGTACTAAATAAAGAGAGCATAGGTGGGAAACAAGAATAGGGTTTAAAGACCCTGGGATCTGAAGTTATCTGAAATTGAAACTACGCACTTTATCATTACATTATTCAACCATAATTAATAATTATAATTTAATCAGCCGTAAATAACATCATAAAGAAAGAGAAAAGTCCTTGATATGCATTCTTTCTAGATTATCACATATTACAATAGTACTGCATGCATTATTCAGTAGAAACGATGAATTAATTGAAGAGAACGCCCATAAAAATATCACAATACACAAAGCATACCCTCTGGACATTGTTTATCCTGAATTAATCACCACTGTTCATGCACTCTGAAAAGCTTCTAAAAGATGTTCATTCTGATTAGCAAATCATGGGAAGTGTAATTTTGTCAAGTGGTTTTCCATCAGCAATGATTTAATTCAAGTGTGCTTCTTGTGGAATTAGAGTTGATATTTTACAATAATGAAATAATTAAAAGTATTTCCTAAAGACCAATTGAAAATAAAGATGCTGATATTAATGCTATTTCTTCCTATAACATACACAATTAAGCATGCTAAATACTTATCTGTCATATTTTATTAGTATTAGGATACATGGAAATAGGGGACTATGCCACTTAACCTTACATTTGTTTCAAGGAAAAATACATATGACTATATACAGTATATATTCATTGCAAAAAATGTCAAATTGAAGAGATTTTCCATTTGTCAGGGCACGGAGCTAGACCCTCTGTCCTATCCAGTGGCGAGCAATCTGGATTACCTCTGGTCCCTCCCAGTCGGGCCTACGGTTAACGACCCTCAAAGTGCACTTGGCAACCAACTCTTCATACCAGGCATGGGCAGCAAATATAGTTCTATTTTTTTGAATACGGTTCTGCAGCCTGAAGTGGGTGTGTATGTGTTGAAGTGTACAAGTATATCCATGGCTACAGCACCGGTGGACCACGATGATGGATGTCTCTTGTGTTATCTGGAAAGAGTTGCATGTTATATGTCTTACCTGATGACTGCAGTCTGCAGTTGCTTGTGTTGTCTGGTTCCTTTGGCTGCTAGTGTGGGGGTTGGGATGGCGAGTTAGGGTTAAAAACCCTAACGCCACATTTCCTTGCTTTTGTGGCGATGAGTTCAACCCTAACTGCTGCATAACATAGTTTTTTGCAATTAATTTCCTTGCGTTTTGAGGAGACTGTTTTTCTTTTCATTATAAACTACACCACTTCTGTGGAGGTGTTCCATACAATAGTGCAAACTCAGTAATTCTAGCAAAATAGTAAAACAATGTTGATCGTTTGTATCTACATCGTTTTTGAAACCTATGATGCATAATGGTAAGATAATAAATGAAGTCTCTTAAGGTGGGTTCACACTAGACAACATAATACCCCTTTTCCACCTGCACACCCAAGCCGAGCTGGTGTCGAGTGGAGCCAGTCTGTTACGGCTCGGGTAGCTGGAGTTGTTTTTACACTAGAGAAAGGCGAGTCGAGCTGAGAGACGTCAAGCGTAATGAACGTGCTGAGTCGATTAAATTAAATGTCACGGACTGCAAAGATAGAACTAAGCATTAATTTAACAAATCATTTTTTCATCATAGATTTTTCTTGTATTTTTTTATTGTGAAGCAAAGACGACCGTATTACATGTATACATAATTTAATTACGTTTCTATTTTTTTTTTTTTTTTAAATGCATCGAGCGCTCCCTCGCTATAAGGCTCTTGGTTATAAAGCGCCTCGGATATAACTCTCCTACAGCATCTCCCCCAATTCTCTATACTAGAGATTCATGCAATATTTCTACATTAATACAGTACCGGTGTTGTTCAAACTGTAAACAACCTCAGTCTAACTTCCGTTTCTGTCTCTCCCTTTTGATACAGTATCTGAACTGAAGAAAAGCTGCGCTGGCACTTTATAACACAGACATCTTATTCAGCATTCATTTTATAACTAAATAAATATTAGGCCTATTACGTGGTCATCTTTCCTAATGTATTTACTTTTTTCTGTGAGAGGAGCTGCGGCTTTCTCCTGGAGATGAGACGCTTCAGCCCCGCGCTGGCAGCCGAACCTGGGGCGAGCCCATTCCCTCTTCCCCTCTCCCGACCTGCTCTCCTTCTTATGGAGCGCCATTTGTGCCAAAACTATCTGGCCGTTAGTTTGTCAATTTGTTTGTCAATTCGTGAATTTGTTTGTCAATTTGTGAATTGGTCAATTTGTCCAGCAATTTGTCCATAAATTTGTCTATTCGTACAGTAATTCATAAACGTATTTGTTAATTCATCTAATGATTCACTAATTCATTTGTCAATTCATTAATACGAAAGGCTGTACGCACCTGCAAATATCCAATTTCCAGACAGTAATAAAGCTCCTAATCAAAAGATATCTTTTTTCATTATCGATCCTCATTGAACAGAAAAGAATGCTTCACACAGATTGCTTTAAATTTATTGGGTGTATCAGAGCTCTAGCATTCAAGCAGGCTATAAATTTGGTTAAAAACGGTGTCACATTACATCGAATGTGTAACATAATGAAACTGGAAATACCGACCCCATGTTATCAGTAAGAGCTTCTCGATGAGCGATCCCAAGCGAAAACACTAAATAGCACTAATTTATATATATATATATATATATATATATATATATATATATATATATATATATATATATATATATATATATATATTGTGAGGAAAGGACGGCGTCGCCTTTAAGAAATGGCGGCGCCATTGGTGAAACTACACAACCCAGAAGCCCGAGCACCAATTGGTAGGGAGGGGTTACTGGGTTTATAAGGAAGCAGGGCAGAACAATCGAGGCGATGTGTGGTCGTGGGAACACCGCCTGATTGTCCTACTCAGAGAAGCCTGCAAATCCGTTTGGTATCAGAAAATATTGTAAGGTAATGTGAACACTCACACCTCTCACTGGTTCGTGCCCCTTTAAAAATACGACCCAAGACTCCAGAAATGGATTTTTCTCGCGCTGACGCGCTACATTTTAATAAACACAAAAATAAAGAAACACAACAAAACACAAAATAAACACCTAGCTCCCTTAGGAGCGCTGACTAAACAGGTTATTCCCTGACTAACTCGCAGGACGGCTAAGCCGTTTACCTGGCACCACGACACAAACACACACAGGCTTAACACAGCACTTACTATTTTCTTCTCAGGACTGCTCGGAAGCAGAACACCTCACTTCTGCCTCCTTCTACTCAGCAGCCAAGAGCAGACTCGCTGCCTCTCTTAAATACCCTGCACCTGGTCCCAATTCCCAATTACCGCCCAGGTGCAGGGGATAATTCAACAATAAAACAGTTAAAACAATTAAATTAAACAATAAACCAAAACACAATTAACTCAAACAAAGGTGCCTTTTCACATTTTTTTTTTCAGGGAGGCTTTAACCCCCTCCCTGCTGTCTCATAATATATATATTTATGTACCAGGTACTTCCAATAGCAATGGGTTAAATGTTTCACTAAGTTATTTTTTACTGCCCTCACATTGCACCCAATCTGTTTGAGATCAGACGATGGAATGGGACATTTTCAAGCATAGGAATGGGCCAGTAGGTACCTACTAGCCTCCCAACAGGTAGAGTAGGTCCGGATCAAGCGCTTTAATGGACGTGGGATGTAGTAGCCGCTAGAGGGCGCTAAAAGGCGGTGTTGAAATAACAGTAAAAATTACTTTAATAGGAACACAGTTATGTTTATGGATTGAAATTAGGTTTAGGGTTAGACATTAGGCTAGCTGTAGACATTAGGTTTAGCGGTAGGGGGTAGATTTAGGGGTAAGAAGGCTAGTAGGTACCTACTGGCCCATTCCTATGGGATGATTTTTGCTTGGTAACGTCCCATTGAATCGACTGATCTCAATCAGATCTGCTGCACATTAAGTGGCGCTCCACAGGCTCTGAGTACAGTATATATTGAAATGCTCATTCACCTTGTATTACTGACTGACACGTTTTTTTTATTTTAGTTTTACAGACTAGTAAAATTGGGTGCCCTGCTGCATTTGTGATTGTTGCATTGTTCTAACAACACAACACTTATCAAGCCGTTTGGTATGCATTCTGGGGTAATTAAATAATTAATACAGTAAATTATTAAAACACAGTTTATGTTATAGTTGTATACACAGTATAGTTGGTTTGTATATTATTATTAAAATGAGTTTAAAAAGCTTGGGGTTTCACACTGAAAAAGGTCACCACAGTGCGTTTTCCTAGTTTATGAAAACCGTTTCAGAGCAGTGACCCATTCAGACATTTATAAAAACTGAGGGATATCATGAACTGACTATCAGAATGGTTTTATTAAATGTCAGGTTTGAAAACCTGGAAAGTTTCTACTGTTAATCCAATCACAAGCTTCTGAAACTAGCTAATAATAATTTTTTATGACGTCGCTATAATTCGGTTTTCATTTATTTTTTTCAGCTTATTCCTTTGTATATTGCACAAATTTAGTGTGTTTGTGCCGATCTTGCTTTGCGTGCTATTAACTGTATGAAGGACAGAGAGCCAGTGCAAGAGTGGACACATTCCTCTTTATAGGAACCGCAGATGCCACAAATAGCCTTTTGTAAAGCTGCCTAAAACAATTAGCCTCAAACAAGGACTTGCTTGGGAAAGCAGTTTTCAGACAACTTGACAATGGCATTTATGCCTGGCTGAACATATTATCAATTTACTGGCACATCTTTAGCTATCACTTTATTACTTACAAGCAAAAGCACTGTTTGAAGTATGCTAGATTTATGAACCATACAACATTATGTGCTAAAGTTACATTTTTACATTATCATAATTTTATTTTTGCTTTAGTCGCTTCTGATAACACTACTGCCTCCATGTTCTCATAAACATCTACAGTTGCCAATTTTGTAACTTCAATGTAAATGTGTATTTAGATCATTGTTTTTTTTCTGTGAAAATTACAAAAATATTCAATGTCGCAACTGAAATGATTCTACAGGTTTAATGAATGGTTTGTTTGGGTTTTGTGAACCATTAGATGTAAATGTGACAGGTAAAAGTTTGTGAAGAAAGATTCAATTAATTTGTAATGGTATTGATAACCAACTTAACTGAAGTTTTAAGCATGCTGCTATTCATCTCAGACATCTGTTGAATTACATTCTATTAATATGAAGTAAACATGACTTACTTTTATTAATAGAACCTACCTGCTACTTTTTGTCTCTTCTATTTCATGTAATTCTATATCATCAAATGCTGGACAGAAAAACATGTGTGAGCACATGGCAGTTTCTCTTTCCAATATGTAAGGATGTGAAATTACATCAAGAGGGTTCCATGTCTTATATACTTTTACACCAGATACAGTTTTAATGTTATTTGTTGCTTCATTGTAACATCAAACATTGACTTTAAAACCTACTGCAAGTGCTTGGTTGGAAATAAATGAGGTAGGGCTGTGATAATGTGATAAAATTGGATTGGATTATAATTTAATAATAAACTTATTTTTCAATTCACATCCCTCCATCTCCCCCAATCGGCACCTTTTTTCAATTACCCCACTGGGAGGCTATCGTGTTGTTCAAAGGGCCAGGCGATGGCCCCTTAAACCTACTAGGTTTGAGGCCAAACGAGGTTTGAGGTTTAATCGTGTACCATACTCCATATTCATCAAATACTGTAAGTATCTTACCAAATGAGGGGGCTGTGTGGTCCAGTGGTTAAAGAAAAGGGCTTGTAACCAGGAGGTCCCCGGTTCAATCCCACCTCAGCCACTGACTCATTGTGTGACTCTGAGCAAGTCACTTAACCTCCTTGTGTTCTGTCTTTCGGGTGAGATGTAGTTGTAAGTGACTCTGCAGCTGATGCATAGTTCACACACCCTAGCCTCTGTAAGTCGCCTTGGATAAAGGCGTCTGCTAAATAAACAAATAAAAAAAAAAAAAGTGCCATGGGGGTGTATGGAAATAACTTATGGGCATGATTGGATTTCAAGGTAGGAAATATAAAATATTTTACAATAACCACTCTGTGTTAATTATTTGTTAGGATATACATCACTTTTCATTTGATAAGTTGATATGTAAGACAACGTGACAAGGTGCACAAGGATATATATCTCATTGCCTACAGTAATAAAACCGGGAACCTTCTGGTTACAAGCCCTTTTCTTTAACCATTGGACCACACAGGCTCCTTTAATTGTTCTCAGCTCCTAACAAGTTGCTGATTTCAAGTTTATAGTTAATTTGAAATCTCCAAATCTAAGAGCTGAAAACAGTTAAGGCCTAATTAAGCTAATTGTAGTTCAATTAAGGGTTTAGTTAAGTAATTGAAAGCTCAGTTGGAATGAAAACGAGAAGACACAAGGGTCGCTGAGGACCAGGGTTGAGAACCACTGAATCCACATATATATATATGCTCTGCATTTCCCCACTTGTACTAAAATATGACCTAATACATTTCCAATACAATATGATAAGCGGTTTTCTAGATAGATTTAGAGATGCAAATATGACATACAGTATGGACTTAGACTACTGGTGATATCCAAAATAATACCAGTTGTTACAGTGTGACCAAGAATAAGGATGTTGAAGCAGGAATCGAAAGAATTAAAGAGTTATGTAAAGTTTAGATGTATTTGGAAAAGTGCAGTTTTTATCTGTGCTGTGTCAGTTGTTGCTGTGTTCATTATGTTAATTTTATGGGGTGTAGTCTATCTCTGAAAGAAAAGTTATTCTGATACAGAGACCGAGGGGGGTGATGCTGGGACGCCAGAATCACCGTCGAGCCCTCTTGAGGTGTTGTGGGCTAGTCGACGAAACACAGAGGATGGTGCCCACTTGAAGACCCCAGAGATGTACCCTACTTAGCTCAATCCAGACGGTTGTCATGCTGATGCGGTGGGGAGACCGCACTGGGGTTGATCCCCGGAGCCCGCATCGCAGCTGTTGTGTGTGCTGATGCGCTAGGGAGGCAATAAGCTGATCCCTGGAGCCAGCATTACATGTCAGCCATCAACACCAGACAGAAGGATATCTACATCATCATATTTATTTTCTTAGCAGACGGAAGGAAGCGCAAATGGATGGAGACACATATGGATCACATTAGTTTACTGTGAAGCTACGTCTTAGTTGGTGTTTATCTTGGCGAGAGCCGAGTTCAAATCAGCATGAAGTTTTAACATCTACTCTCGTGTAATGGAAATCTTGATCATATTTACCTCGCCAAGCTTAAACTGATTTTTCCAGGTCCACATAGCTTATAGTATATATTTAGTTTCACTTTACATTATTAGAAATCATGTACAAATTAATATTCTCAAGTGTGTTGACAGAAGTATTACATCTAACATTTAAATTAAAATCTGAATACATTACTGTATGTAAGTAGGATAAGGCTGATAATGATTGAAATTCGAAAGTGTTTGTCGTTCAGTTAGCAATGCAAAGAAAATACCCCAAATGTAATTATCTGTATGGTTCTTTAAAGCACACTGTCAACAGGAAATTAATCACATTGCATTTTTATAAAACTATATAATTTTCTTCATACTCTATGAGGTATCTATTGAAGGGGTTTTACACAAATAAACATGCTTGATAAAATTTGGGGACAACACAACACCTACTAAAGAAAGTGCAACACACAAAAGATAATCTTCTGGAAATATATTTTGTATTGAAAAAAGCTTTGCACAAAAGCCAGTCGGTGATGTATTAATTAAACAAAATACATATACTATAGGAAATAAATGAACATACACAGATAGCAAACATTTAAATGAGAATGGCAGAAAAAGCTAAAAAAAACACACAAAAAAAGGGTGTAATATTTATGCTAGGCTCTCTGTAACATTATCTATACAGTGCACAATACAACCAAACAACATGTAAAATATCCAGAAATATACAATAACTCCTTATATTGTCATTATTTATAAGTCTTTTAGAATATAAAGGACACAAGTAATAAATGAACAAATGTATATTTCTGACAACAGGCAGTTCAGTATGTTTTTCTAAAACAGGCATATCTATTTTATTTATTTATTTATTTTTTTACTGCAAATTAATAATTCCAGCTTAAAGGAAACTGATAGCTGTTTAAAATATGAATGTAAAACCTGTGAAACAATTTAATTAAATAGTCAGGTGGTCAGCTGAGAAAGACTTGGTACAATGATGATACCCAACATAGTATCATCTATGGCACATATACTAAACTGACAAAACTCTTCATTTACAATGTTGTAATGTATTTTGAATTGAAGTGGCACCCTTGTTATTGTCCAGGGTAGAAACACAATAACAGTAGGAAAACCCACAAATTATATATCAAGTAAAATAAAGCTCAAGTCTAAACCTTTTTGTACCGTCATTTTACAACATTTCAATGTAATGTTTGTATAGTTTATTTTATATAAATAAATACTGCATATATGAAACCTAGATCCAGACAATATAAGATCAACACGGATATTTAAAATGGAGAATGGCCATGTGCATCATAGGGGTAACCATGGAGTGAAATAAAACAGACAATACCAGTGGTATTCTGTAAAAGAAATAATCTCACTACTGCATGTAAACAAAAACAAGTTGCTAATGAGGCTGAGAGTGTGTGCAGACAATGTACTGTAGACTGTGAGATGAATCCTTCCATACATGACTTTCTCACTTTTACCTTCGGGTGTATATGTATAAACATTTAATAACTGAATAAATCCAAGCTGTCCTACAACGTGATAATATTACTTTATATAGAAATACATATGATGTCACAATCGCAGTAAATTACTTGTATGCGCAACCCTTGAACATGTATGTCAATGTGATATTTTCTAAACAATCCATGTTGGCTTGAGACCATTAATTGCCGCAAGGCAGTTTTATGCACACGAAAAAATATATTAAAGCTTTAACACTAAATGCAATTGAGTTGTTTTGCAAGATATTACTGAAAGATATCAACCTTTTAATTGGTTCCAAGGATATTTTTAGCCATCTACCCGTAATACACCACCAGTGTTACATATCACAATAGAGATTATTTTCCAGGCATTGAAGTTCAAATCAGGGGCATTTTCTTTAGCGCTATTAAGCATCAATAAACATGTTTATAAAGTACTTATAAATGCCACCTTGTGGGAGTGTCAGGGGAGTGGTGAAGTTTGCCTTGTTCATCTTTCACATACTGTAGACAGCTATCCAATTGCAATTGGCTTTTTGTCACCCATTTTGAACAAGGTTGTTTTAGACATTACATGGGAGGCTGTGTGGTCCAGTGGTTAAAGAAAAGGGCTTGTATCCAGGAGGTCCCCGGTTCAAATCCCACCTCAGCCACTGACTCATTGTGTGACCCTGAGCAAGTCACTTAACCTCCTTGTGCTCTGTCTTTCGGGTGAGACGTAATTGTAAGTGACTCTGCAGCTGATGCATAGTTCACACACCCTAGTCTCTGTAAGTCGCCTTGGATAAAGGCGTCTGCTAAATAAAAAAATAATAATAATTTTATACAAGTTTTTTTTTTTTTAATGAAAAGATGACAGGTGTCCTCAGAAGCTCAGGAGGATATGAAGCCATCTAGCTTCCCTAAAAAAATAAAACTAGGTTACAGACTGATAATCCCACTGTTAGTTGACGAACAGGCAAATGACAATGATGGTTTCTCTGAAGATTTTTATCACACTAATTCATAAGAAATGTGTTCAAAGTATACTGTAAGTGGTGTTTCTACAAAAAATAAAGAAGCCATTTAACATGTATTTTACAGGGACAACATTATTCACAACTATTTTAGCAGCTATTACTGTTCATTAACAAGAAGTACATATTTCAATATGACAAACATCTATTGTGAAAGTATGAAACAAGTAACCCTTAGAGGACAAGGAATCATGTTTTGTAAACATACATAGTAAGGTGAAGAAAAGTACATTCAGAAAGGAGACATCTACTTAATAGTAAGAAAATAACAATTTATTGATTGTGAAAGATATGCCTGATGGGCACATGAATAATTGGCAAACAGTTATGCCCGACATGAACATGATAGCCGACAGATACATAATACATTCACATTTATAATTTAGCCCATGGCCTTATCCATTGGAGCTCGATAGCCGCCCCTATGCTGGCCGAGCTAAGATGAATGCAATACCGTGATTGAGAATGACTCGGCCAGCGGGCACAACAAGTGGCACTTGGGGCCACCTTCCTCCTAGACAAGGCACGCTGTATGGTGGAGGCAGGGAGGAGGACCAAACAAAGAAACGACAGGGGTTTGTGGGCAGAGAGACCTATTTAACTGGTTAAACTGGTAACGTATGAGATTGATGGGTGGAGTCTCCTTTCGGAAGGACAAGTTTCCAATTTATATTAAGATGACAAGTATAGCTAAATGTACAGCTTTATTATAATGCAATAAGCATCATAAAGTCTTTTTTTAATTTCTTACAAAAATATTTACTTTTTATTCATTTTATTTAATAACCATTATAGGGTATATAAACATGTCTGTACAAATTAAGTGCATATGCTTTACATGAATTTAGCATGGTATGTATATTAAAAATGTCATACTGCAAAGTGATGATACACGTCATGAATTTTCTTAAATATATGAAAACAAATTCTATTAAAGCTGCCCTTTCTTTTCTTCGTAATAATTACCAAACATTCTCTCATACTGTATTCTCCACAGTCAAATTTACTCTGGCCGCTCCTCGTGCTCTGTACCAGCTGATACAGCTACACACTTTTGTATGGTCGTTAAGTAACTTATATTATAATTTACAATGTGACGGCTGTGCAAAATACATTAAAGTAAATCAAAGCAATTACTGTAAAGTTACAACTTAAAGTGTTTCTGAATAGGCTGCAGAGTTTACAGCGAAACACTTTACTTACTGCTCATGACAAATGTTTTACACATATTCCAACAATATATTTTTCAACATTTTTATTTACCTAATCTTGGTCATAAATCAGTTTTGATCAGTGATTTTCAGTTCCTGACCCCTCTCACACAGTCTAGCAATGAGCAAAGCAAGCATTTGGATGGGTTCATCGGTTCTCATTTTTGTCAGCTCCCTCAAGGGAGGACACTGGTATATGAATGTCCACAACAAGCCCTGTATGGGTGTGTGGTTATATTTAACACTTGTTTCCCTGCTTACACCAATTACAAACAGTTTATGTTTCAATCAGTGCCACCAGGGAAATCAACTAGCAAATTAAACAACACATCTTATCATAGATATGGCATCTTTCAAAGCAACTATGATTCTTCACACTACAGGGTGCACACTATGACAAACTGAGATTTCTTATTTAAGATACAATACCATTTCAAAAGTGCAATCTTAAATAATAATAATAATAATGAAATCCTAATTCAGGCAACAACATTTTTTTTAATTTTATTTAGCTAGCTTTGGTTGCAACACCACCCAGGGTCCTAAAGTGAAAACTCGTACACAGCAACGTTTAGCCAATCAGCAGATATTCCTGCAACTACAGTCAGTGTTCTGTGTGACAATTCATGCACACATTTTGTTAAAAAAATATTGAAGGAATACGTACACTACAACACAGCAGGCAGAAATAGTATGTGTGTGTTTTTTTTAAACTCTATAACCTTTTTGGTAACATTTAAAGTCCAAAGACTTTTAATCAACCAACTAAACTAACCAGATATACCAATGTGCACTGGTGGAACTGGCCCTCTCACATTTTAAAATGATCTTCATGTGAACCACAAATGGGATAAGCATACCTAGTACTGTAGAGAAATTCTAGAACACCACAGTGCTATCGACTTCAAACATATTTTATTGTTTAGTTTTTTTCTAAATAGGAGCTAATTAATACAAACACCAATTCAAGACTTAATTGTGAAGCTATAGGTCTTACTTATGGCCAAGTGCCATTTATAGACTTCATATAAACATTATTATTATTATTATTATTATTATTATTATTATTATTATTATTATTTGTTTCTTAGCAGACGCCCTTATCCAGGGCGACTTACAATTGCTACAAGGTTAACCCTTGAGTTAAACCTTGATATATAACTTAAAGTGTAAGTTTACAGCTATGGCCAAAAGTTTTACATCACCCTATAGAATTAACTAAGTTTGCTTCATAAAGTCGAATGAAACCTGCTGAATAATGTTACATTAACAAATAGAATTACATACCGCTTTATAGTTTTCCATATACTTGACCAAAAAACTGACACAAATGGAAAAATGTGACATTTTGAAATCTAACATGAAATACTGTACTACTATTATGGTCTGATAGACTTTCTGCGATATAATGTTGTTGCTTCTTTGATTACATGATGTTAAATAAGAGATCTAAATTATGTTCATATATATATATATATATATATATATATATATATATATATATATATATATATATATATATATATATATATATTTATATTTGTATTATTATATCTCAATCCTAACATTCTAGGTGATGCAAATTTGGCCATAGCTGTAGAAGGTAAATCTTTCAACATTAAAAATGTATTCTTTTGTCACGTTTAGAAGGACCGCTCCAGTTGTAAGGTTTTCACTTCTAAGTCACATTCAGATATATCACTGTAGCAACATTTCAACGGCTCACGTGGCCAAAACCATAACATGTAAAACTGCAAGTACAAGATTTGTGTTTAAAAAATAACAGCAAGTACAAATGTCAAAGGATCAAATAAAGTTAAATGACCCAAAAGCACATTAAGATAGACACTGAAAATATGTACAAGACCCACAAGCTGAAGTTTAGGCACCTAGGAACATTATCATATCAGCCTATAATTCCACAGTATAATTTGTCATCTTACAACTTGTTATGTGTTTAGCTCAGCATGAATAGAGAGTGTCCCAGTCTATGAACCTACACACCCTTTGGTATTTGTACAACTACAATCCTGTTACAGGATAATTCTCAGCCCTTGAAAGCCTGGAGCTGTCAGCTTTGTAAATGCTGTAGGTCTCAGTGTATCCTATTTTATAAGCAACACTGTACTTCAAATATCATATCCATCAGCTGTCCCCCGGTTGGATTGTCACTGCCAATGAAGTATTTACATTTACTTGGGTGTCTGGTCAGATTGTTCTGTGCATGGCATCGGCTGTGGAGAGTTCTACATGAACAGAATGCAGAAGGACCATGCCAGTCAGGCGTATGTCTCTGCTGATCTCAACACAGCAAGTTCAGAGTCTTCGGAGTGTGTTCCATTCAAATGTTCACTTCTACAGTCATGGTGATAAAGGTAAGCTGGGACTTCTGTTATTGAGGTCGCCGTGTAAGAGGTAGAACGACTGGAGCAGTGATCTCGACGACGTTGACCCCATTGTGCTTTATACTGCATCCACTGTCTTCTGAGAGCTGCCTGCACCTAAAAGAAAGGATTTGATATTACACAGTACTATACAAGATACATAACCAATATGTTCACAGAAAATATATCCAGTGTGTTCTTAACAGGATTAAATGAGTAAAACTAACACATTGAAACTATTCATAACTCTTATTGTATATCATAATATCCCTCTCACAAGCCTAAAATATCTAAAATACAAAAAAAACAACCCTTTTCGTGCAACCTCTTACACACAGGTAATTTCCAATGCATAGAAAACCGTTTTTTTTTTTTTTAAAACTACCTACGGTACATCCTAAAAGGAAGGACCTTTGTACTGCATCAAATCATTTGGTAAGTCAAACTACTAAGGTCATTGCATTTTAATAACTTATATTATCAAAAGTTTAAAACAAACTTTTTTTTTTTTTTTTTACACTCAAGAAATAAATCTTCAAAACTACATCAAAAAGCTGTATCCCTCCAGCTGTGCAGCTTTCAAAGCACTGTTTGTGCAAACAGAATGGAATAGAGTCTAGAGCACAGATGAACACAACTGTGACAGAGCAGCAACTTACTTCATTATTCTAAATAATATTAAGCTACCAAACAACTCATGTTCCTAATAAATTCAAAAGTGAAATGTCTTATGCCAGTGCATGGTATAACATTATACAGGCATAACAACAACAACTGCAAAAAGAATCCAGTTATGTCAAATAAACAATTATGCTCACAACAACTGATTACTGTTTATATCTACGGTGCTTAATTCTGCCCCTGAACACATCCAACTTGTTTAGAATGTCCACTGATGGTTATCTGAACTGAGTGCTCATGCATGAGCTAATAATTGACCTATTTTTCTGCAGTCAGTAATTTTTGATGTTCTAAACAAATTATATCAAAAGACCTTGTTAAAGTTCCTCATTCGACGCTTCTTGCTAAGTACCCACATGCTGGGTGTTCAATGTGTGCTATTTTTAGTTGTTTTGATTGTTTCAGTACTTTATACAGCTCAGTACATTTCTTCTGTTATCTTTACCGTGTAAATATCTACGCAGAAATGTGTAATTCAAAATACAGTACACATTTTAAATTCTTAAAAAGAGAACATTTTAATTTGATGTTCCAAATAGCTTCAAATGAATGATTCAGGTTAATTTAATAGCTCTGATATGCATCTCATTTGTGTCTTATTAGTTCTCTAACATTAGCAATTTTTCCTTTCAATATTACTACTACTACTACAACTACTGCGACTACTACTACTAATAATAATAATGATAATAACAAACTGTGTAAACTGAGCAATGGGATAAATGCGTTTTGAATATGGAACCTTATTTTCCATATTTAGAAAATAATGTGACTGATCCATTTGGATATTTCACTGGGCGTGAGCTGGGGGGGAAAGATAAGGCAGAAGAAGCAGCAAGGAGCAGTTAGTAGGACAGAATGTGGTCACCGACTGGGGCCGACGCTGTCGACATCCCAGGGGCGGAGGACCCGGCAACCGGAAAGGATAGAAAAGAGGTCGTCGACTGGGGCCGACGCTGTCGACATCCCAGGGGCGGAGGACCCGGCAACCGGAAACGGGATAGAAAAGAGGTCGTCGACTGGGGCCGACGCTGTCGACATCCCAGGGGCGGAAGACCCGGCAACCTGAAAACACATATGAGGGTTAGACTTGAAAAGCCACCCCTCGGGAGGAGATGAGAGAGGTACCCAGCATTTGAGGCTTATGTAAGGGGCGCTCGTAAAACCCCTGATTGGCCGAGACATCACGCTGCCTGGGACCTGAAAATAAGGACAGAGCATTGAGGTTAGTATAGGACTCGGCACGAGTGACCACGTCCTGAAGAGAGGCAGAATAGAAGAGAGCCTCGAGTGAGATGAGCGCAGGAGCTGCGACAGGACAGAGTTTGGCCGGGGGTCCGCTCTGACTCACGCGGTGAGAACCCCTGAAGGTAAGGGAGGCGGCTGCCTAGCCCTGAGGTCGGGGAAGTGAGCCTCACTTGCCCCCCAAAGGATGGACCCCCGGCACCTACGAAAATTCCCACACCGTGAGACAAACAAGACAGAACATGCCAACGCATAACATAAACAAACAAACAAAAGACCAGAAGGACGAACAAAGGGGGATTAGTAAATTTGTTAATGGGATGTGACTGTGTATACTTGACTATGTGTATACCTGCCACTCAGTGGAGAGGAAAAAACCCCTCGAAGCGAATTTAGGGGAAAACCTCAGGTGGCCCCGGCGAACAGGTAGCCCCCACTCCGGGCATGCTAGCAATTTTAAAATGGGCTGCTGCTATAACGAAGGGAGATGAATGGACGTAATAGTCTACTGCGGAAGAGGACCAGCGGCCCATGGTCTTGATCAGACTGTGATTGATGCTGGCTCTTGCAGCGGAGGTAGCTGCACCTATACGAAATGAATGGGGAGAATACAGCTGAGGAGGGAGGCCTGTTCTAGAAAGGAGGGAGGAGAGCTGGGCTGATTAGGAGATTTTCGTCGCTGCAGGGAAGCTTGAAGCTGAGGGAACTGTGAAGTCTGAGCTTCTGAGGAAGCCGAAGGCGGCCGAGAAGCAGATGAGATACCTTGACGTTGAAAATAAGGGGCAGATAGGGGAATCTGCTTGACAGCTGAATTAACTGACGGCGCTGAAATGGATCCGTCTGGAGGTACACAACTGAATGATGGCGTAAATTAGAACTGTGAATTCTGAGCTCCTAAGGAGACCGAAGAGGGCTCAGATGCAGATGATCTCCATAGGTAGATCCTTGTATGGGGAGAAGCGGCGTTTCAGAAGAGTAGAATGAGCAAACTGAGAATGGTCATTGATGCGGACAGCGGGAAGGTGAGGCAGAAGGGAAGGCTCTTAAGAATCAGCTGTTAGGCAGATGGTCTCCATGAGGAGATCTTTGTAAGGGGACAAGCAAACTTTCCAAAGAGTAGAGATAAATGAATGGAGAATGTCTGTTGATATAGGCAGGCTGGAAGGTGCAGCAGGGGGGGGGGGGAACTTTGAAGATTCCGGAAAGAGTCAGACAAACTACTGGTATGGAGAGAATGGTGGGAAGAAAAAATCCCTAGCTGGACGATGAAAGCCATGATCTGGTTTGATTTGAAGGAATAGGATGAATCAGATTCTGGCACAGAATGTTTAAAACACTGACCAGGCTGTACAATATGAAGCTGTCGAAGGAGGGAGAGAGCTGCAGATACGAAATGCTGAGCAGATTGAAGGAGGTTACTGAGAGGATGATTCAGTCAAATGACAGCTGGTGAATCGGGGGGGGGGGGGGGGGGGGCACGCAGCAGACGGGACCAGTCGACGGAACTTGAACACTAAAAGTGGAGGCCGAAGGGGAGCTGGAACTGACAGTTGAGGTAGCAGCTGGAACCGACGAACATGTGTAAATCGACTGCTGGGGAAGCTCAGCACGCTTTGTGCTCCATTTACTGGAATGGAGGGCAGAGATGAGATGTTGACTATCCTATGTGTCAGTGAATACGGGATCGATCTGTGGTCTGCTACTATCATGTCTGCTTGAAATGGAAAAGGTGAACTCACATTGAGAGACTGGGTTTCACAACTCCAGTTATTCTCCTAGAGTGGAACTCCTTAACTCATAAACAAGACAGATTTCCAGTCTCACCACGTCTCTCACCATGTATTAATGCTGTAATATTTGAGAGGATGTGTGGACATATGAATAGATTGCTGAGAAAGACAAGCACCTCGTATTTTTGATTAGATGGGGATTAGCATTAGCCTTGACTGCGGAATGCTTCCACGATCTGCGTATTGAAGGAAAGCGGAAGCGTTGGAAGATCTGGAGTAGTGCAGGTCCAGATTTAGACTGAACTAAAGCAACTTGCATGCTAGAACAGTATGTAGATCTGAAGAGGGAGCAGAGATCTGCTGCAGGGAGGAGCAATTAACAGTAGAGGATGGGATCTGCTGGATGGTGCAGAGATCTGAGGAGGTAAACAAAGAAGTGCTGTCAATAATGAGCGGTGGTCTGCTGTAGAGAGAGATCTGCTGAAGCAGTGATCTGTTATTGTGAATGGTGGACTGCCATTGGTAGAGCGTGGTGGTCTGCTGCAGAACGCCGATATCTGCTGAAGCAGGGATCTGTAATAGTGAATGGTGGATTGCCATCGGTAGTGTGATGATCTGCTGTAGAGCACAGACATCTGCTGAATGCGGTGGATATTGGACTGTGAGTTAAACTGATTTAGATGAAGCCAGAGATGGAGAATACATAGAGCTGAGGCTGCTGTAGAACCTAAGAGGATGAAGAATCCACTGCTCTGAGGCTGTTGAAATATCTATAGATTTGGTCAGGAGCAGTCCACCTCAAAAGGGGCGGGGGGAGGGGGGTAAGAGTTGAAATTGAAGAATGTCATTTGATATAGATAGACTGAGGATGAGGCAGGATGGGAACTCCCGAGAATCCATCCGAGTGAGAACTGCGGGAATAGATAGAAAAGCTGTAGTGTCCGAGCTTTGCAGTGAAACCAAACTGGTTTAATGTATAGAGAGAGAGCTTGTGGTATTATACTGCCATCCAGAGGTTATGATTGGAATTACATCATTGACCTGAGTGAATCAGGGTATAATCTAAGAAGTTATTACGATTAAAATCCTTGTCTATGTAGAACAACATTTGCTTATTCCTTTAGATTTGTATAATAAATATTCTAGACATGTTTAGGACAGATAGTCATGAATGGAAATAAGTTAACGCAATATTTAGATGTTATGGTTCGGCGCGTTGAATTCGTCTCTGCCATTTGTGAAAGTGCAGCAACAGGAAGCCGGAAGATTGCGGTGCTGAGGCGCAGAGCACGCAGAGCCTGATGAAGCTGCCTGGTCACCATGACAACTTACCACTCCCCGCAGTCACTCAATAAGGGCGTTGCCGTGGTAACCATAGTCTGTGAGGCGCCGGTGGAAAAGTTACAGTACAATAGTGGAGTTGGAGAATGTTGTGACCAGTCGAGTCACGAGCCGCCACTAGTTACAAATTGAGTTTAGAATGGGCTGGATACGTCTTTAAAATGTTGAACGTAGCTGATGGAGGTCCAGGGCAGGATCTTCTGATGAAACGGTAATTGTGCTGGCTCAGTGGGAGCGGGGGGAGGGGCGTCGGATTGCAAGCGAGGAGTAAAGAAGGATTAAGCCGACAAAACTTCGTGGTAGAATTAAATAGAGCTAAGGTAAGGCAATCGCAGACAACGGGAATGTCGATGTCATGTCGAAGGAGCTTGGAAGTTTAACGGAGGACCAGACTTTCTGATAAAGTTGCAGACAAGTTGAGTATTGAAGCTGCGGTTTGGACGGCTATGAAGCCGAGGTGGAGACCGGATGGAACAGGAAAGAGTAACGTTGGAGCTCTTGGAGCCGAAAAGAGAAGATGACTGAAAAGAAAGATCACCTGAGCAGGTAAGAAAATGATTGATAATATCTTGGCAGCTATGTGCAGAGAAACGACCTGCGTGAGCGAGGCAACGAAGTTTAGATATTAGAGGTGAAGCACGAAACGACGGCGTCTGAGCGTTTGCAAAAAACGAAACACTAGACAGAAAAGGTGCAGGTGATCAGGTCTTAAATAGTAAATAGAACTAATTAACTGGAGATTAGAAAATTGAAAGATTAGAGATTAGCAGCCCCCCCAGCTTCACGCCCCCCGAACCTCGCAAGCTAACATTTATGGCATATACAGTATGCCATAATTTTTTCTCTTAACTGGTGATAACTGGTGATCATTAGGTATCAAGATTTTATCCACTTGATGCACAAGCAATATATATATATATATAGGTCCTAAGAATTCAAGATCTTAAATGTTAATGTGAAAGTAAAATCTATTCTTATCCAGAACACAAAGCATCTTGTAGAAGGCACAAAATCAATAGCATTCTTCTGAAACCTTGCCATCTGGACAGTGGAAAACTAGTCAAGGATTCACACTACAGAAAGACTACAATCCATAGTATGCCTCTAAAAACTGTGAGAACTATTTGAAACAGATGGTTTGAGCAGATTCCGGTACCATGCATGACGTGGCCAAAGAGGTGTTAGTAGCAGACTCTCAAAAAGCTTTGACAGTGACACAGACATCTCTGCCAAAGTGAACATGACCTACCCCCCACAGTCTTAATAACAGCTTATTCATTAATGCCCACACATTTCTTTAAAAAAAAACTATATGCAAGATGCCAGATTAACTTTCTAATAAAGTTTGAAGAGTAGTGGTGAGAGCAGTAAATTTGTTTTTTATGGCCTTTTGTATTTTCATTTTTGTTTATTAGGTATTGTCAGTGACTCGATACAGTAATTACAGTAGTTCTCTGCTATGTATAATAAAAGGCAATGAGATGGCACTGGCTCTTACTTCTTATAAGATCTCCCAGTTAACAAAAATGGAGGCAAACTTTGAACCAGTGCAACAATCAGGCTTGTTAACTTTTTTAAAACAAGGATTATTCATATATTGTAGAATGCAAATGCAAAACAATAGTTACCTCCCCATTGAAAAAGCAGAATATGGTTGCCACAAGCAAGCCCTAAAAAAGAAATACACCATAAAATAAGATTTATC
The DNA here is from genome assembly GCF_902713425.1 of Acipenser ruthenus. Lineage (NCBI taxonomy): Eukaryota > Metazoa > Chordata > Actinopteri > Acipenseriformes > Acipenseridae > Acipenser > Acipenser ruthenus. Next base: position 12,558,203 of record NC_081192.1, on the reverse strand, counting down.
AGTAATATTTACATGAAATGGTAATATTGTGTACCATAATAAAGTTTACAATAATAAATAATAGTACCTGGTAATGCATTAATATATGCATAATGTAGTCATATATTTCCCCAGCAAGTCTGTTTTCTGGCCTCCAAGGAATGATAACAAACTGGATTCCCAGCAAAGGGACAAGGATTAGGGTGGCTCGAACAGCTTTCATATACATATTAGACTCTGCTCGATGAGTGTCTCTTAGTTTTGTGACCAAGACACGTACTATGTTAAGCAAAAAGAACAGATTAACCTGTAAAATACAAGTACAGATTTTGGTTAACATACACACATCATTTAAGGAAAACAGTGTTAAACTGTAGTGCAAGTGTCTTGCTGAATGAATGTAAATCACATAAAAGACAAAAGAATACAATATGATATTACGGATATGCCAGAAGTTAAATCCCGAATAAAAAACATACCAAAAGTTTTTGTGAATTTAGTGCTGTAATAATAATGTTTGTCATCATTAATGCAGTTGTTTGCCCACCATGTCTAAGGAACACTGTGTATTCTACAATTCACCCCCCGCCCCCCAAAAAAAGGAAAACAGCTTTATGTAGACTTAAAGTGCATCTAAACAGGCTGGAGGGTTTACAACAAAACACAATATATTATATAATTCCGTTTTGATATGTCCTTGTTCATAAATCAATCAGTCTGGACCATTTCACATTCAGCCTTCCTTTCACACCAGCTCCGTACATTAAAATGTCTCCCTCCATTCATCACAAAATCTGCTGTCATCACAGTCCCCACAATGGGTGTACCTCCAATTTGAATATTCATACCTGTCATCAATATGTGCATAAACCCTTTTCACACAGAACTCTGCTAACCGCCTTAACGCCAGAGTAGAGTTCTTGCTCAGTTCATTTTGTATTCACTTTGTCTGCCATTGAATAATACCACACGGCAGGCAGCAACAGTAAGTACTGTGTTTTGTTGTTAACCCTACAACATATTTAGTTACTCTTTAAATGATGATAATTGAATATTATTATTATTATTATTATTATTATTATTATTATTATTATTATTATTATTATTATTATTTATTTCTTAGCAGACACCCTTAATAAGCAATTAATAATCTGATCTTGAATACCAGACCATGTTCACATCTATGTGTTCAAATTAATATCTTTCTTCTAAATATAGTATGACTGTCTATTTTGAAAAGGCTTCTTAATTCTCAGTTCCCTCATGTTTTTCTTATTTACCTGTTTGAATATAATGAGGCAAGAAACTCTTCAATATTTAAGCAGCAGATGTCTCTAAAGAATGGGAGTCACATTTCTTTATTAAAAATGTATATGGCAAGTCTAAATGGAACATAATTAAAAATCCTCACAAGAAAGTTGTCTTAGTAATATACTTACTAATAATGCTGCAACAATGGGTCCATGAACAATATAGAGGAGATGGGTTTCCACACTCATCCAGCAACTATAAATAACAAAAATACATGTACATTTAGTTTGAACCTTGGCGTGGTTCAGTATCAAGTGCATTTACATTTGTTTCTTTCTTCTCCTTTGCCACCTCTGTACGAAGTCTCACTCTGGGAGCCAGTGAAGCTCGGTATGAAGGTCTAGCTGCTCCAACCCTCACCTCCTCAAGGGCACTCACATAGGGACAGAGGAGGACCCCTGCACAGCCATTGTGCCAAACTACTGAAACAGGCTTTTAAAAAAATGTTCCAAACAGAAATAGAAAAATACTTACTTATCATCAAAATATTTTGTTCTTGCAATGGCATGAATCGATGCTGGCACCAAAGGGAACCCTATGAAAAATATGTAAACGTATTGTCCATGAAAGATTGAATGTAAAAGCATAAATTCAGTTCTATGTGCCGTAATGAAAAAGACATTTTGACCACTAAATATACAACCAGATATGATGGGTGCCCAAAAGAATGTCTGCTATATTCTACAATCGAACGATACAGTATAAAAAGTTATTTGCACCACAAATAATAACATTCAGTTGTTCCTCCAGGCAGTAGATTTGCATCTCATTGTGTTTAAATGACATTTTTTTCATCTTCCTCTAGGCATCTTTCTCAAGAGACAATAAGAGTGTATACAAATAATAAACCCATGAAGTAAGGCAATATCTGCATCGTGCATCAAGTCAGTACTTCCACATGTGCGCCTTTTAAAATATTTAATTAAAGAAAAACTGCAACTTAAAAATACAGTTTCTTATTTCAGATACACACAGTATCTAAAACCCAACAAGCTCTAAAAATGCCTCCCTTAAGTTGAGTCATTAAAGACCATACTTAAATTGTCCCACACAGGTGTTCCCATTGGCTACCCAAAATAACCCTGTGATTAGGACCAAGGGGACTGACTCCCAGCTTCCCTTTACCTCAGCTGCACTATAAACATAGCTGAAGGGAACAGGTCTTTAACCTTTTGATAACTGGCAGATTAACAGTTTGGGTTTGTAGTAGATGCAATGGCATTATGTTTGGGATATTTCAATGACCACCTTAGACCTCAGATCACAGATTGAGAATCTATGCTTTATAAAGAAAGATTGTCTCACTAAAGTCAATGAAGATCAGTGCAGTACCATATTACTTGGTTTCGGTCTTATCTTTCCGATAGGTTCCAGTTTATCTCTACTGGGGAGATGAAGTCTGATTTGTTCCGTAGGGCTCTATCTTAGATCCTTTGTTGTTTTCACTATATATGCTGCCATTAGGTGATATTATCCGCAGGCATGGAATTAATTTCCATTGTTATGCTGATCCTGATCTATCATTTGAGAATCACATTAGGAAAATTACTAAAGAATCATTTTATCATTTGAGAAATATAGCTAAGCTTAGACCCATTATTTCCGTATCTGATGCTGAGAGGCTAATGCATGCCTTTGTTTCATCAAGAATTGACTATTGTAATGCACTTTTCTCTGGTATCTCAAAACTGGTGGTTTCTTGCTTACAGTTTGTTCAGAATACTGCTGCTTGAATTCTGACTAAAACCAGGAAAAGTGAACACATTACCCCTGTTTTGGCCTATTTACACTGGCTCCCTATGGAGTATAGAATTGATTTTAATATTTTGTTGTTAACTTATAAAGCCCTGAATGCAGGAGTTATTTGCAGGAGTTACTGACTCCATATGTTCTGAATCACACTCTGAGATCACAGGATGTGGGGCTACTGGTTATTCCTATGGTCACCAGGGCTTTTTCTTGTATAGCTCCTAAATTGTGGAATGCTCCTCCTGCGTCTGTCAAGGAAGCTGGAAACATTACAGTTTTTAAGTCAAGACTGAAAACTTACTTTTATAAAATGGCTTTCTTGTCTTCATGGGTTTAATGTAACTTTTATATTGCATTATTATTATTATTATTATTATTATCATTATTATTATTATTATTATGATGATGATAATGATGATGATGTATGGATGTGCGTATGTAAGTATATTTATCTATGTATGCATATGTGTGTATATGTGTATACATATTTTGATTATACTGTTTGAATATGTTATTTAAATGGTATGATTGTGGTAGATGAGTAACATGTTTTACAAATGTATTGTGGTTAGATTTTTTTTTTTACTATGTACTTTACAGAGCTATGAGATACTTCTATATAAAAAGCGCTATAAAAAATGCAAATAAATAAATAAAATAAAAAATAAGCTGGTTAAACAGGATACTGACAACTAGCAGGTTCAATCATTATTGGTTATTCCCAACGAACAACAACCCTTGAATTGAGCGTGCCTGGTATAGTATAGCGGTCACAGGAATGCAGGAGCACCTTCGCAATGGCAATTCCAGTGGTGCTCTTTATTGTTGTTTTACAGTAAGTATGAACTGTGTTGATCTGCATCAATGTGGACAGGGGTCTGGCTAATCAAGGTATTTTGGAAAAATGCAATTCGCACCACTTCACGTGAAAGGGAAGAAAACACTTAACTGATAACAAGCAACCCAGACACTTCAGTTAATGACTAAATGTATGACTGTGGTGTACATTCACAGACTAATTTTTCTTTCACAAAATAATGAAAATTGTATTTTGGTTTGAAGATAAATCTGTCCCAATGGTCTTATTTTACTGAACCTCCTGGATGTCCTTAATTAGAACTCTGGCATGCATATTTTAAACAAATGATCTGATCAGTTATTGTTTTATATTATATATATATAGGTACAATGCCCAGTGAGACTTTGATATGCAAGTATTGTGAGGTTTGCGGTAAATCTATTAACAGCTTTGATTTGCATATTAGTATTTTACAATGAGTGCAAGTCATCATATTCAATGTACTTGTTACTAATGGACTTACCCCATCCTAACAGATAGTACCAGTGTAAATGTTGCTCTTCTGCAAACACTGCCACCACAATAAGAGTGTGAAGGTATATCCCCTCACAAAGCATCCACAAATAGTTACATCCCAGCATATACTGGTGAAAAAAGTGCAGAACCTTACATCCAATCTGCAAAACAAAATAGGAGAAAACACGTAGGTAAGTAGAGGGAAAACACAATTATTTTAAATGGGTAACTCAAAAATCGTCAATGATTAGGGGAACACAGAGTAACAATTATTTTAGTTATCAACAAAGAACTGCATGTTTTCACACAATAGCGTTCAATTTAGAAATACTAAAAGAAACTAAAATAAATGCAATGACCAACAGTCTGTGTTTTTAATCAAGACAAAGATACTGAAGATGCCAAAAAAGTTTTATAATTGAATTTAAAACATGTACAACATAATAAAATGTACAGTATGGTATTTGCTATGTATTTTTTTTCCTTATAGGGAGTAATCACATAATCTCCAAGCCTAACTTCTACCTTTATTTGACTGTTGGAAATACTTGACAACATGAATATTTGAAGTTGAAACAACAAAAAATTGAGGAAGCATTCAAGACACCCAGGTCAAAAAGCATTTCTTTTACATAGCAGCAAACTTGCACATGCACCTTTTAAAGGTAGTAGGCATTTGTGGTAAACTGATACATTTATAGAGCTTTAAGAGTCTCGAAGGACACAAACATATCTGAAACATCTGGTCTTTTTATCAGTTTGTAAAGCAGCAATATATATGTGTGTGGTAATATTATCACAGCAAATGGAACATATGGGCTGGAAAAAAGGGTAACGCACGTTCACGTTTTATCACTCTATAAAGCTGCCAATACCAAAGAAACATGTCCGAAAGCTGTACATTATGTTCACGAGACTTCAGCAGTGAAGATTCTGTTTGTGAGGTAGCCTACCCAGCACCTACCAAGCAATTCTTTATTAACAATTGAGATCTGCTTGAAGTAGCCTTGGCAAGCTCTTTGACCAAACAGGAAAAAATAAGCATACAGTACAATGGGTTTAGAGCCCTCTTTAGTCAGTATATATATATATATATATATATATATATATATATATATATATATATATATATATATAGTTTATAGTTTAGTTGTTTTATCAGGCTATAAAAAATACCGAAGCTACTACAAATTAAAAAAATGTCGAATCCGGCAGAGTTTGAGTATCAAGCAATGCCGGATTGTACAGTTTTTACTGCACCATTGAAAAACGTAGCCCTGGTTCCCTGAAAGAGAAAACGACCCCCCACCAATACTTTTGGGATATGCCTGCCTTAGGTAGATATTCGCTGAGCATTTTATGTCAGAGCTGCCGATAGGACCCTCCATGGAATGACGTACTCGGTTCCGCCTGCCGAGGGAATAAGTAGTCTCTCCGCGGAGCTCACTTCCTCTTTTGCATCGAACCCGCGAATGCGAGTGATGCGACCTCGCAAGGTTTGGTGGTCGTCTTCTCTTTCAGGGAACCAGGGTTACGGTAAGTAACCTAATGCTCACTTTCAATTCGAAGACGACCACCAACCAATACTTTTGGGAAAGTATACCGGAGCCGTTGCGAGGGAGCGTGAGTGGACAGCATAAGAGGGACGCCTCAATAGTATTAGTGGTGCGCACATGAACCCTCAAGGACCTTGTGCCTAATGAAGGCATATAAGGATCACATTGATTCGGTAGAACCTGGTGAATGCATGCGGAGTAGCCCAGCTAGCCGCAGTACAAATGTCAGTCAATGATGTGCTTCGAAAGGGTGCCCATGACTTGGCCACCACTCTAGTAAAATGCGTGGCCACCCTCCATTCATTGGCTAGGGCGTCGACGCCTAGTAGACTTCCGCAATGGTGGAGGGAGAACCACAGGGGACAATGAGTTGTCTCTGCCGAGGCAAAGAGATCGACCTGGGCTTCCCCGAAGCAATCGCAAATGTGCTGCACCACCTGAGGATGGAGTCGCCATTCTGACGGGTGAGGACCCTCCCTAGAGAGGAGGTCCGCCGCCCAATTCACCACTCCGAGAAGGTAAACAGCCTGGAGGGACAATAAATGCTTCTGTGCCCAGATCAGCAGCTGAAAGGCTATGTGGTTTAATCCCGGGGAACGAAGCCCATCCTGGTGGTTCACGTACGTCACCACTGACATCTTGTCATACACACAAGGAAATGTCTGTTCTGTAGCACAGGAAAGAAATGCTTAAGCGCATGGTGCACTGCTCTGAGCTCCAGCATATTTATGTGCTGGGATGTCCAACGGCCCAACCAGAATCCGCTCCTCTGCCTGCCCAGACAGCACCCCAACCCAGGCTGGATTTGTCTGTCGTCACTACTTGACGGCTGTGTATCACTCCCATCACTACACCTTCGCAAAGGTGGAAGAGACCCAAGAAGACTGTACACTGCACCAGTATTAACCTACTCTTAGCCTCATTGAGAGCGATACCCAGTCTCGCTAGATGGTTTGTCACTGTCACTGTGTGGGCCACTGCTCCTTCCTGCGACTGGGAACAGATCAACCAGTTGTCCAGGTAGTTCAACACCCTGATCCCTTGCAGCCACAAGGGAGCTAGGATTGCATCCACGCACTTCGAAAAGGTGCGGGGGGCTAAGGAGAGGCCAAAAGGTAGCACGGAAAACTCAAATACGCTCCTCTGAAAGGCAAAACAGAGGTATTTCCTGTGTGCTGGACGGATAGGAACGTGAAAATACGTGTCCTTCAAGACCACTGTTGTAAACCAAATGCCCGGTCGGACAGATTGGAGGATTGGCCATGCGTGACCATGTGGAACCTCTCCCTCAAGAACCTGTTGAGGTGTCTCAGGTCTAAGATGGGGCGAAAGCCAGCGTCCTTTTTTGGCACCAGAAAGTATCTATTATTATTATTATTATTATTTATTTCTTAGCAGACACCCTTATCCAGGGCGACTTACAATTGTTACAAGATACCACATTGTACATCATTTCACATTATACAGATATCACATTATTTTACATACAATTACCCATTTATACAGTTGGGTGTTTACTGGAGCAATCTAGGTAAAGTACCTTGCTCAAGGGTACAACAGCAGTGTCCCCTACTGGGGATTGAACCCACAACCCTCCGGTCAAGAGTCCAGAGCCCTAACCACTACTGAACCCCTCTTCTTGAGAGGTGCGTTTGAGAAGCAGTTTCTCTACTTCTTGCCTGAGTGCCAAAGCCCGGAGAGGGCCATTCACGGACGTAACCGTGATCCCTCGAAAGGGAGGAGGTCCGACGTGGAACTGCAGTGCGTAACCAGTGTGCACGGTGGTGAGCACCCAGGAATCCGAGGTGCAATTGCGCCAGTATTGCAGCTGATGTTATGTAAATGGGTGGGCCTGAGGCTGCAAGCCTTCAGGGCTCCTGCTGGGGGTGCTGAGACCTGGGCGGAACACACTGAGGCGTTGCCCTGCAACTGCCTTTTGGAGTGCTGCTGCGTGGGAGCACCACGCCCTGTGTTTCCTTTTCCTTGAGGAAGGGTCTGATTGCCTGTTGCTGCGGTTCCCTGCAGGTGGTGTCTCAGGTCACCCAGTGGATCCATGTGAATCGGGACCATCCGGGTTATTGTGTGTGCCTGTGGAGTGCTAGCGGCTTGACCTGCCCCGAGCCAGAGCACGGGGAGGGAGGGTGCAGCGCAGCCACTTGCCGAGACACCTCGCGTTCTCGATGAGAGCGCAGCAGGATCTCCTCTACTGCTGACCCAAAAGTATGCCCCGGGGATATCGGTGCATCCAATGGCGCTGTTTTATCCTCGTCGGGGACCCTCGCCTGTGACAGCCACAGCTGTCTGCGTACCACCACCATGCTTGCTAGGCTCCGGCCCAGGGCTTGCCCTTGGAGGCCGGAGATCTGGAGCAGCTTGTCTGACACCTGTTTTCCACCATTGATCGGTTGTTAAAGCCTAACTGCTCCATTACATTGCCAGCTTCACGTCAGTTATGCAACAGTGTTTTAGAATATTTTAAATCTAAGATTGATAACATTCATCAACACATTCTCACTCCTCTCATGCTGCTCCTGCACAGTCTCTTAGTTTTCCTGGTTTTGTTGGGTCTTCTCTCTCTTGCTTCACACTGCTTACTTCTGTATCCCTTACAGATCTCCTCCTTCAAATGAAACCCACCTCCTGCTCACTGGATCCTATTCCCTTTGTTCTTTTTAGTTCGTGTTTGCGATTCTCAACCTCCTGGTGTTAAATGAGTTCCTGAATTCTGGCGTGTTGCCGGCAGCTTTGAAAACTGCACCAGTCATGCCAAAAAGTATATAACGTCTCTTGGTCCTTCTGTCAAACGTAATAAAGAATTGGTCAAATCAATCGATATGTCCTATCTGAATGCGAGTGTCTACAGTGCTGCTAAGAGAAGCAACTTTCCCGATTGGCTACACTGTCGCTGCACATTGTAGCCAATCATCACAAAGTAGCAAGTGTAGGGAAGGTACATATACTCATATAGAGAAGCAGCGTTTGGAACCAAAGCATTACAGTCATGAAATGTTTGGTACACAAAAGCACTTTGTCCTAGAAGTGTTTAATTTAGTAATATGCTAAGTGGCCATGTCATTCTATCTAAGCGCCATCAGGTTGTATAATCTTAAGATTTGCAAATGTGAGCTTTAATACTAAACACATAAATGAACAATTTTCTGCTTTCCTAGTGTATCACAAAGTCATATAGATTATGTCTGCATAGGCAGCGCCTTCAGATGCGAAGCTTTTCCTTTGCCTATACAAGAAGCAAGTCACAGCCCGATGCATTTGTAATGAAACAGTGGCCAGGGCAGCCCCATAATGAGAGCCAAAGGTGAGCCCATTTTTCTTTCTTGTAACATTGTGTCAAACAGTTGAATTGAGTTCAAATTCTGGTACCTATTTATACAGTTGGGTTTTTATTGGAGCCAAAACATATTTCCTCCCCCCCAACAATTTTTAATTGTTTCTACATTACGTTCGCTGACACCAAGCGCATTTATCTGTATTTTAGTTAATTTGTTATTCATATTATATATATTTCGACATTAATTAATAAAGTACTATATATGTATGTTTTCGATTTATGGTTGTTTAGTAAAAAAAAATGTAATTAACAAATATGAGGTTATATTAAAATAACATTAATGTGTTTGTACACATTACAATATGTAAAAATATAGATAAGTACAATAGGCTTAAACAGTACAGTAGTAAAATCAAGTGAATACCTAGCTGATGCGTTGTAGGCTTCACGTTGTAGGGTACGTAGAGAATAAAATATTATTTTAAATTGAAACTAAATTATTTCAACATATTTTCTTTAATCTCCCTCTCATATTTGTATCCCTGCCGCCACCAGTAAGTAAGCCTTCACTTGTTGTCAATATAATAAATACAGTGCGCAACTTCAGACTTGTTGCTATCCCACAATTTTTATGCTAATTCGATTTTTTCTGACCAGTATTTTTGCTTCTAATTAATTAATAAATAGGATGTGACACTTTGGGAAATGCTATGCCAGTCATCTTAATTTTCCTCCCACAATTCTGGCCAAATTACCACCGCTTAGTAAATGAGGCAGTTACAGTATATTGGACATGTATATGTAAATGTTAAGCTAATTCATTTGTGTTGATAACTGCATTGACTTTATTACAAAGAAATAAAAACCTTAAAAAAAAAAACAGCTTTGTTTAATTAACCCTGGTTATCAATATGGAAGTAGACATGGCTTTTTATAATCAGACTTGGTCATAAAATCAAAAATGATTTTAAGGTTGTCACATCGAACCATGTGATGTCCAGTTTAACCACATGGCGTTGCTACCTCTCAGATCATCAAAAGGTAATCCTCCAGGCAAACCTCCATGATTGAATTAAGAGAGGTAATAAACCCTGAAATCTGAAACAGTGTTCAGGCTCATTTCTGTTTTGACCTTCACATTTAAGGTAGCCCAGTACCTTATAATTTATATAAATTATAAATCATGGCACAGTAGTTTTAAATCAGAATAAGGTATTTTGTCAATCTGTAATTATGGGAATATTTTATTACAGCTTTGCAGGACATACTGTATGTGAATAGACATTTAAATCACTCCAACTCTCCATCAACATTTAGCCACAGGAGCTGGCCCAAGCTGCTAGGGCTAGATTTAATTCATTTTTTACACATTATTCACTGATGCAAACATATTACAAAATTCACTTTGCTATGTATGCCATCCCTTTTAAATGTTTGCCCAGTATTTGCAGTAGTCTCAGTTTTTCCTGTGGTTATAAACTGCATTTACCATAGTTTACCATGGTTTGTCACAATGCTTACCTATGCTTTAACATGCCTCCACTATGCTTTATTACTCTTTACTATGGTAAATGGGGTGGGTCAATCCATCATGTCATTTACTATCATCAATTGCCAGCTGTCTGAACAGATATACTGTATTATCAAAATGCTTTAAAAAAAATCATATACATTTAATTGTTGAGTTAATTAACCATGTGATTAACAGTGCCCACTCTAGGTGTCTTTGTATTTGCATCATTGTGTTCCCTGTGGCTTGTTCTGGGCCGGTATTAAAATACATCATTTTTTGTATGTATGAATAAGGGGGATATACCCAGTCAAGTGACTTTAAGCCACCCTGTATACAAGATGAAACATTCTTTGGCATAAAAAGTGGCAAAGTAATTGATGTTTCTAATGGTGACGCTCCTGTCATGATAATCAGTTTCTTTTTTTCCCCCCCATCTGCAGTGACAGATTCTCCATTTATTTTTAGCAGAGGTCGGTGTCACAGAGATTTATAGTAACATTGCCCACAGCAGTCTTTGCATTTAGTTCCACCTACTATAGACAATGATGGCTACAAACTGTACACACATGCACATGAAGGACTTGAAGTGATTGATTAAGAAGGATGGGGAACAAGACGTCCCCTTTAAATAAAATATTGAATCACACACATATGCATCTGATTTCCTGAAAAAGAGGCAAAGGTCATCATTGCTATCCACCACGGCAATCTCTTTGCCTACTGTGCTGTTTGTACATTTATATGCATGGCCTTCTGAATAAAGGAAGACCAGATAATGATATTTTGGATATAAATAATACATGTGGACTTTAAGTCTTGGACTCTAGAAAGGAATGTTCCTTTTCTATAATTGTGATGTCATCATACCATCACTATATTTCTTTAAGATTTTGCATGGCATGCCTGGAGGGTATAGGCAAGGCCCATTTGGTTTGATTAAACATAGCACCATACCATAAAATGCATTTCCAAAGGCGAAGAACCGTCATCTTACTGAGACAAAAACATTATTCTGTAATCTGTCAACTGAAAACAGAACATGGAAAATGAGCACACAGAAGGTTAGAATACTGTTGGTTAGAATTAGGCTTCCCAAGTAACTCTAGCATTAGATAATAGGATTTTCTGTATAATCTAAGAATGAGCCAATTTCTGATTTTATCAGTACCCTATTGATGACACAATCTGTTATCTGCAAATGACCCCAAACTGGCAGACTGAGAGGATATTATACTGGGAATGCCTGCAGAGCTTCAGCAAAGCTGGTCCCTAGAATATCAGCAGCCCTGGTAATCATGGGTTTTGATCACATTAATAGTAGGTACTCCAGTCCATTTGCCTTGAAGTATATTTAGTTTGCCAGCAGCTAATGGGACTGCTGCGTTGGATGCCTTGATGTAACAGAAAGCTTTGAGAGCTCAATTCACTTCAGGTTGCTTGTTAAATACATCACACTGCTTCAGGTTTGTTCGAAATTGTATTGCCATGAAATTCAAACGGCTACGTGCAACAAGAACTAAACTGCATGTAAAAAGGAAATGTGTCTAAAGATCCTTTTATTTTAGTTTGTATTAAGATTGTTTAGGATCACATTAGGTTTCATCACAGAGCAAACAAAATAACAATTAGTCACATTTTTTTTCTGCACACCTTAAGGTAAACATGCATTTCATTCTAATGGCATTTTTGTTGTAGCTATTAGTGAGAGAATAATATTTGTTCCTTTTTAATTTCAATGCTACCCTTTGTGTAATTTAGAAATGCAGTAGATATTGAAAATATGTGGGTTGCTTCTGAAAGGCGGGAGTAACTCACACACCCTCAAGGCTGATAAGCCAGAGATGATGATCTGAGAGGTGGCATGTTTGAAAATCTGAGAGAAGGTTCCTGCAGCGGGACCTCCCTTATAGTGGGCGCAGTGTTGAGTAGACTGGGTTGCAAAATGCTTTTCCCCCCCACTGTGTTTTGTGTTGCCTTTTTGTATGTTTGTTTATACATTGTTTGTGCATCTGCACCGTGTGCTATATCATTCTCGTTATAGCCGCATGGTCCACACCGGACAACCCCGTACTAGCAATACACTGTATAACAAATATAAGTACTGTGTAGTTTTCTGACATAATGTGATAATCACAAAAGCTTCTGTGTGTTTCATCTACAGTGCAGCGTGGGTGGAGTTTTAACCACATGCTGCTCTCTGTGAGTGCAGGGACAGCTCTCTGTAGCTGCACACAGGCAATGCCAGGGTGAACAATATTAGGAGCTTGTGTCAAAAGTGGGTCTAAACATTTTTAACATAGAAAACTAACTTTTTTTTTTTTTTAATACTACTAATGTGCAAAAAAGTGGTGATAAATAAGCAGGTCACTTTACACTTACAGTTGTATGCATAGCAAATTGCTAGCACATAGCATGCATATCATTTTTCGATTATTTTTATTATAATGGACATATATTTTATATACTGGTAATCTCTATATGTAACACCGTTCTGGAAATGTCCTGACTTTTTCATTACTGAACCTTGGCTGAATAACACTGCAGTCTGTTGAAGGGGAGGAATATTACCCATGAAAAACAAAGTCATTGTAAATCAAATTTTAACATCAAAAGCCAAGGTCTCCAGTAATTCTTGCTCTTTGGAGTTATCTTCAAAAAACACCTGGAACGATTTAACTTATACAATCCTGAAGTACATTCTGCGTTGCAATTACACTGACGACAAACCAAGTTTAACTACAAACATGTTTCGTTTTACATAAATAATTAATTCATTTTTTGAAAAAAGTCCCAAAACTGAATAATATGTAGCAGTAAAAAGAACTTGGATGATAATCAGTAATAAAGCTAAGACTACAACATTACGTTTTCTGAGCTGATCAAGTTCCAAATAAAGCAGCCTAAAGTGGATTCCCTTTAAATTATAATAGGGCTTAAGCATCTCGGAACACACTGTAACAGCATCTTCATTTTATATATACATATAATTCCCTCCTCAGCAGCATTACATGATCGTTTACTTACATAAAGTACCTTTGCTTTTGGCTTTGAAACACTTAAAGTAGTTGATGCTATAACAAACTCTATAGCATAGTGTTTCAGGGTCAGGATCTATCCCTAGTCAAGCCCCCTATCTTTTTAATTTGCACATCCCCATCAACTGCATCTCCCTCTGGGGGCAAAACACAGCTGAAGAATTTGCATGAACCCACGAACCTGCAGTTCAGTCATACATATCCAACCAGCTGATATTAAGAATAATTAAGTAATTAACACATTACTGGCTAATTAAAAAACATGACCTAATAATAAGGGACAACTACGACCATTATGAGATTGATGTGCAGCTCAAACCTCTAGCTTCTCGAAAATAGTCCAGCAAATCCGGGTCTGGTCTGTGCTTCATATTCCTCCCATCTGGACTTAATTTATTGAGATTGACAATGTGATCGCATCTCATTCTGTTTAATAAACTGCTCAGTAATGGGATGATTGTTTAATTGTTGCATATTAGCTTACTTATGCTGAGTCTAAACTGACGTTGTGTGGCTGTAAGACTAAATTACAGGTAAGCAGAAGAGGCATGAAAAAGTACAGGGCCTCTATAAGAAACGCACTACACATGACACATTAGCATGTTGCTGTGTTAATCACACAAGATTGTAATTGTTTAAATGTAGCTTGTTTGCCAATGCTACTGTGTACCTTTACTGCCAGGTGCTGTTTTTCAACCTCCAATCTAATAACAAAAGTGCTGCCTAAAGAGTTTCTATGGGCTAACACTGCTAAGACACTTCAATATGATTTATGTCTGCACAATAAAATCTGCAGGTTATTATTCTTTATTTGATATTTTATTACCTCTTTTAGATGATATACCATGTGAATGTAGTTACTAAGATATTTGGTTAGCAGTGAGTATGTTACAATTAGCATCTGCAAGGCGTGCTCAAATAGACTAATGCAAGCCATTTCAATCTTTTGCTGAAGACAGCTAAAATCCATCATCTACAGCAATGTATTTCTATTAATGGAGATAAGTGAATGGTTTAATATGAAGGGACATACCCAATGGTTGCTCATTTTGAGATGAACAGTATGCATGAATGTAATATGCAATAGCAAATACAAAGCAGTGGACTGCTTATGAATCCTGTAAAGATAAAGCATGGGTGGCATGATACACACAGAGCAGTATCTGTGACTGAGCAGGGTTGGGGTTCTTAAGCACTGGAAAGTAGTCTCAAAGTCTCTCTAAGGTGGTGACGGATACAGAGAGATAAAGAAGCTGCTAGACAGCTTAAATTATAAAGCTTTTTCTTTGTAGGAGTAAAGATGTTTTTGGCGGGTTTTTCAAATCGATAAAAAGAAAAAAATGATCACAGGCGAGAAAGGCCGGTGTATTTGATGACATATTCTGGAGAGCTAGAGTTTATTATTTAGGTATAAATAGTTAAAATCTATATGTATACATATTATTAGACATAATATTTCTATAAATGCATAACATAATTTGATTTATCTACTGTAACTTGTCACACTTGTTGAATTCCTCTCAGTGACTGACATTAAGCTAACCATTAAAAATCCCCATAAAGACTGAATGCTTGTCTGACTGGCTGATCAACTAAGTCCCACAAAAAAGCTAATGCCTAAACGGGATGATACCTGAGGACTGACTCAGGTGATGCTTGACAACGAAATCGAGTGATACCTCATACCAAAAGTGACTGACACCCAATACCAAGTATGAATGATACCTGATAAAAGATATGAATGGCACACAATACCAAATATAAACGATAACTGTAAGGCTGCCACCTTTAAACATGTAAACACTTCTTTTTAGCTTACTACCAATAAACATTTAGAAAATCTATAAACTATGAACTAACATTAAGTAGCTAACAAGTCTGTATCATTTTCCCCTGATATATTTTTGTATTACGATGCAATCACAAACCGACTCAATGGCATTCCAATTCATTATTAAACAACTTAGCTTTTTTACATAATTGTGTGCCGGTATGTAAGCTTCAATTAAGAAACTACAGAGTCCACAATGCACCTGGCCAGACTCAAGTTCCTGCTATATGAATAATATTTACAGTAGAGTTGTTTCAGGTGACAATATATAATAACCAATCTCTGATACAATCATTTTATATATATATATATATATATATATATATATATATATATATATATATATATATATATTAAATGTAAAGCAATTTTATTGTCAAAATAAGATTGTGTATTCTTAATTTACTTGTGTAAATTACCTGTAATTTCCAGGATGTCTGATAAAAGTGAAAGTAAACTAGCTGAGTACTCTGTACTCCAAAACAAAAGCACAGAAATGTTCTTTATGTGTTTAATTTATTATGTTCTACTTAGTACTATAGTCAATGTGAAATAATGTTTAATGTCCAATTAGATGTTTTGTTTTGTATTAATTTAATATAACAATATATTTTTTTCTTGAAAAGACCCCACCCATCGTTTAAATGGTGCAGTTCAGTTTAATTCAGGTAGTTTACATGTTTCCAAACAAATAAAAAATATGAATACCTGACACCAAATATGAATCATGCCTGATAAAAAAAAAAAAGTAAGTAAATAAGATAAGTTACCTGATACAAAATTGCGCGCTTCTGTTCTGATGTGTCTCTTTTGATACAAAATTTAAGTGATACTTAACACTAATTACTAATGACACATGATATAGCATTTGAGTGACACCTGACACCAGATATGAATGATACCTGACACAAAATAGCAGCGATGTATGACTTGACACCTGTAACAAACTGGAGGAGGCAGTAAAACTAAATAAAGGGACGTATGACAACTGAAGTGAGGAGGTTTGATGTCTCAGTGTGTCCTAATATTCACAATTAGCCCATTGAAGACAATGGGCTAACTGTTCCTTAATTCTATATTAAAATAAATGTTTTGAACCGTAAATGTTTTCCATTTGATTTAATTATTTCCGTTCAGTTTTGTTTAGATTTAAAACTGTTGTTGATTCAAAATCTGTTCATAATCCACACAGAGAATATGTTTAATTCTTAACATATCAGCCAGTTGTATTATTTCTTCCAAATTGGACTGAATTAAATAGTTGACATTAGGCAAATTTGCTTTTAAGAATGTGCCAGACTATAAGAGCCCTTCACTGAAATTATTTAATATTTGTCTTAATGCTGAAGAATTATGGTTACCAGAGCAGAATCTGTACCAGGAGGATGGATGTCCCTAGTCTATCTATTATAGTTTTTACTGCTGACTATAACATAACGTTAATTGTTTTCACATTTTAAAAAACATGGCAACTGGGGTAGTTTTTGAATTAATTTACTGCCACATTTCTATAAAATGCAGATTTTTTTTTTACTTTTTGTAGTCACATCTGTAATTAATTTGATAGTATTAGTTTGAGCGGCTTTAATTCCAACCTTAATACCACTTTGCTTTTTAAAGTTTAAAATTTGTTCTGATCACAGTCGTGGTTAGATAACAATAGTACAGTGTTTAAAACAATTCTTGAAATGGGAAATACAGGGAGTAAGGTCGATTCCAAGGATAATATACTGTATTTAAATGTAATATATTTAGATGTGGTGGCTGATGAAGTAGCATTCCAGAGAGAAGGATTTATGGTTTAAGTAATGCAGCCTTCAATCCAAAGCTAAAAAGAATTCAGGTCTGGAGCTCAAAACAGACTCAATGGCTCAGTTTCAAATTCCTCCCTGAAAAACAAAAGGTAGCTATATATAATTGCATCTTAGCCCATACGGAAAAAAGTCATAAATAGGTGATGTTATTTCAAAAAGTCATTTATTATGGGATGTAATGACACATTACCTATTTGTGACTCTCAGCTAAATTTTCTTTCAAATTCTCTCTTTTAAACTGTTGACTGCCTGTTTTATTCCAAGCACTGAAAACGGGAATAATTCAGAGACCAAGAAAACAAAAACACAATAAAGAAAACTGCCTTCAATATAAACCTTTTAAAAATATATCTACAGCAGATAGGAGAGACTGGAGACTTGCATGACATTGGCATTAAGGAGCTCAATGTTCATTTAGCCAGCTGTGTATTCAGTATAAAGAAACAAGACAGGATGGTGAGAGATACCCTTGGGAGTGTAGACCGCTATTTATTATCAACAGAACCACCTACTGTACAGGAAGAGAATCAACTGCTGCCTCCAGGAAAACACATGCAAGGGTTAGGTGACAGCACTCAGGCAAAAATGATGGAAATCAGGCATCTGTTGAAAAAGTGTTGCTATTGAGGACTTTTACTTAACAAAAATAAAACGAGATTTTTAACAAATATCAATCTACAGTCAAACTTTTGGCTGCCTTTGGCAGCGACCACCTGGAGCTCTTTCTTAAGCCCCAGCCTCTACAGGTCTAAACAAACAGACTTGTTGCAGCCTTTTTACATACACCGGCATCATTTAAACCAAATTGTATTAATTGATTGAACAATCAAGGCTCACAGTTGCCTCAATTTCAGCTACATTCTCACATAAAAATTAAGTATTTAAATCACAGCCCAAAATTAACCCTTTCCTGAGAACAAAAGTAATACATTTAACATATTTAAATATGAAAATAAAGATAATACTGTTATTGATGTAGTTGGTGGAATAATTATGTGCATTCATACTGCAGAATATGTGAATGAATGAATGAAAAGAAGTAATGGTACAAAAATCACAAAAATAAACACTATCATGGGAGGGGTTTTCACCCCGTCACAGGACCACATTGTATTTTTACATTCCCTGCACTGATTGGTTAAGCTAGAGGGATATAATCCCTAGTATATGCCCTGAGAATGTTTGTAACCGCATCACAAACACAACTCAAACAAGATCATTCCACCAGTTTTAGTTGTAAGAAAATGTCATTTAATGTAAATGTCAACCTTTTTAATAACATGTTAATTGAAGAATGGTTAGTCTAAACTTCCTAGAAAATAATACAAGCACCTCGACTTCCTCTCGGGCTCCATTACCCAAACAGTCCATCATGCCTGGACATGCCCCCTGTGTATGTATTGCTTACATTTCATGAGGCAGGAGCCAGGCCTGCGTAAAGGGACTACTAGAATAAAGAAACTAAGTGCTTGTGACTTTAACAACAGAATAGGGTTTTCCTCTTGACTTCTCAGAGAACCACCCTCGCTGAGGTGAGGCTGAACCGACTGACCTCCAAGGCTGGGAAGCGAGGTAACTTCCACCAAGGGGAAATTAAGGAAGGATAGAGGACAAACTAAGGTCTCCCTGGCTTACTGAGACATCTAATCCAGAGAGGTCAGACTCGACTGACACTCCGAGGCCGCATGGAGAGCCTCGTGATCTGTGCAGGGAGAACACAAGCACTGGAAATTAGAATAAATAAATAAACACATAAAGAGGGCCAGGGGTCTCCCCCCCCCAGCTGTAAGAGCCACCTTCGATAAATTGAGTCAATGACCAGCTCGAAAGTTGGGAGCAAGCTTTGCTCTCTGAAGGGGGAGACAGGTGTAAATGAATAGATTTAAGCAAGAGAATGGAAAACAAAATGTAGTTAGAAAAGTTTTGGCCGGGGGTCCCCTCTGACCAGCAGGAACCTTCCTCTCGGAGGGTGAGGCGACATTGTCGGCCTCTAAGGTTGGGAAGTGACCTTCACTTGCCCCCAGGGGACCGTTGCAGAGGTGACGCAGAAAAGCGGAGGAGGAAGGGAGGGTGGAGGAAACTGAAAAGCAAGACAAGAACCCGGGAGTTGGCTACAGTTTAAATAGGGTGACTGGCAGGTACGTTTAGGGTGACTGACAGATATTTTAGCGGGATGACACGAGAGAGGAGCCCCAGCTCC
Source organism: Acipenser ruthenus (assembly GCF_902713425.1). NCBI lineage: Eukaryota > Metazoa > Chordata > Actinopteri > Acipenseriformes > Acipenseridae > Acipenser > Acipenser ruthenus. The sequence goes on along the minus strand of NC_081192.1, from coordinate 12,538,611 downwards.
ACCCCCCCGAAATACACCAAGGTTCTACATATAATAAAAGCAGGATCATTCTAATACATATGCAGCGAGTAAAATTGGTACAAAGAAAGAAATAGAAAACTAGTTTGTATGCAATGTAAAAAGTTTGATATCTACAATATTAATAATGTCATAATATCATAATTATATATCCACACCTCATTTATTTTTATTTTTTTACTAAAACGGTACTCTTAGTTACACATGACATCATAACCATGGGTTCACATAACTGGTACGCATGTGAACCAATAAAGAAAAATGCAGACTTCCATATTGTTCTTTAAGACGCAAAGGCATTAGTACATTTTTAACAGGGAAGCATTTTTCATAAAGGCAGCGAGGGTGCTCACGCTTGCAAGGTGAGCCATACCTGCCTAATCTCTGGGTTTTTCCCCAGAGACTCAGGCTCTCCAGGCTCTGTCAACTATCTCCGAGAGGGTTCCAATTTAACTACAGTCCCTCCCTGCTAGCGCTATCATTGGCTGCTTCATGTTTTTATTAAAATATGGAGCGTGATAGGTGGAACCACTCCAGTTCATAAGATCAATACTTTTCTTTTAATTGGCACTTAAAACAACCAGTGATAGCATAGACCTCTAATCTGTCCATTCAGAGAAGAGGGATGCAGTTACGGGGAATGGCGTTAATTAAGGAAGCTTGCTTACTCTTCGCTTCCCAAACTGAGCGGGGGTAAGAGGAGGCGCCGATGTTTGAAAGTTGTTACATTTAAATGTGAGTTTAAAAAAAAAAAAAAAATCTACCTAACCATTTTACTTAAAATAATATATTTTTCACCCTCAGTTATATCCATATATAAATACCACTGTGCCTTGTTCAGCAACACTAATAAAGTGACTAAGTGTTTGGATATTTGCTTTTGAATCGCCCAGGGCGACAATATGGTGGTAGGATATTGACATAAATATAGAATGTATGATGATTTGTTAAAAATTGTAGTAACCAGCAATCCAGACTCCTACTTAAACATTCAGAAACTATTGTTGTGGTCTTTGACACTGCCATCCCAATTGTTTAAACTGTCAGAAGAGGAGATGGAGCTAGACCTGGATTCTGCTGATACTCATGTGAGAACCTAATTTTAAAAGTTATGTGAGCCCCGGATCATAAATTTACACGTTGATAGTAGTGAATGGCATCTACGATGGATTAGCTTGTGAGCATTTCAGTTAAATGTATATGTGGGAAAGATCTGTATTATTGATATTGCCAGAAGTTAAAACAATCTGGCCCATCTTTGATCACAGCACAGTATGCATCGGAAACTCAAATACCACTTAGAAAATGATTCAGTACCATCAGCTAATCAGCTTCCAGCTCTAGCAGGCTTCTAAAAGACAGTAGATGCCCGCTGGAATGTCACAGCATCAACTGTCAATCAAACTTAAAATCAATCTATGCAAGTGCCGGCTTTTTCATTTTGACTTGCCATAATGAAAGCTCAGTTCTACTGGACAGCAAATACTAAACAAATGTATTTTATTATCCACCAAAACTAGCTAATCAATACTTTGCACCAACGAAAACAGCCAGTCCTGTACCCGCAGCTGCCAAATCAGTCAATCCCAGCCTGTCAGCTCAACTGGAGCTTCTTTTAACAACAACAAACCAAAACAAGTAAAAAGTTATTTGTTTAATACTGTTTTTTTTTAAAAATCTAATTATGTATATGATCCATTATGAACATTTTTGCAACAATTTTTCTAAAACTTATTAGTGGAAGGGTACCCAACAAATAATTACAAGTTCAAGGTAAATATAGGTTTTAAAAAGTGTTTTTTTCTTTTTTAAATAAAAAATTAGAAAAAAAAAACCCAAAAAACATTTCTTAACAGCAATAGTGCCCTTTTGATGAAGGCTCTACAGTGTGACCATGACTGGCGTTATGATTCCGAGCCGAAGGCACAAGGCTTACGTTTTTAGATTTAACTAAGGAATGTGAACCAGACACAGAAAGTCAAGTTATTAATCTTTTTGCCAAACCAAAAACAGATGAAGACATAAATATCATTCGAAGTACTCAGGCAAAATGTAAGTGGGGTGTAAGCTTGTTTGAACAATGATTAAAGGAAAGAAATGCAAAAGCTGAGTTTAAATCGAACGACTGTATAATTGATGTAGATTTACTAAGTGATGATGAAATTTTGGTTGTTCCTGAACATGTCCAGAAGATATGTGAAATAAAAATGAGAAGGGGGTGTTTACGTGTAAATTAGTTTTTAGTTATGACAAATTGTTTTATGAAAGGAACCTGCTTAAAAATCATTTGTGGTGATGCAACTGACACACACTTATAAAAACTCACTTAAAGAAGTACCACATTGCCTTTGAAATAAAATTATAATGTAAGTGAATATGTGTAGTGACCTGGGAAGTCCTAAATCATAAGTACAGCTGCAACAGAATAGTGTAATGCAAGTGGAATTTAGTTAACTATTAATATAATTGACTGGCATGCAATAAAAACAAGTTAAAATGATACTTACAGGATTACTTTCCACTACCTTTGGGTTGCTTACAACCGTAGTGAGGTGTACAAGTGTAAAAATGGAGTTTAATACATAGGAACAAAACAAATTCTTGTGGAGAGTTATCCTTTGGCAGCTGAGGCTCCTGGAAAAACAAGAATATTTACAACAGATTAATTTATTAGCAAAGTGCTAATATACAGTAGTAAACTAAATAAAATGTTAATTCTTAATCTAAATCACAATGCTTGGTGACAGTCACAATGCAAACCTGCATTTGGTTAACATTTCTAAGTGTGTGTGTGTGTGTTTTATTTATTTATTTATTTATTTATTTAAGATTTTAGGCCTCATTCACTAAACGGCAGTAAATGACCAGAATTACCGCGTGGCAGGGGGAAGCTACACTGTGTGCAAAAATTAACCAGCAGTAGCTCTATTTACTAAGCTAATTATATGCACAAATAAAGCAAGCTAAATGATTCATTTGCAAATTGTCACATCGCGTGGAATTCAACACGCGTAATTATGCATGAGTTTTCCACACACTGTATTATAATATATATATATATATATATATATATATATATATATATATATATATATATATATATATATATATATAAGGGCACTATAAAGAAAAGGTAAGTGCGGTTCTGAGCTTGTCACAATGACAGCGACCAAGGAGGACAGAGTGAGGAATCTAAACTTTACAGACCAGGAACTAAATGTATTAGCAGAAGAAGTGGTGGGGAATTAACTTCAATGAAACATTAAGGACAACATAAATGCCCTCTGTAGGAGGAGGGTGGGGGTCTTGTCCCAAATCACAGCATCCTGTGAGACAGTCAAAGCAAAGAAAGTAGTTGTTAATGGAACATTTATGTTTAACTCTGCAAATCAAATAAATATTTGTTTGTTCAACTTAATCTCCCTCTGATTTATTTTGTAATATTAATCAAATGTCAGCAAAGCACTCGCTCAGTCAATTATACATGTATTGACATAGCCAAAAGTGTTGCACATACACCTGCCTTGTAATGTTCATATATCCCGGACTGTCTGAGGATGTACGAGTACATTGGAACATTGTAGTCGCTATTGAAACAATCTTTAAAAAATGAGAAACAAACTTTTGCTGGAAACAAGAGTCGTTTAGCAGACAAAATAATTTTTTTAAAAACAACCTTGAATGACATATTCAGCAACATTTTCAAGTTTTGTAAACCTTTAAAAAGTATGTTGACACGTTAATTACAATGACCGTGTAATTACCATAGACTATTTTGCTGCTTTTAATCCCAAAATATTAAACACGGGAGAAATGTTAACTGCAAACCTGAAATGACAAAACCAAAGCTTTTCTGTTTTTCTTTATGAAAGACACTTTAGGGAGATACTTTCGTCCGAGTTTGTCACTGTTAGGCACGGCTCCACAATTAGGGATTTTTTTTCATTAAAAAATGTTGTAATATTTCATTGACCAGCCATTGTATTGGTATGTTCGCTGCACAAAGGCTTCCACTAATTCAAATGTGCTGACATTACGTGTTTCTCCACTTTCTGTGCTCTTTTTAAACAATCCTGTGATTGTGACATGTTTGTTCGGTAATTGTTTAGCCTGAACTTCAACTTCAAATTTCTTGTTTTTGTGTACTGCGCTGTCAAGATCCTTGTCAATAGTACCTTTTCTTAGATGATCCAAAGACACAATACAAGTTGAGCAAAACAGAATCCCACCATATGCATGCAAATTCCCCTTTTCGATGGTCAGAACGTGATCTTCTGTTGAAATGAATTTAGCTTTTTTTGATTTGTCAGCTGTCTGCATTTTATCATGTTAATCATACACTGCAAGATGATAAATCAACACTATTTAACAACCATTTGAAACTTCCCGCCTCTGATTCGCATGTTACGTCATTGTACAGTATGAGGAATTCATCAATCATGAAGCCGTATTTGTTTGACCCCGTTGCCGTAGTAACCAAATGCAAGGCATTGACGCTGGACCGCGTACAGCTATTGTAGCGCTGCTCTTACTTGATAAAAGTATGAAATGAACAGGGGAGGTGAAGATTAATATAAAATACTGTAAGGAAAATAAAATGCATAGTTTTCATTGTAGGCAGTCAAATACACGATTTCCGTGAAATTCGTGATATTGTGAATTTTCTGGGCCCCTACATATAAGGCTAGTATGATTTGTGCTCAATCTGTATCTAGTTATTATCTCCTCCTCACACAGCCCTAGTAACCTCTGCCTGGTCTGAAATACTCTCTCCCTGACTCTTCTTCTCGCTCTCCTGTGCAGCTCTTCTGCTGGTTCTGTGACCGTCTGGTTTCAATAAGAGGTACTTTTAACACAAGCTGAGGCAGCTAGTAAAGTTAGCGCCCTTAAGTGAATATGGTTTGCATATTAAATCCCTTGTGGTATTTTGTGACGTGTTTTGTATACATTTCCATACATTAACATTATTCATTATATTTAAATGAGTCGAACGCTGTACTTTTTCTGTGCGTTTCTTTCCACACGCCAAGTTGCCTGCCAATGGTTAGTGAATACAGCAGGTGTGCAAAGCACGCAGTAAAGGGGCTTACTGTATGCAAAACACATTACCGCTGTTTAGTGAATGAGGCCCTTTGTCTATTATTAACATATATATATATTTTTTTTTTTTTACAAAAACATTTTAAATGACACTGTGAACAGGATGGCTGGTGGTGACGTCAGACCCGGAAGTAGACAGACACAGACTGGAGTGAGTGAAGCGCTGATGTGTGGTTTATTAATAAATAAAAGGCTTGAACAAAATGAAAACGCTTTAACAAAACAAAACAGCATGTTATTATTATTATTATTATTATTATTATTATTATTATTATTATTATTATTATTATTATTATTTATTTATTTCTTAGCAGACACCCTTATCCAGGGTGACTTTACAATTGTTACAAGATATCACATTATTTTTACATACAATTACCCATTGGCCAAAACAGACAGCCAGCACGAGTAGCAATTGTTATTATTCTTTTTAGTTTCTCTGTTACTCACGTTCCACCTCTGAACAACCAACCCGTTTTCAACCAAAGCTGCAGGTTTTTATATTGTGGCCGAAGGATTAACTGGCTATCAATTACCTAGTTTATCCCTCGACCACATTCGGCACAGGCTTTCTCATATGCGTGGTAAACAGCCAGTTTGTCAATAATCACTCGCGTTGACCACGCATTTGCATGATTTTATCTGGATGGCACACTGATGTTAAAGTTAGTGCTCAGTAAAATAGTAAAATAACAATATCTATGATCACTTGGGTTATGGGCTGAACTTTGTAAATTAGGTTAAGAGGTTTATTAGTCTTGCACCATGTTAGAAATTTCACCTTTTCAGCATCTGGAAACAGGATTTCCCCCTAATTAATCCTCTGAGCTTCATGCATGGCAGATATTTGTAATCACAGCATCTAAATCTGGACTGGACATCACTGAAGTTAAAATGTGAATCTTCTTTTTTTTATTTCTTATTTCCAAATCACTTCCTACAATCTTATGTGAAACAGGTTGTGAATTACTTGAGGAAAATGTAATACACAGTTTTCTAGTAGTCTGTTTTACCGTTATATGGATGGTGTTATATCTCATTGTATTGAGCTTTTTATTTTACCCCCCTTTGAGAAAAGTGTGACCTGACCACCTGTAAGGATCCTGGTCTATAGTGACCACTCATATTGAATATATATCACCTTTACAGTACCTGTAAAGATCACAGGTTTCACTGCCTGTAATTCACCTGAAGTCTCCACTATTCATTTACAAGCTAATTAAAAAAAGGGTCTATAGGCCCAATTTTGATAAACACTGAAACAATTTAACATGATTTTGAACAGAATAAATGCTGGACACTGGCAAGATTTGATTAATGCTTGCCAATCCATGAAAAGTAGGATGCACAAAACATTAGCTTATCGAGAGATGTGGAATACTTCTTACTGCGCATGTGTTTTCTGTGATTTTTAAGTAATAATAAAAGGGATAATTAATTCAGACTTGTGTTGTCAATATAGTATAACTGAATTTGATTTTCTTTGTATTATGATTAGTCAAAGATAAGTTTATTTCGTAAAACCTTGCATCCCTTTATGAAGGTAGAACTGTATATACCTTTGATACTATCCTTTGCATTTCTGTCAATGAGTAAAATAACCGTGAGGTTTTATCCTGAAAACAACTGCAGCAAGATTACCTAAAAACACAAATTTGAATTGTGGATGGACTTGCTAGGTGCCAATATTTATATTATGTATTGTTTAAAAAAATAAACAAAAAAACCCTCCACGGGAAAGTAACTGAAACTGCACACATTAAACAAGCACTTGGGACACTCTGTAGAGTATTAGGCTTGCAAGAGTGCAGCACAAACACTATGAAAAAGTGAATGGTAGCGAACACCAGGTAATGATGTTATACAGTATACTTACTTGAAATAGAAGAATATCCCCAGGGAAATCAATAGAGAAGCTATGGATAAAGCATGACCAACAATGGCCATGTAGTAGAGTATATACGCCATCTGAAAAAAGCAGAGAAAAGCAATAGATGTTTCAAGTGCCATTGTTCTGTTTGTTTTTCATTCCAAATTTTGGTGCTTGTGAATTCAAACCTCATGGAAGGCAAGGGACTACACTGTAATGATAGGGAGTGTCTTCTTATATTCGGTAAGGTCAGAAATTTACATTACTATAGGAGGCTGTGTGGTCCAGTGGTTAAAAAAAGGGCTTGTAACCAGGAGGTCCCCGGTTCAAATCCCACCTCAGCCATTGACTCATTGTGTGATCCTGAGCAAGTCACTTAACCTCCTTGTGCTCCGTCTTTCAGGTGAGACGTAGTTGTAAGTGACTCTGCAGCTGATGCAACTACGTCTCACCCGAAAGACGGAGCACAAGGAGGTTAAGTGATTTGCTCAGGATCACACAATGAGTCAGTGGCTGAGGTGGGATTTGAACCGGGGACCTCCTAGTTACAAGCCCTTTTCTTTAACCACTGGACCACACAGCCTCCTACTTTTTGATACTTTCTGTTCTTGTTGACTGTCATAGTCATATATAAGTTTTAAGTTTGTATTGGGTATACTGAAGAAAGGTATATTAAAGCAACCTAGATAACCCTAAAGTTCATGATATAAAGTGTTTGTAGAAACTTTAACTTTTGACCAATGAATGATTAATTCGTATGAACTGTAGTACAGCAGTTTCCGTATACTCAATCCTACAGCAGTTTCAATAGTTATTTTTCACAACAAAGATATTTTACTTCCAATTTTAGAAGCAAGCTATGAAGGAATCAAGAGCTTTATGCCTTCAATTGGGAGGAGGAAATACTGATAGAGGCAGGCAGAAAGCCTGTAGGGATGCAGTGCTCAATATCTAAATATTAGGATTTTGAGATTTGACAATGCTTAAAAAATCTCCTATGTATATGTCAGTATCAATGTTTTTTGGCCACAAGCAGATATATTTATTTCTCATAAGGCATAATAATTCTCTCTCACTATTTATCCTATAATGTCAAATTTAAATACAGATTGAGAGTCCAGTGCAGTATATTGTAATGGCGTTAGTTCCTCTACTACGGTAATACATTGGTTTTGCTGTTTTCAAACAGTATGCTGGGTATAGACACACTGCTTCTTGCTGCGCTGTGCAAATATATTTATATTAATCAAATTAACTTAAAGTATAATTTATACAAGGTACATTTAAAAGCCATACTCCAGGAAATCCTCTGTTTCAGACTATACCTTCAATTTGTCCGTTGTATAGGCAATACAGAGGGTATAGTTAGACCATGTTCTATTACTTTCAGGATGTCGAAACCAGCTGCCTGTTTCATCACAGAATTTTGTTGCCTTTTCTTAAAAAAACAAATAAAAGCATTATGTTAGTTTTATAGAATTATACAGAATGACTAGGCAAATGGCACCCTTGAAAGTGTTGCATCATTGCTTAGCAGATGCAGAGCTTGGTTTAAGGAAAGTAAATCCCCAAAACCTTTACTTTAGATTTCAATGTATCTTCTTTGCCATACATTGTACCCCATAAAGCTATACAGGGGATACTTTATGTACATTCATGGAATGCTGTGTTTATTTCACTCATGAGGATAGCTGTACATAACAGGTCTTGTTGGTTATTCATACATGCTCATCTGTGGAATAAATACTGGGCTTCATGATGACTCATTGATTATGTAAATACAAATGTATCCGTTTCATTAAAATGTAGACCACTATGACCTACATCCACTGTATTGTTCACGCATATAAAAATGCAGTTATGACATACTGAAAGATGGACAGGTTCTTCAGTATATCCCCAGATAACTTGTGCTAAAAAATGTCATTATTATGTTGCATCACAATTACATTGGATCATCTCTTGGATAGATATTGAAACGTAGCATACATACAGTATGCAAAAAACAGACAGAGGCACATATCTATTCCAAGATTCTAATATTCTAAGTAACTTGTTCTAGAGAATGTAACTGTTATAGACAGAGTAAATGTATAACTCTAAAGAGTACAATAAACAGCATTATTCAGTTAACTGTATAGCATGTACGTTTTTCAATTGTAATGAAGTCAGAAAAACTGGAAACCATGTATTGTAGAAAATATTGTTTTAATTGTGTACATTATTTAAATTATAACCAGATGTAATTGCTGCTGTAATGTACTGGAATAATCTAGCAGTCATTTGAATATATTTTCTTCTTTATAGTGACACAGCATCTGTACAGTAATAGATTATGCATGGTTATATTTAGACCAGAAAAAAAAAACTACCTTTCTACAATGATGGAGTTGAATGAGATTATCTGTATTTAAATATTTTATTTTTAAACTCATTGTTTTAGTTTGTGCTTTGACAACAGGATATGTCAATATACAGTACATGAGTCTGCACAAAGTAATTTAAGACAGAATCGTGTGTTTAAGGCTTTGTAAATATGAAACACTGGAAAGAAATATTCTTTAAATAACTGATTTGAGTTAAAGCTTTGCGAATAGGGTCCACTAACAATGCCTTACCAGTGGAGTCAAAGTCTGGAAAGTAGTTAGGACAGTTCTGAGAGGTATACGTCCCGGCTGGTGAGTCATCCCAACACAGCCATCCATCCCAGGTTCGATTACAGTAAGGACCTATTATCAGAAATGATCCATTGTTTATATCACAGCTCCCATGATAATGAAGACAAGCTTGCCAATGTAACGTTTCTCCCCTGTAACAGTAAAGAACCATCGGAACATGTTTGTACAGGCTTAGTCTACAGCTGTATGTGTCTTCCCTTATAAAAGTTTACTGAGGTAAAAGCATAGCAAAGTGTAGTTACGCATGGCAAACAACTGGCAAGCATAGTAAATCACAGTGAAAGCATAGTAAACTGCAAACTACCAAGCAACCTTAACAATGACATTGCTTGTTGATATTGGACTATATTTAAACACCCTGGAGTGTGTTTTTGCACTTATACAATTGCACACCTCACCCAACCCCACCCCTGCCAAATTGAATCGGTTGCAAAGTGACTCAGTCAAAATGGTTCAAAAGTTTCAAGCACCAATGAGTTATTCCCTCAATCTTTTCTAATCTATCTGAATTACCATTGTACCATATCATATCAATATTTACTTTGTGCTAACAAATTACTGTAGACAAGTCCACTATGGGGGTGCTAATGTCTCTTTAGGTTCATACACTAGCATTTATGTAAGACTTGTATCATTGAGAACGAGTAATAATGGTCACCTTGTGCTAAACATAACATTACCGGTTATGTTTAGCACAAGCAATACACTGCTGTATAAGTTACAGTAACCTATGAAGGTATTCACTCTGCAGGGAATTACAACACAGGTAGCAAACAATTTAGACACATTTTTGGTCCCTTCAGTTCCCGATTGCTCGCTGATTCTTGTAACAATGGAGTACCCAACAGTATCTTACTCAATTCAATGACACTCATGCAGCTCTGAGGTTGCTGTTCATTGTGCAGATGCTTTTGCATCTATCTAATGAGATAATAAAGAGCCATGCTCTGGTGCCAGTTCATCATGCTGTGTTGGGTGTTTGTGTGTGGTGTATATATGTATACACAGACAGTATAATGACTAACCTCAGAAAGTTTATTAAAACATGTTTTAATATAAATGTCTATTTGTAAAAGAAAAACAGTTCTAATGGCTTTCAAAGCTTATATAGTAATTGCTGCTCAGAATTATGTGTACAAGTGATATAGTGTATATTTGGATTGTATAATATTACTGCAGTCTATAATCAGCAGATGGATATCATAAGTAGAAGCATAATCTGAACAATGCTATCATAATGAAATGATTGGTGATAGCAGCTGTAGAAATGAAACTATAATATCAAACTACTGTGGTGTGTATAACATTGGCAGCTGTTTCTTTTTACTAGACAAGGTATTTTTGTTTTTGTACAGATTCCGATCAGTGCTCCAAACAAATCACTACTGTTAGTGTCCGGTCCCAACATGGTTGTAAAAAGTGCCCATAAATGATCCCTATCATGACATTATGTGATAATTCCCTATTGCGTAATTATGTGATAATTCCCTATCACGAAATTACATTATATATATATATATATATATATATATATATATATATATATATATATATATGTATATATATGTAGCAGGTTGACTGCAACAGGTAGAGTTGTAGAACCCAGGGGAATCCTGCTTGTAAACACATTGACACCATGTGAATGTCAGATAACTAGTTTAGTTTTTGTACTGACGCTAACGATTTTCTCTATGCTGCTTTAATACCCCGACTGTTAAGTGTCTGCATTAACTGGTTAATATCATTAAGCACGGATTGGACTTTGGGGTTTTGTTGCATTAGGATAAATGTGTATTTGAATATCTAGTCCACCTATTAGGCAGCTAATACTATTATGCACTCATGGCACTTTGACTTTGCTGCTATACATATTTAAATGAGACTATTGATTAGTGTATAAATATTGCAACTTGCTATTTTGCACATGAGACTTTGGTGCTATACATAATGAAATAATTGATCTATGTATTGTTTTGAACGTTGAAGTTGCTTTCTTCTACTAGGTTTGGATCTTTAATAACTGTACGTGATTGGCCTTCTGCACTTGAGTTATAGCTGGGCTGTCGGTGTCGTAAAGGAATATTAGGATATTTCACATTTTACACCAACCTAGTTGTCTCTCTTTATGTGTGGATAGCACTGCTTGTGTTTAACTATTGTCTTAATTAATTATTGTCTTAAGTTGCCTTAATACATCAATCTAATTAATATTACTGTACTTGTTGTTTGGTTTGAATTGCATGATATCTGTTGAGCTTTTTTTATTCATCTCTTTCTTTTGTATTTTAATAAACAGCTTTGGCATCTTTGAACTGCATATATGTCTATGTCTTTCATTTAACTGAAGGGAATCTATGCGGGGGGTTTAAGATTTGCTTGTTTAAATACTCAAACTCCCTTATATAATTATAACATCTAGTAAGGGTGGCGTAGTCAACTATATTATCACTTGTGATCCATGGGCAGGGTTATATATATATATATACAGTACTGTGCAAAAGTTTTAGGCAGGTGTGAAAAAATGCTGTAAAGTAAGAATGCTTTCAAAAATAGACATGTTAATAGTTTATATTTATCAAATAACAAAATGCAAAGTGAGTGAACAGAAGAAAAATCTACATCAAATCAATATTTGATGTGACCACCCTTTGCCTTCAAAACAGCATCAATTCTTCTAGGTACACTTGCACACAGTTTTTGAAGAAACTCGGCAGGTAGGTTGGCCCAAACATCTTGGAGAACTAACCACAGTTCTTCTGTGGCTTTAGGCAGCCTCAGTTGCTTCTCTCTCTTCATGTAATCCCAGACAGACTCGATGATGTTGAGATAAGGGCTCTGTGGGGGCCATACCATCACTTCCAGGACTCCTTGTTCTTCTTTACGCTGAAGATAGTTCTTAATGACTTTCGCTGTATGTTTGGGGTCGTTGTCATGCTGCAGAATAAATTTGGGGCCAATCAGATGCCTCCCTGATGGTATTGCATGATGGATAAGTATCTGCCTGTACTCAGCATTGAGGAGACCATTAATTCTGACCAAATCCCCAACTCCATTTGCAGAAATGCAGCCCCAAACTTGCAAGGAACCTCCAACATGCTTCACTGTTGCCTGCAGACACTCATTCGTGTACCGCTCTCCAGCCCTTCGGCGAACAAACTGCCTTCTGCTACAGCCAAATATTTCAAATTTTGACTCATCAGTCCAGAGCACCTGCTGCCATTTTTCTGCACCCCAGTTCCTGTGTTTTCATGCATAGTTGAGTCGCTTGGCCTTGTTTCCACGTCGGAGGTATGGCTTTTTGGCTGCAAGTCTTCCATGAAGGCCACTTCTGACCAGACTTCTCCAGACAGTAGATGGGTGTACCAAGGTCCCACTGTTTTCTGCCAATTCTGAGCTGATGGCACTGCTGGACATCTTCCGATTGCGAAGGGAAGTAAGCATGATGTGTCTTTCATCTGCTGCAGTAAGTTTCCTTGGCCGACCACTGCGTCTACGGTCCTCAACGTTGCCCGTTTCTTTGTGCTTCTTCAAAAGAGCTTGGACAGCACATCTGGAAACCCCTGTCTGCCTTGAAATTTCTGCCTGGGAGAGACCTTGCTGATGCAGTATAACTACCTTGTGTCTTGTTGCTGTGCTCAATCTTGCCATGGTGTATGACTTTTGACAGTAAACTGTCTTCAGCAACCTCACCTTGTTAGCTGAGTTTGGCTGTTCCTCACCCAGTTTTATTCCTCCTACACAGCTGTTTCTGTTTCAGTTAATGATTGTGGTTCAACCTACATATTGAATTGATGATCATTAGCACCTGTTTGGTATTATTGTTTAATCATACACCTGACTATATGCCTACAAAATCCCTGACTTTGTGCAAGTGTACCTAGAAGAATTGATGCTGTTTTGAAGGCAAAGGGTGGTCACACCAAATATGGATTTGATTTAGATTTTTCTTCTGTTCACTCACTTTGCATTTTGTTAATTGATAAATATAAACTATTAACATGTCTATTTTTGAAAGCATTCTTACTTTACAGCATTTTTTCACACCTGCCTAAAACTTTTGCACAGTACTGTATATATATATATATATATATATATATATATATATATATATATATATATATATATATATATATATATATATTTAATGTATGGCAGCAATGCGCTTCCATAGTTTAGTTACAACTGTTCGTTTCAAACTACTTTCGTATGCAAATGTACAAATCTCATTATAATATCGATGTTTCGCGCTTACCCTTGATGTATTATCATTTTTTCCTGATTTATAATTTCAGGTTGTGCCTGTTATTTTACGCATGCCTTTCACTGGCATAGATTCAATTAGCTGGTCGTATTTGAAACTTCCTGTTTAAACGTTTCTGGGGATTCAGTGGGGTTCTGCTCTTTTAAAACTTCAGTTTGTATAAATATCCTGTAATGAGCTGGGCAGCTTTATTCCTTTTCCTTTCATGTTTTTCTATAGTCCTTGCATGGGAATGATTATTTAGATGCAGTCGATGAATGTGTGTAATTGCTGTGTGTGCACTAATTGTTTTAAAAGGGGGCGGTTGCCACTATGTTTGTCACTTAATTATTTTATTTATTTTTGGAGCACTTAAAGTGTTGTGTTGGATCGTTTGATTTTGTGTTATTATTGTTTCCTTGTTATGTCAATTCACTGGTTTTGTTAATTTTATATTAGATACAGTGTGTTACACTGACTGCTCAGCTCACGATTGGCTTCTAGTAGTACTATACATTCATAAAAAGGAACTGATGTCTGCTGTTTGTATAATTATTTTGTAATAATAAATAAAACCTGTGTTTGCATTTTACAATTTCTGACCTGGCCTCTATGATTTTTGATATAACCAAGGGTTACATATTGTAGCGATCTTGGTTCCCGCAGGCAGGCGCATCACACAGGGCGCAGCAATCCACACACAGGCGGAGGACGGGAGCGAACCCGGGACCTCTCGCACTAAAGCATAGCGCCGATACCGCTGTACAAAAGAGCCAGATTTTTTTTCAATTTCACCAACTAACAGGTCAATTTTGTCTTTCTGGAAATTTGTTATCCTTTTCTTTTTGGCCGGTGCCATAGTTGCATCGAGGTCAGAGTCTGCAGAAGTCAGAGCTCGATCCTATTATTATTTGGCTACTACTTCTTTCTGTTCACTAAACCAACTCATTTATCTTTGCTAGAAGGAAGTTATACATCTTGACTTTCAGCATTGCAAATCTATTTATAATGAGATGCACATTCTGATTGCTCCTGTATAATGAGCGCTAATTTATGCTGTTCGTAAACTTGTGGTGATATTGAGGTAGTTACTAATGAAGTGTCATCATTAGTAGTATGTTGATGGACTGCTATTAAATATTTTATATGAAAATCTATGGAAACTCGTCACAGGCAAGAAGAATCTGAATCACAAGGAAAATACAGTTTCGGATAACTTATTGTGATGCAAATGATCAAGGTCAAGCTTGGGTGAAGACTGTTTTAAATGGCAAAAGCTTTGAAGATACTTTTTTTTTTCTCTAAGATAAATTCACGCTGTAAATGTTCTTGTGGCTATAGCAGAATTTAAAATGATTGCTTGGCAACCTTATCCCCTTTCTACCCCATTGAACAAGTAGGAGCATCTTGTCAGACGAGAAAGCTCTAAAAAGGTATACAACAGAAGAATGTTTACCTGTTTTGTTGTATGAAGGATCTCTATACATTTTTTCAAAGCATTTGTATTGAGCATCTATTATCTTTTGTCTTTCTTCAATTTTTTGTGTCCCTATAGGAGTCACTACAGTTCCTATTGTAGGCTCTGCATACGTTTCTGTAGCAAGGCTTGGTAGCATCCTCTGTATAAAAAGAAAAGAATGTAAGCAAGGGTACCTCAGACATGACAACAGCAATATTTTTTACAGAATATACATGCTTAAAAACACACAGTACTGTATACAAAATAATTTGTGCCTATGCAGCACTCAAGGATGCAATTAATAACAGATTAAATATAAATCCAACATGCTTTCTTTGAATTCCTGTGGGCACTGTTTTTTAATGAGTTTCTGATTAAAATGTATCTTCGTCCAAACTATGGAATTGTCTTACAAGCACAACATTTGGTTCATATAACTTAATATGCATATACTACTATGTAGATAATACTCAATGACTGCTCTTTTAGTTATCCCTGGGAATACAGAATTTCAGCCAAATTGTCCCCATGATCTGGTTCTGGCAATTTGCAGCTGGTTGTTGTTGTTACTGGAATAATGTGTAAGCATTTGGGAAATAATGATCTAAACTCAAACAACAATGGATGAATCTCAAGTAATGCCCTGAAAAGGTTCACATACACGGTTTGATGTTTGATTTTCATAGCCTTGGTCCTCATAATTAGGCCTAATTAACTCTGGCAGTATATTACAGATCATCTACTGTTTAGATCCATAATAATATATTAAGAAGTTAAGAAATTAAATATTAGGGAAATGTAGATTATATAGAGTGTTCTTTTATGTAAAAGAAAACATACTTTTTCTTCATATTCATTGTAACACATATTGGACCTTATTTTCAGCGTTTCCTCCATTCTTTAATTAACTCAATATATTTTGAACAGAGAAAAATGAATATTAATGTTAGCAAATGAGAAACAAGCAACATGAGAGTGCTTGGGAGACTATGGGGTAGATGTACTAAGATGGGCCAGTCGCAGCGCAAACATACCGTAATTTGCATGTTGTTGTATATACTAACAGAAAATATGTTAATGAAAAAAGCAGCAATATACTCATTTAAATATTTGTTGTGTCTTCTTAGCGAGATCTCTAGCATTATACACTGCAAGAGTTGTTCAAATAAATAGTGGGGGTTGAATTGTGGTTTGCTGCAGCAGAGTGCCAGAAGGATAACGTGTATACATGCAAGGGTGCAAGAATCAAAATAACATTGTTTTTGTTAAATGTAAACGTCATCTGTACAATGCATTCTGTTCTGTCTCCATTTTACCTATTTTAATACTGTTTATATATGGTATATATATATATATATATATATATATATATATATATATATATATATATATATATATATATATATATATAAATGAAAGGCAGTTTAATCCCATCAAATTCTATAGTGGGGCCCCCACCTCCCCCCCCCCCAAAATAAAAAATGTGTTTCTATCAAAAAGCTTTTCATAATCATGCAGTATTATGTGCTGGATTGGTTCTCGAACAAAGAACATATCATTTCCCTTGGTTTCTCTATATCAAACAAAAGGCATGGGATGCGTTACTGGATGTGGAAGCAGCACAGAGCACTTTTTTCTCCCAGAACCTTTTAAAAAAGGAAAATTCACAGCCCTTGTCATATGATATATCTAGAGGACGCAAATAATCTCCCTCGCTAGTTTATCAACACCCATCCCCCTTGCTAGTATAAAAACCTAAAATCTCCCAAGGTTTAGTTTTTTTTGTACCTTTGTTTGCTCAATAACTTTAGTTTTCATTTGTAGTACTGAAGAATTAAAGACAGTACCACATCACAAAAACTAAAGTAGCTTTACAAACCAAACTATTGCTAACCATTCATTGTTAGACCATGATTGAGCATGAATCAATCATAGTCAACAATGATACTGTACCATGGTTTATTTAATGTCTAGGTATTCCTACATACTAAGCAAAATCAAAGCACATTTCATTTGTTACACATGGTAAAATGAACACGTATTTGTCCATTCACAAAGATAAACTGAGAAAAAGGAGACTCTTTTTAAGGAAACCTTTATTAAATAGCCTCAACTGGCAGGTACTGTTACACATGCTGATTGCATTGCATCAGCACTACCAGAATAGGTATAAAGCCATTATGTTGTTCCAAAACATTAACAATGTATACCCCTGTTAAAAATGAGCAGGCGACAATTTAATTTGTGTGGTTTTCCATTCTTGACAAAAAGGCAATAAAAACACTGTAGGAGCTGATGTGGTACTGATTTCCTTTTTGAAAAGGGAAATAATAAAACATAAAAAACAGCACAGGCTTCCTAAAATCTTTATAGTATAACAAGATACCAATCTTTTTAGATTGACTGAGAATAAAGCTTTGGGGAAATTAAGGTTAAAAATATAGCTAAGCCATAACGCTGAAGGTTTTAATCACTGTGTAAAAACCAATAAATCTATAGTGTTACTAATGTACCGGTTTTGATTTACAGAAGCATCCATATACATACCAAGTTCTCATCTGCTTGTAGGTTTCATGCGTTATTGTTGTGCCAAGCCATGTTTTAACATAATCTTTAGGACTGAACAGAACCTGCAGCGGGACGACTAATCTGATGAACAGGAGAGACGACACCGTATGTTTTTTTTGAGTTTCACCATTTGGATGTAAAAAAAACTAAACATATATTGTTACAGTACATTTTTGTCATTCAATTCACGGAACAGGAAAGCGTGTTTTTTATTGTACATGTTATGCATCTAAAGTTATTTTTTCTAACAAAACGTCCCTAAAAGTACCTATAATTATTAATGCGCTACAACATTATAATAACTGTCGCTCATGGCTTATGAGTAGACTGGACTTTATTATTTATATTTTATTATGGTTATATTATCCTTTATTCTCAATGGGTCCTGAAAATGCAGCTCTTAATAAATAATATTCAAATGTTTATACCAAACATGATTTTAAGAACTTACTGTATATCGTTAATAATCATTTTTGATGCCAGAAGTGACACCAGAAGGAGGCACAGGGGACCCGGAAATGACTGACAATAACAACAGGGCCTACCTCAGCATCCCCAAGTTCGATGATAAGACTGATTGGGACAAATTGTTGCAATTAATAGCCAGTCTTACTGGAGAGGCCTTGTTTTGCCTGAGCTAGCAGCAGTGCTGGAAGGGGAAGCACTGCAAATGCTACTAGATCTTGTACATGAAGAGCTCAGGGATTTCGAGGCCCTCTCTACTGCCCTCAACCACCGCTTTGGTAGGGAGGAGCCTGCTGTAGGCCTGCGCCAGTGCCTCCCTACCCGCATACGAGCCAGCGTTGAGAAGCTTAGGGTTCTGGACGCTGACGTACTGTACTTGGCGCGGCGAGGATATCCGGACAACCCGCTGGTCGCGCAAGGAGACCTGGCGAAGGAGGCTTTCGTCCGCGGCCTGACCCCACCTCCCTGAAGCAGACTGTGGCCCATGCCGAAAGGGTCGAGGCCGTGCTCTAGGACAGTGAGAGCGTCCTGACCCCTAGACGGGCTTGCCGGTGTTATGCGAAATAGAGTCCCTGAGAAATAGAGTCCCCTGGCAGTATTTGGCACCAAAGGACTCCTACTCCCTCCACTGTATCGACGAGTCGTTGGACCTGGTGGCTGGCAAAATGGTTCTCATTGTGGGACCTTAAAAGCGGGTACTGGCAGATAGTTCTTGCCCCAGCGGCACGAATGAAGGGAATTCACCCCCAGGAGTGTTTGGTCTACTTGGATGACCTGCTGGTCCATGGGGAGACCTTAAAGTCTGCTCCTGAAGCCCTGTTGACGATGCTGCAACGAGTGGCGGTGGCGTGGCTGAAGCTGCATCTGAAGAAGTGCCGGTTCTTGGGACACCGGGCCCAACTGACCAGCGCCAGCTCTGAGGGTTCCTGGGCCTCATGTCCTATTACCGCTTCATCTGGGACTTCGCTACGAAGCCCCCCTAGAAGAAGCTCCTGAAAAAAGGAGAGCCCTACAACTGGACGGAGAAGCGCCAGACGGCCTTTGACGCTCTCCGGGAGGCTCCGACCCAGTCGCCGGTGCTCTCCCCTCCAGATCCCCGCTTGCCGTTCTTGCTCGACACATTCCAGGAACTGGAGGCACAGGTCGCCCACTGAATCGAGCAGCTCCAGTCCTTCAGTTACTAGATCCAGCATCGGGCTGGAGCCTGCCATGCAAACGTGGAAGCCCTGTCCCGCCGACCCTTTGCCAGAGAGGGCTGCACAGAGTTGTCTGTGACTGAAGTGAGACAAACCGGTAAGGTGCAGTGTAGGGAGCTGGTGCTGGTGGATGTGGTCGGCTGGAGGCACAGCCAGGAGGAGAACTGCATAATGGGACTGTTGATGCAATGGCTAGCTTGGGAAGAGGTGGCCCGGGAGTTGGCTGCCACAAGAGGGCTGTGGGCACAATGGACCAGCCTGAGCGTGAGGGATGGAGTCCTACAGAGAGAGAGGAGAGAGCCAACGACCGGGGAAGTGAGGTGGCAGGTGGTGGTCCCATGCACCTTGAGGACATGGCACTCCAGGCACCGGCCACTTTCGCGTAACAAAGCCAGGCAACGCCTACTGGGGACAGTGCCGGCAAGATATGGAGGACTTCTGCCAGCACTGTGATGACTGCACCGCTTGTAAAGGGAATGAAAAATCCTGCCTGTCACACAATACTACTCGGTTTCATGGCGAAATTGGATTAGAAAATGCTACCTATTTCTTGCAATTTATTATTAGTTACTAAAATACAACTTATTGAACTAACTACGATCCTGTTTAACATGAAATGTATTTTTCAGCAACTAAGGCCAAAGGTTTTGCATTATCTAGAATTGTAGGACTGAGACATTAACAAAATATAATTTACTTTAAAATGACTTGAGCTGCCTCTAATCGATAGATGGAATGCTATGAAAAATGTGAAGTTACTAGCTTTCTGCGCACTGCCAGTGATCAATATAGGAACGAAAAATAGTGTTTTTTTTTTTTTTTTACCTGAAAAAACTTGCTAACATCAGAATCCAAATCATGCAGTGAGTTTGTAAGCTTCATTATATGGGAACACAGCCTTGTTTCTAGCAATTTAACTCTTCAGTTGATTTTCTCGTTCTCCCCAAAGGTGAAGACTTCCATTTTCTCCACGTAGACAATGAATAGGCAACAAACCTGATTTGTATGTTTTCCAACCAGTAAGTGGCCTAATCTGTTCAGACGAGTTAACAATGCAATTTAATGTATGTGTTATAAATAACAAAATACTTAAATTACCTAATTATTGGATAATTAAACCTAAAATTATTTTTTATTATTGCTCTTTGCTTAAATACACGTTCCTAAACATAGGAAATAATGATAGGAAATTATACCGTTAAGACACATCTCATTCTCCGTCTGGTCTGAGGCATGTGTTAATTATGATGCCGGTAAGGGTCAATTAACGGTACAGTAAAGATTTATGAATCAGACAAATATGTTAATGAGAACATTTTGCTCTATAAGGGCATGTTCTTATAAAGTTGCGATGAGTGATGTTTTTTGACGGTAAATGGCGTTTATGCATCACCATGGTAAACTTTATGCATATGGGCCTCGGTCTTCAATGCCAACACTTATGCATACTTATTATTCTTTATTACTAGTAAAGGCAAGCTTTAAAAAACAGAGTCAACAACTTGAAAACAATTTGATAGACATAATTATAACAACTCAGGACTAATGAGTTTAATGCAATACAACATATGAAAGTAATGTTTCCATTGAATGCTGATGTCCCATGCAGCAGTTTAGCAGCCGTACATATGATGTCACTCCAAATGTTGAAGTAAATGACGTCATACATACGACCACCAAGCCACCACGCATTTCAACCTACAATTGTAAGGGATGAAAACACATTATTTTAAACACTGGCACTTTTGATGTGCGAATCCAGAAGAGACCAATTGCTAAAATAATACAAATATTTTTTTTAATAAAAATTGTTAGCAAACTATACACAATGGGCCTCATTTACAAAAGGGCACTTAATGTAGCTGTAATGTGTACATTAAGTAGTAAGCCTGCCATAAATCTAAATGTACTGTCTCATTTACTAACAGAGAACGCATTCATTTACAGACGTGCTCAAATTTGTTGGTACCCTTACAGCTCATTGAAATAATGCTTCATTCCTCCTGAAAAGTGATGAAATTAAAAGCTATTTTATCATGTATACTTGTGTGCCTTTGGTATGTCATAGAATAAAGCAAAGCAACTGTGAAAAGAGATGAATTATTGCTTATTCTACAAAGATATTCTAAAATGGCCTGGACACATTTGTTGGTACCCCTTAGAAAAGATAATAAATAACTTGATTATAGTGATATTTCAAACTAATTAGTTTCTTTAATTAGCATCACACATGTCTCCAATCTTGTAATCAGTCATTCAGCCTATTTAATTGGAGAAAAGTAGTCACTGTGCTGTGTGGTATCATTGTGTGCACCACACTGAACATGGACCAGAGAAAGCAAAGGAGAGAGTTGTCTGAGGAGATCAGAAAGAAAATAATAGACAAGCATAGTAAAGGTAAAGGCTACAAGACCATCTCCAAGCAGCTTGATGTTCCTGTGACAACAGTTGCAAATATTATTAAGAAGTTTAAGGTCCATGGAACTGTAGCCAACCTCCCTGGGCGCAGCCGCAAGAGGAAAATCGACCCCAGAGTGAACAGAAGGATAGTGCGAATGGTAGAAAAAGAACCAAGGATAACTGCCAAAGAGATACAAGCTGAACTCCAAGGTGAAGGTACGTCAGTTTCTGATCGCACCATCCGTCGCTTTTTGAGCGAAAGTGGGCTCCATGGAAGAAGACCCAGGAGGACTCCACTTTTGAAAGAAAAACATAAAAAAGCCAGACTGGAATTTGCTAAAATGCATATTGACAAGCCACAATCCTTCTGGGAGAATGTCCTTTGAACAGATGAGTCAAAACTGGAGCTTTTTGGCAAGTCACATCAGCTCTATGTTCACAGACGAAAAAATGAAGCTTTCAAAGAAAAGAACACCATACCTACAATGAAACATGGAGGAGGCTCGGTTATGTTTTGGGGCTGCTTTGCTGCGCCTGGCACAAGGTGCCTTGAATCTGTGCAGGGCACAATGAAATCTCAAGACTATCAAGGCATTCTGGAGCGAAACGTACTGCCCAGTGTCAGAAAGCTCTGTCTCAGTCGCAGGTCATGGGTCCTCCAACAGGATAATGACTCAAAACACACAGCTAAAAGCACCCAAGAATGGATAAAAACAAAACATTGGACTATTCTGAAGTGGCCTTCTATGAGTCCTGATCTGAATCCTATCGAACATCTATGGAAAGAGCTGAAACTTGCAGTCTGGAGAAGGCACCCATCAAACCTGAGACAGCTGGAGCAGTTTGCTCAGGAAGAGTGGGCCAAACTACCTGTTAACAGGTGCAGAAGTCTCATTGAGAGCTACAGAAAACGTTTGATTGCAGTGATTGCCTCTAAAGGTTGTGCAACAAAATATTAGGTTAGCGGTCCCATCATTTTTGTCCATGCCATTTTCATTTGTTTTATTATTTGCAATATTATGTTGAATAAAAAATCAAAAGCAAAGTCTGATTTCTATTAAATATGGAATAAACAATGGTGGATGTCAATTACTTTTGTCAGTTTCAAGTTATTTGAGAGAAAATTGTGCATTCTTCGTTTTTTGTGGAGGGGTACCAACAAATTTGAGCACGTCTGTATGTGGCTATTTGGCTAATTTACATACCACAGTGTGCACACTACATGTTTTGTGAGCGATAATTTAATGTGCACGATAATGTCCAAGACTTACCCGTGACCACTGTGATGTAAGAAGCCCCAGCAGTCCAGGTGTATTTTTTGGACAGTGACTTATTGTGAAAGGTGGAGGCTTACACTGACTGAAAATGAGCGATCAACAGACGCAGCTCTCCACAGGGGACAGGCAGAGGCAACGCAAAGGTAGAAATTCTAGTGGAGGAGGTTGTTTTAAATTAGAATACCTTGTTTGGGCCAGTGTTTTATTTAACCAGATATTATTTGTACCAATGGAATGAACTATAAAATCTGAGAAATTATAACAGTCATTCATGTTTATTCAAGCTTAATATAACCTTTTATTTACAGGTACTTTTCACTACTCTATATGAAAATTGTAATGCAAGTAATGCCTCCTTGATGCCAGATAGATTTCAGCCCAGAAAAATAGGTTTAAATAGCACTCCTATCTGTGGTTAAAGCCTGGTTTCCAAACAAACAAATTATCGCCCACTTTAAGGTGCACTCTACGATTATTGACCTTTAGTACGGTGTGAATAAAGCTCATCTCATTATTCAGTGTGGGGTGCCTCATTTAAATGCATTATCACACATTACCATACAAATCACATATTCATTCTGACCACCAATAAAATCAGTGTGCGGCATAATAGGCCCACTATTTCATGTGATAATGAATACAAATGCAATAGCAAATACGGAAATCTTGAACATGCACACTAATTGCAATTATGGTGCTCCATAATGTTTAGTGCCCTTTCATAATGAGGCCTTGTATGTGCTCTTTGCCTTTATACCATAAATATTCTTTGTAAAGGTTTCCTGGGAAAAGACCAATTTTACAATACTTTATGAATGTTAGTACCTTGTATTAAACTGAAACTGGCACATATTCTATAAAAGTAGCCTTTTATTTTACAAATGGAATTTCAATCAGCTGTAAACTTACTCACTTATCATTTATTAGTTCAATTTTTTGTTTTTTTGAAAGGTTGATTAATGACAAATGTACATTAGAATTGCACTGCATGTTATCAATATACATGTAGTAGACCAATGATCAGTGATATAAATAGGATTTAGTGCTGCAAACAAATGTGAAATCCTGGAATCGACTCAAAGAGATTTATGTTGATGAAATCTTCCATAGCAGGGCTCCAGACTGCAAATACAATTTCTTTTTTTTTGTGACTCAGAAATACTGCCTCTTCCTAGCTTTTAAAAAGACTAGCGAAAACACCAAAAGTGCAATCTCCCACTTTAATTTTATTTATTTATGTGCAATACGCATCAATACGCTACGATGCCAGCACACACCTTTTACCCTTTCAAGGCTGGGCTGGAATATTTCAGCTCTGTGGGGACTGATAGGCTTAAAAAACAAACAGTCATGTGGACTGAAGGGAAGGCTCAATGAACTTTGAACCCGGGTGAGATTGCAGAACTAACTTTAGGCGTGAAAACAGAGAGAGTTAATTTTGTAAAATGAAATTCAGCAAGTGTTCTCGCAAGGTAAATGCGCAGGCTGCAATCCAGTTAGTTTTGGAGAATGGGTGTGATTGTGATTAATCCAGGTCGAGAATGTGACATTACCATACTTCTCTGATTTACAGTGCAGACCCCGGTGCAGGTGATCAGGGAGGCAGGCCAAGCACCACAGGACATCTAGTGAGGCTCACTCAGATTGTGAATAATAAGAAAGATGTAATAGTTGTATATAGTTCACAGGCTTAAGTTAAGGCCAAATTCCAATTAGTTCAGAAGGCTAAGGAACATATTGCCAAAAGGCAGAACTGCAGGAGATTTGAAGTTCACTTTTAAAGAACCAAAGATGTAAAATGCCAGCATGAAGAAGAACGGTTCCAGCAGCAGTATTCGAGGACAGGTGCAGCTTCAGAGCAGCAGATCACATGGAGGACAGGAGCAGTGTCAGAACAGCAGATCACATGGAGGGCAGGCGCCGTGTCAGAACAGCAGATCACATGGAGGGCAGGCGTCGTGTCAGAACAGCAGATCACATGGAGGACAGGCGCAGTGTCAGAACAGCAGATCACATGGAGGACAGGCGCAGTGTCAGAACAGCAGATCACATGGAGGGCAGGCGCTGTGTCAGAACAGCAGATCACATGGAGGACAGGGGCAGTGTCAGAACAGCAGTGTCAGAACAGCAGATCACATGGAGGACAGGCAAGGCAGAGCAAGTCAGTGTCAGGGAGCACAGATGAACAATGTGGCAGCAAACCAGTGAGTACAAACATTACATTTCTGTTTTGCATCATTTTAGTGTTTTTCTTGTATTTTAAGCAGTTGAATATGGAAGCAACCAACCTGCTCATAAAGTGGCACCCAACAATTGGATCTGGCACCCACATTTTTTGGCCTAGGATCCATTGGCTTCTAAGGCAGAAAGTTTGTCTACCGCTCTGCATAGGCTTCATTAACAATTTTGTATATGAAAGTATTGGAGTCTGATACTTTATAGTTTAGATCTTGTTCTACAGTATCTAATATAGAGTCTGATACTATCTAGTCATTTAATAGAATGTGTTACTAATAAAACCAAACAATTTAAAGTGCATTGTCACACATCGTATACTGAGGCATTTAAAACAATAACATAACATTGTCAGAGTCTCAAATTCAGTGGAGAGCCACCAGTTCGCTAATTCCAGAACAGGACCAAATAACAAAACACCATTTAATAGAACATTATCAAGGAAAATCATCTCAGGTGTATGGGCAAGTAGAGGACCTACCAACTTACTAGCAGGTCGATATAAATGAAATAAAAAAAACATAGTAATTGTGCTTTCAATTACAAATGCCCCCCCTTTTTTGATAAGTTCCTCATAGATTCAGAATTGTAATGTAAATTATTAATGGATTTTAAGACTTTTTCCTGTTACTAAATATATTTGCATTTATTTTTTTACTGCACAGTTATGATCGTCTGTACAAATTGTTCATTACAACCTACTGCACATGCTATAATAATCTAATGTATTAATATAGTTTTCTTTACCGTACCTTTTTTTCTAAAATGTAAAAAAAAAAAATGTATGAAATAACTTACCAAAAGAAATATTGATGATAACAAGAGCCAGTGTAATGCTTGGGATTCCATTACTGATTGCACAAGAATACAACCTCTTCCAGGCAGCTCTGTAACACAAACAATTAAAGGTTAAAGTTGACCTCAGCAGGAGTTCCCAAACTTTCTTGGCC
Organism: Acipenser ruthenus; assembly: GCF_902713425.1. NCBI lineage: Eukaryota > Metazoa > Chordata > Actinopteri > Acipenseriformes > Acipenseridae > Acipenser > Acipenser ruthenus. The sequence goes on along the minus strand of NC_081192.1, from coordinate 12,512,155 downwards.
CAAGGCCCCCCATGACACTAGGCATCCAGACTGAGGACCCCCCCAATGAATCAATGGAAACAGAGTACCTTACTTTCAAAACAATATTTTGAAAGAATAAGTAAAAATTGAGAAAAGTAATGGTGAGAGGAGGTTGTTCATTTGTATCAGTAGAAGTACTATTGCTTGTACTGTGTTCAGTGTAATTTCTTGGATGTATGAGAAACTGCTCTATAATTACTGTACTCAATTGTACACTGCTTGACTGCTAATGAAACACAAACCTGCCTGTAAAAGTAAGCGGGAGCGGTATGGTTTATTTTATTTATGTAGGGGTGGGAGAAAACACATCAAGAACTTCCCAAAAAAAACATACATTGGCCGAAATCAGTGACATAACTACAATGGTGCAAGTGGTGGTCTAAATCATTTTGCAACAGTGCTGCGTAACACATGCATGATCAAATTCCCCCTTTCCGAATAAATCTAAATCGAGCCTAGTTGTTAAACCAGTGAAAAAAATTTTATGGCTACAAATGTACACACTGTTCTAAAAATGTTGAAACAACAGGAGTTGCCAAAAGTCTTTTTTTTTTTTTTTTTTTTTTTAAACTCAGCAAGTTCCATCAAAGGTCTCTATTGGGTAGATGTCCAAGGAACATTCAGAACATTAATCAGAAGAAATGCAAAATGATATTGAAATGGTAAATAAATCTGCAATTTAAGACCGGACTGTTTAAAATAGCAAAAAAAAAGTATTGTTTAACACAGATGCTATGGCATCTAGAAACCCCAAAAATGTTTCTTCAGATTTAAAAAATGTGTCAGATCATGACTGCAATAGGACTGTGGGAGAGGGATATGTCACCCAGCTCAGTGGCAGATAGACAGACAGTCTTTCAATGTGTGCACTGCTTTTGCTGTAAGATAAGTTTTTTTTTCAGCGTGAGGAATAGATTACTTTTAAAATGGGAAATATATAGAGAACTTGGATCATTAAAGAATGGAAAACAAGGCAATAATATTGTGGATGAGGCAGCAAAAAATTTTAATTTCACCACCACCAAAAAATGTAATAAAACAAGCCAACATATTAAAATTATTCTTGCAGGAGCCACTCAACACAGTAAAGCAAAAACACTGACAACTTTAAATGCAGTGGCTTTGATAAGCATACACAAAGATAGAACTAACACAGTGGATGCTGGAAAAATTATAGCAAAGAATTAGGTGTGTGATAGGGAATGTTTCTACATTCGTCATCTTGTAACGCTACAGAACATGTGTTACCATTTCATGTAATTTGTGTCCGAAGCAGTAAATAACTGTAGAACTTTTTAAAAAAAATTGCCTTTAGGTAGGCTATTAAAGGTAAACAAATACTTTATAGCTGTTTAATATTCTTTATCAATACAGTAGTATTTTTTTTTGTGTGTGTATCACATTCTGTTGTAAAAGCAGCCACTGAACTTTATGCAAGTACAAGCTCGGTCTCTTGCATTTTGTGATAATTCTGTGTTACAAAATGCATCAAGTAGGCTTTTACATCTTACATTGATATAGTAACACCTGTTAAACCATCTTTCTGTTCCAGGCCTTTTTTTAAGTTTTAAACCGGAAAAAAAACATTTTTATTTTATTTTATTTTTTTACAATAGGCGTGCTTAAAATTGAATTTGTCCCACAAAGCTATCATTTCATTTAAATGTATGAAAAATAGCACTGCTTAATTTATACATAGAGGTGCCAGGGCGCAAACAGTGACAATACCGTTCTTAAGAATCTCACATTCAAAATCATAACACATTTATTATAGGGCTATAAGTTGGTTGGCCGTGGTATATTTCTGTCAGTGTTATAATTGGTAAGTATCATGTTTACATTATATGAGTTTGTGTACAGTAATAGCGGTTAAAAACTACTATTTTAGTTAGACAGAAAATTATAGGTTTGACTGTTTTTTTGTAGCTCAAAAAAGTTTGGATTTGATGCCTGTGACTTTCTAGCTTACCCTAATATCATAGGGGTATATATTGCTTTTTCCTCAGCAACATACGCAGAATGTGCCCCTTCCTCACCGACTACTCCACTCAGCGTAGTCGTGATCATTCTCAAACGTAATTATTTCCTGTATTTTTTATTTTCTCTCATTTGAATTTGCTCTTATTGTATTTTTCTATAAAGTCGTATTTACTACCCAACCTTGCCTTGCTTATTTTCTTGACTGATTCATATATTAAATATGTACTGCAGACTCAGACACAGTGGAAAATCAAATGCCCCTTTGGGAAGACTGTTACCTCTAGGGTGCAGTGGCATTATAGCCCCCTGTCAGTAACAATATCTTCCCTCCGGTCAATCATTTTCCACTATAGCCCTCCTCTCCACAGCCCATAATTACTACATATATATATATATATATATATATATATATATATATATATATATATATATATATATATATATATATAAAACAGATTTTGATATTGCCAATTAAGGAGAATTTGGATTGATGTGGAAACATAAATGACAACATGACATTGACATTGAATGTACACATAGGACAATTATAATTAATTTACACCATCTATCATCAATGTTTAACTGCCCAAATGTTCCAATTAAAAATAATGTCAAATAATGTTGAAAGAACGAGTATCATGTTATGCTACAGTAACTACTGTATGCCTGACTTGGCAAGGAGTGACACCTCATATTTACCGTTGATTGACTAACAGCTGTATGCTTATCCTGGTATAAACAAGGATCCAACCAAGCTGTTTCAGAATAAGAACTTGATTATTAATGGCGTGTCTATTGTTTATTTGTCAGGATTCATCATACAAACAAATCCCTCATAATATATTATGAGCAATTAATACAATTCTGGACCATTAAAACAACAATAACAATAACAATAATAATATAGTGATAATACAGTACACTGTGCTCCTGAAAGAAATGTTTATGTTTCCACATTACTCTGCCTTAGCTGTGGTTTGGGTAGGGATGGGAATGTTTTTAGGGTGTTTTTGTTTTATTTTTTATTATAGCTAGATAATAGAGAAGTACTGTATGTACAGAACAATGTTTTCTTTTACAATTGTCTAAATACTTGCACACACTGGACTCCATGTTGCACGAACTATGACAATCTATTATATGTATTCATCTTTTTGACCTGTTGATTTGATATTCAACTTTAAAACAGGACAGTACTCAAAAGACACACCCAGATAACCTGAGTAGCTTGAACACATAATGCAGAAGTTATATAACAATTAAATGTACACAGTAACCATGGAAACTTTACTTCATGCTGGTATAGCAAGTTAATTTTGATTAAGCAGAAAAAGGTCTAAAGCTGATTTTCATTACTTCATCTGTTTAACTTTCACTTTGTTTCCATTTTGAAACGTTAAAAACAAAAAATATATATATATACAATTATTAAATTCAAAGTTCTTTTTTCATTTATCTGTGCCAAAAAAAAAAATCATCTTAGCCATGTCTCCTTTAATCTTCCCAGTGAGCTAATGAGTAATTTCATTTGACTACTGGACTGGAAACTATAACTGCCTCTGGCTCTCCTCACCCATCTGCTATCATAATGGCCCTGGTTGTCCAAAAAAGGTTGACTAATGAGGTGCACGCTTTAAATAAATGCTAGTTTTTTAAATGTTCCATATCAAGATACAGTAAATTTCAGTACATTATTTGAACAGTGTGAATACATTAACATTACCAATTGGCTAGTTCTACTCATTATAAATCACGTATGAGAAATCAACCATTAAGAGTCGGTCAAAATTACAGTAATGTATTCTGGCTGTAGATGTCACCCCAAATGTAGAACCATACAGCATTGTTGTAAAGTTTTTTTTTAAATGGCAATACCTTTTTATGATTAATAGTAGTTCATGAGTAAAATCTTCATTTTCACATGTGGTATATAAATATAAGGGCACTGTTTGCTCCTGTGGGTAATTACTTTGTATCCTCTCACAATGTGGATGTGTAGGACGTGTTCTTTTTAAATGATTTAAATGTGATTAGAAAATGGATCAGAGATTTCCTTGTACCTGATCGGTCAATATGAGGTCTTTAATCTCTGGTAAAGGACCTTAAATGTTATCTTTCAAACAATGTTAATAACTGTTACAAATCAATAAGGCCCTTCTCGTTATGTTACATGCCTGAGCCGAACATGAGGCAGGCCTTACCAGACTGCAAAGCCTTCTTCTTGGGGTTTTATTGCTTAAGTATAGTGTCCTTTAAAAAGCTTCCCTATGTTATCCTTAGCTCCTGATCCAAAACAGCTTATAAGACATTAGGAGACAAGGCTGCTTTAAGACCATCTTAAACTTAAAACCAAAAACCTTTAGTCTTAGACAGCAAGGAGAAGACAAACATGAAGTCAAACTAGGGTTTGGACCAATTAACTTTTATTTATGGTAAATGGAAATTATTGTTGATTAAAAAAAAAAAAAAAAAAGATATTCCAGTAGTTTTGAAAAGGACCCCTTTCTATCCTCAGAAATATAATCAAGCCTTCTGCTTCTACAAAAACATTTGACACTGCAGTTCATTTTTATTACTGGAGTTTTAGTATACAAGAATAACCTTGAATGTGATCCATCACAGAATTCATAATAGACTGACCATCAATCATATTACCCAAGCTCAGAAAACATTCCATTTGAATACTCATGAATATGATAAGGCACAATACACTTCCTTATACATTCTAACTAACCCTACATTTACACACTCCTTTAACCTCTGAAAATGACAAGATATAACTGGATTCTGCTTACTGGTATGTTTCGTTGCACTTGTTAGCCAATGTCAACCACAGCGATCTTTGGTGGAAGCCAAACCATCACCCAAATGGCCTTATCCCATGTGGCAGGTCATGTGTTGAACTAATCTGTATCATAGAGCAGACCATGGGTCAATTACAATTGGAATTGTGCAATTTGTAATTACCTTATTTTTTCGAATTTAAGACATAGCCCAGGGAGGAATAACAAATCAAATAAATATGCATTTACAAAGATACAACCTCAGTTACGCATATGGAGGCAGTTTGCGGCCGTCTGCTATCACACAGAGCATTACGGTTATGTGTTGCTTCTCATATTCACAGCTGTTTTTCTGAGAACTGCTTGGCATGTCGAAAAATACAGGGGTCTGATCAGCATTTCGGATCTGTCCAAGCTGGTACTGTTTGTTAGAAACACTGAAATTGTAAAAGTTTCTCTTTGAATCCCTCATGAAGCTAATGACGCTTCTTTGAAAATGGCTGCCTGTATGTCATGGATGATTCTGGGAGTAACGTTTTAGTTCATCTTTTCTTGGCAGTTGCTGCATGTGTATTCGGGCAGTGACGTCTTTGTTCGTCTTTTCTCGACAGTCAGTCACATTGCTGTTTGTGTACTCGGGTAGTCACGTCTTTTGTTGGCGATTTCAATATCACTATACTGTACTCAAATTTAAGATGCAGTCTATTTTTGAGAAGCAAAAAATGGTTCAAAAACTGCATCTTAAATTCGAAGGAATACGGTAATTTAAATTACAATCTAATAATAATTGCAAATGGAGTTTAACCTTGGCGTCTGTGTAATTGTAATTATACCCCATCATTGTCATTTGATCCTTATCTTGTATTTTCAACCACTTTTAGTGACCCCATTTGTTTAACAAAAAAAGCTATATAGTATGTTTCTGTATTTCTACCTGTAATGTTATTTAGAATCGAGCAAGCATGTTAATGTGTATAGCTGTTTACTTTTTAGTGTCATTGTAATTATAATTGTAACTGTAATTAAATAAAATAGCATTGTAATTGTAATTTCAGCAAACAATTGTTCTGTAATTGTAATTGTAATTATAATTTATAATTGAGCTCAGGTCTGTCAAAGACGGCATATGACAGGAAAGAAACCACCACTATCCCACTATGTAGCCTGTAGGATCAGACGGCTATTTTAAAAACAGACCAGACAAGTCAAGAAATGCTGTCAAAAAGTAAATAATGAGTAACGGCTTTGGAAAATCGAACATTAGTTTGTCAATAACTGGACTGAAGCACTGTCTCTCTTAGAAGGTGATGTCAAAAGAATGAAAGTCATTTTTGTTTTAGGAAATGTTTTAGACCTTCTTCCGCATTAGGAAGATTAAAAATACTGTGCAAAGGCTCAAGGATAAAGTGGGGCATGTCGATTCAATATTTGTTGCGTTCAAAAAATTAATTCAAAAACCTACATTATTTTAAGGGAAGATTCAACTAAATATAAAGCAACTGTGTTATGGTATTTCCCTGGCCTGTTCACAGTGTGTCCTCATATGCCTGGAAGTTTGATTGACTGCCATAAAAGATGCTATTAGCCTTGCTCAAAGGCAGCCACTGCAAGTATGGACTAAATATCCACCTATATAGCTTCAACCATGAAGACATTTTCAGTTAGTTGCTCTACAATCTCTCTCAGATTTTGTCTAGACCTTTTTAGCAGTGTTTACACAGACTACTTTCTCTTACGAGTTGGGAAATGACCTGAGCACATATTTAAAAAGCTGCCTGATAGGCCCGATGTGACCACGTGTCTGTTGCAATCTGAAACAAGATGCTACATCACATAGCAACCTTCGCCATTTGATTCCTCACTCCAACCTGAGCAGACGTGTCTTCACTTGTTTTCTTGAGAATCTCTTTCTCTTCGGAGACTGTTTTTGGTATAAAATTGTTTTGTGTTCGCGCGTTGTGCCAAACTGAGTTGTTTGTGTTTTTGTTTTTGGGTTTTTCCAAATATGTGTATATATATATATATATATATATATATATATATATATATATATATATATATACTGTTTCTGTCTTCTAACCGGCTCCAGTTGTTTTAGCGGGCCGCGCCACGTAGCTCCGGCTCGGCAGCTTATAGCACATTTACCCAGTGCATAGCACTTTGGGCCTTTTTCGGTGGTACATAGCACTCCCATGCATAGTACCCCGTACATCCATCGGCACCCCGTGCCCCGTGCATTACCCAGTGCATAGCACTCCCGTGCATAGTACCCGTTAAACATCCATTGGTACTCCGTGCCCCGTGCATTACCCAGTGCATAGCACTCCTGTGTGTAGCCCTGGTACACTCATCATCCCCGTGCATTGTACTGCTGTGCATAGCACTCTCGGTGCCCCGTGCTTGGTGCCCCGTACTCAGTGCCCCGTGCATTCATCTGGATTAACCTGGTGCATAGCCCTGGTACACATAACACTCCCGTGCATCCCTGTGTACTGTCCCCGTGCCCGGTACACCTCGGTACTTAGCACTCCTGTGCATAGCACCAGTGTCTTACCCTGTGCACAGTACTGGTGCATAGCACTCCCGTGCAGAGCACCCCGCACATTTATCCATCCGTACAACGTCGTTCTACGATTGTGTGAGATGTGGGGCCAGCCTCCCCCCAGAGGACGGACACAATTTGTGTGTCCAATGCCTGGGCGCTGATCATGCCCGGTGAGCGCTGGCAGATCCCACCTTTTGTGCTATGTGCGCTAGCTTTCAAAAGAGGGGCTAAGAGGGCAGACTGTGCTGAAGGTCGTTCTACCTCCTCTGGCTCTCCATGGCCTTTGCTGACACTCTCGAGGAGCCCCTGGTATCAGCTGTCTGCGAGCCGCAGTGCTCAGTCTGTGTCTCGCTCTCCGGAGCACAAGACCAAGAAAGCAAAGAAGCGCAGGCACTCGCCCAATGCAGATGTGTCAGCCTTGCGGGCACAAATGACACAGCTAGCAAGCATGTTTGCAAATCAGCAGTCATTGTTGGAACTTCTTGTCAATTTGACAGCTCCCCCTGCACCCACTCTGGCTTTTGGGGTACTGGAGACCGCCTCAGCTCCAGCACTGGTCCCTGCTCTCCCGCAGTCTAAGCTGATTGAGGAGCAGGACGATGTGGAGTTCCTCACCACCTCCATGGAGGAAGGCAAATTCAGCCCTTGTGAGCAGAGCTGCTTCCCGGGTCCAGATCCATTGGACTGAGAAGACCCAGGTCCGCTGAAACCTAGGTGTCGACTACACAGTGCTGTAAGCCCCTTCTGGTCGTTCCGGATTTTGTGGAGGAGCTGCAGTCTTTGTGGGGCAGCCCAGCATCAGTGCCCACTTGCTCCAGATGTGTGGAAGCATTGTATGCCCTCCAGGACGTGGAGAAGCTGGGGCGCCAGCATTTCCCGCACGTTGATTCCACGGTGGCTGCCTTAGTGCAGACACCGACTATTTCAACGCTATCCCGTGATTTCTCCTGCCCAAATAAACAGTGCAGGGTCACTGAGACGTATTTAAAAAGAGCATATGGCGCGGGGGCACTGGCAGCAAGACTAGCAAACACAGCTGGTCTTCTGACTGTGTACCAATCGCAGCTGCTGCAGGACCTGCCTGCCCAGCCTTCACCTCATATATTTAATGAGCTGAGGCTGGTGAATGAGATTAAGTTCAAGATGCTAAGTACCTGTCACATTCTACAGTCCATTCGGCTGGGCGACTGGTTTGCGACCGTGGACCTCCGGGACGCATACTTCCATGTCCCGATACGTCCTGGCCACAGAAAGTAACTCCGCTTCGCCTTTCGGGGCAGCGTGTACGAGTTCTGTGTTCTGCCATTCGGTCTGTCTCTTGCTCCCAGGACTTTCTCCAAGTGCATGGACGCAGTTCTGGAACCCCTGCGGCTGCAAGGGGTCAGGGTCCTCAATTACTTGGATGACTGGCTCATCTGTGGCCAGTCGCGGGAGCAAGCCGTGTCTCACACGGCGCTAATGACGGAGCATCTTACCCGGCTGGGGCTCACGCTCAACCTGGAGAAGAGCTCCCTGCAGCCGGCGCAAGTGACGGTTTTCCTGGAGATCCGGCTGGATTCCTGCTCCATGCTCGCTTCCCTGTCGGACAACAGTGTAAGCGCATTGCAAGCCTGTCTCTCCCTTTTTCATCTCAGTGCAGGTGGTGCTGTGCCAACGGTTGCTAGGTCTGCTAGCTGCAGCCTCCTCTGTCCTCCCTCTCGGTCTCCTCCATATGGGCTCCTTGCAGGCATGGCTCAATGCCCAAGTAGTTCACCCAGCCCGAGACAGACACCGCTGGCTGACGGTGTCTCGGTCATGTTGGCATTCCCTGAGCTGGTGGAAGAATCCTCGCCACCTCAGCGAAGGAGTAACTATGGGGTGTAATATACCGGAGAGAGGTGCTGACCACAGATGCCTCCAACCTTGGTTGGGGGCGGTCTGGACTGGCAGGTGGCAGTCCGCCCATACCAATGCGCTGTAACTGAGGGCAGAGCACCTGGCCCTGCACCATTTTCAATCAGTGCTGCAGGGCAAGCATGTACTAGTGCACACGGGCAATACCACTGTCATGGCATATGTCAATCACCAGGGGGGGCTACGGTCTCCGGGGTTGCACCAAGCGGCATTCCAGTTGGTCACCTGGGCACAACCGTTTCTTCTGTCCCTCAGGGCAGTACACCTGCCGGAGGTTTCAAAATCAGATAGCAGATCTGCTGTCGAGGGGGGCTCCTCAGCACGCCGAGTGGCGCCTGCATCCCCAGGTGGTAGCCATGATTTGGCACAGGTTCAGCAGTGCGACAGTCAACCTGTTTGCCTCAGAGGAGTCCACACATTGCCCTCTGTGGTTCTCGATTCAGAGAGGTGGGGGCCCTCTGGGAATCGATGCTCTAGCCCACAGCTGGCCTCAGGGCTTGCTGTATGTCTTCCCCCCTCTAGCGCTGATCCCGTCCTTCCTGGAGAAGGTACGGAACGAGGACGCGAGGGTCCTTCTGGTTGCGGCGCACTGGCCCAGGAGGATATGGTTTGTCGCTCTGAGTCAGCTAATTCAGGGACAGCCATTGCGGATCCCGCTATGCAGGGACTTTCTCAGTCAGGCTCAGGGCCATCTGTGGCACCCGTCCAGCTGTGGGTCTGGCCCCTGAACCGGAGTGTCTGAGTGCCCTCGGACTCTCAGACTCCGTTATAGCCACACTACAGAATGCTAGAGCCTCTTCAACGAGGTCTCAGTATTCTTATAAATGGAGGATATTTCAGGAGTGGTGCTTGGCGAGAGACCATGACCCCACCTCCTGCCCCATGTCAGTTGTTTTGCAGTTTCTACAGGACCTCCTAGAGGAGGGTAAATCCCCCTCTACGTTGAAGGTGTACCAGGCTGATATATCTGTGTGCCACATCAAAATTGACTCCGTCTCCCGGAGCTCATTTTTTGGCAGTGCATTTTTTAAAAGGGGCTAGGCGGCTCCGCACTCCCCTTAGCCCAATGGTTCCTTCCTGTCGTCTGGACTTGGTTCAAGAGGCTCTTACGAAGGCTCCCTTCGAGCCTCTGCATTCAGTGGACCCTAAATACTTGTCTTTTAAGAAAGCCTTTCTCCTGGCCGTCATGTCAGCCAAACGTGTCAGTGAGTTACAGGCCCGTTCCATAGAGGGTTCCTGTTCAGCAGAAAAATCAACAGAAGTTAAAGCAGATGGTTTAATCTGACCTCCTACTCCCCCAACCTCCACCTCACCTTTGGCTTCTTCAGAGGAGTTGGCAGTCAAACTCCCTCCCTGCTTATCTCTCAGCACCGGATGAACAATAATTTGTAATAACATGTTGTTTTTAAAGGTTGCCCATGTCCCTCATTTCTACCTTCACAGCCTCATCATAATTAATTTTAAAAAAGTAATATATAGCCTACTAAAGAGGAATTATTCACCTCACAGACTACTGAAAAAAAGCAATACTTAGTTATTTCTCATTGATCCTCCATCTACAACAGTCAATTTGAAAAGATTAAAAAAATATTGCTTACACAGCAATTTTGATAAGCAATTCAATTTACACTTTAAGTTGGAGTTGTGAACCAGGAACATATTGACTTTTCAGGTGATCCTTTTCATTCTTTTGTTTTGTTATGGGAGATCTGTAAGTTAATTACACATGCAGAATTTTTTTTTTTGACAACTGCACACATTTGTTTGAATTTAATTCACTACTGACATCAAGAACACATTGTTCCTAAAACTTTTTTTAATTAGTTTAAGAAGAACACTTTTTAAATGTAATATCAGCACAGTTTTTTATACTTGGTATGGCTTTACATTAGCATAGTAATATGATTACTCAAAAGCTAGCTTCATATCCTTTCACAAACCCACACACACAATATGCACTGCTTCACTATGTGCAATCCATAAATTGAATTAAAACATTTTAAAAGTCTAAAAAGCAGCTTGTGCATGCAAGTGCATAGTAATAGGGTAGGGAAATCGATACAATGGTGAAGACCTGAGGGGTAGCATTACTCATGTGTGAATCACAATAATGTTAGCCAATAAAACTTGATCAATATCAAAACAATAATGCCCACTCTGAACACAACATGTGCCCAATATATTACATCCAAGGAATTTCCAATCACACACTTTTGATTAGCAGGTTACTTTTTACTATATAATTCAGGTTTTTTTTATCCATGTAGCTAGAGCCTGTTGCAATTGTTAAAAAAAAAAATTGAGTTTCAAGAACACCTGCCTTCAAGATTTTCATCTTCAACAAGGTGTGCAGGAAGAACAAGAAGAATATGTTTTCCCACATTTTGCTTATTTCTCCAGATCTATTAACAGATACAACATGTTTGTGGACTGTGGCATGTGTAGATCAGTACTGAAATATTAGTAGAATTGCATTCGCAGTTTTGGGGATTCAATATGTAAAAAGCAGCAGCAGCTACCCTTGACACATGCAGATAAAAACTTGCTCTCTAGCTTCAGAGCTATGTCTTACCATCAAAAATGTATACTTTCTTAGCATTGCATGTCATAACACTTATATCAAGTGCTCTAACAGCTCACTCTTCCAACAGCTTTCCAGGCCTGACTGGTCTTTCTGCAGCCTTATACAGCCACATAAATAATGCAACAGGCGACAACTCACCCTGTCACATTGTGTTACTCATGTCAGTCCTTAAGCCACATAAAATATACAGCATGGTTAGTTTCTGTAATCCATATTACAGCATGGGCTGCCATAAAACCCAACCTTCACATGACCAAAAACATAATTCTCAGTCTGGTGGTATTTATTCTATATGTATTTAACTATTATCTGTCAAATACTTTATTAATGAATTTACTCCCAACAATGCAAATGCCATAAGAAGCTGAGTGGAATTGAGCAGATGAACTCAAAGTTGAAGGACATACATACAGTCAATATGTAATTTAGTAGGGTTGTTTATAGAATTTGGAAATGGGTTGACCGAACCACAAATGGGCGGGGCCAATCAGAAGTGGACATGCTCACATCGAAAGCAGAGAAGTCCAATCAGAAGTGGACATGCTCACATCGAAAGCAGAGAAGTCCAATCAGAAGTGGACATGCTCACATCGAAAGCAGAGAAGTCCAAAAGCTGTTGGTCAAAAACACATTTTTGATGTGATGACATCTCACCAATTTTAAATGTGACCAAATCCTGCACACCACTACCATTAGCTTAAAGGGTTACAGAACACCCTTAGTACAAGAAATTCAAGAAATGACAACCTACTGTATAGTGTATCCTGTGTTGCATACATTCACACATTACACATCATTTAGACTGTTTCCTTCCAGTTTGACAAGTTTCTAACCTTTTCTCAGCAGAACTCCTACTAAATGGGTTGAGTATCAAAATATAGCTCCAGATGTGAGTGTAATAAAGCAGTGTAACTGAAATAAACTTTTTGGTGTTAAGCTGTAATACTATTTTTTGTACCCTAAGGTGTTACAGTATCTCAAACATTAACCAGCCTTTAGATTGTGTTAGCAGCTTACTTTTAGATATCACCTCTGGTCTTTTCAGCACAGCTTCAGATGGGCTCTAATCAATTTGCTACACATGACAGTATGTTTCACACACATTTACAGATTAAATAACGAGGACATTGGGACAGAACACATGTTTTTGAGCATTAGGATCGTGGTCAATTGAAACAAAGGGCAGGCAAAACAGACAGGACAAGAAAAACATAGAAATGGAGATTATGTACCAGACTGAGCAACAACAAGATTACACAACGTAACAGAGCAAGACGAGATATGCCAATTCATCTTCAAACAGTCTTGTTATCTGAACTGCAGACCCAAATCACAGTTATGTGGTGAAGGGTTTAAGGGCAATTATATCTTTGAAAGCATAATTTACTCTAGATTGCTATAGGCTAATCTGAACCAGTGGTAAACACACCCTTATTGAAATTGTGTAAACTGCATGAATATTTAAGGTGCTTTCTCCCACTTTAAAAGGTCTTAACTTATGCACTGAACTGGACCAATGCTGGTGCTATATCTGTCTTTGTAATGGTCACTAAGAACTTGATTTACTAACGAGATGTTTACTAATGTGAAAAATGTATCTCCTTGGATCCAGTTGCATTTCAGTTTTCTGTTAAGTTATTTTCTTAAAAGTAAAATTAGCAGGATACCCAAATTACCAAAAGGAGCAAAATAAAATCCATTGCATTTAAGATTTAGTTTCTTTTTATAGTACTTATGATGATTTCTTTTTTTATAGTTCTTAATGCTATAGAAACGAATTATATGCTTTTAAAAATTATTATGATCTAAGGACTGGAGCACTAAAGCAATGCATGCATAAATCATTTAGGGCCTCATGCTTGTGTTTACCACGCAGTAAGCCTCTTTAGGCCACCTGCTGTATTCACTAAGTAGTAAAAAGTAACCTAACGTGTGATAAACAGTCATTTAAACAAGTAGAGTCATTTAAATATAATTAATGACGGAAATGTATGCACATTAAATAAAAAATACCGCAAGAGAGGTATTTGATATACAAACCTTTATTCACTAAAGAGTGCTAACATTTTTAGGTCCTTAACACGTGTTAAAAATACAGTGTTTGTAAACTAATGGGATCCATCTGTGTCTCCATCCATTTGCGTTTGATGATGTAGATATCCTTCTGCCTGGTGTTGATGGCTAAAGTGTAATGCTGGCTCCAGGGATCAGCTTATTTTGCCTCCCTAGTGCATCAGCACACACAACGGCTGCGATGCTGGCTCCGGGGGATCAACCACAGTGTATTTTAGTGTAAACCTACTTTCTAACATGTAATGGATGAACAGGCGTGTCGCAATATTATTAACCTGGCAGATGTCTTGTGATATTCTCTGGTTGACTTGATGATGTGTAGAATTAAATTACACTTCACAAAAATGTCCTTCATATGTTTCTGAAGAAGCCTTGGTTTATTAGATTAGTTTATTAGTCTATTCAGTTTATTAGACATTCTGTTACACCCTCTACTACAGAAGCATAACCTTCATAATTCTTTATAAGCACACAATATCAGGTACTAATAACTGCAGTTATGTGTTAGCTACTCCCACACACTCAACTCATCTAATGCTCCCAAGGAGCATCCCACTTCTTTTCAGCTGGGGTTAGAAGACATCAGTCCCCAAAGGCATAAACATAAATCAACTCATTCATTTAACATTATATGCATTTCCCAATCCAGTAACATACATAAATGATTATCTCTGTAAACAAAAAACACTGAACTGTATTTTAGATACTTGAGAGCTGACTGGTGTGTTTTCTCTATGTCAGCTGAGCACAGGAGCATTGCACATCCCATGCCAGATTAGCAAGCGGTTGTTTGTAAAATTTAAGTTAGAAATAGTGCTGAATTTAGAAATACAAAAAGAAACTCAATTCAATTACAAAGTTTCGACTAGGGGCTCCCGAGTGGCGCATCCGGTAAAGGCACTCCGCGTGGAGTGCAGGATGCTCTCTATAGTCTGGATGTCGCCAGTTCAAATCCAGGCTATTCCACTGCCGACCGTGGACAGGAGCTCCCAGGAGGCAGCACACAATTGGCCTAGCGCCGCCTGTGGGGGGGGGGGGGCTTAGGTCGGCCAGGGTGTCCTCAGCTCACCGCACACCAGCGACCCCTGTAGACTGGTCGGGCACCTGCCCAGAGCTGCGTTGTCCTCTGATGCTTTAGCTCTGGGTTGGCTGCATGGCGGGTCTGCAGAGTGAAAAGAAGCGGTTGGTTGACGGCACACGCTTCAGAGGACAGTGTGTGTTCGTCTTTGCCACTCCAAAGTTAGCAGAGGGCTGGTAGCAGTGGGCTGAGCCTAAATACAATTGGGCATTTCAAATTGGGAGAAAAACGGGGTAAAAATTAATTAGCGACTACTAAATTTAAAAAAAAAAAAAGGTTTTGACTAGAATTATTTTTCAATGTCTTCAGTGTCTCTTTTAGTATTTTTAATTTCAGCACTCTTGAGTGTTTAATAGTTATATAACCAGATAAACAACCAATGGACTCTATTTATTGTATTATCCACAAAACATGTCTTTGTGAGTGCCACTACAGATGAATCAAGATCAGATGACACAAGGTGTGTCATCGATATAACTGTATTAATTATGGTGAAATAAATAGAAAACATTCAATAAAACCTACAAGGAATGCAATGTTCTTTCACAATTTCATTTACATGTGCTCTCACACTGTTTATGAGCCCTTAAAGAGGTGGCCAAGCAAGATTGCGAAGGTAATGAAGTCATGAAGTCCAAAGCCATGATAGATCATTTAAGTACAAATAAAAGCTAGAGACGACCTAAGCAGAGAGTGTGCAAAATGCAATAAAATGCATGTCCCTAAAGGTAGAAAAACAGAAAATAAAATGAAGAACAAAAAACAGTATACATTGTACTGTGGCCCTGATATCAATGAGAGTCACCCATGGCACATCTGATGACTTGTACCTTACGGGTTATATCATGCTCATTCACATAAAAACTGTATATGAATGCAAATAACTTGTACCATAACCTAAATTACAGACAAGTTACCTACTCTACAATAAACAACAGTGTTAACAGTTGAATACTTTAAGTTACACTGTTTCAGCATTTCGTTCCCTTCTCAGAAATGTGTATACAATCTCTTAACATTTAGGAATAGTTAAAGAGACTTTATCATTCTTTGACAAAGACTAAACGTCTTTCACCACAAAATATTTACTTTAGTATCACTATATAGTTTATATTGATCTCTTTATCTCTCAACTTTCAATGATAGCAGAGATCCTTAAATGTGTTCAGCACCCTATTCTGGTTTATGACCTCATTGTTCAGTCCCAGACTCATTAAAGTTCATGCGAATCCCACCCATCACTGTGAACAAACTTTCCCTACCAAGATCCACCCATCAACCAAACAGTATCAAATTATAAGAGGCATCTGATTCCGTTAGTCTGATTGATTGAGTTATGACAGGCCAAATACATAATTCTGATTAGGAAGAAGAGAGTACACATCACTATATGCTGCTAAATCTAGACTCTGACAAAAACATAAACTATTCATAGATAGAACTATAGCTAGTGTATAGTTTATGAGAATAGAAACCTCCTTCTTTGATAAAAAACAAAGCGATTTAGTGATGTAAGGGAACCCATCAACAGCAATCAGTTGTTTAGTGACAGCTACTATGGCAATTATGAGTTTAAGGAGATAGGAGGAGTCTAGTATACTGCAGTACATATAGTATTATAGTATTTGTTAGATTGACGTTAATAGTGGCAGAATAAAATCTACTGCTGTTTAGCTGGAATAGACTGAATTAAAGTTAATGAACTTGACTTTTGTAACCTCTATTTCTAATAAGCTGACAAAGAAGACATGCAATTTCTTTTATTTTTAGAAAAAAAGCAGTATAACTCTTTATATAACAAAGGAAATACGTCTATGCGTCTTCAAGAGTCCTAATGGGGTTCATCACATCACTATTATCTTATTCAGTGATGGGCACACTCAATACGGAATGATGGAAAAAAAATAAATGTTCTAACTGCTGTACAGTCAAAAGACCTGTCATATTCCTTCTGTCTCTTTGTTCAAATGATGTGATTAGCCTCAGCTTATTTGCTGTAGTTAATTTGAACAAAGTACTTTGTAAATAGGTACACCTGTATGAACTTCTGAAAAAAAATATCTCATCTATAAACTCCATATATTTGCTGTTCTTGCTGAATGGATAATTCATTGGGAATATTTAGTGCATGTGCATGCTGTTTGGGGTTAATGCTACGGTACTGAAAACAAACCCTGGTAATTGTCTTAACAGTGTTTTCTTTGATTGGCTTTGCCATCAAAGAGGCAGCATTGCTATGTATATAACTGTAATAGTTCCATCTTCAGAAAGACATGATAGAAATATCAGCCCAAGCCACTGAAGGCAAATGTATTTTTCTATTCTTTTAAATGTAAACTCTCCGAACATTTTAGACCACCCAGAATCAAGCAATAACAATAAAATGTAAACATTTTAAGGTATTGAAGTTTAAAAGGGATCTTTGTACAGCATCAGAAACAGAAAAAAACAAAAACATTCAAGCACAAAGAATCTGCCATGAATGAGATTTAATGATTGCAATTGCAGATGGTTTAGTGAACTGTGATGGGCGCTCAGGGCCCGATTACTGTGATGGGCGCTCAGGGCCTGAGTGAATAATAAATTTGGCTGGAGGCCTCGTCCGTGGATGCGCAAAGGCTAGCTGCATGAGGCTGGCTGGAAAAACGTGAACAGTTACATGCATCCCAGTGCCGCAGTTAGGAAGTGGCTATGAGCCACCTCCCCCCAAAAGACGAGGCCGCCAAACCATGAATGGAAAAATAATAATGAATGATTAACGCACCCCACAGTGGCGCATGCCACCTACCCCCCAAAATATTGAAAAATTAATGAAAATGAAGCAGCTGAGACACGGCCCGTCCCAGATTCTCCAGCCCGACCACGCACCCCGTAGAACTAAATATGAACCGCTCAGCACTCAGGTAAGGAAAAACCCCCTACTCACATATTTTAATTTTTTTAGGGGGAAACCTCAGGGAATCCGTGGCTGAGGGCAGCCCTTCCTCCAGGCTCTAAGCGGTCGACTCCCGTTTCGGCTTCCCAGCACTTGTCTGAGCAGCCGAAACAAAAGAAGCGACATGAGAGAATAACACACGGCGCCTTTATGCACTTGTTGATGACGTGTTGGTTAGGGGTGGATTCTCCTGCAGAAAAGCAACCGAGTTTACAATTCATGATGTAGGAGGCACACTGAAGGTATCCGAAAATATATGATTCAACAGATAAAAAAGTGTCTGAAAGCGAAGACCTTTATTTTCTCTGTTATCAAGCTCTTACGATAATAGCTGATCTAAGTAATTCAGGAGATTACTTCTGATTCTCATACATTATTAGGCATTTTAATATTCACAAAACTACAGGTCTGCACACCTGCTGAAGAGTCACTGGTAAATCCTGCTGTAATCAGTTTCAGTCTGTATTAATTAATGTGTAATAAATATAAAGTGTAATAAATAGTCTTTACATGTCCACATAAATGTTATTGTTCTAGATTTCAGTAGTGTTGGTCTTTTTTTAATGGTATTGAATTGCCTTCTAATAAACATGTCCACAGTATTACTGAATATCAGGAATAACAGACAGGGATGGTGATCTGGATGGCACCTTGACCTACAAAAGACAAGACAAACTAGATCTGGCGACTCCTGAAAATACTTTCTGAATAATAAAAATAACACTTGACAAAACCCTTTTTTATTGGGATTATGTACAGTAGTCCCTCACTATAAGGCTCTTTGTTGTAACATGCCTCGGATATAACACTCCTACAGTAGGCCCTCCAATTCCCTATACTAGTGATTCATGCAATATTTCTACAGTAAATACAGCACTGGTGTTCAAACTGTAAACAACTTCTCAGTCTAACTTTTGTTTCTGTCTCTCCCTTTTGATACAGTATCTGAACTGAAGAAAAGCTGTGCTGGCACTTTATAACAGACATCTTATTCAGCATTCGTATTACTCCATGAACATTTATGGTATGCTGTGGTTATTTCAATCATAAGGTTGGCCGTAGACAATCGAGTCTCAACAGTTATTCAGTCATCCTCATTTGTGAAATACCTACTGGTATTCCATGAACATTTGTGATGTATTCCCTTAGATATCATTACATGTATTTGGAATTTTAGTTTTGTTTTTTTAAATGTATAGATATGTAAAGCAGTATTATTATTTTTTTTTTATTAATTTGTTTTTTAACTAGGAGAAATCCATTGAGACCGACACCAGATTTAGAGGAGTTTTCTGACGCCTATAAAATGTAAAACATCAGGACCTTTTGGATCAGATTTCAATTAAGGGAATTATATCAATGAAAAACTTAGTTCAAGAGAAAACTCCATTAGCTACTGTTCAACCATGTTAAAATAAGTAAAAGAGACAGGAACTCCCCATGGAAAATGGCTTCTGCTATTTCATTAGAATGCTTTACTACACAGATCTTAAATGTTGTTTTATAATGCATGCATATCTGAAGGGAAAAGCTGTGAAATGGAAATTAGTATTGGCTGAGTGATGATCAACTATAACTTTTTTAACATAAGGCTCCTTTTTTGGCTTCCAGATTCTAGCAAGGAACTTTTATTCCCCCAATAAGATGCACTTTTTAAATGTGGTGTACATGAATTATTAATTATAAGAACATAAGAAAGTTTACAAATGAGAGGAGGCCATTCAGCCCATCTTGCTTGTTTGGTTGTTAGTAGCTTATTGATCCCAGAATCTCATCAAGCAGCATCTTGAAGGATCCCAGGGTGTCAGCTTCAACAACATTACTGGGGAGTTGGTTCCAGACCCTCACAATTATCTGTGTAAAAAAGTGCCTTCTATTTTCTGTTCTGAATGCCCCTTTATCTAATCTCCATTTGTGACCCCTGGTCCTTGTTTCTTTTTTCAGGTCAAAAAAGTCCCCTGGGTCGACATTGTCTATACCTTTTAAGATTCTGAATGTTTGAATCAGATCGAATAGAATCAAATAGAATTATGAATGCATGTGACAGAGATCGAAAGATTCTGGTGTTAGATCTCCCTCCCGACCTGCGAGGCAGCTGCATAAAGGGAACAGAATACCCAGACTAAATGCTACGACAGTTTATTCCCAGGGTTAGGTGAAAGTTGGCCATCTAGAAAGGGGGGAAAGCTACGGTATATGAACTCAGTGACCCGGACGGGAAACTGTGTGGCACCCGTGGATTGGAGGTCATGGGTCATGGGTGACGTTATAAAAAGGGGACGTAGTGATGTGATCTGTTCCTTTGTAAATGGTTAAGTTAAATGACCAGAAGGAGAACCTGTGTTGTGAAAGTGTTTTGTTTGTTTTTGTTTGTCGTTAATACTACTGTTTGTAATTATTTGGATGGCTAACACGATCCGGAGCTGTCACCAAAAGCCAGCACTAAACCCGGATCAACAACACTGCACTTTTGTTGTCACTAAAGAACTGTATTCACCACGAGCACCAGAGCACGCACTGTGGACTGGTGTTTGTGTTTGTGTATGTGTTACATGTGTGTGAACTGAAACAGGACTGTTATTACTTCGGGGCCAACCCGCGGATTATAAATAAGCAATACACGCCGCTGTATTGCTTCATTAACATTGTTATTGTTTACTGCTGTTAGCCATCAGGCATTGGATTATACACGTAAACCTTCATTGCACCTGGATTATCGTTGTTTGTCTGATTATTGATCACCTCCACCTGCACACTGTTAACCACTTTGCCACAATACAATACAAAGATTGCCCCTTGGCGATGATTTAATTGTCTTACATTTTTTAAGAACATGGGAAAGATTAAGACAAGCATCCCATAATGTTATCAGTAATGACCTTTCAGCTTCAAACACATGCTTAATACTTATTTTAAGAGAATAAATAATGACAACAATGAATACATTTATTTTAAAAATATATGTATAGTTAGCCCAAGAAAGGTTTAAATGAGTCTAAAAAATACTGTAGCATTACCTATTTATAATTTTCTAGTACTGGTGGGCAGTTTTTTTTTTTTGTTTGTTTTTTTTAGAAACCAATAAATAATTATGTAAACTTGAGAAAATAAATTTGCAAAATTAACTTTGCATGCAATTAGAGAAGTTTGTGAAATTTAGAGAAGTCTGAGATTCATGAACAAATGAACAACAACAATTTATATTTATATCTTGCTAAGCCGTACCAAAACAATCTCAACATACATGTGAAAAGGTCTGTGTGGCAGTCATAAGCTACAGAGAACATTAAAGCTTAGACTATAACAGTGAATTGTCAACCTCTAATCATACTGCAGTAAGCAGTGATGCATGCAAAGATAATACATTAAGAAAATGAAACTCTTTCAAAGGTTTTTGGTGTGTAGTGTTGTCCTGTTTGCAATAATATAAACAATGCAGGTGCTTCTGTCATTACATAGCTTATTTTATGTCAATCAGCTTGGAAGAGGTTTATCAGCAACAGCTTGTTGCACACAGCAAACAACATGGACAGTGTGGTGCAACTTTATCATTTTAAGCCATTGTTTCTTAGGCATTGCCTTTGCAGTCAAAACAAACACTTTGCATCTGCTCCCCTGACATAGTCAATTTTTTTAAAAGCAAACCAAGGACAATAAAACATTATTTTGGACATTATGCAGTATATGAGATAGAAAAGTAACTGAAGACTGGGAAACTGCTGCTTTTGGACAGTTTGCCATCCAGATTTTCCAGCTATGGGACCTACTATAAGAATCTTTGTGTTCACAAAGCATTTACATTAAAGAGTTAATTTAATAAAAATAAAAAAGTGAATAATTCTCCATATGCCTTGAGGCGTGATAGAAGTTGTACTGTGTTTTTTTCAAACTCTACAATGAAATACCCGGATCGGCCAGATTGTTTAAATTGCTTTTCCAATTTTAACACAAAAAAACATTTAAAAAATGTGCTAATTTTCCATATGTATTTTGAGTATGTATGACTTACTGTTCCAACAAATATTTAAGATTAGTGCTAGGACTAATATCCGAAAATTCAAACAAATATATTTTCATATGTATTCCGATACAAAAATCAGATATTCATATTCGCTAGAAATGACAAAAATACCTTGCACTTATTTACCGCCTCACCAGAAGTTGTGCGACAGTTTAAAAAATGACAAATGAAAAAGAGCTCTGTGTAATATGTCAGATTATATATATATCAGTGGCGGCTGGTGAGGTCTGTGGCAGGGGAGGCGGGAGTGCGAGTGGAGAATTAGTGAGTTTGAGTTGTGGCTGAACCCAACTGTACGGCACTCTTATGTGTGTTGGTATGTGTCTGAGAAGCCTACCTGTGTATATAAGGGTGTCACAGAGCAGCTCACAGGTTGATGGTGTTAGTGTGGAAAAGGCTCCCTAGGTGGGTGGTTAGCTGAACATGTATTATTCTCCCTCCCTTTCTCTGATCACAGGGCGTCACACAGCAGGGCAGACGGAGGGTGGATGGCTGTTTGAGGTCTACTCTGTCTTTATCAATCCCTCCTTCTCTCTCTCTCTGGTCTCCCTGTCTACTGTTTTACTGCTGGTAATCTACTGCAATAAACAAAATAATAATCTAATATAATCTACTGTATTCATTAAAAAAATGGCATGTTTGCTTGTTTGTTTTAAATAGGTTTTTTTTGGAGAATAAGAGTTAATTAAATATAATTAAATGATATATTAATATTACATGATCTACACCATAGCTCGTGCTTCCTTGTTCTGCGTTTAACCACCAATGTAATCAGAAGAAAAGAGACTCCCCAGCTATAAATGTATTTTAACTAGAATGCAGATCACATACAAATGTCCAGAAATAAGCATACAACTGTATAATTTATCATCTCAGTAGAATTGTAATAATTTCATAATAAATAATAACAATAATAAACATAACAATTAAGCACAAATGTTATGACAACATTGAAAACGAACTGACTTATACAAACAAAAGTTGGCTTTATTAAGAATTTAATAGTAAAAATGACAATTTTAAATTTATAATAGTTAAGTTGTTGATTAAAAAAAAAAATAGGGAGCTCTTCTCCTACCTCCCTAATTACTAAGGCTTACTCCAAATATATTAATATTTCCTAATTGGTGTAACGGCGATAATTAAAATTGTCAAGTTCAAAATTCCAATTACATCTAGCTCACTCTGTCTGTATCTCTTGCTCTCTCACTGTTCCGTGCTCTCTCAATCTCTGTTCTCAATCCTTGCTCTCTCGCACATGTGCAATACAGGGTCGGTGGCGCTGTCTCCCTGTACTAAAAAAATTACTGCGCTTAATCCAATAAGAGAACGCTTTTACGCACCACGTGTTTTATGCAATTTCAATGGGAAGAAACCAAGATAGGCAAAACCCATGGAAGAAGCGCCACCATTAGAATTGCACCTGCAGAGGGCGATATATTGCAATCTCTATTTTTGTACTGTTAACACACGCACACACAGCGACTTATACTTGTATTATTAATTGTACTATATGTTTTGTGGTCAATTATATATATATATATATATATATATATATATATATATATATATATATATATATATATATATATATATATATATATATACATAAAGTACTGTGCAAAAGTTTTAGGCAGGTGTGAAAAAATGCTGTAAAGTAAGAATGCTTTCAAAAATAGACATGTTAATAGATTATATTTATCAATTAACTAAATGCAAAGTGAGTGAACGAAGAAAAATCTAAATCAAATCCATATTTGGTGTGACCACCCTTTGCCTTCAAAACAGCATCAATTCTTCTAGGTACACTTGCACAAAGTCAGGGATTTTGTAGGCATATAGTCAGGTGTATGATTAAACAATTATACCAAACAGGTGCTAATGATCATCAATTCAATATGTAGGTTGAAACACAATCATTAACTGAAACAGAAACAGCTGTGTAGGAGGAATAAAACTGGGTGAGGAACAGCCAAACTCAGCTAACAAGGTGAGGTTGCTGAAGACAGTTTACTGTCAAAAGTCATACACCATGGCAAGACTGAGCACAGCAACAAGACACAAGGTAGTTATACTGCATCAGCAAGGTCTCTCCCAGGCAGAAATTTCAAGGCAGACAGGGGTTTCCAGATGTGCTGTCCAAGCTCTTTTGAAGAAGCACAAAGAAACGGGCAACGTTGAGGACCGTAGACGCAGTGGTCGGCCAAGGAAAATTACTGCAGCAGATGAAAGACACATCATGCTTACTTCCCTTCGCAATCGGAAGATGTCCAGCAGTGCCATCAGCTCAGAATTGGCAGAAAACAGTGGGACCCTGGTACACCCATCTACTGTCCGGAGAAGTCTGGTCAGAAGTGGCCTTCATGGAAGACTTGCGGCCAAAAAGCCATACCTCCGACGTGGAAACAAGGCCAAGCGACTCAACTATGCACGAAAACACAGGAACTGGGGTGCAGAAAAATGGCAGCAGGTGCTCTGGACTGATGAGTCAAAATTTGAAATATTTGGCTGTAGCAGAAGGCAGTTTGTTCGCCGAAGGGCTGGAGAGCGGTACACGAATGAGTGTCTGCAGGCAACAGTGAAGCATGGTTCCTTGCAAGTTTGGGGCTGCATTTCTGCAAATGGAGTTGGGGATTTGGTCAGAATTAATGGTCTCCTCAATGCTGAGAAGTACAAGCAGATACTTATCCATCATGCAATACCATCAGGGAGGCATCTGATTGGCCCCAAATTTATTCTGCAGCATGACAACGACCCCAAACATACAGCGAAAGTCATTAAGAACTATCTTCAGCGTAAAGAAGAACAAGGAGTCCTGGAAGTGATGGTATGGCCCCCACAGAGCCCTGATCTCAACATCATCGAGTCTGTCTGGGATTACATGAAGAGAGAGAAGCAACTGAGGCTGCCTAAAGCCACAGAAGAACTGTGGTTAGTTCTCCAAGATGTTTGGGCCAACCTACCTGCCGAGTTCCTTTAAAAACTGTGTGCAAGTGTACCTAGAAGAATTGATGCTGTTTTGAAGGCAAAGGGTGGTCACACCAAATATTGATTTGATGTAGATTTTTCTTCTGTTCACTCACTTTGCATTTTGTTAATTGATAAATATAAACTATTAACATGACTATTTTTGAAAGCATTCTTACTTTACAGCATTTTTTCACACCTGCCTAAAACTTTTGCACAGTACTGTACTTTTTTTTTTTTAAATGGGGAGGCGCTGCCTCCCTAGCCTCCCCTGAGAAACCTCCTTTGATATACTGTATATACATATATATATATATATATATGGCACTCACATATAGGGTTGGATATGTGAGTGCTGACTGTAATTCATTATGGATGGAAAAATATATAGTCTCCCGATTGTGGAGTTGTCATATAAAAATGTGAGAAACGTCATCAGTGTGTCCATCTGTCTGTGGTTATTACATAGCCTATATTGTTCTTATACAGTTCTATGGTTATGCCCCAATACAGTGCTGTGAACATGGTTTATATTTTCTGCACTTTTAAGGATAGTTCATACACTACAGGGTGGTCCATCAGCCCCGTTGAGACTCACATGTGTTTGTGGGTTGCTTTGAGCTCCTTATGAGATATTTGGATACAAACAAGCCCAGCATCAAGCTAATTTGATACGAATCATACGCAAAGTTTGAAATAGGTGAGTGCACCTACACGACATTGTTGGAACCTGTTAAAAACCTGTTAATTGCAAGATGATTATTTCCTAACTTTTACTTTATTTTCAATTTGCACATTTTTTCAGTACCAATCAATAATAATGAGAAAGCGTCTTCAAATTGAATTAGATCATCTTAACACTTTATATAGGATGTTTTCTTTGCTGATCATAGTTGGTCATGAGGCTTGTTAAACTGTATATGCCTTTATTGCCTTGTACCATACGACAGAAATCACATGCAAGTGATAATTAAATCTCACTGTTGTTAATGATCATTTTAATTAACATTCAAACATCTGTGGGAACATAGAACCCAAAATGATGCAATATGGATCACAGACATGAAGAAAAAGCTTCAGTCGCAGGCAGTAAAGTACAAAAGCATTAGCAAGTGCATAATATAACATCCACTGAGGTTAAGTCAGTGGTTTTGTTAGTTTACCAGAAAGTCCAGCAGCTAATATATACAATAGCAGCAGAATATATATATATATATATATATATATATATATATATATATATATATATATATATATATATATACACACTGTATATATAAACCTGTTTGCAGATTCCTTGCCCAGACCAGTAGTAGCATTGCATTCAATAGAACAAAACAATGTAGTTTAACAACTCGGAGACGAGAGGACACTGGCGCACTACAGCTGCCGCTTCTTTGTCTCCTTTTTAGTTTTTTCTTTACTTCTTTTAGCTTTGTGGGATCTTTTTAAATTAGTTTTATACATTAGCTTACTTTTAACGTCCTAGTTTTTACTTGTATTATTTTTTTCTTTTTACGTGTTTTGCCTGTTACGTCGGATTTGCCTCCATTGACTTACCTGTCCGATCCACTGGAATTCCTGCTGGTGCTCATTTGCGGTCGAGTCTGCTGTTTACCTGCTCATTTGCCCTATTGATCTTGCTGCCGACTACCTGAACCTAGTGCCGCCTGCAAGCGGCAACTGATCTTCTCTACCCTGCCTGCTTCATTGAACGGTTTCTGTCACCGTCGGTCTTGTCGCTGACGCATATTGAATGAGAGTTGTGTTCCGGCTCTGCCTGCTTGCATCACTGAGCTGGTCCTGCTTTCCTCGGTTTAGCTGCTGAATTACACCTGAACTGAGCGCATTTGTCTCGGCTTTGTTTGCATGAATTATTGAGCTGGTCCGGCCGTTGACTACCTGCATGAGCGCTGGTTTGCAAGTGGCAATTAAAATTGACCTTGCCGTACTACACTGCTGTTCACTGCCGGTCTGTGCTTTCCTCCTGCCGTGCAGGTTATTTCTGCTCCCTCACTGCTACACTGAACTCTAACTGTGATAAATTGAACATTTCCCTGGACTGTGGTATACTGTACTTTTCCTGTGTGTTTATGTTATTTTATTTTACAATTATTGTATTTAAAACATGTTGGCTCTTTTTCAATTTCCCATGATGTTTTGACTGTTTATCATGGGCTTGGAATAGTGTGTAGACCAAAATATTTGCACAGGGGCTCCGGGTGCAGTTTTATTTCTGATTATTCTAACAATACCAATGTTGATATCACTACTATTTGGTCTCCCCGCGAGTCCACTCTGCTAGGTGCAATGGTGCTAGACCTAGCAGTTTATGCTGTCTTTCAAAGGCTATCTTTGAGTCGCACCATATAAGTCAATCACTACTACCTAGGTCCGCTAAAGTAGCAATATTTCATGGTGGGGGGTTGGCTGTTGTATACCGATTTGGTTAGAATATTAGAGCGGTAGCTGTTCCTGTTTTTATCTCATTCTAGTTTTTAAATTAGTTTCTTCCGTGCCTGTGGTGGTGGTCCTTCTTTATCGACCCCCTAAACAAAATATTTCATTCCTGAATGAGCTGTCGGACCTGTTAACATTTTTACATCCGAAGAACGATCGGATTCTGCTCACAGGTGATTTTAATATTCATGTTGACTCTCAGTCCTGTTCTCTGTCAAGAGAGTTTTTGGCACTTTTGGATTGCTGTAGGTTCACACAAAATGTAAATATCCCTACTCACAATCAAGGTCATATCCTTGATTTGGTTATCACCACGGGCCTGTCAGTTACTAATCTCCAAGCCCTTGATCTGACAAGTTCTGATCATATGGCCATTTGTTTAACTTGGCTCTACCTACCAGTAATCAGAGCTAAACATATTGTTACATTTCACAATGTTAAATTTATCAATTTAATTGCATTTGCTGAAAACCTTTTGGCCACATCACTATATGACGTTTATCCCCGGGCGCTGGTGGATATGGTGGAGTCTTATAACACAAACCTACATAATGTTTTTGATAGTTTAGCTCCTACGAAAACATGCGTAGTTTTCTACACACACTGTTCACCATGGTACAATGATCAGCTACGCTCTATGAAAACAGCTGGGCGTAGGCTTGAACACAGGTGGAGGAACACTGGTTTAATTGTTCATCTTCAAATATGGAGGGAACATAAACTGGCATATAGGCATGCCTTAAATTCAGCCAGATCACTCTTTTATTCTAACCTCATTAGAGACAGTTCTGCAAATCCCAGGCACCTTTTTTCAACAATGAATCATATTTTGTAACCAACATGTGTGTGTCTACACCCACGAGCTCTAAAGAGCAATGTAACATGTTTGTTGATTAATTTATAAGTAAAATTGACAATATACATCAGTTTTCATGTTCTGTTTCACATGCTGTCTTGCCATCTGCCACATCGGTTTTTACATGTACCTACTTGTCCAGTTTTGCTGAGGTTACTTCTTCTAGCTTGGTTGAAATAGTCACTAAAATGAAACTGACCTCTTGTTTCTTGGATCCAGCACCAACATCACTTATTGTGTCTCATTTCCCAGATCTCAGCTCGATGGTGACCGACATCATCAATAAATCACAGAGTACTGGAGTAGTTCCGTTAGCATTTAAATATGCCGTTGTGACTCCTTTGCTAAAAAAAACAAATCTCGATCCAGATATTCTCTGTAATAGGCCTATAGGGACCAAAAAGACAGTACACAAAAAGAGTACTTGGAACTGCAAACGCAAGTCAAAAAGGAAGTTAGAAAAGCCAAGAAAGAGATAGAAATGAACATTGCTAAGGGGGCTAAAACCAATTCCAAAATGTTTTTCCAATATTATAACAACAAGAGAACATTCAAAGAGGAGGTTAAATGTCTAAGAGACACAAATGGCAAAATCATAGACGAAGATAAAAAAAAATAGCAAATACATTAAATGATTACTTTTCAAAGGTTTTTACAAAGGAGGATCCGGCCAACGTGCCCCACATGTCGACCTGTTCCTATCCAGTTTTAAATAACTTTAGCATAACAGAGGCAGAAGTGTTAAAGGGACTAGGAGCTCTTAAAATAAACAAATCCCTTGGGCCGCTAACCAAGATCATGCAACAGTCTCTTGACACAGGGGTTGTACCGACAGACTGGAAAATTGCAAACGTAATACCGATCCACAAAAAAGGAGACAAAACCGAATCAGGCAACTACAGACCAATAAGCCTGACTTCTATTATATGTAAACTTATGGAAACTATAATAAGATCCAAAATGGAAAATGACCTATGTGGTAAAAGTATCCTAGGAGACCGTCAGCATGGTTTTAGGAAAGGAAGATCGTGTCTAAGTAACCTGCTTGATTTTTTTGAGGATGTAATACCAACAATGGATAATTGCAAAGCAAACAACATGGTTTATTTAGATTTCCAGAAAGCTTTTGACAAAGTCCTGCATAAAAGATTAATTCTCAAACTGAACACAGTAGGAATTCAAGGAAATGCATGCACATGGATTAGGGAGTGGTTAACATGTAGAAAACAAAAAGTACTGATTAGAGGAGAAACCTCAAAATGGAGGTAACGAGTGGTGTACAACAGGGATAGTAAGAAAACTTGTTAAATTTGCAGACAACAGCAGCAAAGGTCATTCAAAATGATGTAGACAGCATTCAGAACTGGGCAGACACATGGCAAGTGGCAAGTGTAAGGTACTGCATGCAGGCAATAAAAATGTGCATTATAAATATCATATGGGGGATACTGAAATTGAAGAAGGAATCTATGAAAAAGACCTAGGAGTTTATGTTAACTCAGAAATGTCTTCACCTAGAGAATGTGGGGAAGCTATAAAAAAAGACCAACAAGATGCTTGGATATATTGTGAAAAGTGTTGAATTTAAAATCAAGGGAAGTAATGTTAAAACTTTATAATGCATTAGTAAGACCTCATCTAGAATATTGTGTTCAGTTCTGATCACCTCGTTCAGTTCTGATCACCTAGAAAGAGTGCAAAGAACAGCAATCAAAATTATTCCTGGTTTAAAAGGCATGTCATATGCGGACAGGCTAAAAGAATTGAATCTATTCAGTCTTGAACAAAGAAGACTACACAGTGATCTGATTCAAGCATTCAAAATTCTAAAAGGTATTGACAATGTCGACCCAGGGGACTTTTTCTACCTGAAAAAAAGAAACAAAGACCAGGGGTCACAAATAGAGATTAGATAAAGAACATAAGAAAGTTTACAAACGAGAGGAGGCCATTCAGCCCATCTTGCTCGTTTGGTTGTTATTATTATTATTATTATTATTTATTTCTTAGCAGACGCCCTTATCCAGGGCGACTTACAATTGTTACAAGATATCACATTATTTTTACATACAATTACCCATTTTACAGTTGGGTTTTTACTGGAGCAATCTAGGTAAAGTACCTTGCTCAAGGGTACAGCAGCAGTGTCCCCACTGGGGATTGAACCCACAACCCTCTGGTCAAGAGTCCAGAGCCCTAACCACTACTCCACACTGCTGCCCTGTTAGTAGCTTATTGATCCCAGAATCTCATCAAGCAGCTTCTTGAAGGATCCCAGGGTTTCAGCTTCAACAACATTACTGGGGAGTTGGTTCCAGACCCTCACAATTCTCTATGTAAAAAAGTGCCTCCTATTTTCTGTTCTGAATGCCCCTTTATCTAATCTCCATTTGTGACCCCTGGTCCTTGTTTCTTTTATCAGGTCAAAGAAGTCCCTTGGGTCGACATTGTCTATATACCTTTTAGGATTTTGAATGTTTGAATCAGATCGCCGCGTAGTCTTCAGAACAGAAGGGCATTCAGAACAGGAAATAGGAGGCACTTTTTTACACAGGGAATTTTGAGGGTCTGGAACCAACTGCCCAGTAATGTTGTTGAAGCTGACATTTAAAGGCGTACATTTAGGAAAAGAGACTGCAGATCCAAGGCTGTAACTCAAGGTCGATATAGTAATGGAATGTAGAGGTGCATACTGATTTACAGGTAGCAGCCAGGAGGTGCCTGTCTTACCTGATGACGGCAGTCTGCAGTTGCTTGTGTTGTATGGTTCCTTTGGCTGCTTGTGTGAGGGTGGGAATGGCGAGTTTGGGTTAAAAACCTTAACGCCACATTTCCTTGCTTCTGCTGCATTAACATTATTATTATTATTATTTATTTATTTGTAGACGCCCTTATCCAGGGCGACTTACAATTGTTACAAGATATCACATTATTTATTTATTTATTTTTTACATACAATTACCCATTTATACAGTTGGGTTTTTACTGGAGCAATCTAGGTAAAGTACCTTGCTCAAGAGTACAGCAGCAGTGATTAAACCCACAACCCTCCGGTCAAGAGTCCAGAGCCCTAACTACTACTCCACACTGCTGCCCATAAAAACATAGGTTTTTGCAATGAATTTCCTTGCTTTTGTTAATGCAAAGAGTGCAAAAACTAGAAATTCTAGCAAAATAGTAAAACAATGTTGATCGTTTGTAACTACATCGCTTTTGATGCATAATTGTAAGGTAAGAAATTAATTGTCTCTTAAGGTGGGTTCACACTAGACAACATAAGTGACTTAATGTAATGTAGTAGCCCTCTATGTCAGTTTAAACAGGCTTTAATGGACGAGACATAATGTTCATTTCACAAGGTCTCAAAATGCCTCATGTTTTGTTCATAAAAACCTATTTAATTATCATCTATTTATGAAACATTTATAATGCAATCTTCATTAACAGTAAAAAAAAAACCATGAACATGAAACATAAATGTAAATAATTGTTTTTAAAATTGAGAGCAAGGATTTAAAATATTGTTCATTGTTCACTAAAGTTAAAACTTTTTAAAAGCAATTCTATTAAATGAAATGTTAAACTGCAGTTACAGTGTGATTTTACTGCAGTGTGGTGTTAAACTGCAGTTCCAATGTGTATTACTGTTAAACTGCAGGAACAATGGGACTGTGCTGCAGTGGTAGTTAGACTGCAGTTCCAATGGAATTTTACTACACTGTGGTGTAAAACTGCAGTTACAATGATTATTTCAATCTAGTGTAAAACTGCAGTTACAATGTCATTTGATTACAGTCTAGTATTAATCTGTAGTTACAGTGTGATTATATTACAAGCTACTGTTAAACTGCAGTTAAAGTGATTCTATTAAATGTAATCTTAAACTGCACTTACAATGCGATTCTGCATCTCTGTTGAAAATGTCACAACAAATGTTGTCTATTAAAAGAGGGCAACTTGCATTTTTTTTTGTTATAAAAAACACAAAACACACTCTGCTGAGGTACCAGTGCTGCTAAGGGGAAAAAAAATAGTATAACGCTTAACACGTTTCCAATATGAGACCATTTTTAAATATAAAGGATTTAACTGATGAAAAGAAAAAAAGAAAAAAACACAGGCTTACAAGTAAAGGTAGATAATCAGCCCAGTGTTTTAATTGGGAATTTTAATTCATGAAACGCGAGACAGTAATAAACCTCCTAATCAAAAGAATTAGTTTTTATTATCAATCCTCATTGAACAGAAACGGAAGCTTCATGCAGATTGATTTAAATTCGCTGGATGTATCAGAGCACTAGCATTCAAGCAGGCTATAAAGTTGGTTAAAAACTGTGTCACATCACATCTAAGACATTTTATCCATGTAACATCTATGATGAATGCCTTCTATGACTCGAAGATTTACAGCTGTTTACCGACTGCTCCTTCTCATAGTTTCAGAGGATACTTTAATGGAAAATGGCTTGTTGCTTCTTGGCCCGAAGAGTTTAAATCTATTCCTAATTCTGATTAGTCTTCTGCGTTGTACGAAATGTACCCAGTTGCAATAGCTGTATTTCTTTGGGGGTCTTCCTGAGCTAAAAAAATCTATCTGCATCCACTCATACAATGTCGCTACTGTTCAAATTATAAACAAAGGCCGTTCGTCCTCTCAGTCTATCATGAACATTTTCAGAAGAATCACTTGGTTAGCAGTTTGCCATCAATTCATAAAGAGTAGATTACATTCCAGGCTACATGAACCAGGTTGCTGACGCACTTTCTTGTTTTCAATTCCAGAAATTCAGACTCTTGGCTCCATTCCCGATTCCTCCCTACCTAACATTTCTGTAAATTATTCTATCTATCCCCTTATCTTACAAGCACAGGAAACAGCCTCACTCAGCATCTCACCTCGCACGCTGCAAACTGGTCAGCCTGGAATCGTTTAAAAAAGTTCCATACAACTTTTAACATTCCTTTTGCTTCATTTGTAGTTTCAGTCACTGCATCTATTTGAACCTACCTCAAAAACTATCACAAATGAGCTTCTTCCATTAAAGTGGTCACATCAGGCATTCATTTCTTTCACAAATTAATATTTGGTTCTGCTAGCCACTCTCGCTGATTCTCAAATTTCACTTCGCTAATTTAATAAATACATATATTGAATGCCTACAGTAGGAGAATAATGCAGTTTACGCAATTCTGCATGGTTCTTCTACTATTGGCATTAAACAAAGTAATTTGGATTTTGGTGTCTGACCAAATTTCTGTCAGCTTCAGACTACACCACAGTGAAAAACGGACATTTTTTTTTCTTCAGTTCACTGACGCCGTAGCAACTCTGAAGCCGTTAAAATAACAGTATACCGTAAAGCTTCAATTAAACACCACTGGTGTTTATTTACAATATTTGTCAGCAAACCCGACACATATTGGAGACCGGCGATTATTTGATACCGCCGTTTACATTAGCTCACAAGCTTCACATGCTTCATGCGGTCATTGAGAAGCCGCTAACACACAGCCTTGTAGCAACATTGTAACTCAATTTAAAAGGTTGCGTGTCTGTGGGAACTAAGTAATAGTTTTGTTTTATAACAAAATTACATTGCACTGGTTAACAAGGATATGGTATGCAAAACAAACAAGCAGAAGTACGAATTTGTATTTTAACACAGAATTAGATCTACCATTGTTAATAATAATAATAATAATAATAATAATAATAATAATAAAATCCTCTTAAAAATGAACAATAAAAGCAATAAGTATCATTATCAAAAATCATTTATTGTTTAATCTCAAACTTGTACATTAAAATACACCAATTATTATTACTATTATTATTATTATTATTATTTATTAATCCTGAGAGACACTTTCATCGCTGTCACTTATTAGCAGTTAATTATGTTCAAGCTCCTCCTCATTTTCCTCAGCTTTAATGGCAATGACAGAGACCCGGCGTTTATTTACCAGCAATTATTTGAAGTTTTACTTCAAATAATTGCTGGAACAACTGCAGGACTTGGTTCACATTGAGGTTTAGCAAACGAACCAGACTCAGTGCATTTGCCAAACGGACTGAGGCCACCTCTTTAGGTGAACTAGGTATGGTTGGTTCCCCAAGCTGACTTTCTTGTTTACACTTCACACCAAATGTAACGAACCGTACCGAGTGCAGACCAAACCCTCTAAATGAACCCGTGTGAACACACCCTTAGCTTTGGTTTATCAATCTTGGAGAAAAAAGTGATTCTCATAATTAATTTTATAGCTAACACACAGATGTTTACAGGGCTGTAATTTGATGGTTTTGTTCAATAATGAAAGTTCTCCTTTGAAATGATTGTGCTTGGTGAATTATTGAATTACTGCAACAGAAACACAAATGGTCATAATGGATTCCCTGCCACAGTGCATACTTCTAATGCTTGTGCAGCAAACCTCTACTTACCATTGAAAAAGCCAAGAGGTATAACAGGTCCTTTGGTTCACAAAGTACTACTGTTTATAATGAAGATCAGGCTATTACTGTTGTGTCCAAGGGTTTGGGCATACTTGTGTATAGGTGCCAATAATATGTTCTGTCTGTTACAAGTCAAAAAATGGTAACTGATTGTCAGTGATACATGCATCCCATCAAAGGTCTACAGTATATTGGACCAATAATTATTACTCTTTTATGTGAATAACTTGGTATAACACAGTTCCTCTGGAAGCCCTGTTGTTATTATAATACTATTTAATATGAAAGAATCATAAATCCAGCAGATGCTATGGCTCTTTAATGGGATATTAACTTAGTTACTATAGAATGGTTGAAAATTATTCACTTGGAATCAAATGTTTCCAAAAAACAATGCCTGATAATGGTAGCCATTAGACAACTGTCCCAGACAATGGCATTATTTTCCTGAAAATTTATCAAATCTGTGGAGCCTAAAGTATGATGCTGTATGTCAGGGATGTCAGGAGTTTGGCAATATCAGCTTTAAACTAACTTTGTCTATGGAATATGTTCAAAGTTAATAAATTGCTCTAATTTTTTATATTAATACTTACTGTTTTTTACCTGAATCACTGACAGTAGGAACTGTGACAACTGATTATACATGTGTAGAATTTAAGAGGAACATTCACATTATTTTAAATTAATAATTAGTGAATAGATGGCCAAGCACTTACACCTTAATGGAGAGGCAAACTTGTTACATATGTTCTTCCACATCCCTTATGCAAGTATCAGCTGGTTTACAATGTGGTGGCCAGCTCTGAGCCAAATTTTACCCAGGGGCCTTGGTAAGGCGTTGAAAAGGAAATCCACATCTGCACATACACAATTGAAAGTAATACTCAACAATGGCTATAACTATTAATCATAACTCTTTCACAATGACATCTGTACATAAAGTCAACAGTTCATTTTGTCCATTGGGCTGCACATCTCTATCCTCAGAACTGTGATGGGAGACACATTGCACAATACAGTATTGTTTCCAGACACACATAAAAAAGTAACCTCCAATTAAAATGAAGTAGATTTCCTGAATAGCAAAGCATCGAGAGGAACAGAAGGCAAGTCTCTTTTGTAATTTATTTTCAGCTGAAATAAGACAATGACCGCAGAAGCATTTAAAACATGAGACAGCTAAAGAAAAATACAGTAATGAAAATCATTAGGCTTACTGTACAACTGTTTGAAAAAAAACAAAACAACTATAAACAATCTATACTTGTAGACAGCGGTTTCTTGGTAATCTAGAACATTTATGTCTTTTTTTACTGAAGGTACCATTGCCAACAATATAACTAGCTTGCAAATCTTCCTGATGTCTTGTGCTTAGTTTGACCCACCATACACTATAAAACTATCAACAGTCTCAAGTGCCTTTGTGCTGTACTGTAGGAAGAATCTGGGCAATTACTATGCACTAAGATATGTAAATAGAAGCATATAGACAGAGGAGTGGTATATACCTCAAACAGTGCAGATCATATAGCAGTCTTGCTACACAAAGATTTAACTGCAGGATAGGGTATAAATCAATATTTGTGTTTATAATTTGGACAATAACCTTTATTTTTAGCTATCATGTTGTCTTAGCTGGGGATTCACTTAAAAAAAAAAAAAAACAACACCAGGGTTATTTCCCTGTTATATCATGACATTCAATTAAAAACATGGTATATTTAATAAAAGCTTACTGAATGCAAGATTTAGGAATGTTTCTTTAGACTGCCAGCACCATGTCCGTAGACACGGAGTGAACTTCCATTGCTATGCTGATGACACCCAGCTATGTTTGCTTCTGCCTGGGTGTTATTAGCTACTTGCCTTACAGACATCAAGCATTGCATGTCACAGAATCTTCTAATGTTGATACTCAGATAAAACAGAGGTTATGCTAGTGGGATCACAGAACCAACTAAAAGGAAATGTGGGATTACATGAGCTTGACCCTTGCAGTCTCTCATCAAAACTTAAACTAGAAATTAAGAGTTTGGGGGTCATCTTTGACCCTGATCTATCATTTGAGACTCATATTAGGAAATTTACTAAAGTATCTTTTTGCCGTTTCAGAAATATAGCCAAACTTAGACCAATTATTTCTGTATCTGATGCCCGAGAGACTAATGCATGCCTTTGTTTCATCTAGAATTGATCATTGTAATGCACGTTTTTCTGGTGTCCCAAAACGTGTGGTATCCTGCTTGCAGCTTGTTCAGAATACCACCGCTAGAATTCTGACTAAAATCAGGATAAGCAAACATATTACTGTTTTGGTCTATTTACACTGGCTCCCTGTGCAGTATAGAATTTATTTTAAGATTTTGCTGTTAACTTACAAGACCCTGAAGAATGTATTAGAACCTAGTTATTTGCAGGAGTTACTGACCCTGTATCTTCCAAACTGCACTCTGAAATCACAGGATGTGGGGCTGCTGGTTATTCCTAGGGTCAGACAGGAGGGCAGTTTCAGTGGAGTGAGCAGAGCGGAAGCCAGATTGGAGATGGTCGAGCAGAGAGTGGTTGGACAGGAAAGCAGAGAGCTGGCGGTTCAGTCTATTACTAACATGGTACTTGAATTGGGTAACATACAGAACTTTAATGACTCAACAGCTACTTATGTATTTTTTGGAGACCTTTACTATATATTATTACCACTAATGTGAGTTAAACCATTAGGCGTGACAACATTAAGCCTGTGAAAACACATGTTTAACATAACAAATCAAAACATTCACTGCAAAATCGCACCAGAGCGTGGTGTGCAGAAACAAGTAAAGATTTTTTAAGTATTGTTTTAAATAGTTTTTAAGTATGCTAGTTCATTGTATTGAGCTGCTATGTATCACAGAATGTCTAATGCACAGTCAGAAATAATATCAGATTAATGGGGAAGAAATTGTCTTACTGAGATTTAAATACATTGAAAAATGCTATCCAAAACATCTTTTTTTAACTTAACAACCCCCCCCCCCCCCACAAGAAAAGAAGAAATACAAATAAAATAAAAAAAAAACACACAAGAGAACAAAACTAAACACTCAGTGTGTTTACATGAGCATAAGAATTCCGATATTTTTCGGAAAACTGAGTTTTCCAAAAACTAATTCCGATATCAAAAGTCATGTAAACATAGTTTTCGGAAAAAGGATCGGAATATTCCTTAGGTCAGTTTTCGGAAAACAGCACCTAGAAATTTCCGATTCATTTAAATTAATCTGGTAATCTTGGAAGGTTTAAAGTTCTGGTTAGAGTCCACTTGACTGCTAAAACAAGAATGATGTTATATTTTATAATGTTACATATTTCCACATTTTACAAACGTGGAGGGATACATTTGATCATAAAACATGCTAAACAAACTGAGAAACACATTCCTAGGCTATTTAAATTCAGAAGCTAAAAACCTGGAAATGTAATCTTAACTGATTTTAGTTGGAGATAGGCACTCTTTAAAAACGTTGAAATATCTTGGGTATAGCTCTGTTGTATTCATACTTTTATAAGAAACAGATAAAAGAATAGAAACCTTCACAGTTTGTCTGCCAGATAAGAAATATAAATAAAATCGTAAACAACATGGATAAACTACTGTCAACCCCAAGGGAGTTGTTGGAAGTGGGTTGGTACTGGAGGAAACTATACCAATGAAGGAAATTTTTACAGTTTGGGTAACTCGTGTTGAGGACAATTCTGATAAGAAAGCTCTGGAACTAATAAAGCTAATCACATTTTAACATGTTTACAAGAGCAATATAACTTCACTGCAAAATATAACATTATATTTAAGAAGAAATACAAAAGCAAAGCAGATTTATAATTTAAGATTGATAACAGTAAGTATATTTCCTCTAAATTCCCTTGCACGTTTGGAAAATCAGGCAGAAAGTCAACTACTAAAAATATTCAGTAAAAAGTGAAACACCATTATCATTGGACTTTTTGGACCATTTCAATCTCTGTATTATGCTTGACACATACTTTATAAAAGTTAGTGTGAGAAAAAGTGGTCAATTAAGTACTTA
Source organism: Acipenser ruthenus (assembly GCF_902713425.1). Lineage (NCBI taxonomy): Eukaryota > Metazoa > Chordata > Actinopteri > Acipenseriformes > Acipenseridae > Acipenser > Acipenser ruthenus. The sequence goes on along the minus strand of NC_081192.1, from coordinate 12,473,435 downwards.
ATAAAAAATAAAAGTCTGAACTCTCAGTGTTAATATCATAATGGCATGTTTTTTTTTTAAATTATTATCTCAAGTAGCAAGTAAGACTGTCCTTACATTGAATCTTTCTTTCAAGGTCTGTTTTTCTCCTCAGACTCATCATCCCACAACTGAAAACAAAATTACATTTCTGTCAATCCCCTTGAAACTTAGATGAAAATCTGTTGCGGTATTTAATTTCAACATCACTGAGTGACTCAACCTCCACAATTTTTTTTTGTTTCTGAAATCCATGCATAGATTGCCCCCACATATTCCTGGGGTTTGCTTCCCCTGGATCGTTTCAAATGGTTGGGGATTGTGTTTTTGTGTGTGGGGAAGACAAGCTATGTCATTATCAAATAATTTACTTCCCCAAGCATGTGGAACTTCAAGTTTTAGAATGTAATTGAGAAAGATTATTTCACATTGTCTTTATAATAATGAAACCAATGATACTATAAATATTATACCTTGTTAAAATGTAAAAATAAATCAAGACTAATCTGTATTCAATCCTTTGTTGTAACTTATTATTATTTATTTCTTAGCAGACACCCTTATCCAGGGCAACTTACAATTGTTACAAGATATCACATTATTTTACATACAATTACCCATTTATACAGTTGGGTTTTTACTGGAGCAATCTAGATAAAGTACCTTGCTCAAGGGTACAACAGCAGTGTCCCCCACTGGGGATTGAACCCACAACCGTCCGGTCAAGAGTCCAGAGCCCTAACCACTACTCCACATTGCTGCCCTAAATGGCCTTATTGTGGCGGAAGTGCAAAAGCACAATTTTAAGATAGAAAACTCGCAGTATTTTTATGGTTAACGTATGATGTAATTAAATTATTGGTCAGAGCAGTTTCTTGCTAGTTTCATATAAAAAATATTCCTCTCAGAAGAATTGCCTTTGCACTTGCTTCAACAGGGTCGCTGGTGTTTAAGAATGATAAGTGACTATATTTATACTTATGATAATCAGTCAATAACTGATATTATGGTTTGTGTAAAACTGGTCACTGGAAATGAAACACATTGATTTTAACACCTATTTTATAACATTGTTGTCACGATTCCCTGCTGTCAATAAAAACCTTACTGTTTACCACTCCAAGCTGAATTCAATCTGCAAAAGGGTTCTATCTTCATCAATGTGATATCATTTGGCCCTAAGCTCTTCGATGCTAATATGTACAAAAATACATAAACAAATAAAATGACCACAGGGACGAAGACATGGTACCATAGAAGTATTTTCCATTACAGAACAACAAGGTAAATGTCTGGGATGGCAGATTATAAAGAGCACAATATTGCAACACAAGCTGTGTAGGACCTACATTATTAAATGTACCGCTGGGTATTCCCCAGTATCTTCTAATCAATAAATGTCTTTTTTTTTTCTTTTATATTGACTCCAGTAACACTGCTTTTACTTTTTTATACTGAATCCAGTAACACTGCTTTTACTGTAAGTGTACCCCATGGATATGATATGAAAAAAACACAGTGCCACCTACTGAACATGAATTGAATGGTTGTTGGATTACATCTATATAACAATAAAAGTTATATAGATGTATTTTCCATAGCAAAGAAGAAAATGGCACACTGGAGTTAACATACAGATTTATGTTTTCTATGCAAACAAAATATTAAAAATAAGCCATGTTCTACAACCTTTAATTTCAGCCCAGGGCAACATTTGTTCTAGAAGTGATTTAACTTTAAAACGATACTCTACATATTTTAAATCCAATGTAATTAAAGTACTAATTCAGTTGTAACAAGATAATATTAATGAATATATATGCCTATTATTGCTAGGATAAAACTTAATTAGTAGTATTATAAAGCATTTTAATGACTTTCTGACAAATCTTGTGAGAGCTTACTGTACAGTGACAAAAAAGGTCAGATTGCATTTATGTTAGTTTAATCACAGAGAACAGATAAGATCCTGGAGCAGCAGCAGATATATTTCTTTGAGACACAAAAGAGCTTAAATTCTCATAATGACCAAGGTCTTTAGGGAATATTCAGATAGTTAGCAACAACAACAACAAAAAAAAGAATATACTTTTAGGTAAATGTGTTGGGATGCAGTTTGTTGATTGTTTTGAGGGATACCTTAAAAAAAGATGTAGTGTCCTCAGTAAGCTATTTGACAGATTGTGCTTGGTGACCCCAGCACACATTTCACCAACTCAGTCAATATAAATCTACAGGAATAAAATCCTTCCTCCATGAAGCATTTTCTTTGGAACTCTTATTATGTTTATGGATTTCTTGTAATTATTTATGTACTTTAGCCATGTATTTTACCCCCATTTTGTCCCCAGTTTGAAATGCCTTTGACTTCACAGCTGCATTGGACCTACATACCGACTGAATGGACTGAAGATCAACAGGTCATTCCTGCCGTCCATCCGGTCACTTACACAGCTGCCAAGCTATTACAACATGGAGGCCAGAGTACAGCTTGGCTGGTCTCTACTTGGCCATGTCTGGCACCCAGCTTATTTTCTTCCTTAGTTCACAGGAACGCAGTGACTAATACAGGATCTATGAGTCCTAGCCCTAGATCGATAATCATTTTTCTGTAAACCTACAAAATGTGAACTACTGCACGGACAGCACTTATTTACGTAGGCTAGGTAGGGTGAGTTTCTATTTTTTTTTTTTAATAACTCATATTGTTTTTGTTGGTGACAAAAGAGAGACAAGTTTGTGTATAGATGCGTCACATGAAACAATCGGCTGAAGTGCAGTTTACAATAGGCTGTAAATGCACCCTGAGCTTTCCTAAGATCACCATCCAACAAAGAAATGCCACAACTGAATGGGAAATGATCTAAGCCATCTAAAATGACATTCATGGCAGACTTTTTACAGTCAGTTGGCGCAAAAGTAGCAAGCTCTGCATCTCCCACCACGCTTCTGCAGCATATGTGACTCACTAGGTTTGTCACTGGCGTAGCTACTTGCATGCATATAAGCAAGTGTCACAGTGTTTATATTATTGAAAACAACATAGATTGAGATGAAATGAGCAACCACCTTTAAAAAACAAACAGTCTGCATTAGGGCTAACACATCAATCAATCAATTGTTTAAATTTCATTTTTTTATTGAGGTGGATGTGCATCACCTTCATTAAAAAAAAACACGTTAAGAAATGAAAGATGTTTAATGGGCACATTAATAGGCTCTGGGGTAGAAAGACAAACAATCACAATATTACAGATTACATGGCTCATTAATGGCATTTACATGCAGCAAATAAATTGGTTTGAAATAATTGTAGCAGCCTAAATGCTTCTGATAAAATGTTATAATTCACATCTGGCATTTCTTTCTCCGTCTGTCTATAGTGGAGGGAGCCAAAGGGAATTAAAACATACATTTGAATCTAAAACATACATTTGAATCTGTAAAAATAAAACATTTCTGTTAAATGTCTCCTTTCTCTTTTTCCATCTGTTTCACACATTTCCAGTGTCGATGGGAGCTTGATAATATTATCTCTGTGCCCCACATCCTCCATGAAGATTCAGTTTGATACTACACACAGTCTGATAATGGTCTGGTTTAAAACCAAAAAGCTGAATGAGACTTTAACTTGTTTACTTTTTTTGTATTGTTACTTCAAGGATTTTACCCATTTTCTATCACCTGCACATCTGTTAGTATCTCATTATACAATATAAAATAATACGAGTTTACTTTTCAGAGTATTTTAAAAAGTCTGTCTCAGCAAAATCTGTTTAAGGACTACAAAGTCAACTATTTCTTAAGCCTTCACTATTACAAGTGATTAATACTTGTCTTTATATTTGATTATCTCCAAACTTATTGTGGCCTTTTTTGAAACAAGCAAAACAATTCGGTGAAAGGAATCAAACAATATAGTTGCCTATAACTATCAAGAAACTATTTAATTACAGAAAGGAGCATTTCAATTATTTCACTTACTTCAAAATAGGGACCGGTGGCTCTTTGTTAGACATGGATTAGGGACAGATTGTTCACTACAAGTGTTGACCCATAATATTGATGTTTTGACACATACAGTAAAAACTGTTCATTTTATATGTCGTTTTTTAATGGGTTCTGCTATGCACTAACACATGTTAGCAACCATAGCTGCTAACAATTTCTCAAAAAGAATATTTACTGATACTGTATGTTCAAACATCCCCGCATGTACTAAAAATGTAAGGTTTCTAATATCATGAATATTCTAAATTTGTTGAATGGTCCCATATATATGACATAGAAAAAACAGCATACTGCAATTGAAACAACCTTTTTAAAACTTCAGAAGGAGAAAAGATACATCATTTTCATGTGTGGAACTACAAAATGAGACAGACCTTAAGGTGTTTCATGTGGAATAGGAAACGTGAGAATAAGGCAGATAATAAACCATTGCAAAGTTACACTGTAGTCAAAGAATCTACACGGACACTTTCCTCAAGACCAGATGTTTTAAATCTTGTCCCAAGGCAGAAACAACATGACAATTAAGATGTATGTGGTGATGTGGGACTGTGATACATTGTGGGAGATTATGCTGTTAAGAGAACATTGCATCTCATTTAAGGGTAACAGGAATCTGGTTTATCTAATATGAATAATCTTTTTAAATTGATGATTTTTACTGACTATTAATATGGTTTTCAATCATACAGTCTAAATACAAATACAGACACATTTATATACATTTATGTGGTTGAACTGAATTCTCACCAGTGCCTTAATTTGATAAACTTAATTGCCGGAATACTGTAAATGTGTGTATATATATATATATATATATATATATATATATATATATATATATATATATATATATATACTTGCTAATTTACTATGTCGTTAATACAACTTTGTGAGAAGAGCAGTTTAAACACTTACGATATGCTTGGTATACACAAAACTTCACAACAAAACACCTTAAAGAATACAACTTGTATAGGCTATAATAATCAATCACTAATACAAAACATAACTTCATATGTTCTGGTCAGGCATCACTGTTAGTATTTCAGTATTATGGTGTTGATGTGCTGATTGTATATTAAATAAAATATTCATACAAATTCACCTGACTATTTTGTGAACACAGACCATTATCTGTACGTAATATAAACAGGTGGTTAATATATATATATGTGTGTGTATGTGTACTTTTTAACCCTTTGTGTATTAGTATTTGAAGTGTGTGTTCCTAATAGATTAGGTACAGTTTACATTTCTGTTTTCAATAAACAAAGAGATAAATTACAAATTATATTTTTATATGTATTTACAAAATAAATAAAAAATAAAAAATCTGTATGAGCGCTGGAAAGATGACGCTGCGCGTAATGCATACATTGGAACTAGGTTACAAAGATAGAAGGATCAGAAATTCTGCAGCTTGAACTTTTAAATAACAAAATGTTCTGTTTTATACCCAGGTAAAACACAGCCTGTATTCCATCTAGCAAGCTTACTTTTTTAGTCAATTGGTGTAATGGTAACATTTTAATAATACACATACATACACTATTTCTAATCAACTAAACATATAGTTAAGGCAGTTCAAAGCGCTTGTTGAAAAAAGGTGTGCTATAATTATTAAACTCTTATTTTAATCGCGTATTTAAATATAATAGATGTGATCTTTTGTATTTGCACACTTTTTAAATTCCAGTTTAACAGCTGTTAACAACAGTTATACAGGTTGAAATGAATGAGAGGGAACATGCAATAAGAAAAATAAAAAAATAAACAAAACTGTCAAATAATTTTAAAACAAAATGACCTATGTAGTTAGAACACCCTCTGACCTTAAATGTATTGATCATGTCAACATTTCATTCACACGCTTCATAACCAATTGAAGCAAGTACCACTGTTGTAAATGATCTTTAAATACTGTCTGTGTGGGATCACATTAATATATATATATATTGCATTACAGCCATAATTGATATAATGGTGTTACTTAAATTACGGAAAGCTTTACCAGTAAAATGTGGCGACTAAAAAAGCATAGAAATGTAATAAAACTAAACAAAAAAATAAAAAAAATAAAAAAAGCTAAAAAAAAACCCTTACCTGATGAAGCTTTATAAACCGGGTATTCAACTTGTAGATCGGCGATGACAGCTTTGTCAGAGAATCCACAGATGGAGTTCAGTTATGAGATGGATGTAGACTGGGATGAAGTCCTAGTGAGTTCCTTTGGAAGTGGTATCCAACATCAGGAAGATGGTACTATTATTATTATTATTATTATTATTATTATTATTATTATTATTATTACTATTATTTATGAAAAAATACAATATTTTCTTTACAAGAAACCGGGGTCCAGTTAACGCAAGATAAACGTTGACACGTTAATGTCTTTACATACTTTAAAAAAAAAATTAAAACAATTTAAAATATATATATAAGATATTTTTGGTTTTCAGTGATATTTACTGCTTCTAAATCTAACTGCTCTCTCACTTCACCAGCAAGGAATTATCCGCATGAGACTAAACAGACACACATTGCACACACAGTAGGCAAGCAAGCAGGAGCTCCTCCTCAACGAGCCACTGGCCGGCGGGCTCAGTTACGCTTAAAGACACATTACCTGTATGGGTGTCTGATCTGACTGACAGCTTGGTGCACAGGGGATTCACATTTCTAAATGAAAGTGTAGATGTGTGAATCAGTTGATTAACACCTGCGCAGTTAAAGATTGTGTGATGTGAGTATACGGCATCTGAAGAAGAGATTAGGTTATACCCGTGCACTGCCGAAATGAACAAATGAGCAGATATGTTAGTAGTAAAGAGATAAAGCTATAGCTAAATTGTCGGTAATGCAAAGCATGTTGATGTTCACATACAGGTGATGTTCATCTCTGAAGATAACTGATGCATAGGAATACGGTGTCTACAGTACTAGTATGTATGCATAATTAGATATGAGAAACCAGCCATTCCAACACACATACATTTTCAAGGATTTAAGGAAATGCATTAGGGAGTGGTTAACATGTTGAAAACAGGAGGTACTAAATAGAGGAGAAACCTCAAAATGGAGCGAGGTAACCAGTGATGTACAACAGGGATCAGTATTAGGTCCTCTGCTATTCCTAATCTACATTAATGATTTAGATTCTGGTATAGTAAGCAAACTTGTTAAATTTGCAGACTACACAAAAATAGAAGGAGTGGCAAGCACTGTTGGAGCAGCAAAGGTCATTCAAAATGATCTAGACAGCATTCAGAACTGGGCAGACACATGGCAAATGACATTTAATAGAGAAAAGTGTAAGATATTGCAAGCAGGCAATAAAAATGTGCATTATAAATATCATATGGGAGATAGTGAAATTGAAGAAGGAATATATCAAAAAGACTGAGGAGTTTATGTTGACTCGGAAATGTCTTCATCTAGACAATGTGGGGACGCTATAAAAAAAAAGGCCAACAAGATTCTCGGATATATGTGAAAAGTGTTGAATTTAGATCAAGGGAAGTAATGTTAAAACTTTACAATGCATTAGTAAGACCTCATCTAGAATATTGTGTTTAGTTCTGGTCACCTTGTTACAAAAAGGATATTGCTGCTCTAGAAAGAGTGCAAAGAAGAGCGACCAGAATTATCCCAGGTTTAAAAGGCATGTCGTATGCAGACAGGCTAAAATAATTGACTCTATTCAGTCTTGAACAAAGAAGACTACACAGTGATCTAACTCAAGCATTCAAAATAGGTATTGCCAATGTCGATCCAGGGGACTTTTTCGACCTGAAAAAAGAAAGGTCCAGGGGTCACAAATGGAGATTAGATAAAGGGGCATTCAGAACAGAAAATAGGAGGCACTTTTTTACACAAAGAATTGTGAGGGTCTGGAACCAACTCCCCAGTAATGTTGTTGAAGCTGACACCCTGGGATCCTTCAAGAAGCTGCTTGATGAGATTCTGGGATCAATAAGCTACTAACAACCAAACGAACAAGATGGGCCAAATGGCCTCCTTTCATTTGTAAACTTTCTTAAGTTCTTATGTTCTTATTTAGTGTATGTAGTGCATTGGTTCTAAAAACTATAACGGCTGGTCTGTATATATATATCTGATTGGTTTATGTGTCAAATGCATTGGTTCGCGTATACACATAGTTGATTTGTGTTGAAAATGTACTGGTTGGTTTGTTTGTACAATATATTGGTTTGAATGTTTAATACTGTAGCATGCACGGGGGAAGGCAGCAGCAGGGCTGGTAGGTGACGAAATCACACACAAAGACATAAGCCCGATATACGCTCCTTCAAGGGAGCTGGCTCTTTTGTACAGTGGTATCGGCGCTATGCTTTACTGCGAGAAATCCCCAGACAGTTGGATTTAGATTTAGATCGGGACTTTGACTTGGCCATTCCAGAACCTTGCTTTTATTCTTTTTTAACTTTCTCCAAATGTACTGACTATCAGCGTGACCAAATAGCTTTATTTTTGTTTCATCACTCCACAAAACCATAGACCAGAACTCAAATCCATCATTCAATTGCCGTTTTGCAAGCTTTAAGTGATTGTCTTTGTGGCTTTTTGGCCTACGACCATTGAGACCTTCAACATGCAATACTCAACCTGTGGTTGAAATGGGAACCCCAGTCCCACTTGCAACCAATTCACTTTGAATATCTTTGCCAGTCAATCTCGGATTGTTATTAACCTTCCTCACAATTCTTCCACTTGTTCTTGGTGAAAGAACCTTCTTTCTTCCAGACTGAGGGAGCATTGTGACAGTACCATGAGTCCTGTACTTCTTGATAATAGAAACAATAGTTGAAATTGCAATACTCAAATACTTGAAAATCTTGTATCCTTCTCCGGCTTTATGACAATAAATAATTTTCTGGTCTTCAGATAGCTCTTTACTTGTCCCATATTGACTTACTGGTAATGACAGCAATCCAATCATCCTATGCCAAACCCTTTTATACTCTATAAGAATGTCCATCTACAATCCAGCATTTTCTAGAATTAGGTTCTGCACTATCATATTGAAATGTCTAGCAGCTTGTAGACAATACTATCATAGCATCAAAGTGTATGAATACTTTTACTTAGCATTTTTGGAGTTTTGCAAAAAAATTGCTGAAATAAATAATTGTATCTATTTCTTGTAACTTTTTTCCTCCTCCACAAGAGCAAGACTTTTGGAACAAAAGATTTTTCCTATAATTATTTGTTTTTGAGAATTATTTGTTTGTGTTTTCAAAATGACATTTTGAATTACAAAAAGAAAAATCTGTTGGGAGGATCTCATCTGGCCCAGAGGATTTGTTTATTTTAAGAGCCCCTAGTCCCTTTAACACTTCTGCCTCTGTTATGCTAAAGTTATTTAAAACTGGATAAAAACAGGTCGAAATGTGGGGCATGTTGTCCGTATCCTCCTTTGTAAAAACTTGTGAAAAGTAATAATTTAATATATTTGCTTTTTATTTCTTCGTCTATGATTTTGCAATTTGTATCTCTTAGACATTTAACCTCCTCTTTGAATGTTCTCTTGCTGTTATAATATTGAAAAAACATTTTGGAATTGGTTTTAGCCCCCTTATCAATGTTAATTTCTGTCTCTCTCTTGGCCTTTCTAACGTCCTTTTTGACTTGCGTTTGCAGTTCCAAGTACTCTTTCTGTTTCTGGTCCCTTTTAAATGCTCTGTAAAGTGCCTTTTTTCACTGAATATTTTTTTTAATTGATCTATTAAACCATTTTGGCCATTTTGTTTTAGATTTAGATTTTACATGCAGTTTAGATCTCCAAATTCTCCACTGTCGTGAGAAAGTGACATAGCACGTACTTATCATGTACATTCCTCATACTATAGGAAGTACACGACCAAAACCATTGCTGTAGTTGAGCTGGAACGCTACTTTTTTTCTGTAGGCAGAACCTTAACTTAAGAATCTATACCGATTTGTTATGAAAATGCTTATATGGCGCCTGATCGCTCTATTTTCGGTGCCTGGGCACCAATGAAGCAATCTCTTTTCCATGGGGAAATGAAATTATTCGTTCTGCGCCTTGCTATTAGGAACAAAAAAATATGTGTCTGGTTCCCTACATACCAGTTTTGATGGTACACTCCAAATAGAGACTCTGATAAGCGGCACATATTTTAAATGTTTGCAGAGTCAAGAGTCCACACATCTCCCACACAATTGTCTGATTCAGTCAGTCGTCCTTGTCATGCAATGAAGAGAAAATTAGAAACTTCTATTACAAACTAGTACTACTTTAAGAAGGTGTGGCTGGGTGTTTTGTGTTGTGTTATTATTATTTAAAATGTATGTGTTTGTGCACAGGTGTTTTAGGTTGGCAAGGAAGGGTAGACTGTGCCTGAACAAGCAATCAAGCCCAGCTGCTTAAAAGAGGCAGGAACCTCTCACTCTTGGTTTGGTATTGTTCAAAGGAGGAAGGTAAGTTAAGAGAAACAGATAAAAATTGCTACTTGTGCTGGCTTTACACCGGCACGATACTTGTTTGTTGTGTTTTAATTGTTGTCTGTTTTGTTTTGGCCATTGTGCCGTTTGTTTAGTATAAGTGTTTGTTTTGTGTTTCAACCTTTTGGTTTATTAAATACGCACATCAGCGTTTCACCTCTCAGTACTGTGTGTGTCTCTTCCTGGTCTGTCGTCACCACCAAGCCATCTTTGTGATAGAAGGCTAACAATGTTTTTAGTAAAAATGTTGGCAAAGAATACAGCAAAAGTGCATGCCAGTGGACATGGGTTTAAAGCTGCTTTGTATATCAGTCAGTGCAGAGACCGGTGATTGGAATGAATGACTGCCCTTGCAACTAGATAAGTATACCACTTTGTGCCCTAGGGGTGACATTGTAAATTTGCAGGGAAACAAGGTGTATGTTAAGCTATAATTTGGTGGGGAATGTGTAACCATGTTTTTCCTGTGTCTGACTTAGCTAGGGGAGGTTAATCAATGGCAGCCCTGACAGATTTTTGTTTTTGTAATTCCCCACCAAAGTTTGGAAGTAATCAGCCAACAAGTAGCCAAACTGAGTTTTGTAAACCAGCCAAAAACTGCACTTATATTTAAGATTTTATATATATATATATATATATATATATATATATATATATATATATATATATATATATATATATATATTTATTTATATATATATATATATATATATATATATATATATATATATATATATATTTATAAAGATTTTATATAAGTAAGTAATGTTATAAACTATTTATTAATGTATGTGCTTGGTAGGTCCAGGGGAATACTATGTATTCAGAATGTAGTGTAACATTAAATTGACCAGAACTGTCGGCAGATATAAATAAAATAAATTAAAAAGCAATTGTAATTGTACTGATACAGTTTTTAAATTGGTGACGAATAAAAAATAGCATTTGTGTAATTTTACTGATGCAGAGCTACAGAAAAAAGACAAGGAAAGGATGTGTTATATGATACAGGGCATTGTAGTGACTGAAGTTTTGCCCTGGTGATTACCTCATAATCGAAAGGAATAGAAAAAAACACCCATGATAAAAATAACCAAAAAATAACCAAACCACCAAAGCCAACATTTACCTGCTAGATGCTTTCAAAACAAGCCAAACACCAATCTGGCAGCACTGATCAAGAGGGAGTAGCCTAAAAGTTGCATGCGAGACGCATGCATTACCTATTAAATGTTACCTTAAGTTCATATACAACGCAAATTCATATCATTTGTTTGAGAAGCCAATATTTTAATTGGCTTTCCAGTACTTTCACATTTAGGACTGCACCACTTGCCAAAACATGGTACGACTTAAAAGGGAAAGTAAATCACCTTCTAACACAAAACATCCGTGCAAATTGACCAACAACTTTTTTTGTGTGTGCATGGAAACAAGTCTGAAATCTGTACCATATGTTCACAAGACTTCAGCAGTGAAGATCATGTTTGTGACGGAACCTCATGCACTTTCTACAATAACTAAAGGCCATACCAAGCAAGTCTTTATTAACATCTGAGATCTGCTGGAAGTAGCCCTGGCATGCTTCTTTGACCAAATAGAATAAAAGCATTTAGTAGGAGGGGTTTAGAGACCTCTATTTTCAGTAGTATTATTTTTTTAAAACAATTTATTCAACGTTTCAAATTATTGATTATTGCCATTTGCAGGTGAAGCATAAAGTGCATTATATTTTGGTTGTTTAAATTTTAAATATATATATAGAAAGATTTTTTTTTCACCCTCTACGTTCATGTTTGGTGATCGGACAGCTGATTGCTTTAAGTTTAGACTTTTCTGTCCCTTAACAATAAGATGCAATTCATTGTATACAATCCTTAAGTAGCATATATCATGGGTAGATACCAAGGACAAAAAAGTCATGTTTGTACCCTAAAATGTATTAAATTAGCATAGGTGGTATTTTGTACTTGTGATCCTATATTATTGCTCAGCACAAGACTTTAGGGACCGTGTATTGAGTAAAATCTCTTAAACGTAATTCATAGAGCAAGATTTGTTGACGAAGAAAAAATCCCCTGCTGGTTCAAAAAGACAAATACTAGGCTTAACATCAGTTTGCTGCAAGATTTATAGAATGAAGTTCTAGAAAGTTAAAAAAATGCCCATGTGGATTAGCATCTACTGAGGAATTTATTAAACTGGTATGGGCTACTGGTATACTGGATCCTCAGTAACAAAAAAAATAAATAACATTATTATTATTGTGGTGTTTTAGCTAAGGAAGGACACGAAACAGATATGCAGCTCAAAACAGCAGGCTCTTTATTCATCAGCAGCAGGTGATCATACCGGCACGCAGAACGATTCACCACTCACTGGAATCCCCAACACTGGCTAGTTCGCAGTCTCTTTTACAACCCACGACCCCTAAATATCGGAACAATGTGAATTAACTTCAGCCAATCAGTGGCTGTGATCTGTCTCATTCCCCCTGACTCCTGCCAGGTGCACTGATTAATTTCGGGGGCCTCTTTCCCATGCTTTGAGAGGGGTCAACGCTGGTGCAAGTTGCATCCATAGCCCAGTGTGGTAACCAGGTTCTGCAACCAGGAGAAGGCACTTTTGCACGCTGACAAGCATGGGTGCAGCCCATGGTGGTTCAGCAGCACAGTCCAACACAAACACACAGACCAAGGTTCCGCCCGTATTATTATTAGTATTATAAGAATGTTATGTAGTGGGAAATGTAGGCAACTAGGTTAGCCTATTGTAGATTTACTACCAAACATTTTGACTGGATATTTTTTATATCATTAGCGTAACCTAAAGTGCTGGATTTTAGGATTGTTCAAGCTACTGTTCTTGTATATATTATATATGTACGTGTATAATATGTATATGCATATATATATATATATATATATATATATATATATATATATATATATATATATATATGCAGTCACATTTTTCTTGCAATGCATGGATAGTGCAAAGAATTATCTTATGGAATGTTTTTTTTTTTTTTTTTGCTGTCTGTGTTTTACGATATGTCTGGGTTTTTGTTTTGTGTCCTTCGCTTTTTTTTTGGTGGCCAAATGAAGCAGGCTGCACTAAACAACTTTATGGAAACCTAGTTAAAGAAAGCTGTACAATATCATTAGTCACCCAAGTCCAAACTGGAACACAGACAGAAACATTTAAATATACCCTCCCGTATTTTAACATTAATTCAGTCTTTTGCATTTGGATGGAGAATTTCTCTACCTAAAAGAAAACTACATGGAAACTCAAATTACCCAAAAGGGTACTACCAAAATAACTTTAGAAAAAGGTTTAATTTGTGCATGTAACCACACCACTGTGAACTGTTGGTGATTATCTTTGGTTTGTGTCCAGGTGCTGTATAGAGTGGCCATTCTGAGGCCAGAACTCATGCAAAAAATGATCTAAATGATCTTACATTGATACAATGAAGAAGCTTTCATTAGAATGGAATGTCTGAGTGAATCTTAGTAATTTTGAAAAAAAAAATGTCACATTCATATGGTACTGTACTTTACGTTGTAATAATTAACATCCAATTAGACTTGCATTAAGTAATTAGTAATTACTCTACAAAGGGATGATTCTGACGATACCTTGTGGAGTAACTTTGCCTTTGTTTCACCTCAAAGAGGAAACCTAGCTGTATATATTCAAATGTATTAATGATTCACTATTTGGTGATGTTGGTCAAATGCACTTTGATTAATAGTGCATTTGACCTTTCAGTAACATGCAAACATTTGTATAAACAAATGCATCAACTATTAGCAGACAATAGTGCCCCAAATGGCCAATATATCACATGTTATAGACTGCTGACTTTTCATCCCCCATTGCTTAGCATAATTTTAGTTTTCAGAATAGTGAAAAAGCTGAAACAGTTGCAGATATCTGATTTCTCAAAAGAGGACTCAGTCTTTATTACACATGAAAAAGACTCCAAGTGATTGTTCAAATATACAAGCAAGACCAAGAACACTTGAAAAAAACAAGTGAAATGTATACAGTACTTATATATTGGTATAATAAAATACTTTTTGACTGTACTTTTTTGTAATTATTATTCAAATATTGGAAAATAATCACAGTACCTGTAGGAAATATGACTGACAGTGGACAATAGTGCAATAAGTCTGCTTTGGGCACTATACCCACACTTCAGTCCACTTCATCCCTGAAAGTAATAACACTTCACTAGTTTGTGTGTTTGCATATGTTCAGTGTTTTTTTTCTTTCTTTCTTTTTGATGCTTCTGATCAAAACTCACTCAACCCAAATCCACTTTTCTCTTTCAAACAAGTTATGTGGCAATTTGGGTTCACAAGGTTGCTTCAGTTTTTTTACTTGTGTGCTGCTGTATATTATTCTGCCTCTAGAGAGCAGGGCTGTATAATGAATTGTGATTAGTTTGACTCTTGTCAAAGGGCAACTGAATCTCAGCAAAAAGTTAAGCAAATGATATGCGGAACAAAATATGTATTCAACAATTTTTGCAACATGTGCTTAAAAGTGCACCCTGTAACAGTATAAAATATATACTATGTTGCTGACCCAGGTATAAAATCCATGGGACTTGCCAGACTGACAGTCAGGTTTCCATTGGTTTTAGACTGACAAGACTTACAAACAATGCCGGATTCCATAATCAACAGGTTTCGGATTGTAAGGATATCACACCATTATTTTCAATAGGGATTTTGTTGAGAACTCAAAATTACGCTGATAAAAAAATACTGGTATGTAGAGGGCCTGTGTATTTGGTTACTGTCTCTTTAACACTAGAACCGCCATGGCAGTCATTTTGATGGTTTGAGGTAGGGGTGCAACAATTAATCGATGCATCGATTATTGATCATCTGTCCTTAAATTTCCTGAGCTTTGATTACATATTGGTGAATCGATGCATCAAATTAGAAAGCAGTTTGAAGTCTCCTGTTGCCAGTTTGCATTATGACCTTGAATGTGTGAGAGTGAGCTTCTTTTAGTGCTAGTACAGTAGATTAGTGCATTACTAGGATACACACTTGAGGCCTCTACATTTGCATTTGACAAGCAAAATCAGAAGTGGGCCTACTGTATTCAAGTTTACTACATTTAAAAATTAAGGCAATACGTATTTTATTTATGTTTTCAGTCTATTAACTCGCTTCCCGGCCTTGGAGGTTGATCGGTTCAGCCTCACCTCAGTGAGGGCGGTTCTCTGAGTAGTCAAGGGGAAACCCCTATTCTGTCACAAGCACTTAGACTTTATTCTAGCAGTCCCTTTACGCAGGCCTGGCTCCTGCCTCATGAAGTGTCATACAAAAAAGTAATTGGTATTCTGTACTGATTTTCTCTTGGCTTCAATCCTTCATTCACATACAAAAGTCTCCACAGGGATCAGTATTATGTCCTCTGCTCTTTCTAATCTACATTAATGACTTAGATTCTGGTATAGTAAGCAAACTTGTTAAATTTGCAGATGACACAAATATAGGAGGAGTGGCAAACACTGTTGCAGCAGCAAAGATCATTCAAAATGATCTAGACGGCATTCAGAACTGGGCAGACACACGGCAAATTAATTTTAATAGAGAAAAGTGTAAGGTCCTGCACGCAGGCAATACAGATGTGCATTATAAATACCATATGGGAGATACTGAAATTGAAGAAGGAATCTATGAAAAAGATTTAGGAGTTTATGTTGACTAAAAAATGTCTTCATCTAGACAATGTGGGGAAGCTATAAAAAGGCCAACAAAATGCTCAGATGTACAGTGAAAAGTGTTGAATTTAAATCAAGGGAAGTAATGTTAAAACTTTACAATGCATTAGTAAGACCTCATTTAGAATATTGTGTTCAGTTCTGATCACCTTGTTACAAAAAGGATATTGCTGTTCTAGAAAGAGTGCAAAGAACAGCAATCACAATTATTCCTGGTTTAAAAGGCATGTCGTATGCAGACAGGCTAAAAGAATTGAATCTATTCAGTCTTGAACAAAGTAGACTATGCGTCAATCTGATTCAAGCATTCAAAATCCTAAAAGGTACCGGTATTGACAATGCCTACCCAAGGGACTTTTTCAACGTGAAAAAAGAAACAAGGACCACAAATGGAGATTAGATAAAGGGGCATTCAGAACAGAAAATAGGAGGCACTTTTTTACACAGAAAATCGTGGGAATCTGGAACCTCCCCAGTAATGTTGTTGAAGCTAACACCCTGGGATCCTTCAAGAAGCTGCTTGTTGAGATTCTGGATTCAATAAGCTATTAACAACCAAACGAGCAAGATGGGCCAAATGGCCTCCTCTCGTTTGTAAACTTTCTTATGTTCTTACAATATTTTTATTATTATGTATTTCTTAGCAGATGCCCTTATCCAGGGTGACATACACTTGTTACAAGATATCACATTATTTTTACATACAATTACCCATTTATACAGTTGGGTTCTTACTGGAGCAATCTAGGTAAAGTACCTTGCTCAAGGGTACAGCAGCAGTGTCCCCCACCTGGGATTGAACCCACGACAGACAGTCATGGATAGAAGAGTTTTTTTTTTTTTTTTTAATAGTTATAGAGATCAATATTCTCAGTATTGATCAATAATGTGTTAATGTTCCCCAAGATTAGCTTTGTTTCATCTGTTAATTGTTTCATAATGCATCTTGGTTGCTGTCGACCTGATAACAGTTGATTGTAAACACCTTGCAATAGTAAGGGACATTCAAAAAAGAAAGCAACTCAATTGACATCATTGATCCTGAATATTTGTTTATTCATGATACTGTTAATCCAATTAAATATCTCTCCCCATTTTATTTTCTGATTGCATAAACATAAAGTACAATTTCTCTAAATAGTCACCCTCCATTTAACAAGGCAATTCAATTATTTGTACAGTCTAGTTCTCTACACAGGAGATATGTATGATTATCAGATCAGAATAATGTGATCTTTATAACTCAGCATTGTCAAGAAAGAATTCTTCATTAGCTTACCTCTTCACTCACAGGAGGATTGAGATTCTTCTTGAGTTTCATTATTTCACTGGTTGACTTTAAAACAGAAAGTCACAGAAGAGTGTGCATTCAAGCCTCTCAGAATCACAGCACTAAGAAATCAAATGTCATTAGCTTGATACAAACCACTGAAAACTGCAATTGTATAAACTCATTAAGTTGGAAATAAACCATTCCGTTGCCAAAGAAGAACAGTTAGAGCTACCTGAATAATGTATTATTAAATGTATTAAGAACAGTACAGGCCCAATGTACAGACATCAATCTTATAATATTTTATTTCATATGTACTAGGTAAGATGAAATCACCTGCAGATACATTTAAGAAGTGGATATAATTGGCTTCATCTTTGATGACAATTGGGTTATTACAAATGTTGCTTATTACTGTAGGGCTGGTGCTTCATAAAGTACATTTTTTTACATATAATAATCTGCATCTGTGGACTTTTAAAACAGTCTTAATGCCAAGATGATAATACGCTATAGTCCATTAGGAGTGTGTGCATTTTCAAGTCCTAACCTTAAGAACAGGTTTAATACATTATTTTGGATGCAGAGGGGCAAATTCCCAAAAGAAAAACAAACCTGGTAATTTAGCAAAATGTTAAATAAATAAGTTGGTGTGTTCATTCAAGGTCCCATGTGAAGGCACCATTTAAATAACACATTTAAATAACAGTATACACATAATAATACAAAAGCAGCAATTTTAAAGTTACATTAAAACCCACTAAGATAAGAAAGCCATTTTATAAAAGTGCATTTTCAGTCTTGACTTAACAAAATATGGCATAACAGGGCAGTTAATTGGTGGAGTAAATGCTGAAGTGAATATGGACTTACATGTTTTTGATTGCCTAAGTGTAAGGGGTTTTGCTCTACTGCGGCAAATCACCAACATATTGCAGTGCTTATTTGTAATGGTTAAGACTTGAAAATGCACCGCAAGTGTTTGAATTGGTTGGATTCTTATTGCATCACATATCAATTACAAAAGGTAAACAATGAGACTGAAGCTTTAGAAGCTATCTAGGGATACTTACATTGTATGATTTATATTTTGTGATTCAATATGTTATTCTATTCTTAATCTGTATTTGTCAGCTTTTGATATTTCTGATTGACAGTACAGCTAACTACCTGTATTATTGTTGTCTTTTGGCCTATTTTAAATTACTTTGTTGCAGGAGGGAACCGTTTTGAGAAATCCCAAATTCATTAAAAAAAAAAAACCAGAGTTTATTTGGATTAAGTTAACAAGTTATTGTCCCATAGCATTTCACCAGCACTAGAAAGTGAATTGAATTGTTGGCTTTATGTCTTTGTGTTTGGATCCTTAAGTGGGCACATTGAATGGACTACTGCATGAACCATTATATTTGAATCATTTTTTGGAAACAAGTGCTTAAAAATAAAAGACAATGCAAAACATAGTAGAACTAATGAAACATGTATTTAATGCAAATTAATCATTTATAAAACCAGCTTTCAAATACTCTTTTTCTCAATTGCATTAAATTGAAAAGTTATCTTGTTATTAATTACCAAACTCTATTACAGCTACAGCATATCATTTCTCTATTAATGTAATGACCAGGTTTATAATTTAAATGGGGATCAAGTGTGTACTGCATTCTTCAAATGCAGTCAAAATATTCAACATAAGTGAACTAGTATGTGGCAATAGATCAGTTTTTTTTTAATAGAAAACATTAAGTTATAATGCTAAACATTAAAAACATACAGAAAGACCAAGTACTATGATATCTAATCCCGTAGGTGATATTATATTATATGAAATTATATTTTTTATTAGCCTCACTGATCTAATGACATTTTCTTTCCCCTGCATCAGAAAAACATTACCATTTTGCTTCAGTTAGATAATAAATGACAGTACTTTAAACTTTGTTACAGAACAACAAAACTGAGTGTTTCAATATGAAACATTTATCATATAAATAAACACTTTGCATATTTTTTCATGTAACACAAAAATAAATAAATAAATAAATAAAATAAAATAAAAAAATGTACCATTCAGACTTGCAAACCCAGGATCTCAATTGTATACAGTGCTCAACCATATTAAAATGAGCACCCTCGAAAATACCCACAATACCTCCACAGCGGTGGTATAAATATGAGCCGTCTGCATTGCGAAGCTCAGAAGGAGAATACAATGTGCCTCAAAGCGTAGGTACATGCGATATCTCCCCTTCTTAGCGAGGTTGCGTAATTGGGCATTGTGACTGTGGGCGAAGTGAGAAGCAGAATGCCAGAGCTCACCAAGTCCATTCCAACCCACAACAAAGGCTTGTGGACATCGCCAGCTCCCCGTACTTGACCAATGGACAGCACAATCGGTTCTGCATATACTATGGGCAAGTGGCCCGACGGAAACCCCACATGTACAGCACAGAAAGCACTGGGACCGGTAGATGTTAGACAGACATGTACAGTTTTGGATGACCATTCAGTTCTCAGATGTCCCACTTCCAACAATTCAATTCCAATAGGGTACGGAGGGCACATTTGGGAATGGAGGAGGTCTGTAGATGAAACATGGTGGCTGCAGAATCATGGTTTGGGGTGTAATTTGGTTTAGTGGAAAGACTGATAAATAAATTAATAAAGTTGAAATTAAGAAATGTAGATAAACAAGAAGGCTGAGAAAAACAGACATTTGTATAGTATGTCACACATACAACTGCCACAATCAGACCATTTAAATAACAGATTTAAATAACAGTATACACGTAATAATAATTCAAAAGCAGCAATTTTAAAGTTACATTAAAATCCACTAAGATAAGAAAGCCATTTTATAAAAGTGCGTTTTTAGTCTTGACTTGAAAACTGTAGTGGTCCCAGCTTCCCTGACAAATGAAGGCAGAGCATTCCATAATTTCAGAGCTCTACAAGAAAAAGCCCTCCCTCCCGTGTTGCTTTTTGACCCTAGGAATAACCAGCAGGCCTGCATCTTGTGATCTCAGAGTGTGGTTTGGAAGATACAGGGTCAGTAACTCCTGCAAATAACTAGGGGCTAATCCATTCAGGGCCTTGTAAGTTAACAGCAAAATCTTAAAATCAATTCTATACTTCACAGAGAGCCCGTGAAAAGAGGCCAAGACATGGGTAATATGTTCACTTTTCCTGGTTTTGGTCAGAATTCTAGCGGCGGTATTCTGAACAAGCTGCAAGCGGGATACCACACGTTTTGGGACACCAGAAAAAAAGTGCATTACAATAATCAATTCTAGATGAAACAGAGGCATGCATTAGTCTCTCGGCATCAGATACTGAAATAATTGGTCTAAGTTTGGCTATATTTCTCAAATGTTAACAAGATACTTCAGTAACTTCCCTAATATGACTCTCAAATGATAGATCAGAATCAATGATGACCTCCAAACTCTTAATTTCTAGTTTAAGTTTTGATGAGAGACTGCAAGGGTCGAGCTCATGTAATCCCACATTTCCTTTTAGTTGGTTCTGTGATCCCACTAGCATAACCTCTGTTTTATCTGAATTCAACATTAGAAAATTCTGTGACATCCAATGCTTGATGTCTGTAAGGCAAGTAGCTAATAACACCCAGGCAGAAGAAATTCCTGGCTTTAGGGACAAATATATCTGGGTATCATCAGCATAGCAATGGAAGTTCACACCTTGTCTGCGGATAATGTCACCTAACTGTAGCATATATAATGAAAACAACAAAGGACCTAGAATGGAGCCCTGTGGAACACCACAGACAACTTTTAACCTCTTCTGTGCTACGGAGGTACCTGGCACATCATAAAAAGTGCTTTCCCTGTGCTACAGGCGTACCTGGTACGTCATGTTAAAAACATGGTAAAAAAAAAAAAAAAAAAAAAAAGCTGGATTGCCATTTTTTCACTCGGGGTCGATAACTCATCCAGGAGTTATTACATAACATATTAGGTTGGTGGCTTTAATTATGCATTATATTACACGGATAAAATATATTTGATGTGACACAGTTGTTAACTATAATTTACAGCCTATTTTTTGAAATAACGATATTGATTGTAATTTATTACATTTATTTTTTAGGATATATATTTCTTCACCTCTCCCCATTTCTCTGTACAATTTGACAACAAATTGTTTTTTGTAATAATTTGTAAACAATGTAATAATTTCCCATTGTTTATATGTTTTTAATTGAAAATACAGTTAATCAGACTTAAATGTTAATGGAAAACAACAAGGAATAATTGCATATCTATTAAATATGAATTTAACATTAATGTATTATTATTATTACTATTATTATTATTTATTTATTTATTTATTTATTTATTTATTTCTTAGCAGATGCCCTTATCCAGGGTGACTTACAATTGTTACAAGATATCACACTATTTTTTACATACAATTACATTATTTTTTACACATTATTTTTATATACAATTACCCATTTATACAGTTGGGTTTTTTACTGGAGCAATCTAGGTAAAGTACCTTGCTCAAGGGTACAGCAGCAGTGTCCCCCACCTGGGACTGAACCCACGACCCTCCGGTCAAGAGTCCAGAGCCCTAACCTAGCAATTTAATATGGAATTGCATATCTATTTAATATTAATTTATGCCATGTAATATAAATGGGAGGCTGTGTGGTCCAGTGGTTAAAGAAAAGGGCTTGTAACCAGGAGGTCCCCCGTTCAAATCCCACCTTAGCCACTGATTCATTGTGTGACCCTGAGCAAGTCACTTAACCTCCTTGTGCTCCATCTTTCAGGTGAGACGTTGTTGTAAGTGACTCTGCAGCTGATGCATAGTTCACACACCCTAGTCTCTGTAAGTCGCCTTGGATAAAGGCGTCTGCTAAATAAACAAATAATAACAAAGCGTTACCCATTGAACTGTGGTATTGCTTAGCTGGTACAGTTTGTTAGAAATGCTGAAATTGTAAATGTTTCTTTTGGAATTCCTCAGGAAGCTTGGTTTGTCTTTTCCAGGCAGTCATTCATGTTGCTGTTTGTGTACTCGGATAGTCACGTCTTTTGTTGGAGATTTTAATATACGCATCACTATACTGTACTCGAATTTAAGATGCAGGCTATTTTTGAGAAGCAAAAAATGGTTAACCACTTCAACACCATGACGCACGCACATACGTCAATTGAAAATCCACTTACAGTACCATGCCGTACGTGCGTACGTCACATTTTCCATTCTATTCTATGATCGGTTTCTCAGTCTAGCGTTTCAGGTTTCATTCTCTAAAGCAGTGCTAGTACTATGGAATGTGCAATGAAAGTTGGGGGAGGGTCAGGTGACACTTTTATCCAATTGCGTGTCATGTAGCAATTCCAGTCTTTAGCTGTGGGCGTTTAGAAGGAGGAGATATATTGCAGGAAGCCATTCAGCTTATACAAGTATATATATATAGTGTTTTAAATTATTATTTTTTTATTTATTATTAGTTTTACTTGTTTAGTTATAGTTTGTATAGTTTTTAGCGAAAGCTAAACTTGGAAACATACGTGGTCTTTCTATAATGAGCAACGGGAGTGAAGTTGGTTCGGAGGATTTCGATACCAGCGACAGTGATGCTGACTTATCACTCAGCGATTATGATGAAGAGGATGTGGAGCCAAGAACAGTACAAACTGTACAAACAGAAGAGCATGCAGCTACTTTACAGGTAAGCCAGCTGCAAATGAGAAGCTGTATCTCTATATTGAATGAAAAAAAACAAACGTTTTTATCTCTATATTGAATATGGGTATGTAGTACACAGCAGCATAAAGGGTTAATGAAAAACACAGCTTAAGTAATTTATTTGTGTTTTATTTATCATATGTTAACATTTTATAGCAATTACTGGTTTGAAAACATTATTATTATTTTCAAAATCTGGTACCTGGGAAGTGGTTTCATTTTTACATCTGCAGTTGAAGTGGTTAAAAAAACGAGTCTTAAATTAGAAGGACAACGGAGCCAGAGGGAGCGCGGCGCCCAAGGCAGAACGGTGGAACTTGGCCAGGCAGGGCAGCAGAGTCGGAGGGAGCACGGCACGCCGACGCTGAACGACAGGGCTCGTCCAGCCAGCGGCATACGGCAGAGATGTACCACACCTCTAACCCTGACAGACGGTCGCAGCACGGAGGACACGACAGCACAGCCGGAGGGGCAGGGTCCAACCCCCCCAGAAGCAGTTGACTGCGCTGCAACTGTGCCCACAACTTGGCGGTTGCATCCTGGGAGAGCCTGTCAGCACAGCCTCAGGGTGGGACCCAGGCCCCGCCTGAAGTAGCAGACTGTGCACACAAGTCCCAGGGGCCAGCTACAAACTGCTACAAACAATAGCAGTTCCTGTGCGAGGTGCGGGTACGCACACAAACTAGCCGAAGTGTGTAATGGACTACAATAAAAACATGGGAGGCGTGGATAAGTCGGACCAGATGCTGGACCCGTACACTGCTGCTAGGAAGACCATGGCATGGTACAAAAAACTTGGCATGTACATGGTCCAGATTTCTTTGTACAACAGCCATGTTGTGTACACTACGGCTCCTGAGAATCGACTCACTTTTCTGGACTTTCAGACCTCTGTGATCTCAAGCCTCCTGTTTGATGCACAACAAATGCCAGAGACTGAAAGAGTGGAAACAGTAGCAAGACTTAGTGAACGACATTTTATACGGATACTGCCACAGTCTGAGAAAAAAGCCAGGGGTGCTTAGGGTTTTTTTAATGACCCCTACAATAATAACTAAATGGATTTTGCAACTGATAAAAAAAAAATCCATTGGGGCTCCCGAGTGGCGCATCCGGTAAAGGCGCTCTGTGTGGAGCGCAGGATGCACCCAATAGCCTGGACGTCGATGGTTCAAGTCCAGGCTATTCCACTGCCGACCGTGGACGGGAGTTAGCAGAGGGTGGTGCACAATTGGCCAAGTGCCGCCCAGAGCTGGGAGGACTTAGGTCAGCAGGGTGTCCTCGGCCTACCGCGCACCAACGACCCCTGTAGTCTGGCTGGGCGCCTGCAGGCTTGTCTGTAAGCTGCCCAGAGCTGCATTGTCCTCCGACGCTTTAGCTCTGAGGTGGCTTTATGGTGGACCTGCAGTGTAAAAAAGAAGCGGTCGG
This sequence comes from Acipenser ruthenus, assembly GCF_902713425.1. Classification (NCBI taxonomy): domain Eukaryota; kingdom Metazoa; phylum Chordata; class Actinopteri; order Acipenseriformes; family Acipenseridae; genus Acipenser; species Acipenser ruthenus. The sequence goes on along the minus strand of NC_081192.1, from coordinate 12,448,734 downwards.
CTGACGGCACAGGCTTCGGAGGATAACGTATATTCGTCTTCGCCGCTCCTGAGTCAGCGCGAGGGTGGTAGCGGTGAGCTGAGCCTAAAAAATAATTGGCCATTCCAAATTGGGAGAAAAAAATGATAAAAACAATTGGCAACTACTAAATTTTAAAAAAGTAAAAAAAAATAATAATAATAAAAAAAAAAAATCCATCAACCTGCCTTCTCTGATTTATTTACGGTCAAATGAAACAAATTAATGAAGTGTTAATAAGGATAAAAAACAAAACAAATTACCACTAGAAAATGACCCGTCATAAATTAAACACCAAGACTGAAATTGCAGCAGTCCAATAAAGGAGCTGTCACCTTACTTTATATACAACAGCTGTTTATTTAAGCATTGACATGTCCCCTGAGTTATGCTGCATATAGCTGAGTTTCATTATTCATTTGACTCCTATTTCATCTTAAAGCTTAAAGCTTTACAAATTGTTAGCATTTCACAGAATATTATTAGCATAGCATACCTTGTGCTCAATACAGTAGTACCATTAATTGACTGACTGAATAATGTGATGGAATTGAACAACACCAAAACTGTAACTGTAGTACTGATTGGATCTTATAATGGAATCAATAATATTTATCGTAATGCAGCCAACCATTAGCACTCACTGATCAGACGATTATTTCTGTAATGCAACTGTAGACACACTAATAACAACAACAACAATAATAATAATAATAATAATAATAATAATAATAATAATAATAATAATAATAATAATAATAATAACAACACCTGTGCTGTGATATTAAAGTTAATGAAGCCACGTTTCAAATCACAATTCCCATATAAATCTTAAATAAGCTCTTTATTAAAGGCTGGAAGTATCAAAATAATTAATGTTTCTGAATATAACGAAACACTGCAGTCACATATGCCAGAATTGTTCAATGAATGTAAATATCTCTAAATACTTCATTAACAAATGGTGCTTTGGCAATAAAGAACTTCTGACTCTCATCTTTTCTTCATTGGTCAGCATTAATGAAAATTGGGCCCTATGTGTGAGTTGTCTCTAATTGTATAAAGGATGACATATCTTGCAGTTTGGGTGACAGTACTGCACCCCTGTTTTCCACAATAATAAGAGATACCTTACACATAACTTTAACTTATTACAAATTTTAAAAAAGACATTGCACTCAGGAACCACTATTAAATATAAAAGTGATGGATAAGATGTACTAGGATGGGCTGATTTTTTAAGTGGTTTATGATTATTTGTACAATTCTGAATTTGCTAACGCCTATTGAAAATGGCTAACGGTTGTTTTGTTTAGCTTTGATGGTATGCATGAACCAAAGCATTTTGTACTGTCACAGAGATATTCATTCTGGAAAGACCATACCTATAAGGTACAAACTTCCACATAGGGTCAGTAACGTGGCATGGTTTCCTGAACGAACTGGTCTAACCTAAATCACTCTCCTATCACTGAAAAAGATTGATTCATTTGTAACCCAGGTACAGTATAGTGACTGCTGTCTCTCAAAATATTTGATATTATCTTTCTTCCAGTAGGGTAATGAGCCTTTAGTTCAAAATTGACACTTGATGAATGGGACTTGAATATGTCTGAAAGGTTTTTAGTTAATTCCACAATAGAAGCAATACACTCACAAATGAAATGTAGGTTGCACAATAAATCACTTTTCTATTCAGTATTCTCAATCATCTGCTTGAGTCATCAAGTCAGTGCCTACCTGCTTTCATTGTTTAGAAGCAACACAGCAAACGCTTGCAGCACTCTGCCTAAAGTTGCAATGCTTCAGCGAATTAATAAGCCTGAGAGTTAGAAACAAAATGATAAAGTCCCCAACTCCCATGGCAGCTAGTGAGGCAAGTAGTTAAATATTATTGGGTAGGAATGTCTTGTAGAACAACCTGCAGAATGTCATTCCTGAATGGACATGCAATCTCTGAAAACATGCATGGTTTTTCTGCGGTCTTGTCATTGAAACTTCCATTGCTTGTGATCCTTGGTGAAGATGCTCTAGGTCTCTAACAAATGATGGATATACTGGTGGACTGCATGCTCATTTGCATACCCACGCACTTTAAACTACTGTTTTTGCTGCCCAGACGAATGTAAATCAAAAACTCTATAACTTCAATGCAGCATTTCTGGACTTGTGGTGTCACCTTTGGAGAAGGAAACAGCACTGCATCGTTCTACTTTCTGTTACACTTAATTGTGTGTCAAAAGGCGACTGTACTACTCATGAAAACTGTTATTTGCAAAAAAATGGGCAACCGTAAGAGTGTAAAAATATATTTTTTTGTTGCACTCACTAGGGGGCATATTAGTGTTAGGTAGAGTGAGATGTCAAAAATCTTCATGTTTTGTTTTAAGTAATTCATTATCAAACAAATTGTTAAATATTTATGAAAACATAAGTTCATAGAATCTGACGAATACAAAAGTGTGCTATTCACATATGGGTTGATTAAGAATTAGTATGTTCTGAGCAATTTTTATGTTCCTTTTTCTGATACACTTTTCCATATTGTAATGAAAACAGGGACAAAACATAACCACGCTTGTACATGAGGAACACTCCTGAAATAGGCATAATGCCACAACATATTGTATGATCAATTCTACAAATGCATACAGTACACTACAAAGGCACAGCACCTTAAATAAATCAATGACTTTATAAGGAAATTAGAATACAGCTGATAAGTTGGTCTGCACTGTCAATTTCTGCAGATATTTTATAATATCTGAGATATTAGGCCGAGTGAGACGTAACAAATGTGACTGTCAAATTGAACAATAGAGCATTGATACTCTGTTTGGAACAAGGCCTGGAATGGATTTAAATGTCACAAGCAAATATACAGAATAGAGATGACAATATTTTCTTCATGCTTGGGGGGGATTTGCTCATATTGCTGTGCTCACATATTTTACCATTACTTTGTATGCATTGATGCTGGGGGATACTTTGAGATTTCTGATTCCTACTGAGGGCCCCAGTCTTCACTCTAAATCTTACTTTAGAGCAGTGGTCCTCAAAGTAATCTTGGCACGGGCATAAATTGATCTTAAAAACATACAAATTCAAATCACAGAGAGTATAACATTATACAGTGCCTTGCGAAAGTATTCGGCCCCCTTGAACTTTGCGACCTTTTGCCACATTTCAGGCTTCAAACATAAAGATATGAAACTGTAATTTTTTGTGAAGAATCAACAACAAGTGGGACACAATCATGAAGTGGAACGAAATTTATTGGATATTTCAAACTTTTTTAACAAATAAAAAACTGAAAAATTGGGCGTGCAAAATTATTCAGCCCCCTTAAGTTAATACTTTGTAGCGCCACCTTTTGCTGCGATTACAGCTGTAAGTCGCTTGGGGTATGTCTCGATCAGTTTTGCACATCGAGAGACTGAAATTTTTGCCCATTCCTCCTTGCAAAACAGCTCGAGCTCAGTGAGGTTGGATGGAGAGCATTTGTGAACAGCAGTTTTCAGTTCTTTCCACAGATTCTCGATTGGATTCAGGTCTGGACTTTGACTTGGCCATTCTAACACCTGGATATGTTTATTTGTGAACCATTCCATTGTAGATTTTGCTTTATGTTTTGGATCATTGTCTTGTTGGAAGACAAATCTCCGTCCCAGTCTCAGGTCTTTTGCAGACTCCATCAGGTTTTCTTCCAGAATGGTCCTGTATTTGGCTCCATCCATCTTCCCATCAATTTTAACCATCTTCCCTGTCCCTGCTGAAGAAAAGCAGGCCCAAACCATGATGCTGCCACCACCATGTTTGACAGTGGGGATGGTGTGTTCAGGGTGATGAGCTGTGTTGCTTTTACGCCAAACATAACGTTTTGCATTGTTGCCAAAAATTTCGATTTTGGTTTTATCTGACCAGAGCACCTTCTTCCACATGTTTGGTGTGTCTCCCAGGTGGCTTGTGGCAAACTGTAAACAACACTTTTTATGGATATCTTTAAGAAATGGCTTTCTTCTTGCCACTCTTCCATAAAGGCCAGATTTGTGCAGTATACGACTGATTGTTGTCCTATGGACAGAGTCTCCCACCTCAGCTGTAGATCTCTGCAGTTCATCCAGAGTGATCATGGGCCTCTTGGCTGCATCTCTGATCAGTCTTCTCCTTGTATGAGCTGAAAGTTTAGAGGGACAGCCAGGTCTTGGTAGATTTGCAGTGGTCTGATACTCCTTCCATTTCAATATTATCGCTTGCACAGTGCTCCTTGGGATGTTTAAAGCTTGGGAAATCTTTTTGTATCCAAATCCGGCTTTAAACTTCTCCACAACAGTATCTCGGACCTGCCTGGTGTGTTCCTTGTTCTTCATGATGCTCTCTGCGCTTTAAACGGACCTCTGAGACTATCACAGTGCAGGTGCATTTATACGGAGACTTGATTACACACAGGTGGATTCTATTTATCATCATTAGTCATTTAGGTCAACATTGGATCATTCAGAGATCCTCACTGAACTTCTGGAGAGAGTTTGCTGCACTGAAAGTAAAGGGGCTGAATAATTTTGCACGCCCAATTTTTCAGTTTTTTATTTGTTAAAAAAGTTTGAAATATCCAATAAATTTCGTTCCACTTCATGATTGTGTCCCACTTGTTGTTGATTCTTCACAAAAAATTACAGTTTCATATCTTTATGTTTGAAGCCTGAAATGTGGCAAAAGGTCGCAAAGTTCAAGGGGGCCGAATACTTTCGCAAGGCACTGTATATATATATATATATATATATATATATATATATATATATAAAGTTTTAGTGGGAGTTATTCTTGGCTCACTAAGACCAAGGCTCAAGCAGCAATTGTGCGTGCTGCGCTTATTCTTTAAATAATTTAAATAAAATACGCAATGCAAATATTTTTAAATAGCATGTTTACACAGATAACCATGAATAAACTAAAATAAAAGAGGATAGATAGCGTTTCGCTTTGTTTCAATTTGACAAATTTGTCAACACTACTGTGTTTTAAAGATTGCTCATCACCAGTACAATTATTCAGAGAAACTGGATTCGTAACTAAGTCTACTTAGGTGTTCCCTTGTCTCGTGAAATTAAAAAATATATAGTGATTAAATTAAATTCTAAATACTGAAATGTATTATTTTTCTCAATAACAGTCGACGAAATTCAGTGCTTACCCAGCATATTAACACCCCGCCTCTGCTCACGAATGATTGGACAGCTGTCAGATCTTTCACTTTCCCATTGGCTACTCACTTGCCTTCAATTTCCATACAGAATACCATGAATGGCCTCTGCTTGCTTATGATGGACAGCTGCATAAAACTCTGGCAGATATTTGACTCTCCTATTGGCTAAACTTACTGTTGTCAGTACCTGCAACTGAAACAGACACAGTATATGTCCCACCCAGCTAACTTATGATTGGGCTACCGCAGAGAAAATGCAGATATTCAATTGGTTGATTGTATTGCAGAGGCCCTTCAAGAAAAAAAAAATATGTCAAGTATGTACAAGCACAGCATAAGCGAGCAGCACTGTCAACAGACTGCTGTGACGTTTTTGTTGGAAAAAGCGTTTAAAGCTTTATTTATTTTCCAACGCTACGACCCGCCAGAAATGTGTTCACGACCCATAATTTAAGAACAGCTGCCGCGGGCACCACTTTGAGGACCACTGCTTTAGAGGTTCTTTTACATTCAAAAACAAAAACAAAACTGTATCCCATTGATTGCAGGCACAGAGTTTTGTTTGTATCTTAATAAATTGCAGTCTTTTTTTTATTTTGAAGACTGTTTATTGAAAAGCTCCTTTTTACCCTTAGTATTAGTACCAGTAGTTTAACCCCTTAGAAACTGAGCACAAAAAAGTGTAAAATGTCTATAAATGTCCCCCAGGATGCAAAGATGCATACTGAAATAAAATTTTGATTACAGAACAATGAAAAGTATTATAAATTTAAAAGTATTGTGCATTTTATTGAAAATATGGTCATAAGTCAAATGTTAAAAGTATACATTGCAAATGACCTGCACTTGAAATCTGCATGTCCCATTCTGATCACATTTTTTTTTTTTAAACCACAAAAGCAAGGCGGTCTCGAGGTATTGAACAAATCGGAAACGCTGATGACTTGCATCCACAGTTACCATTGTATCCCAGTTTGACAAAGTCTTAATGGGAATGTTGAAATCTGCTGCAACATCTTTCTTTTTCTTGTATGGTGGTGCATTATCCATCGCTTTCAACACCTCCACTTTTGTCTGCAAGGATAGTGCACGTTTTTGCGTGAGCACTATGGCAACTCAAAAATACATCATAGGATTTGTAGTCCCCAAACAGCACTAAAATACAGAGGCGCTAATGTGGATGCAAGTTAATACATTTTCTAATATCCTTTACACTCAGCTGTTCGATCTAGGGCATTTCAGTTTTATTTTTCTTCCCTGGGATGCTTCCAAAATAATCCACACTAACTTTAGGTTACGGATGTAACCCTGGTTCCTTGAAACAGAAGACAACGACCACCAACAATACTTGTGGGAAATGTCTGCCACTGGTAGGTATTCACTGAGCATTTTATATCAGAGCTGCCGATAGGCCCCTCCGGGGAGTGACATCCTTGGTCCCGCCTCCCTAGGGACCAAACAGTCACTCTCGTTCTGCCAACATAACATAATGTCGGGCGGAGGGAGTTTAGTCTCCGATCCTCCTCCGAAAAAAGAGGAGGGGGGTGGAAAGCCTCCAGTTCCACTGACAGGTTTAAGTGGAAAGCCGTAACCACCTTAGGGAGGAAGGCAGGGTTCGTAAGTAACGAACCCCTGTTTCTGTCGTCCCAAACGCGCTGACAGGAACTGTGCACCGGCAGAGCCTGTAGCTCACTGACCTGCTTAGTGGAAGTGATGGCTAACAAAAAGGCTGTCTTCATAGAGAGGTGTTTCAACTCTATGGAATGTGTAGGCTGAAACGGGGCCCAAGTGAGAGCCTCCAATACCACTTCTAGACTCCACTCGGGGAGGACGTCCTTTCTAGGAGGACGTAACCGCCAAGCGCCCTTCAGAAAACAGGTCGCCAGGAAATGAACATCTGGGGACACCGAGTCAATGGGGACATTGCTTGCAAATATGGCTGCCAGGTACACTTTCAGCATCAAGGAGGATTTACCCTCCTCCAGCAGTTCTTGCAGAAATTGCAAAATAATTGCTATAGGGCAAGAGATAGGCTCATGACCTCTAGTCATACACCATTCTTGAAAATACCTTCATTTATAGGCGTACAACGACCTTGTGGAGGAGAGCCTAGCATTCTGCAGTGTACCAATGACTGCATCTGAGAGCCCTAAGGCAGACAGACGGTTCCGTTCAGGGGCCAGACCCATAGTTGGAGTGTGCCCGGTTCTGAGTGCCAGAGAGTGCCTCTCACTTGACTGAGGAGATCCAGGTATAGCAGGATCTCCCAGGGCTGGCCTTGCAGTAGCTGACAATGGGTCAGAAAACAGATTTGGCTGGGCCATCTGGGGGCCACCAGGAGAACTGTCCCCTTCTCTCTCTGGACCTTTTCTAAGAAGGCCGGAAGCAACAGTATTGGCGGGAATGCGTATAAGAGCGTCCTGGGCCACTCGTGGGCTAGGGTGTCGACGCCTAGTGGACCACCACAGCAGTGCAGGGAGAACCATAGGGGGCAATGAGTCGTCTCCGCTGTGGCGAAGAGATCAACTCTGGCCTTCCCGAAATGCTCCCAAATGCTCTTTACCACCAGAGGGTGGAGTCACCATTCTGACGGATGAGGACCCTCCCTCGAGAGGAAGTCCACCGCCCAGTTCACCGCTCCAGGAAGATGAACAGCCCGGAGGGATAATAGGTTCCATTGTGCCCAAGTCAATAGACGGAAGGCTAAGTGATGTAACTCCGGGGACCGAAGTCCTCCTTGGCAGTTGACATACACCACTACCGACATGTTGTCCGTCTGGACAAGGACATGTCTCCTCTGCCGGCCCAGACTGCTCCCCACTTGTCACTTGTCAGCATGTGTGAGACATGGTCAGCCGACGGTGTCTGTCGTGCTCGGGATGTAGCCGGAAGGCACTGAACAAAACTTGAAGCGGGCGCATATGGAGTAATCCCAGCTGGAGGGCTGATGAAGCCGCGGCCATCAGACCCAGCAACTTCTGACACAACACCAGCGGTACTATCGATCCCTGTTGAAACAGGGATATACAATTCTGTATGGCGGTTACTATGTCTTCTGCCAGGTAGGCTCCCATTGTAAGGGCGTCCAGCCGGAGTCCCAAGTAATCCGTACTTTGCACCGGAATTAATTAGCTTTTGGCATCATTTAGGGTGAGACCCAGCCTCGATGCTCCATCACGATCGCCGTGTGGGCCACTGCTCCTTCCCACAACTGGGAACAGATCAACCAGTCGTCCAGGTAGTTCAACACCCTGATCCCTTGCAACCGCAAGGGGGCCAGGATGGCATCCACGCACTTTGAAAAACTGGTACAGCAAAGGTTGCCTACACTTGGTTATGAATACTGTGTTTGAAAAACTACCTGAGGACAGCGTTTCACTGCTCAGGATTCGATCCGTCTCTGGTTCCCTTCCTTTGTTGTCTAAAGATACCTTGCCATGTCTTTTTGAAACTTACAGAAACTTACAAATGGGTGCTAAGTTAGTCTGAATTGTTTTTTTGACAAATTCAATGTTGCTCTGCTGAAAGAAACACCTCAGTTAAAAATCTGTTGCTCAGCTTGGCTTCCGTCAATTTAAATTAAGTGAAACTGACCAGTCCACTGGGAATGCAGTCGGAAGGTTTCTTATGAAAAATATTTTGTATTTCAATACAGTACAAATTTGAACAAATGCATGTTGTTGCTTATAACTCACTGGCACCCCTGCAGCTATATCCCCATAGGCCTAGGTTGGCCCAGCATACTTTCCTGTTGTTTAGAAGAGACTGAAAAAAGTATAGGAAAAGGTTTGGAATGACCTTTAATGGTGGCACACTGTATACTCAACACAATTGAGGAGGGATATAGAAAGATGTACTTTTATTTTAGCATCTTTAATTTTCATATCCACAGATTTTTTTTCTGTAACTGACCTGCTATTGAAAGATTGGAATAAATTGAAAGGGACTGTATAAAACAAAAGCACAATGCCATGAAGATTTGGCAAAAAAAATACTATGACCATACTGCCATGATGATCATGATGCCATAACATGACTACTGCTTTACATTCTAATATCAATTCCCTAAACACTAAGAGGAAATGTAATATGATACAGCTGGCATTAATATGGATAAAGGATTTCCTTTTCTGGCCAAGCCAAAAGCTACTATCGTACTCTACATATCTGGGGATGTTGGAGGGCTTCGGTCAGGGTGAACATCATGTCATTAAATGTGCTGTGATAGCAAACAACTGGTGTGCCTAGACTCACTGCAAGCTGCAGAGAGCTCTATTATGAACTAAAACTAGTTATACTGTAGGAACAGAGAGTACACGTTTAGGCTTTTCTGTGCTTTTATTCACAGTATGCAATTTTTTAAATGCTGGAATTACAAAACAATTGCAATGATTGCAGAAATTACTAGCAATTAAAGTATAGCAGCACCTTATATTCCCAAGATTTTTTGGTGAATTACAAACAAATATATATAATCAAGCACTTTAATTTTCATATTTTTTGAGTGTTGTAACAGCTTAATTGATTGTTTGTAATAAAATGGGATAGATTATATTGCTTTGCCACTTGCCATTCATTGATAAGCACTGCTGTCAGATGCTGCCATAGTCAGGCAGAGGAAGGCCAACAAAAGAAGAAGTGGAACAGTTAATTATCCCAAACATAAAATCCAATTTTAGACATGCAAATTGTCATGAGTGAACACTTGAATTTTAAACACTAGAACAAATCAGCTGTAAAAATGACTTTCAGTAGAATATAACCTCAGTAGTTATATATTTTAATTTAGGCACTTTTGAACACAAATTATTGAAGGGCCCCCAAGTCAAAAGTGACTTGCTACAATGAGTTTCTTTTACAGACTGGGTTTCAGGAAACTGAATGACAGGGGTTGTTGTTTCAGTTTAGGGTTATAAAGTGCAGGTGTATGGCATTGGCTGGATGACCGTGTTATTCAAAAAGTTTATTTGTTTTTCTATCAAGCTTGATCTATGTTAGCCTGCATCAAACATTAAGTTTTTGGTTTTTTATGTTAGACCTTAAGAAAACAGGTATGATAATGATTCCATGTTACATGTTCCTCGTATTTCCTGCCTCAGCACTTCTGCAGTATACTTTGAAACAAGGCTAAATTGAAAGGTTTACAGGGTCAGAAATACATTTGCTGCTTCCAAACAGCATCCTCACATAAGAGGTTGCCTCATAGGACATATAGGACATAACATTTGCATGGCAATTGGATGTCTGTGATATTGGAAAATCAGTTGATGACATCACTGTTCTCTAAAAACCTGTGTCAAATATTTACCTTCGCCTGCAAATTATTCTACAACTACTATTATCCCTAAAACAACAAATGATGAAAAACACTAATATATGAAAGTTAATTTAGTAGAAAAGACAAACATATATTTACAAACTGCTCATACAAGTTGGTCATAGTTACATTTAATGTTGAATAAAAAATATTAATACATAAAAATATATATTTGAAAAAATATCACAGCATGTATAATACTGAAATATTTCCCATATAGTTCAGGTACAGAGATGCATTCATATTTAAATACTGAGGAAAGTCCTTGGCATATTACATACTTTTAAAACATAAAGGGATGCATCTATATCCAAGATCTTTAATAGTAGTATTTCGATTGATATTGAAAAATACTGTGTAATATGTTAAACATGTACTGCATTATATATATATATATATATATATATATATATACACACACACACACACATACAGTATTGATATAGCAGCAGTAAAATACATACATTATAAAAGTTCTGAAATCTGAAGTGGTCCAAAGAAACTAATTTTGTGCAAATGTATTACAAGGGTCATGCTTAATCTTCTAGAAGAAATGAGGACTATATGGATCAATTGTAATTAATTGTATTTTATTCAGATAGAAACTGAATATTCAATGTTTATTGTAAAACGCGTCAGTTTTTTTCATAGAATTGAAATGCCTTAGAAACAAATCATTTTTAATCTAAATCAACGGGAATCTACATTGCACCACTTGTTTAAATACAAATTCAACATATATTTCTTATCCAGTGCAAAAAAAAGAGCTACTTTGACGTGTGTCTGGGATTGTAGTTTAAAACTTATTTTACATAGAATAATGTATGGCAAACTAGAAAAAAGTATATCATATTTATTTTAAATTGATTTAAAAGACATGCAAGATAAAACAAAACGACACAGTTTAAAACACAAATCAAAAGCGAGCGTGTAATGCTCTTGTTAGATTCGATTTCGGTGTCATGCTGCCCTGTAATCTTCAGTAGTTTGTTTTTATAATTTGTTTTCTTCTGGGTTTCCATCTCATCTTCCCCAAATCCATCCTCTTTGTTCCTGAGATAAAAAAAAAAAAAAAAAAAATGTAAAATGTATGTTGGCAGAAAAAAAAGCTATTTAAAAAAGGCCAGTCCTTGTTGCTGTATAAAAGGTAAAATTTAAGGAAGGTGGACTAAAGAACCAATCGTAGGTAAATTATGTCATGAATCGGAAATGGGAGTTTTTTCCATTTATATATGGGTATGAATAAGAAAATTGCTGTGTAATTCTAAATATACCTTTGGCAGAGCACTGTTATTTACATAACTTCAGATACATTATCTATACAGACTGAAGAACAAAATGCCATTTATACACACCAGTTAAAAAAAAAATGAAAAAAAAGAAAAACAGGTAGACCTGAATTAATCAAGACTAAGGCGTGCTTGTGCCCATAGAATGTATTTACATACCTTTCATGCACATGGACTTACAAGACTGCTTGGTAGAGAAATTATTGGTATTCCCTCCACATCCTGTATATATAAATTCCACACATGATTTTATGATTGGATTGTAGTAATATCGGGGTATAGAAGCAGAACAGGATCCCTGATCCATTGGATCAATGCAGATAGTGGGTGTGCCTATAAGAAATGATTGGTATGAAACATTCGGTAATGCTTTCTATTGCGTGGCATAAATTAATATTAAATAGATATGCAATTGCATATTAAATTAATATTTAATAAATATGCAATAGCTGGTTTCTTGCTAAATGTTAACCAAATGTCGTCTGAAAATGTAATTGCATATCACGTCATATCATTTCTTTGTAGAGCTGTTACAGCCAAAACTTTACTGTTTACTTAATTTTTTTAAACCAGTCAACATATCTGTATAGCACAGTTTTACTAAAAAAAACACAAAATCTCCCTGTCTTAAACTGTTATCTTGCCATGATGCCAGCAAGTACACTGTGACTGACCTGTGCCGGATTTGAATTTCAATGCCAGGCTGTACTGTTTTAATGCATTTCTGTAAGAATATTTGGTAACGCTTTATATTGCGTGGCATAAATTAATATTGAATAGATATGCAATTGGATATTTCATTAATATTGAATAGATATGCAATTGCATATTAAATTAATATTTAATAAATATGCAATAGCTGGTTTCTTGCTAAATGTTAACCAAATGTCGTCTGAAAATGTAATTGCATATCACGTCCATTTATATTACGTTTTGTTACCCTAGAAAACGTAATAATTTCTCATTGTTACATGTTTTTTAAATTGAAAATACTGTTAATCTGACTTAAATGTTAATGGAACGTAACAAGGAATAAAAGAACGTAAATTTAAAAAAATCTATTAAATATTAATTTAACATTAATATGCAATTGCATATCTATTAAATATTCATGAAATATCCAATTGCATATCTATTCAATATTAATGAAATATCCAATTGCATATCTATTCAATATTAATTTATGCCACGCAATATAAAGCGTTACCAAATATTCTTACAGAAATGCATTAAAACAGTACAGCCTGGCATTGAAATTCAAATCCGGCACAGGTCAGTCACAGTGTACTTGCTGGCATCATGGCAAGATAACAGTTTAAGACAGGGAGATTTTGTGTTTTTTTTAGTAAAACTGTGCTATACAGATATGTTGACTGGTTTTAAAAAATTAAGTAAACTGTAACAGCTCTACAAAGAAATGTGTAAATAAATCAATACAATACACGTGCTTACTTTTCTGCGGCTCACAGTAGTTGCTACAGGAATTTTTATCAACAAATCTGTTTTCATTTCCATAGCAGCCCCCGTAAACAAATGTTTGACATTCCATTGCAGTGAAATTGTAGAAGTATGTTTTCACCATTGCACGGCACGGTCCCTCTTCAGGCTCAAATCTACAGATTTTTGGGACCTCTGAAATAAAAAAAAATAAAAAAAAAAATACAAATTGAGTCAGATTTTTTGCAGTTTGAATTGATTGGCTCATTTGCATGTATTATATAATACAATACGTAACTTTTAAACAGGTGGGCTGCTAAATTAAATTCGTATACAGGGCTGCAATTATGCCGTTCAAAAACCTATATTTGTAGAACAATTCAACTGTACAGTGGGAACCAGTTTAAAACATATACCCTATCAGTGGCACATTGATATTAGAAATGCCGTATGTAAAGATGACGCTAATACTTACTTCTTATTTTCCAGCAAGTTTTTTCGCAATCTTCTAAGTTTACAAAGTTGTTGGCGTTTCCCTCACAGCCTCCATAGCTGAACTCCTCACATCTCAGAGTATATCTATTATAGTAGTAGCGAGGTAGGAGACCTCTACAAGGTCCGTCGTCCTGGGGCAACAGACAAATCTCCCTGTTATCTGTAAAACAGTCAAAGGGAGGATTGTTTGTTACAAATCCGTGCACGGAATAAATACAATTTCAGTGGCATATAGATTTTAAAAGATCAGAACCAATGTTGAGTAAATACAAAAGCAGAAAAAAGTGCTGGGCGTTTAGACTGTACAGGGTAGCCGACTGGAAAACGTTTGTGAAACCCCAACATACAGTAGGCTGATAGCATTAAAAACAAAACAAACAAACAAAAAAAAACAGCCATTACATTAAAGCATAATATCAATGTCAGATTTAAATATTATGTATCATTTTGTTTACCTTTTAATTGTGTTCCAAATGCTTGTACAAGCAGGGCAAAGCCTAAGAGAGACTGGAATAAACTGTGTTCCATTTCTGCGATGTCAGTGAAGTCGTAAACTAAAGAAAAAGTTATAGCAATCGGTGTTTCCAATTGAAAATTGTTTCAATTCTCAACAGGTTCTAAACTGCTAATCCCTGCACTCAGTTTTAAACACTTCGACTTTCCGGTCTTGATAACACGGGGGAGGGGCTGTTGAATGATTCATTTAGAGAAAGTTTCTAAATAGTGCATACTTGACGCTATGATAATAATTCATATTCGTGACGGTGGGTGGGTCGAGATATGTAAACAAACACAGTGACTGGATCATTTTTGGGTCAGTTATGAAACACAGATCAAACACAGATTTTACAGATTTTTTTTTTTTTTTTTAAGTATTAAATGACTAGGTCAGTGCATAAATTCTATCATGAACACAAAGCATTGCCCCGAAAAACAAACCTCAAACAAGTAATAATTTGCTTTACAGTACGCATTATACTCATTATACCTCAACCTGGATATGTTGGAGACAGTATTCAATTAAAACTTATCAGCATATAACCTACTGTGATATCAAAAGTGAATGTTTAACCAAGGTTAATGTTTTTTACAGAAATGTGTTATTCATACTGTGACGCTGGGTCATGGGCGCTTGCCCTGCCACTACCGGGACTGGTTTCGGGACTATCAGGAGGACTGGGATTATTGGGAGACTTGTAAAGAGTTGATTATTGCATTGTTACTGTGTTGTTTTATGTGTTGCGTGCAGTTTGTAACCTGTTCTTGCTGTGAGTGATTGGCAGGTTGATGTGAGAGCGGGACGCCGCTCTTGATAAAAGCCGGAAAATCCCATAAAGGGACAGGCAGCCCCGCTGTAAGGGGGAGGAGAGTTGTGCCGAGTGATTTATTAATTGGACCAATTAAGCTTCTAATAAGCACTTAGTTGGTCCAATTGAGTAATTCAGGGTACAGTTGGAACAAAAACCAGGAGGGACAGCGGCCCTCCAGGACCAGGGTTGAGTAGCCCTGATCTAGAGAGAGGTAAGCTACATGGAATTATATACAAAATAATTCTATTAAAATTTAAATAATAAAAAAAGGAGCAAAGAATTGTATTTATTTACCAAAAACTAGTTCACTGCAGTAAATTATTATGGCATTTTTTTGACAGGCCAGGCTTCAGTCGTTATATATGTATTATTTATATATGATTTATCTTATTATAGCCAATGTGTATGAATAAATAAATGCAAACTCTGTTGTTACATTTGGGTAATATGGGTCAGGTATCAATTACTCACACATGCTGGAAGTTAATTATATCATTACAGTGGCTTTTAATACGTACCAAGAGGAAAAAATACATTTGTGATAAATACATTTTTTTTTAATACATATTAGCAGCTTCATTGAAATCCTTTCAATGATTTCATCAAAAGATAGGAGCCGTTCAAAGACTTGAAAAGAAGTAAAAGCTTTCTGAACACCTTGAGGCACAGGATACCAGCCTTCACGAGAACCTTTGCTCTTGTACAGTGGTTAGGATTTGGTCAGGGTTATCGAGTTAGTGCTCAACCTCTACCTGTGCATTGGGTTGCATCGCTCGTGTCTCCACAGGGCCTAGTGCTCCATTCCCAATGCCATCCATTGTGATGTGGTTTCTTTTAATCACTCCTGCTATCATCTCCTGGTATAGAAAAACAACACTGGGAGCACTCTGCTTTCCAGACACTGTTTTCATCCATTCTTATTGAAATAAAAATATTTAATTTATGCAATTAAAAACCATTAGAAGTTATGTAATCTGACAAAGATTTTCATCATAATGTGCCACCATTTACTTTGTTAAAATAGATTGAACAAAATAATCACATATTTTTAGGCACTAATGTTCAACAAAGCTGTCATTACCGGTTAGATAATTGACAGCAGCAACAGTTAAGTTTAGCAAGGGCACCTAACGATAACCAAGACAATGACCACAATAGAGGATATTAGTGCTATTAAAAAAAAAAAAAAAAATACATAAATAAAAATGAATGTTTTTGTATCTGAAGACATTCTGGTTCTGTTCTTTAAATGTGTTTTAGGCTATTTTTGGTTCTGGATCACTTGGCTGCTTGAAATGTATTTTGTCGTTTAAAGTGAGTTTTAAGACTCAAAAGTCCTGTTAGATTTTAGAGGGCTTCTACCTGTGGGATAATTAATCTGATTGGCTGAGATGATTCATGACGTTTGTAGGCTACTGTTTGTTACCTTGAAGAATGTGTGCATGTCATTTCTAGGTTAGGCAAGCTTTTGGCAACCTTGCATATATCTTTATTAAAAGTGACATGCCTGGGTTAAGATGAGATTATCTACCTTGTCTTGATAACCTGTATTAGATTGTATGAATTGCTATTGACCTACAATTAGACACATTGGTACAAGGTATGTTTATTTAACAAGCTTCTGATAAAATAACGGTGTACTAATCTGATGGAAAATCACTTTAATTAAACTGTACTAATCTGATGGAAAATCTTTTATAATTCTAGTCCAATTAAATAAAAAGAAAATATTTTTTTGTTATTGTGTGAAGTAAAACAGCAACAGATCTCGGATTAATCAGATTAAGTGATTATGACTTCTATATAGAGTCCTTTAAAGCCCAGATTGCAGGGTAGTTTGAAGGATTCTTTCAGTCCGTACTGCTGGACTAGAGTCATTTTGACAACTCTGCACGGGTTGACAGCAGTTTTCTTTAAGCACTGGTGAGTCTTCACTTTTATTAAGATGTGTGTGTCTATATTTCAGAGAAAAAAGTGTTTTCTGCAAAGTGTTTTCTGCATTTTTTACTAAAACAGAAAATGTTATGCATATAAGTACCAGCATTATCTTGAGGAACATGTGCATTGAATAATAAAACTGTGATAATACTGTACTATATATATATATATATATATATATATATATATATATATATATTTCACCTTCCATTTTATGATGCTCTTATCTTTTGATCAGATTCTTGTAATGCTCCAATCTGGATACTCATTTCTTTGGTTATTCATAATAAATATTCTGAGCAAAATCTGTGGTTATCTAGAGAACTTGTTCCACTTTCAAGACTGCCTGCTAAAACACACTTACCTGTTTTAATGGTTTTCTGTCTTTATTATTATTATTATTATTATTATTACTATTATTATTATTTTTACAGAAAATGCCGGTCATCAATGTGGATGACTTGACGGATAAGGATAAAGCTGTAATGGAAGTAGAACAGCTCAGAAAAGAAGTGAAGCTTGAGAGAGCACTGGTAAATTAAAGAAAAGGGATTTTCAGATAATAAAATATGTTTTAATCTGGTACCACAACAGACAGCAAGTCTTCCTGTGTTAACCAATACTATAGCAAATCATAACTGTTAACGAGGCCTTTTTTTGCCCCATGACCCCGCTTCCTAATAACAATATTGTACCTTTTATTCTTTCCAGTAAGTTACAGTTGCTTCCTTGTTTTTCCTGTCTTGATTTTCCATTGACCCAACATTACAGACAGGTTGCCAAACCAAGTACAATGTTACAGAAAAGACAGACATGCATGGCATTATTATTTTCTAATAAGGGCATATTGCCAATCAAGTGAAAAACTATTGTTTCCAAGTCAGCTGTGGGCCAAAACAAGGCTTTATTGACATGCACGCATATCAAATTGTGAATCTTCTATAAAGGTCACATGGGAAAGATTTTAATATGAAAGAAAATCAAACGTGCAGTACGGGACATTAGATGGTTAGTTGTTTACTAAGTTATGTTGGTTTTAACTATCATTATGTATGTATATATTACTGCCTTAGGCCTTATGCCCCAAGCTGACCGTTCCAAAAACAAAATAGACTCTTTTTCTAAGGAGATGCCACAGAGCAAATGCAGAACTAAGTAGAGATCAAGAGAGGGTACTGTGTTAATGTACATATGGCAAGCCAAGTTATCATTTAGCGATATCTCGAATGAATGTATAGATATCTCCAAATAGTTGAAGATATCTCAAAACTATTTCCAGATATCTTTAAATGGATCTTTAAATGAGCTATCTAAAATGCATTTTCAGATATCATTGAATCATTTTAAGATACCTCAAAATGTTTTTGAGATATCTTTAAATCCTTTTCAGATATCTCTAAATCATTTAGAGGTAACTCAAAATAGCTTCCAGATATCTTGAAATGACTTCCTGTTCATTTTGAGATATTTGTAAATTATTTAGAGAAATCTCTAAATGAACAGGAAGTTATTTCAAGATATCTTAAAATGATTTCGAGAGGTCTCTAAATGAACAGGAAGTTTGTTCGAGATATCTCTAAATGACAGTTTGGCGAACCATGTATTATTTAAAGATATCTGTAAATCAGTTTGAGATATTCCTGTTTCATTATTAGCTATCTCAAAATGTAATTAATACATCTTGAAAGGGTTTATTTACAGATATCTCATATTCATTTAAAGATATCTGCAAATGATTTACAGATATCTCTAAATATTTCAAGATATCTTAAAATGCAATTCGAGATATCTCGAATTGCCTTGTTTCAAGTACAGTTTTGTATGCACTCTTTACACTTTGGACACTTGCATAACTTAGTAATTAAGCTTTTGAGCAAGAGAGGATTTAAGAAGGCGAGAAATGTGAAAGCAAGGGCTTTTGTTCTGTGGATTAAGGATGGCTTACTCAGCAGAATGCTTACATCAAAGGAGTTTACCCTGATCCTTACTACAAGAAATCAGCATACACTTTCAAGTAGGTTTTACATTAATGATACTTATCTTTTTATTGTAGGTGTCTAAATGTTGTGAAGAAATCCAAGAGTATATCTTAGCTGGAGCTGATGATGATACTTTAGTCAAGGGTATTTCTGAGGAGAAGAACCCGTTCAAGGAGAAGGGAGGATGTGTCATCTCTTAAAACAGGACACAGAGAATCCAAACTTTAACTGTGTAGCAATGCTTAGTATACAGGGATACCATTGGAGTTTAAACGTTTCAGGGCAAAACTGAGGACATTATCAAAACCTTTCATCATCCTGTAAAGAAGCAACAAAACCTAACCCTTGAATCAATGTATAAAGTCTTATGTGAAGTGACATAATAAACATTAAATATTGTGCAACTGTCCGAGTCTTGTTTGATGGAAAAACTCCTACCACCGTGGGTTTGACTGTTTTTCAAGCCCTGTATGTTTTATCACTGAACAACAACAACAACAATAAAAAGTTATATTAAATAAGATTAATATGACAACAAATCAATTATTCAGTATATTATAGGTGTTCAGAAACTGTAAAGCCCCTTTCACACTGGCACTTCTACCCGCATAGTGTGTAAGAGGTGCAAACCATTGTTTTTGGAGGACTCAGCAATTGCCCAAGTGCAAGGTAAAATCCTTACATCTCATTATAATGGTTGTTCCCGCTTAGTTTTCCAGATCCCCACCCAATTCCATGGCCTTTTCTTCATCTCAATACATTCAGCATCATTTAAATAGATTAATGATGGCAAAGTGCGAATTTGATAGCGGGTACAGAACTCTAGATGAAAAACATTCTTTACATACAGTGCTTGTTTAGTGGACGCTAAAGTCCCACTTTACCTCTGCTGAACACGGATTGCGCGAGGAAAACACGGAGTTTTGCAGCCACAAATCACTTTGCATGTATCCTTACATCAGCCCGTCAATGCAGAAGTTAGTTGAAATTCATTGGTACTCAGTTGTAATTAGTAAATAGGTGTGTTTTGATTTATTTAATACCTGCCAACAAATACTTCTTTAAGGCATAATACGAGCATCATCACACCCCTACAGTGTATGATATGTGCAGAGCATAATAGCTGTTTTTTTTCCAAATAAATAAAAAAGGCGATTATAAGGTATGATTATACTGTAGTCTTGTTAGAAATTAAACATATAAAAATACAAACAATTATATAATATGTGTGCATGTCTGCTAGTTTGTGTTATAATATTGCAGGTGTTTCTGATTTTTGTACTTGGAAAAAATGTAGTATATGCCAAGTACAGCTATATCTGTCCGAATGCTGTATTTTCATGAGATAAAAAATGGTCAACATCAATCTGAACTGAATTTGCACGTCAACATTCACAATAAAAAAATGGCAGCATTATTAACATAATATTTTGACATAATTTCCTCTAAAATTCCAAGGGTCATCATATGGAGTGAAACCTACAGGCCAATGCCAGTGCTCCAAATGTCAGTATGTAAGGGGGTTAGGGGCCACGGGGCCACACGTTATCGGTGTAATTATTTATAATCGGGTCCGGCCTGGGTTTCATGCCCACCCTGAAATCTGTCTTAAAGCGGGTCTGTTACCTTATTTACAACCATTGCTTGATGAATGCCATGTTTTTATTACAGAATTAGAGAACACCTCTTCATGACTAGATGTGCATTTATATTAAATCAGACATTTCACATTCTAATACAGTATGTGGGGAAAAAATAGGATGTAAGGACTGAAGACAAGAGAGTGACATTAGGACAGGACTCCCGCGGGGCCCACGGGATTCCCACGGTACGGGAATACATTTCTCTTTATGTTTGCGGGAATGGATGGAAACGAAAAAGAAACTGGCGGAAATGGGTGGGACCGGGAATAAAGAGTTTTAAATCTCACAGGAACGGATGGGAGCAAGACTGAAGGCTGCGGGAAGAGCAGTACCAAACTTTAGTTCGTGAGACGAGCTACAAGGACTTTATTGTAATATTAAACCAATCAATATGAGATGTTGTAAAATTGATCCAATCAAATGCGTACTCTGACTTCTGGGTATCCATATATTTACCAAGACAGACATTATAACCCTCATATCAACGACACTCATTTTAATTAACACACCACATTTAGTGATGCCACTAGCCCACCCATTCAATTCAACCTTACTTGCTAACATTAATGCATAATAAAACGGTTGCAGTAGGTTTGTGTGGTTATTGTTATTCTTGTAATAGGTAATATGGCAGTAGTGAATGAAATTTAAAAAAATTCAACTAGACACAGGATGAGAATGAAAAACACAAGAAACGAAGGGTAACCTGAAAAGTAGCCTGCCTGAAACGTATGTCATACAGCGAGAGGTTAAAAGAAATGGGCTGGGACGGGAATGAAAAAGAATTCTATGTACAGGACAGTATGGGATGGGAAACATTCTGGTGGGACAGGATGAGAACAAAAATTACACTGAAACATTTTTCACAGGATGG
The DNA here is from genome assembly GCF_902713425.1 of Acipenser ruthenus. NCBI lineage: Eukaryota > Metazoa > Chordata > Actinopteri > Acipenseriformes > Acipenseridae > Acipenser > Acipenser ruthenus. The sequence continues at coordinate 12,427,228 of NC_081192.1, read as the reverse complement.
GATGGGAGAGGGAAATGTATGATGGGACAGGATGGGACGGAATTCAAGTTTCATTCCTGTGTCACTCTCTAATGCAGACCACCAGTCCTTTTTGTTGTTTTCATGCATAATGAGCTGATCAGAGATGGCTCACTGTGCACATGCGCATTTAGGACAGGGGATACAGATTTCTAGGGCAGTGGTTTTTAAACTTTTTAGGTCCCGTACTCCTTTCCAGTCTACCTTTCTAGTCTACCGCGTGCCCCATCTAAGATAGGATCATAATGTACCTATGAAAAAAATATGGTATTTTTTAATTAGTAGATTAAGTACTTGCAAAACCTCTTTACTCTAGACATCAGAAGCCGTTAGAGGGTATGTAATTCTGAATTTAAAAATTAACCCAATTAGGACTTTAAGTTACAAAAAGCCTTAAGCGGGTGTGGCCAAATGGTTTGCAGTGCGCAGGTGTAGAGGTGATGCAGTGTTCAAGAGAACGACAAACAACAAAGTTACTGGTGAAATGATGGTTTGAATTGTAATCCAAAGTCACTTGACAACAGTAAATAATAATGAGAACTGGCAATACACAATGATGTGTATTGCTCAGTTAAATCCACTGGGTTCAGTCCTGAAACAATAAACACAGCTTTGAACACACACAAGACACACACACAATCATAAGTCCAGAATGAGTGCTAAAGTGCGAGTGGTTAAATATAATTTATTTGTGAACAGTTGTGCAGTGTTGTCTGGGTTTGGTGCTGGCCTTAAGCGACAGCTCCGGATCGTGTTAGCTGTCTAACAACTGCAAACAAGTATTATTAGACATTTATAACCAAGATTCATTCTTTCTCTGTCAGAGAGGGCCATTTAAAAAAAAGCGTATCAATTTGCTGGCTCAGAAGGCACACAGAGGAGGAGGGGCACTGCCTTGAAATGAGCTAGATCATCATTTTCTCTAACCTTATTGAAGGAGGTAGTGGTAATTCCAGGCTGCTTTTCTCTAGTATTCATCGTATGTTAGAGCCAACAGGTACACTCTCATTACCACCCTCTATTGACCAGCGCAATAGTTTCATGGAGTTTTTTCAAAATAAAATTGACAATATCATACTTAAAATCTTTTTAAACTGATGCTGCCCCAACTTCTGATCTTCCTGCCTTCACTCGGACTGTTTTAATTGATTTTGTAGAGGTTACTCCTTTATGTTTATCTGAGCTAGTAGTTAACAATGAATTCCACCACCAGTTCTCTAGATCCTGTTTAAGACTTGTTTTTCAGTTTTGTGCCCTTTTGTTACTAGCTTAATTAGTGAATCACTGAGATCTGGTGTTGTGCCCTCACCTCTCAAATTGGCTACTAATGAAAAAAAAAAAATCTAGATACTGAAGCTTTATGTAATTACAGGCCAATTTCAAATTTACCTTTTTTTGGCAAAAATATTAGAATGGGTGGTAGCGTCTCAGCTTCAGTCTCATCTAGTGCTTAATCATCTTCATGAACCTTTGCAATCTGGTTTTAGACCAGCACATAGCACAAAAACTGCTTTAGTTAAGATAGTAAATGACTTATTGATGGCTGCAGACTCAGGTTCACCATCTATTCTTGTTTTGTTGGACCTGAGTGCGGCCTTTGATACTGTTAACCATGATATTCTTTTACATTGTTTTACATTGTTTAAAGGACTTTTGGTATTTCTGGTACTGTCCTTCAGTGGTTTACTTCCTATTTGTCTAATAGAAAGCAGTTTGTTATTTTAGGTGGGTTTAAGTCTGATGTCCGTTCTGTTCCATCTGGTGTTCCACAGCATTCCGTTCTGGGACCGGTATTATTCAATCTTTACATGCTTCCACTTGGTTAAATAATCAGACGTCATGGCATTCATTATCATTGCTATGCTGATGACACACACATTTATCTGCAGACTAAACCTGGTGTTTCTTTGGCTGTTTCTGTACTCAATAACTGTTTAGCTGATATAAAAACTTGGATGCATCAACATTTTTTGCAATTAAACTGTAATAAAACAGAGGTCATGTTATTGGGTTCTCCCCATCAGGATAGCACAGCTGGTAATTTTAAACTATTGATGGGCGTGAGATCAATCCAACCTCTGAAGTTACTAACCTCGGTGTGAGTCGAGATGAGAAACTAATGGGCTGTTGTAATGCTCTGCTTTCTGGTGTCTCTTTAAAACTAATTCATAGGCTGCAGTATGTGCAAAATAGTGCTGCATGGGTTTTGACGAGAACAAAAAAGCATGATCATATATCCCAAATCTTAGCATCTCTTCACTGGTTGCCAGTAAAATTTAGAATCGATTACAATATCTTGCTGCTGACTTTTAAACCTTACACGGCCTTGGCCCAATCTATCTTAAGGACATGCTCTGTCATTATGTGCCGCAGCAGAGTTTGCGCTCTGCTGGTGGTGCCCAGCTGCCTGTGGGCGATCTGGCCTTTTGTTCTGTGGCCCCTCACCTCTGGAATAACCTACCTGGACATTTGAAGGACTGTGAAACTAAATAATTATTTTTATCAACTGGCATTTTTGTAACGTGTTTACTGTTTTTAGGTTTGTTTTAATCTTTCTGTAAATGGTGAGATTTAATTATTATCACTTGCATGTGAGTTCTGTCATATGGTTCAAGGCAATAAAGGCATACACAGTTTAACAAGCCTCATGCCCAACTATGATCAGCAAAGACAAACATAAAGTGCCCAGACACTGTAAGTTATCTAATTCAATTTGAAGACACTTTCTCATTATTATTGATTTGCATTGAAAAAATGTGATTTTTGCAATGAAAAATTGAAAATAAAGTAAAAGTTAGGAAATATCATCTTGCAATTAACAGGATAACAGGTTTCTACGATGTCGTGTAGGTGCACTCACCTATTTCAAACTTTGCATATGATTCGAATCAAATTAGCTTTACACTGAGCTTGTTTGTATCGGAATATCTCATAGGGAGCTCAAAGCAACCCACGAACACAAATCAGTGAGTCTCAACGGGGCTGACGGACCACACTGTAGTGTATGAATTATCCTTAAGGGTGCAGAAAATATAAACCGAGTTCACAGCGCCGCTGTATTGGGGCATAACCGTAGAACTGTATTAAAACAATATAGGCTATATAATAACTGCAGACAGATGGACACACTGAAGAGGTTTCTATTATTTTTATATGGCAGCTCCACAATCGGGAGAATATATAATGTTGCCCTCCATAATGAATTATAAAATGCATCACATTGAATATATATATATATATTTTAATGCAATTCTTAAGTCTGCAAAAAAGTGCCTAATTTTAGTTTGAAACTGGAACATTAATGGTTACCATTCACAGGCATGATGGGAAATACTGTATAGTGGCTGCATCATTTTTTTTTGGGGGGGGGGGGGGGGGGGGGGGGGGGGGGGGGGTTGTGCAAACTCCATGGCCTAACATGTATTTAAGACAAATAAAACCGTGCTCAATTCTTCTCAGTGCTGCGAAAGAGCGGGCTGGAAATGTCCGCTCCGCACTCCAGCAATTACTCTGCTCCGCTCCCCCGCTCCATATACAATTACTCTGCTCCGCTCCCCCGCTCCATATACAATTACCCTGCTCCGCTCCCCCGCTCCATATACAAATTACACTGATCCACTCCCCCGCTCCATATACAATTACCCTGCTCCGCTCCCCCGCTCCATATACAATTACTCTGCTCCGCTCCCCCGCTCCATATACAATTACCCTGCTCCGCTCCCCCGCTCCATATAGAAATTACACTGATCCACTCCCCCGCTCCATATACAATTACCCTGCTCCGCTCCCCCGCTCCATATAGAAATTACACTGATCCGCTCCCCCGCTCCATATACAATTACTCTGCTCCGCTCCCCCGCTCCATATACAATTAGCTTGTTCCGCTCCCTGCTCCACTTACACTATATTCTCGGTCCCCAATGCAGGGCCGGATTAACCAATATGACAATAACACCATTCGCTATAATATGCATAGGGCCCCCAAAATATGGGTTAGCATAGAGGCCTCATGTCCTTTAATCCAGCCCTGACTGACACAGTACTGTAATGTTCTGAAGGGAGGGAAGCTGATAGCAATTGGAGGATCATTGATAATTAACAAAATACAGTGAGGTTATTCATCTCCATAACACCATAAATAAGCACACATTTTAAAATAAAGTACCATGGAGAAAGCTATTATTTAAACAAGTTACTTTTAACATTTGTTTTAAAATGCTATGTGCTGAATGTAATAGCTTTTGGAACACCCTGTGGTATTTAGATGGTAAAAATGATTTTGTTAAATGTATTTTTGAATTATTTTTTATCAAAGTGGTGACATTATTATTGGAGGGGTTCTCAGTGGGATAACACTGTGGTAGCTGTTTCCTTTTACAGCTTTAAATTGTACCTCCCTTCCTTTCTGAAACCAAGGGAGCACAATTATAAAAACAAAGCATTTATAGCAGTGCACAATGTCCAGTATACGTGACTTGCACGCACACACATGTTGGCCTTGACGAGGACCCACAGGGCTTGCTGCATTGTCTTTGCATTCTCTGCTTAGGGTAGAAACCTTTCACCTCATTACGCTTTAGTGTCTCCCACTGGTCAGGTGCTCAACAAGTCCAGACGGAGACATTATAGGCTTGCCCTTTGCCTCCAATTGACACTGCTGCAGTTGTTGATTCATAGATCACCCCTTACTAGTCTCTGTAAGTCGCTTTGGATAAAATCGTCTGCTAAATGACCAATTAATAATAATAATAATAATAATAATAATAATAATAATAATAATAATAATAATAATAATAATAATAAACCTTGGGTACTGAATTGAAGTTGTTCATGTTACACATATTAAAGTAAAATACATAAATGCATTATTTTGTGTATGGGACGAATCAATAATTAGTAAGCATTTATTGTGCAATTTATTTTTTACGTGCAATTATCAGGGGCACGATTCTATCATAACCACGAAAAATCACGATAAAACGCGAAGTTTACTTTTTTTGGGAGGGTATTGCGAAAAAACTATAAAATATAATAATTAAAGTGCTGTAAAAGAATGCTCACTTGTTATGAAAGTTTATTTCTGGGTGCATTTCATTTTTACTACCGCTATGCTCTGGTTAAACAGAAGCTAAACACAACCCCCCCCCCCCCCCCCCTCTAAAAAAAACCCATCTTTTTAAACTGCAACTCTGGCTCCCTGGACGTGCATCAACACCCCGCATTATAGCAAAACAGCGCAAAAAATATTTTCCGTCTGGTGAGTTTCATTCATTGTCTGTGTACTTATTTTCCTTTCACGTTTTACAGTAGTATGCATTTACTTTTTTTTTAATCACTGTCCCATTAATTCTGAACACTACTGTAAGTAGAGTTTGAGAAATTTGAAATACTTAATGGTAAAAGTATCACTGCAGAGCTGTATATTAAGGTCCAATATAACTTTTTTAAAAACATGAGAAAATGTAAGTGATGCACTTTAACACGTTTTCCAAGCATATACTTATATACTTTCTTTAAATGTACTTACAGGTGAAAGAGTTTTTATATGTACGTATTTTATATGTCTTGACTATTTCCACCCCCCCCCCCCCCCCCCCCAACAGACTAAAAACATCCCAATCATTTAAAAATGACCACAGTCAACAAAAAGGTGTAGGTGTAGGTATAGGTGTAGGTGTAGCCAGCTAATTCAATAATCACTAGCTGACAGTCACGCATTCCCACGAGGTATTTTAAAACAAAAACACACGGCTATGCCGCCAAGTATATTTCTAAATAAATACAAAAACAATAACAAAACACACAGCGCTTTGTCGTCATATAAATACAAATAAATAAATCATAATACAAAACAATAAATTGCACAGGGGTGGAGGGGGAGACCCCGTTCTAAAAATCCATTCCATTATCATTAACCGCTTACTTCTTTACAGGGTTGTGGTGAGTCGGAGGTGAACCCGGCATACACAGGGCGCAAGGTGAGACTACACCCTGGACAGCACGCTAGTCCATCGCAGGGCCCGTTCTAAAAATAAAACAAACAAATCAATGTACAGGGCACAGTGCTCAAAAGTGCTAAAATACAAACAGGGTGCTATGCACAGCAGTACAATGCACGGGGGTGCTGAGTGTACCTGGGCTAGGCACTGGGTAATGCACGGGGCACAGAGTACTGATGGATGTACGGGGTACTATGCACGGGAGTGCTATGCACTGGGTAATGCACGGGGCACAGAGTACCGATGGATGTACGGGGTACTATGCATGGGAGTGCTATGCACTGGGTAATGCACGGGGAACAGGGTACTATGCATGGGAGTGCTATGCACCGGATAATGCACAGGGCACGGGGGAGTACTGACGGATGTGCGGGGTACTATGCATGGGAGTGCTATGCACTGGGTAATGCACGGGGCACAGAGTACCGATGGATGTACAGGGTACTATGCACGGGAGTGCTATGCACTGGGTAATGCACGGGGCACGGGGTACTGATGGATGTACAGGGTACTATACACGGGAGTGCTATGTACCACCGAAAAAGGCCCAAAGTCCTATGCATGAAGTGCTATGCACTGGGTTAATGTGCTATAAGCTGCCGAGATGGCGCTAAGACAGGAACAGTATTTTTTTCATTTATTTTTGGAAAAACTCAAAAGCAAAAACACAACTTGCGAATGCGGATCAGAAACCGAAACACAAAACCATTTGTAGAGGACAAAATCCAAAATGGACGAGGCTGGAAACAGCAGCTGCCAATTCTCTGCCGCCAAAAGCACACAGCCATGTGATTTAGACTATAAGAGAAACTACCGTCGCATCCAAAGGAAGGGGCAAGCCGGCTTCCGAGGAGGAATAGCGAGGTACTTTTATACCAAAAACAGTCTCAGAAGAGAAAGAGATTCTCAAGAAAATGGAGCAAATGAAGACACATCTGCTCAGGTTGGAGTGAGGAATTAAATGACGAAGGTTGCTGTGTGACGTAGCTTCTTGTTTCAGAATACAACAGACATGTGGTCACACCGGGCTTATCGGGCAGCTTTTTAAATATGTGCTCAGGTCATATGACACGAGGGTCATTTCCCAACTCGTAATGGTTGACATTTCGAGACTGAAAGGGAATGTATTGTGATATTCTGCAACCTCTGTAACTCGCCCTGGATAAGGGCGCCCGCTAAGCAAATAAATAATAATAACAAATACTGTACTTGCTTTCGAATGACAGAAACTACTTTTTTTTTAAAAGAAGTAAATGTTTGTTGAGTGATTTGAAGTGCACACAAATATAAATTATACTATCAAAAGATGTTTTTAAAACATTTGATTTTGCTAATTAAAATACATTGCATATTCAAATACAGCGATCGATCTCCTGAAGATTAAATTCAATTACATAACATTAAAAACACATTAAATGTAAATTTACTTTACACTTCAACATTTAAAACAACAAATGTCACAGTTTTTAAACAATAAACACTTTTTGTAGTAAAAAAAAAAAGTTGGCAGTCTCCCGTCTTAAAAAAAACAATGGCGTCCCATAAGCTTCACAGAGACTCCAACGAACCTCCCCTTTAAATTTTGAATTTTGCCACCCCAAAGTGCGTCACAGTCAAATAAATAAAAGGCCTATGAAAACAAAATAAAAAAAATCAAATAAAAAATATAATTATTTAATCACGAACACAAATTCAAAACAAACAGTGCAAACAAAACACTAAAATAAAAGATGTTGGTGCATTGCTCCCCATACACAGGGTGGTCCTGCACCAGGAACAGTACTCACTACTCTTCAAACTAAAATTATATATATATCTTGTTTTTCCTCCAGAGGACTGTGATTATTTTTCTTTGAAAAGCCAGGTTTGTTCTTTTCCTTGTGAAATGGGTGCATATTAAGATAAGCCTGTTATCTGAATCTTTTGTGCCAAACTAGTGATACAGTTCAGTCTGCAGCCAAAATATGTGATCTTTAGCCTATTCGTTGCTTAATCTCAAAGTGACACTGCAGGCAGTTAGAGGATTCTAGCAGAAATAAAGTAGATAGTGAGCCAATTGAAAATGCATATATAAATATATATTGCAGATACTTGAAAAAGCAAATATTATTGTATTTTCATTAAAAAACAAAAGATATCTACAATACTTAAAGTTAAAGAAAATCTAATACAAACAATACAAAAAAAGCTGTGACACGATAATATTGTACAACCAGTGTATCGCTTTCATCCTACAGTAGGTAATCATCTTTTTCATGATACTGAGCTCATTCTGTATTTAGACTTCTGGTGAGGGATGTTGGTTATTAACATCCAAAATAAATGTATACAATTGATAAAATATTGCATAATTGTATGATTCAGTTCAGTAACTTAAACAGAGGCTTTTTTGTGAGCTACTTAACGAATCAAATCAAAAGTATGTGAGCCAGACATATTGATGCTTTGTCCAGCATTATGGGTTGGGTCATAGAAATAATGTAAATTAATTATGTTTTGAGAACAGATTTTAGAAGAATGTGTTTCAACATAATAATAGGGACAGCCATACTGTAGGCAACATACTGAACTACGCTTTCTTGTCTAGCAGGCATCCATCCATCAGTTAGCTTGGCAGTGTCTCTGCATGCTTTTATTATTATGGTTTCCTGGCCTTTGTCTTAACACTGCATTTAGAGTAGAGACAGGTACATACCAATATTCTTTGATTGCCAGATAATCAGAGACAAGACTGGTGATTGGCTGTTTGCAAGATCTTATCATGTCAGCAGAAATCCTGCCTTTTTGTGTCCTCGCTACTTGTTATAGCTACTCTAGAAAAGCAAGTAATTAAAATATGATTGGTGGGGATATAACATGTTGTTTTTCATTATCTTTTCCCTCCAGTTTCATAGTTAAGAGCTCAGAATGTATTGATAAGGTCTGGATAACTATCACAACTTTTTTTGTTGCTGATCCAAACTTATCAGCAACCTGACAGGCATACCAGCTAACAGGTGGTTAAAGAAACGGGCTTGTAACCAAGAGGTCCCCAGTTCAAATCCCACCTCAGCCACTGACTCATTGTGTGACCCTTAGCAAGTCACTTAACCTCCTTGTGCTCCGTCTTTCGGGTGAGACATGATTGTAAGTGACTCTGCTGATGCATTGTTCACACACCCTAGTCTCTGTAAGTCACCTTGGATAAAGGCGTCTGCTAAATAAACAAATAATAACAATAATGGGAAGAATCCCCTTTGTTATGTACTTTGTTGGGAAAGCCTTGAAAAACTACTGAGATAATCCATTAAGCTAATCGTTTCATCATTTCAAACACAAGGCATGTACAGTAGCTCCCAAAATTTCCCATGGTGTTATTTATTTGGTTATTTTAATAACAGTAGAAACCAGGGGTACGCAATTCGTATCGCCCAATGCTGTGTGAGGGATAACAAGTTTTGCCGTTGTACTTTGTATAGTATAGACACTCCGGGTATATTTTTAGAGAACCACGCAAGTTTCTGAAAACTGAATTGTGGAAATCTAGCACGTACATACAAACATTTAAAAAAGTGTTTATGTCCCACCCCTTTCACTTCTGATTGGCTAACTGTGGGAAAAGCTGATCTTCTATTGGTTAAAAAAAAAAAAACAGAAATGGCTGCCAAGAGAGCCCGTGGCAATGCACACTAATCTTTTAAATTGAAGGTATTATTTATGTTTTTTGTAAATTAGCAAATAATTGATGCTGCTTTCTTAATGCATGAACTTGACATTTAAATGCGGCAATCTAGTAAAGTTACAACAAAAAAAACACCATAGTTGCTAAGTTATTAGCGAATTAGAAAACTCTGTGGTCAAGCATGTACAGTACTTGTTGGGATGGTTTTTTTTTTTTTTTTTTAAGTGAAGTTTACTGTTTAGAAGCATTTCAAAATAAACTTTCCCTGGCAAAAAATGTAATGATTTTTTATTTATTTATTTATTTTTTATTTTAGTGTTGCTAACCTAGGCCCGGACCAAATCAAAACTTTGACAACCCGCTAATCGCACTTAACAAAACTGTATTTAATAGCGGTTTATTTTTTTGTGTGTACCTTATTTCTTCTACTCATAAAAAGAAAACACTATTAAATACAGTTTTGTTAAGTGCGATTAGCGGGTTGTCAAAGTTTTGATTTGGTCCCAGTCCTAGTTTGCTATTTACCATATTTACATTTTTTTTTTGATTTATACGCTATATTATTATTATTCTTTTTTTTTTTTACTAGATTTGAACAGAAGCGATATTAGTTATTTATTGGACATGAACAATCCATCGATTTGTGGAACAATTAAAACATGAAGATTGTCAAATACGTTTATAATGACAGAAATGAAATGCTTATTTATGAGATTATCTGTACAATATTTTATTATTTTAAAATAAAATACAGCCTGTAAATCTCATGGAAATGTGTTTATGTATTAATTAATTTATGTATTTATTTTTCAGCGTGAGTAGTGCAGAGAAAGAACGTTAACCTCCCCCCCCAAAAAAAAAAAAAAGTAATCAGGGTATGAAACCAGGATCACCCTGCTGCAGCAGTGTTCCAGTTAGCCAACATGTGACAAGATGTTAGAGGGGAAAACTAGCTGTAAAATGTTGTACATCGTTTAAATAAAATAAGTATATAATAGAAATAAACAAAAGAAAAAAACCATATTTTGCCTTTGCAGAATTTGATGGAGCCTACTGTAAATATTGCTGCATTTTGGTAGAAAAACAGTAAAAAATGCAGAGAAACTTGACAGGTTATAAACAAGTCCTTTAAAAATCTGGGGTTCAGCAGTTACAAAACTGAAAGAACGTCAAGAAAATTGTCAGAATTCCACAAAACAGCAGTAATAGTTGGCAATGATTTCATATCTGTGATGCAACAAACTAAAACACCTGTACATCAGGAGCTGGAATCAGCTTACAGAGAAAGAGTGGGAAAAAAACAGGCATAAACTATTTTTATATTTGAATAACTCCCAAGTACAGTAATCCTTTGCATATCCGCCCTAACCGTTTATGCACCATGATCAACCTGAACAGAGAACATTAGTTCAGAGATTGTAGATCCTACCAAAGTTTTCATACACTGTGCTGCATGTGCTCCATGCGCTGCCATTGCTGGTAGTGTCATGTCAGCTGTTCAGTGTGTTAATATATGTAAATAAATCCTGTTCGCCTGCGGGGCGTATCAACTTCAATCTCCATCTCGATATCCTGCCTGTCACTCAGCAGCGAATGCACACACCTACATGGCAGACGGCTACCCTGTCACAAGCATTAATACCCTGTATCCTTCTAAACAAGGGATTTAAGGGAGCTCCCTAACAAAAGCTGAATCTCAAAACAATAATTGTGACATCTGACTTTTTCCATATCTGCCCTTACTCTGGTCCCACCGCAGTCAGATATGCGACAGATTACTGTGCTGCTTATTATAGTTGTACTCTAAGTATGTTATTTAAATTTACTAGCAAATGTACTCCAAACTGCACTGAAAGGAACATTTCCTTAAAGTATGTTATATACATTTGTTGAGGTGAGGTGGGGTCACAGGGAACCTTTTGTGTATCTTGAAGAATTTAGTGACCCCGTCAAGCTACAAGGCTAGATCTGTCCCTGTTAATCACTAATAGATTGATTGTGTCCACTGTTAAAAAAACCCGAAATCCTACAAGTTACACTGCTGTGCTAAAGTCTTAAACATTTTGCACAATTTTTATTTTTGGAGCGCCCCTTTTGAGAACCACTGGGTAAATGTGATGGATTAGCTACTACAACACTTCATATTAGCTGCTCATGTATAGTTTACTTTGAGTTGTTGTGATGACAAGTTTTTAAAGATTATGATCAATGTGAATTATAGATTGCTAAATGACAAGCTTGGTTTCCTCTCACCCAAACTAAGCTGTATTAATAACAGTCAAAGTTGTTATAATAGTTGAAAACACTAGTGGAGGCTTTGAGTAAATTGTTGATGCTCATAACATCGATATATATTGTAACTCCTGAATGTGTCTAAAACTTTTGCACAGCAGTGATATTCTACTTTTTTGTGTGTGTTTTGTGCGACAGGGAGGGGCAAGTAGATTTTTAAGAAGGGCAAGTAGATTTTGCTAGCATTTTGTTGTCCCCCCCTTTTTTTTTAAATTGCAGACCCCTGAGAAACAAATCAACAATACAGAACTGACTGCACTCAGTGGCCTCTACAGGCTTCCAGTTGGCTGATTTAACTGTTATATCTCATTCTGAGCCAGTTGTGACAAATCATCTCTACCTGGGTAGCTTAATGATAAAGCATCTCACTTGTCCCAGTTTCCTACATTAATTAAAAAGCTTGTTTAAGCCTTTTCCTGAAGTGAAGAGCATTCCCCACAGATGTTTTTTTTTGTGATCTCATAGTCAGTGGTGCAGAGGCTCAACAGCATTATGCTCCTAGGTATTGAGCAGTGCAGGTTTCTTATCCTTCACGATAACTGTGTAACTTTAATTAGAAGGAATAATGTGAGATTATGTATTAGCATTGACATCATTACATTAACGCAATATTCCTGTACCTCACTAAAGTATTGATGTTCTTTAATGGAGGACATGATGACTACGGGTCACAAGGCTCCTACTACATCCTGATCAAGTGTATTCCCAAGTACATCTGTTTATATAACTACTGTTACATGTTTGTATGTCCTTAAAAATGTATTTGTCTATTACTGTATTGAAATCCACATCAACAAATGAAAAGAGCATGTAATAAGTACATTCAATGAAGACCTGTCATGGAACAGGACATGTTTATGACACAGATTCACATTACTGTGGCACTTATTTTCAGTTTTCTGTTACAGATCATTGATAAAGAAATCAATCCTTTTGTTGACAAATGGGAAGAGGCTGAACTGTTTCCAGCTCACAGAATCTTCATCATCTTAGGCAGCAGCGTATTCTTGAAGTATAGAAGCCAACAGGTGCTGTAAATTAAATTATATCCTGATCAATTCGTTATTTGAAGACATATTTCTTAAACAAAACAAATCCATCCAGCATTTGCTCCATTTTTTTAAAGGTTTTTATTATTATAGCAGTTTTATAATCGGGGACCCCAAATAGTTTAATCCGGCACTGGTACCAGTAATAATAATATTCAATGCAGTTAACTCTACAGTACCATAAGTAAGCAATAACACAAGACAACGTGTACGGTATTCATAACTACCGTACACCTTGAAGTGTGTTACTGGTCTTATAAAACAGGCAAATATATAAACAACACGATTATATGTTTTAATTAAAAAATACACACATTTGTAATATTTTGAATAACATTTTTATTTAACTAAACAACAGTTTACAGTTCCATTTACTTTAGTACGTGTGCCCCTATACTCGTTACCATACATGGCTATACACATACAGTACATGCAAGGCCGCAACTCTATTTGGTTAAAATAATAATCTACAAATCCCACATCTGTGACATACATCATTAAATAACAATTATTTCTATGTAATTCTTGAAAGTGAAAAGGGGTATTTTGTGAATGTGCATCACTGTGCATTCTTTATCTTTTACTATACTGTTGCGTTTTAGCAAGAAAGGACCGTGAAGCAGGTATTCTCAAAACGGCAGCTCGTTTATTCAGCAACAGGGAAGCAGACAGATGTTCAGCATCACGCTCTACTCACTGGACCCTGGCTAACTCGCAGACTGCCTCTTTTATAGCCCACAACTCAATCAGCATTGCAACATTGTGGTTGAACTTCAGACAATCAGTGGCCGCTATCCCTAACTCTTCAACAATGTAGTTAAACCCTAGCCAGTCAGTATGCTGTTATCCGTCCCCCTCCCCGAGCTCCTGCCAGGTCGCAGCACAAAGGAATATCCACTGGAAATTGTCCTGAGGGCATCAGATGATTTTGAATGGTTAGGTATTGGGTTAGGGTTAGGATTGAGGGCTGGGGTTGCTTAAGGCTAATTAAAAAAATAAGAGGTAAGAAAAAGTATTGAAAAGCAATCATTTAAGCCATTTCGGCTGTAAACATCAGATTTTGTTTTTGCAGTAGTTTACAAATGACTTTTTAAGTAGTTTTGCATTACTGTATTTTATTTTAAGAATGTTTATCAACATTGTGGGGACATTGCTATATAAATCTTAATAGGTCAAGACAGAACTGGCACTGCATTAGAAAGTGCTGACTCTGTTGTAACATTAAGAGCTTGCAGGATTTACACTGTGGGACACAGACAGGGTCAGAAGCTGGATGGTTACTAAATGTAATGCGGGTAAGCATCTAATACTAATGTTTAGCAAACCATGTTGCTAAAATGAAATGTTCTACTTGCCAGCAGTTTATAATAATTGGATTTTGAATAACAATATTTTTTTTTTACCAAAACATTTTTTTAACTGAATGTAAATATCATGCAAGACATAAGAGGATCATTTATTTATTTTATTCTTAATCTGTTAACCAGATTAAAAGGTGGTGATTCAGAGATAATTAACTTGTTACACAACTCTCATAACAACATTTTTGCATTGAACTTTTTCGTATTCAATGCTGCAAAGTGATTTTTTTTTTTCAGGATCTCATTTTGGTATCTACGGTGTCTTGCATTCTTTCAAATCTGAGGACAAAATGACTGGTAGAATCTCCCTGTTCCAGATTACACGCTGTTACTCAGTAAACACAGTGCACTAATCAACATGTAAATTGGCTAGATATATTGAAAAACAAGCAAACTGCAATGTTTTTTTTTAATCATACTTGGCACTGCGATACTAAACAACAGCTCTGAACAATGTTTAATATTCATAGTCTAACAAAACATTTTATTAGAATTTAAGACCGCTGGTTTACAATGAATAAATGATGCTGTGGATTTTAAATCTAATTCAAGACAATAGTTACTACTTTGGTGACACTAGAGATTTATTACCCCTTAAATGGAGCTTGTTTCAGATCTTAACTGATTGCAAATGTAAATTGTATGTAAATTATAGCTATCTTGGAAATGTCCAATTAGGGGATATGACATGCTTTCTAATATGCAAGGAACGTCAATTATTATTATTTTTTATTTCTTTCTTAGCAGACAGTGTTCTTCTTGTATAAAAAGGTATTGAAACTCACATGTTCGTAACATTTTATAGTTCTTAGTAATAAATATAAATAGCTTTTAGCTGCTAGCAAAAGCACTTAAAGGTGCAATGTTCCATACGTGTTTTTGTTACCTTATCTGCCTATATTTAAAACCTCAGCTCAGTGGGTGTTTCTTGTTAAACACCAAGGGTATGGTTTTATTGGGGAGGTAAGCTAGTAACGCCATAGAAACCACTAATTTCTAAAAAGACTGCTTCCTTAGTTTTAGTATAACAGTTGTCTACCTCAAGGTGAAAACAATCCTGTAAGCATAATGGGTTAAACTCTGAGCCAGACTGTAGCACGTATTAGGATTCGGAGGATGTGGCAGCTGCTTGCTTCATTTGGATCCTCCATCTTACTGACTTGCACTACATTAACCCCCTTTTCCATTTTAAATGGTTTCCCTTTCTCTCTGTATTCTCTATTGGACTCACTTTCTGACGCATGCATAATGTGCTCCCTATTCAGGTTGAATTATAGGGGAAAGGCAATGTATTCCTGTCTCATTTTCCAAGCCAGAACCACTTTGTTCTTTTCATTCCAACTCTGCTCATTTGCTGATTGTTGAAGATTTAGTCTGAAGAAGGAGTGTACATGGCTTATATCAAGCAAAAATAAATAAATAAATAAATAAATAAATAATCTTCTAAAACTTTCTGTATCAAAATCATCACCAACATGTCCTGGTTTCCCATCCTGCCTGAAAACCCGTCCTACTGATCACATTGAATTTTGGCATTAAATTGCCTAATTGTGAAAAGTATATTTTTATCACTGTCTTCTTATCTTCTGGCCCTGTTTTGTGTAATGCAGTTGCTGCTAGATAGCTCAGACCTGCATCTTTATACTGTCTGCTCAGCTCTGCACTTCCACAGCAGCAGGGTTCATATTTTCTTTATTGCTTTCTCAACCTTCATATGCTCTTCTCTATTGGACAGGGATCTTTTGGAATAAGTAAACTCCATCTTCATAAAATATTAATCTCAAGCCATTTGATATACCCCAATTATCCCACTAAATATCAACCCACAAAAGCAAATGTGTCAGGAGAAGCATTTCAGCAGTATGTTACTCAGAAAAAAATGTATGGTACATTGAAATACACAGATGGAAGTATACCAGTAATTTGTATGTATGCATTTTTTTATCATGTACTTCATACATTTCATATCTTGGATTGCTAGTGAAAACAATGGGTTTTCAGCACAGGTTATTACCAGTATTATTCTCTTGCAGTCAAAGATCTGCAGAATGTAGATCAATAATCTTGATAGTACAATGACTAAAATAAACGATTGCAATATAATATGCTTTTGTAGTCATGAGCCAGTTTTACCAACTACTTAATACAGTTTCAGAAGACCATTCATTGCAAGAAAAAAAAAGTATATCTTATATCCTAATCATTGATACAAAATCTTTGCTTTGGCCTTCGTGCTCCAGTCAGGAATAAAACTGAGTCGGGATAGCATGCCCCACCTTACCACATTGACTTCTACTGGTCAGGTGCCTGGCTAGTCTAGGCAGATACTGTCTAAGGGTCACTTCTCCAGGCTTCAGTTGCTTGCCAACAAGAGGAGATCTGCTTACAGTAATCACATGGTGATCTTCTACCCTCCTAATAAGTGGGTTGCAGTGTGAGATGACAATCACATTGGGCAAATTTAAAAGAAAACTGTGTTTATAATAATTGAAAACTTGCTTAAAATAAAATAAGAAAAGAAAATGTGCTTTGTGAAACTGTCCATCTTTAATACTTAAAGGATTGGTTCAAGTTTTCACAGTGCATTGGAGTTCAATATTCAGCTTAGTAAAGCATATGAATGACCCTGGCAAGATAGCGGTCACACCATAAGTGGCTCCTTTGACCGCTATACAGTCAGGATTAGATTGCTTTAAATGTATTGCAACTGCAGAACATAGAGAATAGGATTCATTCTTTTTTTATTGTAGGCTTCCAAATGTCATTTTAAATGTGAAAAATCTTTTTTAGTTTTTGATGTGTAATACGTGTAAACAACCTGCAGAAACACTTTCTGGTAATAGTTGATGTGAAAAGAAAATACTTGGTTATTACGCGTGTCCATAAATGTAATTTAAAGCTACTTATGGTAAATTATTAAAATGCACACAAATACAATCTAAATGGGAAAAATGTGAATAAGAAATATCTTCTAGTAGCTTCTAATTTCTAGTGATGTAGGAATACACTGAAATAATTTGTTTTGATCATCTTTTGTTTTCTTTTCATATGCACTGCCAGCAACCTTACACCAATGCAGATCGTCATATTAACATGTCTTATTGGTACCTTGTGTTTATTTATTTTTTTAATGTCACAATGCTTACGGTAAATTGTAGAAATAATGTTTTTGTTCTGTTCAATTTCCGTTGTTTTGTAAGACATGTTGATAGGCTGTTGTCTTCTATCGTTCATCAGATATGTTTGGCTCTCTTACAGCTTCCTCTGAAAAGCAAAGGCTCTGTTCTCATGAACATGAAACAAAACAAATACTTGCTATTGCAATATACATCTCCATATACTGTGCATGTAGGAGCCCTAATTTAACTCTTCCTGTGGTTTTATTTTTATGTTGAAGCATTACCATTTTTTCATTTTGGTTAACAGTTAATTAAAGGCTGTTTCATTAAAGGTTGAATCCAGTAGAATTAAACATTTCTTCCACATTGTTTTAACCTCTGGATATATCAATGGTACATGCATTTTAGTCATTTTAGTCATGTTTACAAACTATTCGATCTGACATGACTTCCCCCGTACATTATTCACAAAAACTCACACTTCTAGTTTATGAAATATATAAGGTTTTGCTAAAGTTGATATGTGTTATCAACTGTTGGCTTCATTATAATCCTTTTAAAATCATCTATCCTAATTTGTTTATTAAACAGACTCCAAACTAGCTCCAGTATTATAAGCATTCAGCCAGAGCACTTGTTCCATTCCAGGTGTACTTTTTGTGCTCTGTTAGAATGTCATAAGTATGACTTATCATATTTGTAGGAATTAGCAAACCAGACCACCTCCCCATCTTCAGACACTACACTAACATTAGACTGTTCTAAATCCATTTATTGTACATCGTGTAGAGAAGAAGGTAATTGTATACATCACTACTAACACATGGACAGCAGCAAGTAACATCAGGTTTCTGACTACCATAACAATTCGATTTAAAGCGGGAACAACAATTGTTTATTTTGTAACGTGAACAATTGTGATTCCTGTTTATGATACAAGTTTGGAGAAGACAAATTTAAAGATGCTATCGCGATCACCATCTAGAGTGTGACAGGAGGGTTTATTGACAGCTTTAAAATCAAAGATAAATATAGTGAAAATAGGTAGGCCTATATTATCAGGAGTTAAGATAGTTAGAATAAAGGGGAGGAGAAAGCTGTGACACAGGGCCGAAATGGGGGGCTAAAGCGGCCAAATTACTTTATAATTTGGTATTGCTTCTTAATATGGTCGACCCTTCATTTTAACTTGGCTGTTTTTGTACATAAAACGTTTTTGGTTGCTTTGAGGTAGAAAATAGCTGTGTCCTGTAATCTTGCCTGACCTTGCACATATAAGCTCTATTCAATTTTCTTGTAGTTGTGTATTGATTGATTAGGTATGAATTGTACTGTTTTTTTAAATTAATTTAACCTCTGCATTGTTCTTTATCTAATTGTTGCAAAGATATACTGTACAATAAATGTAATAACTTTGTAATTATTTTCATTACCTGTAATTTGTGAAATGGCTTGCAGGGGATTTACATGAATTGCAAAGGATAATAGATAAGATGATTGTTAAAATTGTAAATTAATTATTTACACTGTGCTTGGTATAAGCTGAGAAAAATCTGTATTGTCTGTAATCTTCCTTTATAAGTTATTAATATTATATTAATATTACAATATATAATCGAGTCATATTTAGGGGTCTGTAATTCAGTGGCACTTTAAAATAACAGTGTTTTCCATGGTATCCCAGGATTCATTACCTCTTGAAACTAAGCAGAAAAAAAAACAAATTCTATCTTGAGCTGTTAAACATTTCCACAATAAATTGAACAAAACAATTTGATGAAATAGTTAGAATCCTCAGTGCAAAAACAAATAGTAATGTGGCTGGAGCTGTGAATTGAATAAGTGATTAAATGATTAGTTAAGGCTCCAGACACAGGTGTATAAATAGGGTGATCACGAGTGATACGAGGTTGGTTTGTTCAGAGAAGGAACGAGAGTCTAGAGGTGAAGTAAAACAAAACAAAAAAATTACAATTGCTATTCGTGCTGGGTTTATACCAGCGCAATACTTGCGTTCCATGTCTGTTTGTCTGTCTGTTTTGGCCAACGTGCCGTTTTCTTTTGTGTGCAGTGTTTTGTTTTGTTAAATCTTTTTATTTATAATTAAACTTGTGCATCAGTGCTTCACTCACAGTATTGTTGTTTGTCTACTTCCTGGTCTGACGTCACCACAGAGCTATCCGTGACACTCCTAAAATAGCCTTGTACTATTTAGATACAGAGAGATTCAGTAAAAACATGGATGCAATGCAAAGGTTATGTTTTAAACAAAAAAAATAGTTATAAATGTATTGTCTGTCAAAACTTAAAGAATAAATCATCAAATGTTAAAATGTAATTTTAAAGGTCACTTTGTAACATGATTAGAATGGAAAGCGGAAATCTCCTGGCTTTTAGGATTCTCCAAACAAGCAGAAAGCACATTCATAGCCAGTTAAAGGCTGATTTAGCGAAATATGATCACACCTCAATATTAGAGCAATAAAACCCAGAACAACTGCGAATGATTGCAAACACCAGATAATAGTAAGAAGATATAAAATATCAAATTTGAATTGTTACCACCTTGACATGAATACACTTATGAGCAAATTTAGGTTTTATTACAACTTTAATATATATATATATATATATATATATATATATATATATATATATATGTATATTTAAATCCACTATAACCTGAAGGATCCAAAAATCTTTGTGTTTTTTTAATGAGCTTAAAAAGAAACAGGCAGGTCAGGGTGACCTGGCAGTCTTAAGATATTTATACAGAATTAGTCACACTTGGGTTCAAGTTTTAAAAATTGTAGCAAAGTTAAAAAACAAGTCTCAATTTCACCAAAAACATTTCACATGTACAAACACATCAGAATAAGGTCTACAAACGGAGCAAAGTTACAAAAAATATGTCACCACTTTTTATTCATGTTGTTTCTTTTTGGTCTGCATAGCCTCTTTTATTAACACATCTTGATATGACAGATCCCTTCATTCTAACTTGTTTTTGTACATGTGCATTTCTGTCCTTCAGATTTAAAATGCTTGTTTGATAATTATGTTTTTTTTTTCTCCATAATGAAAAGAGTTTCAACAGAACGGGATTTACCCCAGTATTAGTAAAACAGCTAAAATCCAGTTGTGTGTGAATTTATCATGGTGGTCTTATCAAAAGGTCTCTTTGAATTTGATCACATGTAGACATTAAAATGATCATGAACAAGAGAGATTATGCAGTCATTGCTCATAGTTAGGCGGTTTTACAATCGGCACTCAAAGGCAAGGTCCAGCAATAAGATGGAAGTGTAATATACCAGCAATGATAGTGAAAACATAAACAATAGTTAAGACATAAAGGCCAATACTTAGTAATATTTAATTTAGATAACAGTGTTTCTCGAAGTATCGTGACTTTCATAGAAATGCACAAGTGTGAAGTAAATGAGTTTAATAAATAATTTGAGTAATTCTCAATTTAATAAAGCTACTTCATTTACAAATCATCTAATCTGTTGGATGTGATTAAGTTGCATGAGATATGATGGAAATACAAAAACAATCAGTCAGGATCATTATGTAGCATTTAGTTTTGGATGTTAGGTTTGGAAATTATTTTTACAAAATCTTGTTCAAAAATCCCTACAGATTATGCATAAATATAAAAATGCATACAAATTTGAAATGTTTTCCAAAAGTAATTAGGCTCTGAATGTTTTTAATTATAATTGACATCTACCGGTATTATAATTTAAAACTGTTGAAATATTTAAGAACACTTAAGCAAAGTAAACAGATTTGGGAGCCAAGATTTGTGTTCCTATATTGATTATAAGAAAAGAAAATCTTGCCAGGCTCTCAAACACGATTCGTTTAAAAATGAGATTTCTTGCAATCAATTATTCATGAAAACAGAATATAAATAATACAGATTGTACAGTATATGATTTGGGGGGGATGGTTTGACGTTTTTGATAACATTCAAGAACATATATGCTCCAAGAAATAAAATGTTTGTACTTCATACTGCTGTTGTATTTCATTGGGAAATATGTACTGCAGATCATAATTTCTTCATTCATTTTATTTAAACAGCTGTCCAATGATTTTAGTGGCATCAGAAACATTATATCTAACAGCAATTTAAACATAAAAAATATTCACTTTTTTATGTAGGCATATTTTGTCAGATTTCCTTTTTAAATTCACAGCAAGGGGATCCGATCCTGCTTGGTCAAGCATGACAATCTAAAGTCTGCATTAAGGCTATTTCAAATAATATCCTTGTTTATCATCTCCATATCCTAAAAAACAGTCAGGGTGTGAGGATATTATTTTTATAGCAAGTCATCCAAAGAAAACTCTGCTATCAGCTGTATAAACTTTCTTTCACTTCTACCATTCCCTGTATCCTGCACATTTAATATCCAGGAAGCTGTTCTTTAATTTGAAAAGATCCACCTGTCTGCATTCTATTGTAAAGTTAGATTTTCATAGAGTATGGAGGACTTGAATTGGACTTCAGCTACAATGTTGCAGTGTCTGAGCAGCTTGGTAACATTTGTTTGTGGAGGGATTTCTATGGCCATAGGGGTTCAGTCTGACATGGCAACCCCAGCACTAGCAAGATATTAAAGTGTAAATAACAACTATACAATCACAAGCACGTGTGTGTGTGTGTGTGTGTGTGTGTGTGTGTGTGTTTGTCTCCTAATCAAGATTTTTTTTTTTAAATAACTCTCTTTCTCTATTTCTCCCTTTGCATAAAACAAATAATTACATCAGCACTACATGAAAGATAAAACTTAAACGATCCCACCTTGCTATTCCGAATGTATTTGTTCGTTTTATAATGCGCCCAAACATCTGCATAATGCCACACTGCTATGTCCAAAACTGCTGTCAGTCAGGACTTCCGCATGTACCCTCACATGTACTCTGAACGTACCGGCGCATGCTCAATTAAGTGTTGTTAGCTACATTACCTAGTCTGTGTCACAAAAATGGTCCGTCTTATTTTCCATAAGGAAGGAACTTGCACCTACTTTTGTTTTGTGTATTATACGTATTTTACACTGTACAGGTTTTCTTTGCAAGTTGTATTTTGATGTATTATTATGATTAATGTTGCATTCAATAAAAAAATAAATGTTAGCTTGCGTGGTTCAGGGGACGTGGAGCTGGGGGCCTCTAATCTTCTAATCTTCTAATCTCCTGTCATTTAGCATCTATTTACTATTTAAGACCTGATCACCTGCACCTTTTCTGTCTAGTGTTTCGTTTTTGTAGCAAATGCTCAGACGCCGTCGTTTCGTGCTCCACCGCTAAATATCTAAACTTCGTTGCCTCGCTCTGCAGGTCATTTCTCTGCACAGCGCTGCCAAGATATATTATCAATCATTTTCCTACCTGCTCAGGTGATCCTTCTTTTCAGTCAGCTTCTCTTTTCGGCTTCAAGAGCTCCAACGTTTGTCTTTCCTGTTCCATCCAGCAACAGCGCCGTTCAAGCGCCGCTTCATTACTCAACCTGTCTGCAACTATCAGAAAGACTGGTCCTCTGCTAAACTTTCAAGCTCCTTCGACAAGACATCGACATTCCCGTTGTCAGCGATTGCCTTACTTTAGCTCCATTAAATCCACCATTAAGCTTTGGCTGCGGAATCTCTCTTTACTCCTCGCCTGCAATCAGACGCCCCTCCCCTGCTCCCACAGAGCCATGGTTTGACTGGTCACAACATGCTCCAACGATAGTGCTGCACTGCAACTTTTCCACCGGCACCTTACAGACCACGGTTACCACGGTAACGCCGTCATTGAGTGACTGAGGGGAGTGGTAAGTTGTCATGGTGACCAGGCAGTTTCATCAGGCTCTGCGTGCTCTGTGCCTCAGTACTGCTGTCTTCTGGCTTCCTGTTGCTGCGCATTCACAACTGGTGGAGACGAATTCAATGCGCCGAATCATGACCTCTAAGTACTGCGTTTACTTATTTATATACATGACTAACTGTCCTAACATCTCTAGAACATTTATTATTTAAATCTAAGGGAATAAGCAAATGTTGTTCTACATAGACAAGGATTTTAATCGTAATAACTTCATAGATTCTACCCTGCTTCACTCAAGTCAATGGTTTAATTCCAATCATAACCTCTGGATGGCCGTATAATACCACAAGTTCTCTCTCTATATATTAAACGAGTTTGGTATCGCTGCGAAGCTCGGACACTACAGCTTTTCTATCTATTCTCGCAGTTATCACTGTAATGGATTCTCGGGAGTTCCCCTCCTGCCTCATCCTTTGTCTATCTATATCAAATGACATTCTTCAATTTCAACTCTACCTGCCCTCCCCGTCCTTTTGAGGACATGGTCATGAAGCCACGCACTTGTCGGCTTTCTGAGATGCTCCGAATCTACCGTCACATTAACTTCCAGCTTCCCTGCACCAGGCTTCCATCCCAGCGACCTCTTCCTGTTCCCGGATTCGTGCTTCCTCATCTGGCTCCTCTCCTTCAAACCGACAAATTTCACCAAGGCACCTTATTCAACCTTCAAGTTACCATTTCAACAACGTGAGCTGCCAGTCAGAAACGGAAACCATGTCCTACAACTATCAGCATTTCAGTCAAGTATCCTCCTACCCTGCGATTAGACAATACACTCAGACTGCTCCCGACCAAATCAATAAATTTTGCAATAGCCTCCGAGCAACGCATTCTTCATCCTCTCAGGTTCTACAGCGGCCTCAGCTCTATGCATTCTTCATCTCTGGCTTCATCTAAATCCCTTTCACTCAAAGACCAATATCCACCTGTCACAAAGACGGCCATAGTGGGTAGCGTCAGACCAGAAACAGGAACACAAACGACAGAGAGAGATGGAGTTTGGTGGAGCTGAGCGAATGCTTTCGCTCAGCATTTAATGAATAAACAGACAGAAAATAAACGGGTTGTAACAAAAACACAGGACACGGCACTTTAGGCCAAAATAAAACAGATAAACAAAAACAGACTATACAGACAAACGGACACGGGCAGACACACAAACACGGTGAGTGAAACAACTATTAATTTACTTTACTTTATTTTACTCTTCTCCACACCCGTTCTCCACTCACCGAACACCCAACCCCCAGTGAGTGAAAACATGCAGCTTTTATGCAGTTGTACCGAGACTCGATTGCTAGTCAATCATTCAATTGGAATCTCGGTACAACTGCACGTGAATTAATTAAAGTGCAATTCCCCGTGCTCACATACAAATATACAATTTACACACACGTGAAACACAGACCCGCTTATATCCCGTGTACCAATGCCTATACCGCAACATTTACACACAACACGTAACATATAACATACACGGGGGGGCACTTTGCCACACCACCGCATTCAGCAGATCTCTGCGCTCTACAGCAGACCACCACACTATCGATGGCAGTCCACCGTTCATTATTACAGATCACTGCTTCAGCAGATCTCTGCGCTCTGCAGCAGACCACCACACTCTACTGATGGCAGTCCACCATTCACAATAACAGATCACTGCTTCAGCAGATCTCTCTCTACAGCAGACCACTGCTCATTATTGACAGCGCTTTATCGTTACTTCTTCAGATCTCTGCACCGTTCAGCAGATCCCGTCCTCTACTGTTAATTGCTCCTCACTGCAGCAGATCTCTGCTCCCTCTTCAGATCTACTCACTATTATAGCATGCAAAGTTGCTTTAGTTTACAGTTTAAATCTGTAACTGCACTTCTCCAGAGCTTCCACCGCTCCCGCTTTCCTCCAATATGCAGATCACCACAGCATTCCGCAATCAAGGCTAACGCTAATCCCCATCTAATCAAAATACGAGGTGCTTGACCTTCTCAGCAATCTATTCAGATGTCCTCACATCCTCTCAAATATTACAGCATTAATGCATGGTGAGAGACGTGGTATGAGACTGGAAATCTGTCTTGATTATGAGTTAAGGAGTTCCACTACTAGGAGAATGACAATCTCTGAATGTGAGTTCACCTCTTCCATTTCAAGCGGACAGGATAGTAGCAGACCGCTGATCGATCCCGTATTAACTAACACATAGGATGATCAACATCTCCTCTCTTCCCTTGTTTCCAGAAAATGGAGCACAAAGGGTGCTGAGCTTCCCCAGCAGTCGATTTACACATGTTCGTTCAGTTCCAGCCGCTACCTCAACCCTCAGTTCCAGCTCCCCTTCGGCCTCTACTTTCGGTATCCAGTTCCGTCAGCTGGTCCCGTCTGCTGCCCCCCCCCCCCTCCAGACTCCCCAGCTTCATCAGCTGCTATTTGACTGAATCCTACTCTCAGTAACCTCCTTCAATCTGCTCCGCATTTCATGTCTGCAGCCCTCGCCCTTCTTCGAGAGCTTCATATTCTACAGCTTGGTCAGTGTTTTCAGCCTTCTGTGCCCAGAATCGGATTCATCCTATTCCTTCAATCAAAACCAGATCCTGGCTTTCATCGTCCACTGTAGGGATTCTCTCTCTCTCTCTCTCTCTCTCTCTCTCTCTCTCTCTCTCTCTCTCTCTCTCTCTCCCCATTTTCTCCATACCAGCAGTTCGCCTGACCCTCCGTGGGATTCTTAAGAGCCTTCCCTTCTGCCTCACCTTCCCGCCTGTCTACATTAATGAACATTCTCCATTTGCTCATTCTACTCTTTGATCACGCCACTCGCCCCATACAAGGATCTACCTATGGAGATCATCTGCATCTGAACCCTCTTCAGTCTTCTCAGGAGCTCAGAATCCACAGTTTCTTCTACTTCTAATTTTACTCCATCTTTCAGTTGTGTACCTCCACGACGGATCCATTTCAGCGTGGTCACTTCATTCAGCGGTCAAGCAGAGTCCTCTATCTGCCCATTCTTTTCAACGTCAAGGTATCTCAGCCTTCTTCAGTCTCCTCAGAACTCGCAGTTTCTTCTGCTTCTAATTTACTTCATCATTCGGTCGTACCTCCAAGACGGATCAATTTCAGCATGGTTAGTTCATTCAGTTGTCAAGTAGAGTCCCCTATCTGCCCCTTCTTTTCAACATCAAGGTATCTCCCCAGCAAGAAACCTTAACCCACCCCCTAGACCCTCAGTTCATTGATTCCTCTCGCTCCTATCATCACTCATCGCTGGTTTTCAACCCACCTCTCTACCATCCAGAGCAAGCCTCCCTCCTCTACTCTACCCCACTCCTCGGATCACTTGTCACTGGATCTCAACCTACTTCGCCTCCAGAGCATGCCTCCCCCCCCCTCCAAATCATTCTGTAGGCACAGCCCCCTTTGCTGCAAGGGCCAACATCAATCACAGCCAGATCATGAATGTGGGGAGCTGGCCCTTTTCTGCAGTGGATTCTTTCATTTATTCATTCATTCATTCTCCTCTCATATAGTTGCTGCCCATTTTTAAAAATTGCTAGTATGCCTGGAGTGGAGGCTTCCTGTCTGCCGGGGCCACCAGAGGTTTTCCCCTAATCAGCCTCAAGGGGTTTTTTCCTCTCCACTGAGCGGCAGGTATACACATAGTCACATCCTACTAACAAATTACTAATCTCCCTCTGTTTGTCCTGTTTGTCCTTCTGGTCTTTTGTTTATGTTATGTGTAGGCATATACTGTCTCTTGTTTGTCGCACGGTGTGGGAGTTTTCGTGAGGTGCCGGGGGTCCATCCTTTGGGGGGCAAGTGAGTCTCACTTCCCCGACCTCAGGGCTAGGCATCCGCCTCCCTTACCTTCAGGGGGGTTCTCACCATGTGAGTCAGAGCGGACCCCCGGCCAAACTCTGTCCTGTCGCAGCTCCTGCGCTCATCTTACCTTACTCAAGGCTCTGTTCTATTCTGCCTCTCTTTCAGGACGTGGTCACTCGTGCTGAGTCCTATACTAGCCTCAATGCTTTGTCCTTATTTTTCAGGTCCCAGGCAGCGTGACGTCTCGGCCAATATGGGGTTTTACGAGCGCCCCTTACAAAAGCCTCAGATGCTGGGCACCTCTCTCATCACCTCTCGAGGGGTGTTTTCGGTTGCTGGGTCCTCCGCCCCTGGGATGTGCGGCATCGTCGCCCTCAGTCAGCGACCTCTTTTCTATCCTGTCTTCGGTTGCTGGGTCCTTCGCCCCTGAGATGTGTCGGCATCGTCGCCCTCAGTCAGCGACCATCTTTTCTATCCCGCTTCGGTTGCTGGGTCCTCTGCCCCTGGGATGTGTCGGCATCGTCGCCCTCAGTCAGCGACCATCTTTTCTATCCCGCTTCGGTTGCTGGGTCCTCTGCCCCTGGGATGTGTCGGCATCGTCGGCCTCAGTCAGCGACCACATTCTGTCCTACTAACTGCTCCTTGCTGCTGCTTCTGCCTTATCCTTCACCCCAGCTCACGCCCAGTGAAATAAATAAAAAAAATGTCTGTGCTGTGTAAGTGGTTGTGGGGAAAAGAAAACCCAAAATTGAGTTGTTTTCATTTCCAACTAATGAAGGGACCTACCCACAATTATAGCAGCACTGCGTTGTTTCAATATACGTCCCCAAAGTCTTAGATATAGCTCCAGCTGATTCCGAATGTTTGCAGGATGGACACGTATCAAATAAACTAGCCAAATGAGGTTCGTAAATGATGTATTTCCTTTTGGAATGAGGTCTTTGAGGATGATCCAACCTAAAAAAATAAATATTGCATTTTTTCATCCTTCTTATTTGGTTTTCATTTGCATTTCTTGACACAACACATGCACAATCGTCTACACACCATTGAGTGGGAAAGTCGAATTCAGCCACAAATTCTATCTCCCTATCAGTTTCTGACCACTCTGGTGTTGAAATAGTGTCTGGCATTATTTCGGACGTTCCCTGTGTACAGTCACACTGTGTTGCTGAGGAAAATTAGAACTGAAACTGTTAATGACACAACTTCGATATTTAACAATGAAAGCGCACATGATGCATAACACTATGTAACACAATTTTTGTTCCTGGGTAGTAAGTGTTATTTCCTAATTGCTTATGCCTCAAAAGTATAGAAAATATCTATTATTCCCCACAAACTTTGCTTTTGTGACCAGGACAGTGATATTTTGAAATTTACCTATTTCCAATGAGAAAATGGGCGAATTTGTGTCTTTTCGTTCACATAAAGTCAGAAAAAAACAACGTATTATACTGTCCTTGGTAACGGCTTTCAAAGTCCAGTATATTCTGGTGGAAGCGCTCGCCTTGCTCCTCCGAGTACGCTCCCATGTTCTCCTTGAATTTATCAAGATGAGAATCAAGGATATGGACTTTGAGGGACATCCTACAGCCCATTGTGCCGTAGTTCTTCACCAGAGTCTCAACCAGCTCCACATAGTTTTCGGCCTTGTGATTGCCCAGGAAGCCCCGAACCACTGCGACAAAGCTGTTCCAAGCCGCTTTCTCCTTACTAGTGAGCTTCTTGGGGAATTCATTGCACTCCAGGATCTTCTTTATCTGTGGTCCGACGAAGACGCCGGCTTTGACCTTTGCCTTAGACAGCTTAGGGAAGAAGTCTTGAAGGTACTTGAAGGCTGCCGACTCCTTATCTAGAGCTGTGACAAATTGTTTCATAAGGCCCAATTTGATGTGCAGTGGTGGCATCAGCACCTTCCGGTGGTCCACCAGTGGCTCCCACTTGACGTTGTTCCTCCCCACAGAGAACTCGGTCCGCTGTGGCCAGTCCCGCCTCTGGTAGTGCGCCTTGGTGTCCCTGCTGTCCCAAAGGCAAAGATAGCAGGGAAACTTGGTAAAACCGCCTTGGAGACCCATCAGGAATGCCACCATTTTGAAGTCTCCTATGACCTTGATGCCATCTCAGAAAAATGCAGATATGCATCCACTTAGGCAGCTGGAACTAAACTGAACTGGTGGGCTTAAGGCCCCTGTATTTATACTACTATTTATATTACTGGAAAGTTCTAGAAAGCTCTAGAAGTTACTCCAAGTTTACTCAGTACTGCATCTATCTGGAATGTTCTGGAAAATAGGTAAATTTCAAAATATCACTGTCCTGGTCACAAAAGCAAAGTTTGTGGGGAATAATAGCCATTTTCTATACTTTTGAGGCATAAGCAATTAGGAAATAACACTTACTACCCAGGAACAAAAAAAAATAAAAATTTGTTACACAGTGTAATTTACTATACGGCGTGAGGTTCCATTATAATAACGTTCGTTGTTCCAATTCAGCCTGTAAATCCCTGTAACTCGTGGCAGTGGAATGGTATGTTTTTCTTTCCATTTGTAGATTATTGCTTGCCATTGTAACTGTGTCTGTTTGGGTGTTTTTATTATTCATGTATACAAAAACACCCTAACAGACACAGTTACAATGGCAAGCATAGTTGCCAGGTCTCATGAGAAAAAATAAAACGGCACTGTCTTTCAAAAGAAGTCCCAAACAAGCCCAACTCATTTCAGAGGGAGGGGAGTGGGGGTGTTTATACAAATTCCCAGCAGCGGCTGCAGGATTTAATTCTTGGCTGGGCCATTTATGATGTACTGACGTAAACGTAATGACATAATTACTAATATGTGTGCTGAAGGCACTCTAGAATGATACTGTCACTGTGTATGGCTTATGTAAAAAGGAGAAGATGTAGTAGTAAAAGTTTTAAGTCATATACTTTTATGGAATGTTTTTTTTTTATTATCTATTATTAATAATAGAATATAAAAATGAGAGCTTTTGCCGAACAAAGAGCTGCCAATTTAAATGATTAAACATTTCAGCGGCTTTCATGAGGCCGTATGAATCATTTTGAAAGCGGCTGTTTATTTTGTTGAGTTGGCAGTCAAGAATTTGATTTCAGATAACTCGTAGGTCGTTGTCACAGCGCACCCTAGTCGATTTTACCAAAATAAGTAGTTACCACTGAATCCTCATACCGACTGGGTAGTTTTCATTTACGAGAGAATGCAATGTCCCAGTTTTCGATTTCGTTTTTTTTCCATTAGATCATTTGTTAATGTCAGCACCTTGCTGAAACCATTTTTTTCACTACCTCTTAGATATGGTTGCACTCTGCAAGCCTTTGGTGGCAAAGTCAGACATTTCAAACAGTTTACCAAATAAAACAAGTAAAAATATATATATTTTTTGGTTTGAATTTGCTGGAGAAGAGACTGTGCCTCCAACTTGGTCTGCCCCCCACCTTCTGCAAACTCCATTAGCGCTTCTAAAATAACATCAGAAAGGTTGAGTATCTTGCTCAGCGCACCAGCTTTTGTTTGTTTTTTGAAAATTGTTTTTTTTTAAACTACTTCGGTGCAAGATCTTTGTTTTGTTTTTTTGTTTAGTGTCCTTCAACCCGGAAAAGACCCAAAATAAAAGCACACAGTTCAACCAAAGCTGTGTTTGCCTCTGTGATTAATTCCACACTAAAAAGTGGTGCCTGCATTCAGTTAGCTTACAATATATATATTTTTGGTTAACATATTGCATTTTATTTTTTGCTTGCCAATCATATTTAATATCAAACTTATTTTTAATTAAATAGAGCCTACTGATATAATATTGCCATTAATTTGTTCCTCCTCCACTCATGCTCAGGACAATGTGTGCATTGCAAAGACAAAGACAGTGTGAATACCTCCCCCCCCCCCCCCCCCCCCCCGGGGACCTGTTTTTTAACTTGTCTTGGCAGGGGGGTAGCAGTTTAAAGTCTATCTGAAATATAAGGAAAACCAATTTATTTTCAATGCCAGTGTATTTTTCTTTTTATCAATAAACCCTTCACTGTTTACATTAATGGTATTCCAAGCAATCAGCTGGATTCTTAGTACCTCAATAGTGGGCATTTGGGTGCCAATTATT
The DNA here is from genome assembly GCF_902713425.1 of Acipenser ruthenus. Lineage (NCBI taxonomy): Eukaryota > Metazoa > Chordata > Actinopteri > Acipenseriformes > Acipenseridae > Acipenser > Acipenser ruthenus. The sequence goes on along the minus strand of NC_081192.1, from coordinate 12,395,904 downwards.
TGCATCTCCTGTTATGTTTTCATCTATTTTATGTACTGAGTCTTCACAGTTTTTGAAAGTTTATTTGACTTTTATTTTAGCGTTGTTATGGTCTACTTTATATACATCAGCATTCCACTATCCAGTAATTCAGTACTTCTGCTACATCTGCTTAGATATATACGATCACAACACCAGCAAATTATAAGACAACTATTTTAACAATGGGTCCCTAGAGTAAGAACCCCCCCCCCCCACAGCATGAAAAGCTAGCTCCGTCACTTGAGACACCCTACAAGAAGGGATAACACTGTTCACTGTTTAAAGTAAATAAATAAATAAAAAGTGCATGACTTAGTGAGGTAAATCAGGTATAATTGTGTTATATATAACAGCTGTAATTGTAAACTCCCATCTCCATACTATTTTGTTAGTACAACAGCATCTTCAGTACTAAGTTGTATGTCAGTTAGAAGTTCATATTTGTGCTCTTTCTGTGTTAATTGCTTGAAACATTATTGCATTTTTGACACACACATCATTACACCCACAACAGAATTTCATAGCATATCTACTTTCTCATCTAGTGTTCCACATTTGTTGTTCGGAGTAAATATCAGGCACTTAAATTATTAAACAGTAATAAAAATCCACCATGAAGAGGTTTTGAAGTTAATTTAGTTTCTTCTTTTTTTTTCTTCAGGCAGATATTTTACGGGGTTTGTGGTTTATAGGGACATTCAATTTTATGAGATAAGTGTAACCTGAAGAGAGACCTGTGAGCCTGAAATGCAGCGTAGCTCTACCAGTATCACTTCCCTCGGGACCCTAAACAGAAAATTGGTATTGTACTGTTAAAAAATGAATATGAATAAATGGTTCTATTCACAGAAACAAGTGAAGTTTTGCTACTGAAATCCGCTAAAATAATATGCTTCCCGGTTTTGATGTGCAACATCAAAAACAATTAATCGTCTATGGTGAAAAGCTGTGTGTTTGTGCTTTATTTTTATACTGTGCTTTTGGCTGCCAAGATTTGTCTTTGAACATCAAATAATTTCCACACACAGGCTTGCAATGAGGTACCTTTTTTGACATCTAAAGAGAATTGTAAAATTGTTACAATTGATCATATAAAACGGTGTATAAGTCTCAGTTGTGTATAAGTCCCGTCCCCCCCCCCCGCCCGCCCGCCCCCTTTTTAAGACAACAATTTCAGGAAAAAGCCTATAGGTCACACCAGTGTATAAGTCACGTCGCCCTTTTTAGGACCCCCTAAAAATACCTAGAAAATAGGCTTATACAGAGGTTTTTACAGTAGTACAATATTACAACTGGTTGTTGAAAGTTATATTGCTACTAGAGTGCTTGAAGATTAATCTTGCTTTCGTGCTAGTCACAGCATGTAAAAATGTAAAATAAAGCAAATACCTTGAATACAATCCATAATTTGCAGTTTAAGGTTCTTCAATAACTACTAAAAAAAATTCAGAACATGAACAAATACTTTTTATTATAAATATATATATGTATACATTACATATTGTAAGATAGCGGGTTGTGAGAGACAGCAGGGAGGGGGTTAAAACCTCCCTGCAAAAGAAACATGTGAGAATGCACTTTTTGGTTTATTGTTTAAATTTAATTGTTTAATTGTTTATTAATGATCATCCGCACCTGGGCGTTATTGGGGAATTAGACCCAGGTGTGGGGTTTAAAAGGAGAGCAGGCAGTCTGCTCGAGGCTGCTGAGGAGAAGGAGGCAGAAAGGGGTGCTCTGCTTCCTGGCAGTCGTGAGGTAAAGTGCTGTTTCAAACCAGTGTGTTTTGTGAGGACGGGGAAACAGCGTAGCTGTCCCGTGTTAGTCAGGGAGTTCCTGTGTGTTAGTTAGTGCTCGTACAGAGCTAGGTGTTTGTTTTGTATTTTGTTTAAATAAAATAAAAATCCATTTCTGTCGTGTTGGGTCTATTTTTAAAGGGGCAACGAACCCGAGAGTGGTGCAATCTTTTACCATATATAAATACATTATGTTGACCCAATAAGTGATACATAGTTGAGTGAAGTATCTGAATAAAGGCCAGCATACTCAAGACTACATTTATCCTACATTGTAGTATAATACATTGTGGCAATACATATATTATACTAATATATTTTGTTACAGTGGGACACTTTGTTGCCTGTTTACCCCACTTAGACTGTGCCTTGCTTACCAAATATATTGGTGTCCTTGAATATATGTGTCACCTCTTCAAATGCATTGATTAATTGTCTTGCTGTATTGCCCTTTAACCCCAATCAGACACATTTTTTACTAAATATCATGGTATCCATGACTAGAATATTGTCCCCTCTTCAAGTACATAATGATGGTTTTGCAAGCCTGCACCATTGCAGTCACTGCGTCACTTCTGCACATCTTTCAAAATCCAGTATATGACCTTAATCGTTTCAAATATTCAACCATTTGTTGATTGATGTTTTATGGAATAACAGTATTACAATGCCATATTTCATTAAAAATAAAAAGGGGAACTAGGAAATGTCAATCATTTCCACTAGCACACCCAGAGGATATTCTGTCGCTCCCTCTCTTTTAGATTCTAAGCCCCCCATGAATACAGTGACAAAGAATGTAAGGAAGAATGTTTTTATTTTTAGGGAACAATTAGTCATCTCCACTCATGCTTTTACACAAAGGAGATACAGGAGGTCGGTTCATACAATGGATTGCAGCTCACAACTAGCATTATAATAATTAATTGGGGTCATTTCCAAGCAATTCATTGAGAACATATCCTGAATATTTATTATAAATACACTATAGTTTAAAAGTTAAATCTGTAATATACAGCTAATCTAACATGAAATACTGTACTACTATTATGGCTTCCCGTAGACTTTGCAATATCATTTTGTAATTTCTTAGATTACATGATGCTGAATAAAATATCTAAATTATGTTCATAAAGTTTTTTTTTGGCTTTTTTTAATGATGTCTCAATCCTAAAATTCTATGTTGTGCAAAACTTTTGGCCATAACTGTATTTTACAGAATGCATTTTGAAAATGATTATTAAGTTTGATATTGCAATGGTTACATCTCAGTGTTCAAAATTGCTGATGCTCCCTCTCATGATTGTAGCTCTGCTTCTTTCAAGAAAGATCCTGAACTCCTGTTTGTAAAGCCAACAGAAATGAAAAAAAATACGGAATTGATTTTGGAAATTGCACAGAAATACACTTTTTAAAATGCACAAGTCATGACAGTTTTCCTCACAACCTGTTTGCCATACTTTTCATGAAATGTGTTGCTATGCAGTTCTGATTTAGGAAAAAAAAATCAGCCGTACCAATAGAGATTACTCAATTCATAGTCATTTAGTGGAGGGGATATTTAAATGTATGTGTCTGCTTACTAAGTAGGAAAAAAACGACTCTGAATATCGTGAGGAGAGCTTCATGCGTTGCCATGAAGATAAAAACATTTAACAAGAGAAATGAATTCACATGTTTTACCACTTAGAATTTATTTTTGTGTGTGTGTGCTTGTGGAACATCTAAAAGTTACATTTCATTAACACTAGAACCGCCTTTTACAATACATGTTTTTATTTTGAATATAACCTTCAATATTCAATTTTTTTAAATATACAAGCCTGTTGTTACCTCTACTGGACCTGGCAGCCATCAATTCCTTTGTTTTGTACAAGGTAGGAGAGATTTCATCTTGAAGCTAGCCTCAGCGCTTCAGCAGAAACATTTCGATCAGAAAACTGCAAAGCTGCAGCCAGGCTGCAGCAGCTCAACCTGGATTCTGTGCTGCAAGATAAATCATATGTTACTTTCATTTTAGATTAAAAACTACTTTTGTTTTTACAGTTTTGTATGTGCAAGTCAGAAGAACTGGATCTTGACTGCTGAAACCTCGTGAGCCACAAGCACGATTCCTGCTCTGGTTTCCATGGGTTTTTACAGCTATTTTTATCGTGAGAAAGCGATTGACCTTGACCTTAAACTCGCGCTGCCAAAAGGACGTCCTTTTGCTGTTTCACAATGTATTCGTGTGACAACATCACACAGTCATGACTGTAGAGTCGATTTTTTGACGTGCATGTAAACCCAGCCAATGTTGCTTATCCAGCCATCCACTATGTGCTAGCATAACATGTTTAAGTGTTGTTATTTTACACTAATTCTCTTACAGTCATGACCACCTTGTGAATAAAACAGGAAACAGATGGAAATTATTCCCATTGAAAATTATGTTACACAAAATCTGGGTTACATTGAGTTGTGTTGATCAGGTGTCACCCTTGTGAACAATACCATTTTTTATTTACAAGGAAAACCACAGGTATCAGTTTTCCAGGGTTCACACAAAATGTAACAATTCAAAATAGGAGTCAGACACATTATAAGCTGGCTACTTGAATAAATCTACCAAGTCTTTAGGCAAGGACTGACAATATTCCTTTGTTGATATATGTTGTGGTCATCATTTTTTTCATACTGATATCTCTAATTTTGAATTTACAGCCGTGGTGAGGGATGTATGTTTCTAACATACTTGTTATTATTAATAATCCAACTAATATACTGGATTTTTTAAAAGTTTGTTCCATGTATAAATTAAAAAGGATATTTAACGTATGTTAGAGAGCTCAACAGAAAAATGAGGTTTGAAAATACTTCTTATTTCTGTTGTGTGCTGGTGCACAGAAATTTTTGTACCCACGACTCCTCATTAAGGTCCAATTACTGTTATCCCAAGAGAATTAAAGATCAACAAAATGAATGATAGCATCAAAACTTAATTAACCTAAAGTCTCTCAGCCACCTAACAGCACTGGGAAATCTAATACTGTGCAATCCCCGTGCCTAAATACAAATATACATTTTATATCACTTGTGCTACATAACCCACACTCCATGCATCACTACAATAATGCATATAACAGACAACATAAAGCACAAAATACGCACAGGGGAAGGGTACCCCGCCACAAGTGTATAGTAATTGGGAGGTGTATGGAGTCTGTTTGGCTGCCTGTCTGTAAGTATATCTGTGACAGAGAGCGAGTGAATCCTAGTCAACAATCTCCCTCGTGACCTGTGAGGGCGCTGTATAACAGGAACAGTGTGCCCCGTACTGGATGGTTTGGCAGTTCATTCCAGGGTCAGTCGGAAGTTAGCCAACCAGGAAGGGGGCGGAGTCATAATGCCAGTAGTCATCGCCCTAATGCAGTACGCGATGTGTCATGTGTTATTGTTACTGTATTATTATTTTGGGACTGAACCCCGTGGTTTATTACTGGTGATATACATTGCTGTGTAAAGCCAGTATTATTATTTAATAGTGCCAAACCGTGTTAAGGAAAATTAAAGAACTGTTTGGACCTTGAACTTTGGTGTCTGTTGTTGTTTGGAGCACTGCATCACCTACACACCTGCGCACTACTAACCACTTTGCCACAATATCATACTGTTATTTATACAGATAAGCCCTAGTCAGACTTGCTAAGGGCATTAACATTAATGAGACTATCATAATCTAGGGGTATAATGAGGCATACTGTTTGTCTGTCTGTCTCAATGTCTGTATATCACAAGTTTTTACATATGCCTAGTTGAATATAGCACCTGGATAAAGTGCACTTAAATACATAGCAATATTTAAAATATACAGTAGATGAGTTCTACAGTATATATTAGATTGTAATTAAATTGTTTTAGATTGTTTCAAAAGATAAGTTTACACTATAAATTAACGTTACTACAGCTTTATAGTCTAACATTCTAGTATTATTATGAGTATTTTGGATACATTTTACGGATCTCCTTCCAGTTCTGGAGACAGCAGGGCTTCTCCATCTGACACTGGTTTTGGAGGCAGCGGTGTCTCTCCTTCTGGCTCTGGATATGGGCATTCTTGCCATCTGTGCCCAAACCCTTCACAGAGTCCACACCAGTCTGGCAAGACATCAGGGCATTCCCTCCAGTGGTGAGCCTGTTCCCCACCATACACCAGGGTGATCTGTAGATAGGTGCTTCAGGCCTCTCTTCCTGCAGTAGCAACTCTGGTTCCGGCAGTAGCAACTCTTGTTCTGACGGCAACAACTCTGGTTCTGGCGGTAGCAACTCTGGTTCCCGGCAGCAAGAACTATGGCTCAGGCAGAAACAACTCTCACTCTTTCTTGGTGTTGGTAGAGCCAGTCCTCCCAGGCCTCCAAAACCACTGTCAGACCATGAAGACGCTCTTGCCTTAGCTTAGCTTGCTCATGGAGGGTGTCACAAGTGACCCTCAAACCCTTTCTCTCTTGTATAAGGTGCTAGTTTCTTTTGAATGGAAGGCTTATGCTGCAGAAGTATATGGCCCTTCAATAGAACCAACTTCATCTCTTGGGGGGGTTCCCCACTAATGATGGAGATGATAATGAGGCTTGGGAACTGTGACAAGGAGAGAAGGAATCTGAGCTGTAGGCCTACCTCCCGACCAGAAAGGGCGCTAGGTTGTTGGTACACTTTGTCAGAGACGGCTCTCCTTTCCCCCCTCAGACATTTCCTCTCGTATCTCTACCTGCCTCTTGTCTATCTCCTCCTGGATGCACTCGCATCATCTTAAACTCAACCTCTCCAAATCAGACCTCCTTTTCTTCCCCTCTCTTCCTCCCCCACTGCTGATCTCTCTAATTCTATTCCTCGTAAATCCACCACCCTCTCTCCCTCCTCATCCACAAAGAACCTCTGTGTCACCCTTGACTCATCCCTCTCCTATTCTCAGCACATCTCTACTCTGGCACACTCCTGTCGCTACTTCCTCATCATATGCAGAATTTGCCCCTTCCTCACCACTATTCCACACAGTTCTTAGTTCAGGCCTTGGTACTGTCCCACTTTGATTACTGCAACTCCCTCCTGGCTGGCCTCCTGTCTCTGCTATCCGTCTGCTCCAGCTCATCCAAAACTCTGCTGCCCGTCTTGTCTTTTCCCTTCCTCGTTTCTCCCACGCTACACCGCTACCCTGCTCCCTATCACTGCTCGTATCCAATTCAAAACTTGTACTTGCCTATCGCTGTCTCGACCTTTCTGCTCCCTCCTATCTCCAGAATATACCACCTCTGCTCCTCCGCTACCAGTAGATTAACTGCACCCCCCTCCACTCCTCCGCTTCCAGATCCTGCTTCTTCTCCACACGCATGATGGTTTTCAAGTTTGGAGTTAATCAAGTAAACCATTTTTAAACTGAAGCAGTTTTAAATTGAAGAAGAAAATGTAGGGCCGGTGGCCATCTTGTTTAACAAAACAACACCATTTTATGAATTCTGTTGTTGCCAGGATGATGCCTACCAAGTTGTGAGTAAGTTGGTTAAATGGTTTTTGAGCAGAAGCAGTTTGTTGTTTGGTGTGCGTTTCGTCAAATTTGGTGGCATCCAGTTTGATTCAAACATTCAAAATCCTAAAAGGTATAGACAATGTCGACCCAGGGGACTTTTTTGATCTGAAAAAAGAAACAAGGACCAGGGGTCACAAATGGAGATTAGATAAAGGGGCATTCAGAACATTAGATAGGAGGCACTTTTTTACACAGAGAATTGTGAGGGTCGAACCAACTCCCCATTAATGTTGTTGAAGCTGACACCCTGGGATCCTTCAAGAAGCTGCTCAATGACATTCTGGCATCAATAAGATACTAACAACCAAACGAGCAAGATGGGCTGAATGGCCTCCTCTAGTTTGTAAACTTTCTTATGTTCTTATGTTTTTATGATATTAAAATTTATCGCAGCAACTTCTGCTTTGCAAAACTTGAAGCAGGTTTGGATGTAGATGATATATGCCAAGTGTCACATCAATCACTACACCGGTTCCAAAAGGAATAAGATTTTGAAAGGTTTCTAAAAAACTGTGTCAGACAGCCATTATGGTTCAGATCAATACCATTTTATTGTTTTGTTTTTGTATTGTCTGTATTACAGGGGACTAGAGGCTAGGGAGCTGCAGCCTCGGAGCCAGCACAAAGGAGGACTACAACCACTGCACAGCACATCACAGCGCTGTGCACAAAGATGGACGTTTGGGACAGATACCCGCCATATTACTCCCCCCATACCATTGCTGGTAGAAGGGGTGGCATTAATATTTATTGTTAAATAAATGTGGATGTTTTTGAATTATTATTGAACTGTTTGGACATTGCATTCTTCCCCACATCACTCACATCCTGACAGGAACCATTTGACATGAAAATAGTGAATTCTGGCCAACTCAGATATTTTGGATGGAAGGAATACCTAATAAAATAGCCCTTTGTGATCAAATTGAAATTCATGAACAGAATAGTTATCAGTCCAGAATCACTGCTCCCTGTGGGAAACTCTCTGAAAAGGGGGACAGACCTGCATATACTCAGATCAATGTGTGGATGTCAGAGGTGTAGAATTGAGCTGCCACAAGCAGAACCAAAATTGTGTCCTGCATGTACCCATATGGTAAAACATTGCAAAATTATTTTTGAAAGCAATGATGACCAAGGATTATCACTTTCTCATTTGAATGTTGAACCAGACAATGTGAAGATAATTGAATGCATGGGGTGTGATGCAGATCACTAAGTAAAGTGGTCTCATCTGGGGAAATTAGAATGTAAAGATGGGAGACCTGCTAGCAGCGTTCAGGATTTTTTCAGATATCAGGTTTAAAACTGTCACCCACACTTGCGATGCTCAGCGCTGGATTCCAGGCCCTGTGGTGGTTTTTACAGAACCACTGAGAGCAGAACCAGACCAAGATATTCAATCCTGCTGGGCGCACTCTGATATCCAAGACCATTGTTAAAAGTAACTGTTCAGGGCAATAATATTATAATATAGTAAAACTTTACTGGTTTAGAAATGGTTAAGCAGAAACATTATTGCAGAAATCTAAAATAAGAAAATTCAGCAAAACTGTGACCTAATTTAACCCTTTGCGGTCCATTTATTCAGCGCGTCTCATGCACGTCAGGTCCAATTTATTTTCACACGCACAGTTTATTTTAGACGTTCTGTTTAAAAGTATTTTTTCACAGTAAAACAGGTTTAAAAGGCACTGTATATCAACAGGACACTCAGTACTGCATCTCCAGCCCCGCCCCACCCCTTGTTCGCTGTATTTTTCACATACCTCTTCATAGTCGTGCATACCGATAAATCATTTCCTGATCACTCATTTTATCACCACCATTTTAGAGCTTGTAATTACCCTAGGGATCCCAATACCAAAAATAATAATTAAACACAAGTGCCGATTGCAGTTTCTTTGTCCATAACTGCACAATCACAAATTTATGTAAGTCCAGAAAAATAAATCTTCCTTTTTACGATTATTATTCTTTTCTGTTTGGTCCAGGTGAGAAAAATAACAGTTCTCAGGTGATTAGACTTATTTTAAACAGAAATGCAGTCCTCTATTTTAAAACAAGAGCACAGGTTAAACAAGATGAAGAAAAATAATTCTCAATTTCTTCACTTTAGTGGATAATTAATTTACACTGTCGCAATTTCCGACTGAAGCATTATTTTAATGATTGGAAAAAAAAATAAAGCTTGTTCCCTAACTATACTAACTAAATTTGTACTCACAACCGGCATTTTCTATTGTCTCCTCCTTGTCTCCTTTTCTTTAACAAAGCTCAGTTTCTCCTTCTCCGTCCTTTTCCTTCTTCCCAGGTCTGGTTGAGGTAGAAAACACTTGGTTCCCAGGCAGAGAATTTATCTTCATTTTTATTCTAGTTATTTATTTTTTTCAGCTCTTTCTCTCCTGCAGCAAGCCACCACAGTCTCTCACTCTCTCTCCCGAACTCTCCAGTAGACTCTCATAGTCACTTACTTACACACACTGAAAAAAAGACCCAACCCCCCAACATGTGCTCCCCACAGTGATTCTGTGCCACATTTTTTTCTGTCCTCCCCCCAGACCAGCCAAATAAAGCTCCGGCCAAAACCTAGTCGACCATCTTGAAGGAAACGTGTAGCTGCACGTACACAAAACGAATCCCTTGTGATCAACTACGGGGCAGGCAACGATTGGAGAAACCATGTCGCCGAGTTGATTGCAGGGAGGAGTTGGGTAGCACGAAGGGGACAGCTACAGAAGTATGACCCCTTGCACTGAGAGTGAGATACGGCCAGAGCTTTATTTTTTTGTTAAGTGTTGTGTGTTATTTTGTGTTTCAGAAGAGGAGTAAGGAAGCAGGAGCTGCTGCCACAGAGCCATCCCAAACCCCTGAACACTCCCTTCACTACACAGCACTCTCACGCACCACGATCCCTGATTTTTACATGAGATTATCATTCTCAGTTATTATTTCTGGGTTTGCAAACCTGCTGTGTTCCCCCCGATACCATAGATGGTAAAGGGGTGGTTTCTTTTGTTTTTGTAGTAAATAAACACAGACATTTTGGGAACATTAACTCTGTCTGGACACTAAATTCAATACACCACCTCACAACACCATTAGTTTTTACTTTGCTCACTTCTGCAGTAGTCTTCATGGTTGCCGTCATGATTTAATATTTATTTATTTTCAAATGAAACTTGTTCCATTTCATACACTACATAAATCTAAAGCTGTTGTGTTTGCAAAGGTTGCAAAGGTGTATAATATATCATAATCAATCAAAGTAACACATAACTACATAACTGAATAGTTACTATCCTCCTTGAAATGTTATTGCCAATTCTTTTTGTTTTATTTTTTTGCAATGTATTTTAGAACATGTCATGGCTGATTAATCTAATTGATTATTTGCTCTCCCTAATGTACTAATTGTTAGTGATGCCCGCTTAATACTTTATCTGACAGGGATTTTGTTAGCTCACAGTGTCATAGCCCATATGGGATAAAGAAAGGAAGTTGACCTGTATCTGGAAATTGCTTAAACTCTTCTTCTTCTTCCTCTTCTTCTTCTTCTTCTTCTTCTTCTTCTTCTTCTTCTTCTTCTTCTTCCAGCCATAAAAGGCATAAATCTATATATTCATATGAAACATAGAATGACTGATATATTGCAACAATCAAACACAAGAGAAAATGGAAATGTCTGCTGAGGTTTTTGCAATGTGCTTATTTGATAAAATTGCCATCTGTGCACCTACAAATAATGGGTTTGCTCTCTGGACCACAAAAGCAATATTAGAAACATTCTGGCTGGGCTACAGCATGTATAATGGGGTGAGATAATGAAGTCGATACACAAGGTGCTCTGGCATGATGCTGTACCTGAACTGTACATTTTATTCAGTTTTCCACTGAATCATACATTCTCAGATATAAGTAGGCAACTATTTTAAATTAGTCTTTATCTCATGAATTTCTAAACTATTCCATGAAACATGCTTTTAAATAATATTAAACCATTATTTTTTTTGCAAAAGGGTTACTGATTTATTTCTAGTAGAAATAAAAAGGTGATGTAAAGGACGATAAGTAAGCTGGGCTTAGCTGAGTGGGGGACAAAGTGGGGTGATGCTGGGATGCCAGAATCACTGTCGAGCCCTCTTAAGGTGTCGTGGGCTAGTCGACGAAACACCAAGGATGGAAGGTAGTCAGCTCAGTCCAGACGGTTGTCATGCAGATGCGCTAGGGAGGCCGCACTGTGGTTGATCCCTGGAGCCAGCTTTGCAGCCATTGTGTGTGCTGATGCGCCAGGGAGGCAAGGGAGGCAAAATAGGCTGATCCCTTGGGCCAGCATTACACTTCAGCCATCAACACCAGGCAGAAGGATATCTACATCATCAGATGGAAGGAAACACAGATGGATCACACTGGTTTACACTAAAATAAGCTATGTCTTAGTTGGTGCTTATCTTGGCGAGAGCTGAGTCCAATGTCAGGATGAAGTTTTAACACCTACTCACATGTAATGGAAATCTACAAGCAGTCAGTGTAGACATGTAGAATCGTGGCAGCCTTAGAAAATAATGTATTTTTGGGGATGAAAAGCTAAACCACAAAATGTTAACACCAGTACTAAAAAATAAATATGTTATTATTCTATAATAGTTGTGTGTGTGTGTGTGTTCTCATATTGTTTTTCTAGTTGCCATCTGCTAGGGAAAAATGCCAACAGTTAAATACAAGTCTATTGAATCACTTTTCATCAGGCATTGTTAAGAACATTCAATAGGTTTTTTAGGATTCCCTAAATGCTCTGGACTCTATGTTAACCATTCCAGCAGCTGAAGAATTAATTCCCTTTGTCCTTTCCAACTACAATTGTACTCCAGGGTTTTCATCCGCCCTGGTTTTCCCTGGATCATGCCAGTTTTAAGGGAGGTGTTCTGAGATATAAGTATGACCAATTGTATGCAATGTTTGGCATAGTGCTGCATCAGGCCCACCCAACAATGCAAGCAGCTGCACATCCAACAATCTGCATGTTTCTTTCCCCCACCAACACGACTTTAACTACTTTTCTTAGTTTAGTTTAAACTTCAAATCATATATTTCAGCATCATGTGTGATTGTCATTTAGGCCACCATTCTGACCACCATCAAGTTGTTTTTTCAATAATTCCCAAGTGAGGGGCTCCCGAGTGGCGCATCCAGTAAAAACACTCGCTAGAGTGCAGGATGCTCTCTATAGCCTGGACATCGCGAGTTCGAGTCCAGGCTATTCCACAGCCGACCGTGGACGGGAGCTCCCAGGGGGCGGCGCTCAAATTGGCCGAGCGTCGCCCGGGGGAGAGAGGGTTAGATCAGCCAGGGTGTCCTCGGCTCACCGTGCACCAGCGACCCCTGTAGTCTGGCCAGGCGCCTGTGGGCTTGCCTGTAAGCTGCCCAGAGCTGTGTTGTCCTCCGACCCTGTAGCTCTGAGTCGGCTGCACGGTGAGTCTGCAGAGTGTAAAGAAGCAGGCGGCTGACGGCACACGCTTCGGAGGACAGCGTGTGTTCATCTTCGCCCCTCCCGAGTCAGCACAGGGGTGGTAGCAGTGAGCTGAGCCTAAAAATAATTGGACATTTCAAATTGGGGAGAAAATAATAAAAAAATAAAAAAATAATAATAATTCCCAAGTGGTTGCATGTTTTCATATAGGACACTTTACGTTTTTTTTTTTTAGAAGCATCCAAAGTCTCCACAAAGACTTAGTCGATTTACACATTTTTGCCCAAAGACATACAACAGGTAAGTTTTACATTTTCTTTATTCACATATTATAACAACTTATTTCATGTTAAAAACAATACACTTAATTTAATGAGTCCATGTAATGGGGATGGTATTTTATCCATCACAATGTTGTAGCATTTATTTTGACAAGAGCGTAGCATATAATTATCACCAACATCGAATTGTAGAATTACTGTACTGCACAGATCACTTGAATATTGTAAAACAGTGAATAATGTGAGATCAACAGTATAACAGTAAACACTGAAAATTTCACATTTAAGAGCATACATTAATTGCCAACATCAGATTGCTGTGACAACTCAGCAGTCCCCTTTTTGTCAGAGAAAGAAAAAACATAAAATGCCCCCAGAACACAACTTTTTGAACATAGGGCAGCATTGTCGTAATTTCAGTTCTCTCTGAGCAGCCCATGGCTGGAGATCTCACTGTCCCCAAGCTTGTTCGCAGCTGAGGGATTATTGTATGTGACTGATAACCAGACTTAAGGTGGACTGAGAATGGTGTAATGCGTGGTATTAAGTTAGTTTAATTTTACTCTGGCACCATCAAGCAACTAAAGCTATGCCTGTAGGTGGATACTGCCATCAGGTGGCACTGTTACAAAGGAGTGGAGGTGTGACAGAAAGACAATGATTCTTGATGGTAAATCTCCCTCCCGACCTGTGAGAGCGCTAAGTAACGGGAACAGAGCACCCTAGGCCGCTTGGCCTGGCACTTCGTTACTAGGGTTAAAAGGAAGGGAAATTATGTGGCAGCCGCAGATTGGAGGAGCGGCTGCACTTGTTTACCAAGGGGTCATGAGTGACAATATAAGTAGGGGTCAAAGTGACGTAATCTGTCCCTTCGTTTTGGATAATGAGCTATGAGACTGGAAGGACCAGTATTGTTGTGTCATGAGTGTTTTGTTTGTTTGTCTAACTGTTGCTTGTTATTTGTTAGATGGCTAAACACATTCCGGAGCTGTCGCCAGAGGCCAGCACCCACCCGGAACATGTGTGTGTGTCTACTTGTGAATTGATGTATTATCATTTGGGATTGCCCCGTGCATTATTGATACAGAGCAGTACTCATAACTGTGTACTGCCTGTACTCCTTTATAGTTTCTGTTGGTCAGTTTCGACCGTTGGATTATAAATAAAAAAAAAAAAAACATCACTTCATCAGAACTGTGTTTGTAGTTGTTTGGAGCACTGCATCACCTCTACACCTGTGCACTTTAACCCACTTTCCCACAGGAGGGCACCAAAATATTGGAGTATATTAGCGAGCAGTGGTATTGTGTAAGCTGTGAAATAATGCAGCTTCACCTTGTATTGAGTCCTGGTATCCTCATTTTAATGCAATATGCTAGAAGAAGAAGAAGAAGAAGAAGAAGAAGAAGAAGAAGAAGAAGAAGAAGAAGAAGAAGAAGAAGAAGTTGAAGCAAGTCTCAGATTCATGTCAGCGTCCATATGGGATATGACACTGTGGGATAACAAAATCCCTGTTTTGGTCTGAAGAAAGAGTAGTTTTATTAGATATCCCAGTCTATGGGTGGATATGATTTATGAAGGCATTAAAAAAGGTCCTGTAAAAGTATTACACTACAGTGTTCTACTAACTGGGAATTTAGAGCCAAAAAAACCCAAAAAACAGGAATTCCATTATCTGTTGCTCACAGTGATGACTTGGCTATTGGGTACAGATTGTTAACAGTATAAAAAACAGCCAGTGACTGCCAAGGCTACAATGAGCCAGCCAGTGCATTGTTTATCCTCTTAGCTCACTGGAGAGATAAGTCAGTGAGGGTATTTATTCTCAAGTATTCAATGCCTATGCTAATGGCATAAGCCTCTTTAATTCTGCTTGGCATCATTGTGGGATGATCTCCGAAAAGAAGTGAACAGCTTTAATTTGTATTTCAGTAAGTTTTGCTACCCTTCTGTGGCATAAAAAGGAAATAAATGATTTATGGAACTACCACTGGGTCGCAAACAATGAAAATAATTAATTTTGCTATGCATTTATCCAATTTAAATGGCAGACTTATTCTCTTTGCAGTCTCTGGTTGTTAAGTGATGTCAGCTGGGGAAATAAAACCGATCCAAGCACTGGTGTTTGCACAGCTGTGTTGCCTTTATATCAGTGGGTACAGTCATCCATATGCAGTACATCCAAAATGCCTAGTAACAAAAGTGCAATATTCAGTCAAATAAGGTAGAAGTCTCAGATATATGTAAAATTATATTTTATGTAAGAATTTATCACCGTATTACCATGAAACACACTGGTATCTTATCTATTTTGCTCACAGATTAATATCTTAGTACCACTTTGACATTAAAGGTAAGAAAAAAAATTGTTATGTTGAAATTTCAAGATAAAATCTTGGGATCAAAACACTTCAAATTGTTATGACGAGATCGCAAGTTAAATCTTCTTAGGTTCTTGATATTTCAAGATCATGAGATACATTTCATGTCCTCATCAAGCCACAGTACATTACTTCAGAAGTAGTGATAGCCGTTTTTTAATTATTGTTTAGTGGTGGAGTATCATTCATTTTTATAGAATCATTTTGTTGGAAGAAGTGTCTGTCCATATTATTTGTGTAATACACTTCCGTGCCAGAGGAACATGGAACCATCGTCAATACCAGTGACATTGTAGTACTGATACAGGAGGACAAACTGTTGTGATAGAATTATAATTATATAATAATTACATCAGAATGTATTTTTTTAATTAAGATAAATGAGCTCCATTAGACTTAAACATACTTATTTTGTCTCTAAACTTTCTCATGATTGGGAACCACAAGGCCTCTTCAGCGATGTTGTTTGCTGTAATGATGATCTTTACAGAAATAGCCTGGCTGACTTATATTATGCAGTTGGCCACCTCACTATCTGGCATTAGGTGATTTAATAAAAAAAAAAAAAAAAACATGACCTGTGTATTTAATTCTATGTCCATATTTTAGAACACATATAGAGAGTAAGAATTGGTTCAGTAACAACATCTTGAAGCTTCTAGTGCCTCCTAACAGCAGTCTTTAGGCACATCCAATCATTAAAAACAATAAAAGGTTAATAATTATGAACAGTGGAAAGGGTCAGGTAATTTGTAGCAATGCCTTTTGGTTTGCTAACATTTGCAGTGCAATGAAGAAAAAATACATTTATTTTATGCATAAAACCCATTCAAACATGTAGTGTTTTTCATTGTTATGCTTGTTGTTTGTATATATTTTTTAACAGTTTTATCATTTTATATTTATTGATTACATTGTTTTCTCTTTTATGAACATTTGCTTACGTTTGAAAATATATTTACTCACTGATGTGCATAGGTGGAGCCACTTTTTACTGTTACTTCCTTTGAGCACTTTAGTTTATTTGGTGATATAGTTTGGCTGGGTCAAGTCTAGCCCAAGGGAACAGTGGGATTAGATGGCAATGAGTTCACCAAATCACCCTGGTGTTGTGCCCTCTCCCCTAGTCCAGTTTTGCTTTCTGTTACAGGCATCCTTCTCACAAAAACTCAAACTGTTTCTTCTTTTGTGATCCTGTTTTTAACTCGTAGGACAACCTGCAGCCATCATTTTGTAACTTTGCATATGTTTGATAAATCTTTCTGCTCGGAAAAGAGTTACAAATTGTAATTTGTCTCTCATTTTCATTTGAGGAAAGAGGTTTGTGCTTGGGGAACACTGGCAATTGTTAAATCATGTTTCAATCTAGAGATCTTATTCCTGTTGTGTGGCTGTGGCAGTGTGGCAGGGCAAGAGTCCTGCCGAGGCACGGGTTGTATATTGTTACCATTTGAGAAATATAGACCAATTATTTCTGTATCTAATGCTGAGAGACTAATGCATGCCTTTGTTTTATCTAGAATTGATCATTGTAATGCAATTTTTTCTGGTGTCCCAAAACGAGTGGTATCTCGCTTGCAGCTTGTTCAGAATACTGCCGCTAGAATTCTGACTAAAACCAGAAAAACATATTACCCCTGTTTTGGCCTCTTTACACTGGCTCCCTGGGCAGTATAGAATTGATTTTAAGATTTTGCTGTTAACTTACAAGACCCTGAATGGATTAGCACTCAGTTATTTGCAGGAGTTACTGACCCCATATCTTCCAAACCGCACTCTGAGATCACAGGATGTGGGGCTGCTGGTTATTCCTTGGGTGAACAAAAGCAACACGGGAGGCAGGGCTTTTTCTTGTAGAGCTCAATTATGGAATGCTCTGCCTTCATTTGTCAGGTAAACTGGGACTGTTACAGTTACTAAAAACGCACTTTTATAAAATGGCTTTCTTATCTTAGTTTTAATGTAACTTTAAAATTGTTGCTTTTGTATTATACTATTACTTAAATGTTATTTAAGTGGTCTGATTGTGTCAGTTGTAAGTGTGACATGCTATACACATGTATTGTGGTTTGTTCTTTTTTTCTGCTATGTACTGTACAGTGCTTTGCAATAATTTTGTATAAAAGCACTATATACATGCAATAAATAAATACAGACGTGCTCAAATTTGTTGGTACCCCTCCACAAAAAACGAAGAATGCACAATTTTCTCTGAAATAACTTGAAACTGACAAAAGTAATTGGCATCCACCATTGTTTATTCCATATTTAATAGAAATCAGACTTTGCTTTTGATTTTTTATTCAACATAATATTGTAAATAAGAAAACAAATGAAAATGGCATGGACAAAAATGATGGGACCGCTAACCTAATATTTTGTTGCACAACCTTTAGAGGCAATCACTGCAATCAAACGTTTTCTGTAGCTCTCAATGAGACTTCTGCACCTGTTAACAGGTAGTTTGGCCCACTCTTCCTGAGCAAACTGCTCCAGCTGTCTCAGGTTTGATGGGTGCCTTCTCCAGACTGCAAGTTTCAGCTCTTTCCATAGATGTTCGATAGGATTCAGATCAGGACTCATAGAAGGCCACTTCAGAATAGTCCAATGTTTTGTTCTTATCCATTCTTGGGTGCTTTTAGCTGTGTGTTTTGGGTCATTATCCTGTTGGAGGACCCATGACCTGCGACTGAGACAGAGCTTTCTGACACTGGGCAGTACGTTTCGCTCCAGAATGCCTTGATAGTCTTGGAATTTCATTGTGCCCTGCACAGATTCAAGGCACCCTGTGCCAGGTGCAGCAAAGCAGTCCCAAAACATAACCGAGCCTCCTCCATGTTTCACTGTAGGTATGGTGTTCTTTTCTTTGAAAGCTTCATTTTTTCATCTGTGAACATAGAGCTGATGTGACTTGCCAAAAAGCTCCAGTTTTGACTCATCTGTCCAAAGAACATTCTCCCAGAAGGATTGTGGCTTGTCAATATGCATTTTAGCAAATTCCAGTCTGGCTTTTTTATGTTTTTCTTTCAAAAGTGGAGTCCTCCTGGGTCTTCTTCCATGGAGCCCACTTTCGCTCAAAAAGCGACGGATGGTGCGATCAGAAACTGACGTACCTTCATCTTAGAGTTCAGCTTGTATCTCTTTGGCAGTTATCCTTGGTTCTTTTTCTACCATTCGCACTATCCTTCTGTTCAATCTGGGGTCGATTTTCCTCTTGCAGCCGCGCCCAGGGAGGTTGGCTACAGTTCCATTGACCTTAAACTTCTTCATAATATTTGCAACTGTTATCACAGGAACATCAAGCTGCTTGGAGATGGTCTTGTAGCCTTTACCTTTACCATGCTTGTCTATTATTTTCTTTCTGATCTTCTCAGACAACTCTCTCCTTTGCTTTCTCTGGTCCATGTTCAGTGTGGTGCACACAATGATACCAAACAGCACAGTGACTACTTTTCTCCATTTAAATAGGCTGAATGACTGATTACAAGATTGGAGACATGTGTGATACTAATTAAAGAAACGAATGAGTTTGAAATATCACTATAATCCAATTATTTATTATCTTTTCTAAGGGGTACCAACAAATGTGTCCAGGCCATTTTAGAATATCTTTGTAGAATAAGCAATAATTCATCTCGTTTCACAGCTTCTTTGCTTTATTCTATGACATACCAAAGGCATGCAAGTATACATGATAAAATTGCTTTTAATTTCATCACTTTTCAGGAGGAATGAAGCATTATTTCAATGAGCTGTAAGGGTACCAACAAATTTGAGCACGTCTGTAAATATGTGGGAAGTATTGGATGGCAGAGGTGGAGTTAAAATCCTCCCTGCAAACAGGTGTATAAGTAAGGTGATCACGGGTGGTGAAGGGGTTAGTGTGTTAGAAATAATGTTGGTGTTAGTTGGTGAATGTTTCTTGTGCTGTGCCGTTCGTCCTGTGTTTGTTTTTTTTATATCTGAGTGTTTTGTACAGTCCTTTTGTTTTTGCCCATCACATTTTGAAATTAAAATACATGCTTGCTATAACAAGTGTTCCTTTCAAAATTGCACATTTAAGACCTATAATGAGAATAGATGTGCATGGCAGAGACATTTTACGGAACTATATTGATAGCTACAATTAATGTAAATATTTTCACATTTGTATGTTTATATTGACTCAGTATAAGCAATATGTAGGATACATCTTGTGATGCTGTGGCAGAGCCAGGCTCAGTCAGCGACTGAAGAGAGTTCACTACAACTCTATATAACAAATTAATGAGGTGAACAAAATGTTGTCATTTTAAACACGTACTGTATAAGTGTTCTTCAGACCGTTTACATTCCACTACAGAAGATAAATCTCTGGAAGGCTAAATTCCTATTGTGGCTAAAACTATGTTAGCAGGTTAGCTACAGAAAATCAATCATCCATCCCCAAAGCCCAGGTCTATCATTTCTGTTATTCATCGCATAAGGGTTATGTGATTTTGCTGGCATCTTCCCTCAAAGGAACAAGGAAGTTATGAAATCAAGGAGAAGTTAATGGAGGTGTGAGGAGTACTGAGATTGGAAAAACAAGAAAAGTTTTACAGGTTCATGTTCCAACATCAAAACTAGACACATAGGGTTTGTTTTAATGTTTTTTTTTTTTTATGAATCCAAAGGTAAAGAAGTTTGGCTTCCTTATAGCAGAACTTAAATCACTATAGCCAACATCACTATTTACTGTAGGGAGCTGCTGTCTGGGTTGGGGTGAGATTTGTTATCGGTGTTTACAAATGAATAAATATTAATATATCTCAACAATTAGGCACAAAAGTCATAATTAATTGCTTTATAAAAAAAACAAACAAACAAAAAAAAAAACACAGGTGTATAATAAATTGTACTTAGTACATCACATCCCTTAACTTACTACAATACCCAAAGATAATATGTAATACACATTAATAAGACTGGCCCCTTGAGTGAACTCCTTATTATGGTTCTGAATAAGGCGACGCAAAACCTCAGTTAGCATGCTTCTAAGCACAGCCTAGGTTGACCCATTTCAATCACCATGCAAAAAAGTGAAAACCATCCAAGTGTACTCCATGTCAAAGGCGCATGCAATAAGGTTACCACATATTAAAGTTGGTGCATTTGTTAGTACCGGTGTACCATACAACCCAGTGGTCATTCAACAGTGCATGTCAGTGTGTGTGGAGGGGGTCCTGAAATCCCCATAACAATTAAATTAATCATTTGGTTATGACAGAGAGCATATTAAGCACTAACTTTACCAAGGCAGAGATTACATCTCAGAAATCCCACTGAAGTGTTTGATGCAAGAATAGGTGAACTCTAAACACACTCTGCTAAGAACTAAATAATAATAATTACGCATAAATTGAGAATTAATATCCAATACAGCAGTCAATGATCTGCACCAGTAGTAAATGTACCACGACAACAGTTATGGGCCCCAAGCCGAAGTCTCTTAACAAAAGACAAGGTCAATTAGCAACAGGTAATGACCACTATGGAGAATATTATGACTGCAATCCATTAAGATTTTTAGCATTAATGTGCTTGTCTTCCATGCTTGGATGAATCTTAAAGAAATAGCTGTAAATCGGCTATTGATTCCTTGTAACACATGGTGGGTGATTGAATGACTATGCATTTGAATGATGCTTGATATAAGACGTGATGGAATAATAAAATAAAAAAAGACTACAGCTTCCCAAAGGTCACAAGAATCTGTTTTCATTTCCTGTGTGCTGTTGGCTACGGAATTAACTAGATGATTCAGTATTGGTGAATGTGTGCATTTATAAACACATTGAATTAGCGGTTACATCTTCATGAGACGGTGTTCCTGTCATTGTCGGTAGCTATGTGTATAACTGAGGGTGAGTTTTAATCACTGTTTTTCTTACCATTCTGTTTTGTTGTATTTTCTTTATTGCTTTTATGAGTGTTATTGTTTACACTAATTTATTTATTTTATTATTATTATTTTTTTTAATATATAGCACATGTGAAATTGGGAGTTATTTATGTATTGGTTTATTAATGTGTGTGTTTAACAATTATAAGAACATGTGTATCCTACTTGCTTACAACTACATGCTATTTGTGATATTATCTATTATCAAATTATTGAGAGTGTATTTGGAATAACTGAATGCTCTGTTTTTATGCACTTGACTCCTTTAACCTTTTTATGAACTAAGGGAGATTGTATTTGGAGTTGAAAAATTCTCAGAGCTCCTTTCATTAATTCCCATTATTTCTATATTTGTTGCTCTGTGTTATAATAGAATAATATCTAGACAGTTGCATTTTAATACTGAAGTCTATTTTAGAGTGCTGTAAATGTACTTGTTAGTTCTTATTGCATCATGTTCTTATCTCTTGTGAATCTGTAAATAAAACTGTTATCTTGTTTTTTTCCTATAAAGTCTCTGCATTTTCATTTAATTGAAGAGCATCTGCAGTGGGGATATATTATTGGGCTCTCATTGTTAATTGACAGGGTCTCCCACCGTTATTTGGGAGTAGGCTGTAAGCACATGTTACACTGCATAAACTGACAGTTCAATACTGCCTAGATGGCTAGTTGTACTTGTTTTTATTTACGAAGGTTGTATAATGGAGGGGAAAACTCATTCTGTGTTGCCTTACTGGTAATATATGGGTATGTTTTAAAAGCTTCCATTTAACAGCGTCTTTGCTCCAGTCGACATGCTTAAATGTTTGTTTCTGTCAAGAAGCCAGACATTCTTTTTCTTTTAAATGTAATAGCGGCAAATTCAAATAAAGTGCAATTATGAAAATAGACATTTCATGCTATTCATAGAAGCTGCCAAAATGGTTTCATCTGTCTAGATCCAATATGCTAACCTTAATGCTATTTTAAACCTTTGTTGGTTTTATTTTTTAGATTTTCTTTTTGTACATTGTAATTGTCTTAAGCTTTAGAATTTACAATGGGAAATTACTCAAAGCCAGTTTATTCCATACCATAACAAACTTCTATATTGCACCTAATAGCCACAAATTAATTAAACAATAAATGTCCTATAATTAAATGAAGATACAGTGGCAGTTGATCTAATTAAACACGTTTAGACTTATTAGTGTGTAATACTATTAGCCCACTGCTAATTAATGCCTAAGACTCTCAAAGTGAAATTCTAGGGATGGAGATTATATTGATTAAAACATGTTTGTGTGTGTTGGGGGTCAGGAGGGTTACAATTACAGTGGATCCAACCTTAACATACCCTTACATTAAACTGTAAGTAACCATAAATACATCCTTGCAAGTTAATAGTCAGTCCGTTTTTAAACACAATAATTAATACTAACTGCACCTTCTGTAGGGTTAGAGAGGAAAACATTAGTTTTCAGAAAACACTTTGTCATGTAAACATACTGAATGATTCATAGAGATATTTATATTGCTAGACAGAGACATAGAATAGCGCTCTTGTATACTCTACTGGTATTGTAGCACTATGAACTATTTACTACATAATCTTAAAAAGTATAAAGGACTGTGCAATGTGCTTTACTACCCTAGATTTCAAAGGCTCTATATGATTTAACAGGAAAAAAGGAATCTTTTACATGAGCAACATGAGTTTGAACTAAAACCAATTAACACTACCTGTAGATATACACTACTTTTAAAAAAAATAATATTCAATAAGCGTTTTAAATGTGCGTGTTTCATAATGTATGCATATGAACGCTTATAAAATTAATACTTTAGTTAGGTTTGTGTTAGGCCAGCTATTTGAATGATTATTAATAAAACGCGAAGAAATCCATAAATGTATTTATATTTATACTTTGTTTTAAAAAGTACATACATTCAAATGGTGTTGTTAGGAGGAGAACGGCAAACTTACATACAGTCGATTCAACTATTTATAACTCAATATAAACAGGATACTAGCCTAATAACTGGATACTTGTAACTCAGTTAAGGATTTCAATACTTAAAGAAAACGCTACGATAAATCACATGTTGCCTTTACTTTTTTCAATTCAAATACAGGTACCCCAGTAAAAATTAAATAAGCAATAAGCAAAGATATATCGACCATATCAAAGTGTTGGCTGATACCTATATTTCTAAAAAAAAATATATATATATATCATCAGACCACTAGTTTTAAGGTTTTCTTTTTATTTTCCTTTAACTTGTAAAAACTTTAATTTTTGAATTAATTTTTTGATTAAAAAGAATGATGAGATTTTTATATAGCTTGCACTGGTTTTCAAAAAAGGTAAAGGCTGCAGATACCGAAATACATTATTGTAGTTTGTGATCATTTTGGAAGACCCCTTAGCCTATATTAATATAAATATTATCTACATTTAAGTACTTCTGAAGTCACTGTTACCTATTTTGTGCAAGGCAGGAAAAAGTGGAGCTGCTCCGGAACCTGCACTCCGGCTTTATGCTCCAGAGTGCTCCAGTGATCCAGCTCCAGCTCCGCTCTGGCTCCAGCACTCATCTTAGAAAACTGGCAAGCTCCTCTCCAGCTCCAGGTCTCTCAGAGCCAGAGGACGGCCAACCCTAGTTCTGTTCTGGTCAAAGTGCTTAAACGCACTCTAGGTCGAGACATCTAATTAACCTATGGAACTGCCTGATTGTTACCCACTTGAGATAAATACATTAATTCATTTCTTTATTAACACGATTATCTTTAAAAAATCATTCATTTTATAGAATTATATCTAATAGGTGAAATAAATGTATACTGCCATCTTTTCTTAGACTAAATCACAAGTATCTTTACACTGTGCACATTATTATTATTTATTTCTTAGCAGACGCCCTTATCCAGGGCGACTTACAATTGTTACAAGATATTACATTATTTTTACATACAATTACATTATTTTTTACACATTATTTTTTCATACAATTACCCATTTATACAGTTGGGTTTTTACTGGAGCAATCTAGGTAAAGTACCTTGCTCAAGGGTACAGCAGCAGTGTCCTCCACGTGGAATTGAACACATGACCCGCCGGTCAAGAGTCCAGAGCCCTAACCACTACTCCACACTGCTGCCACATTTATGATTACTGGATGGGCGAAGATGTCACAGTTAAAACTGGATCCTTTTTCAAAGTCTGTGCACTGCTTTATCCTTGTTATTTTTACCATCGGAATTACTTAATCATACCAATTATTTGCTTAATTAGTACAATTTACTTCTTCCGCAACCTTGCCAACTTCCTCCAGGTTACACGGAGCAAGATTCCTGGTATTTACAGCATGCTGTACAATTGGGAGTTGCTTACATTTTTAACACCAGTTTATTTGTATATTTGTACTGTATTCAGTCAAATTTGCTATGCGATAACAGTGATCAAAAGGACACACATACTAAATATATTCACTGTTACATTTTTTTTTTTTTAATTTAGTCGTTGCCAATTCGTTTTTATTATTTTCTCCCCAATTTGAAATGCCCAATTATTTTTTAGGCTCAGCTCACCGCTACCACCCCTGCGCTGACTCGGGAGGGGCGAAGATGAACACACGCTGTCCTCGAAGCGTGTGCCGTCAGCCGCCCGCTTCTTTACACACTGCAGACTCACCGTGCAGCCGCCTCAGAGCTACAGCGTCGGAGGACAACGCAGCTCTGGGCAGCTTACAGGCAAGCCCGCAGGCGCCCGGCCAGACTACAGGGGTCGCTGGTGCGCGGTGAGCTGAGGACACGCTGGCCCGACCTAACCCTCCCTCCCCCCGGACGACGCTCGGCCAATTGAGCACCGTCCGCTGGAGCTCCCATCCACGGTCGGCTGTGGAATAGCCTGGACTTGAACCGGCGACGTCCAGGCTATAGAGCGCATCCTGCACTCTAGCGAGTGCTTTTACTGGATGCGCCACTCGGGAGCCCCTCACTGTTATATTTTTAAAAGATTTTAACTGAAGTGGAATACTTAACATGAATTTGAACTTGTAGCTCTTGATTGTAAAAATATAGACAACAGAACTGTTTCCATCTTTGTTGAAGATACAGGATTTTGTTAAATAATGCACTGTTAATATTTTGCTTATGAGCATCAGAAAAAAAAAAAAAACCTTTCACAAAACAGTATAGACTTTAATCCACTGCGGGAATGCCCCCCTACAACAAGGCAAGTTCTTGTTCAGTGTTACCAGCTTATATATATATCACAATCCTCTCTGTGTTTTTAGATGGATGTCTACAGTTAAGCTACAATAAGGCCAAACGGATCTCAAGATAAAGAAATGTCACTCATTGCCCATTATTTTCACCAGGGGCATTCTTATGATGCAATTTTAGGTTTTCTTTCCGAGTTCCATGGCATAAATCTCAGCATGTGAACGCTGAAATACAAATTAAAGGAACAGGGACTTGGCACATGATTAAACTATGCATCCCAAAGAGACACCATAGCTGCAATTGGAAATGAGCTAAGAGGGCCTGGAGTGTTATTTGGCTACAGAACAATGTGTCAAGTGCTGAAACAGAAATACAGGCTAAATGTGAAAAAAGAGACTGTGCTGCAAATACTTCCACAGCTAAACCCTAGAGGACACCAATTAAGAACAACAAGACGATTCGTTTGAAGAGTAGACCACTCACTTGCTCCAAACTACACTTGGCATGTGGATGGCTATGATAAGTTGAAACCTTTTGGATGTGCAATTAGCGCCGGCATTGATGGCTTCTCTCGTCACCTAATGTGGTTATCAAGTGAACCAACTAACAACAATCCAGCTGTCATAGCTAATAACTATGTCAACTGTGTAGTGTCAGAAAACATCATTCCAATGAGACTCAGAACAGACTGCGGAACTGAAAATGGTACCATGGCAGCAATTCAGAGTATGCTGAGAAGGCATCATAACGATTACCATGCTGGAAACAGAAGTCATCGGTATAGCTCCTCCATGGCACAAAGAACTGAAAGGTGGTGGTCAGTTTTCAGGAATGGAAGGTAAGCATGAAATGATTTGAAACAATTGATGAGGTACAGAGCTGTTATATTTAAAATGATTCTCCCTCTCCAAACAATTTCCCAAAGAATGGTCCAATCTTCCTTTATGCACCCGTAAAACAAATACCGACCTCTTGCAGAACTATCTATATCACACCCCACATGATACATAAGGCAAAGTTACCAGGTAGTGATGTGTTTATGCCTGCTCTCTTTTCACTTGCAGATTGATATATATATATATATAGTTTCTTTATTTTAAGAGCTCAGTTTTGGATGGATCTTTTTGGAGATAGTCGTGACTTTGGACAGTTTAATGGGAGTCATGAACATCAGTGCTTGTTACGCTACTGTTTTATGAATCTACTCCAGACTCACTTAGATGGATGCACTTCCCTTTGGAATCTCCATCGAATTAGACCTTCACAGATGTCACTCTGTCCCGGGAGGATACCAAATGAAATGTACAGATTGCCGCAAAGGTAAAAAAAACAGACAGATTTTCTTAGTTACAAATGCAACATATTGCAGTTAAGGGACTACTGATTTTAATGTTCATAACATTCTATGTAACTTTATGCATTCTTGATTACTATTTTGTTTATTTCCATTCCTGTGCAGGATTCTGTTATGACTAATAAAACATTACAATACTTAAGATAGCAGTACACATGCCTAAAGTAGTATTGTTATGTTTGTGGATGCAGTTACATTTAGGGAAAAATGTTCTAGTGGTATTTTAGTTTACTTCATGTATAAATGTTGAAGACTCTTGTTATATGGTACCTCTTGTTTTACAAAAGTATATATTTTTTAAATTTTAGATTTGAAGTTTGAGATTGTGGATTTCCATTGGATGTACAGGAGCTGCAGCAGCTGTTAGAAAATTATGGAGCAGTCAACAATTGCAGGGATGAGGCCATTCACTTTTATTTTACCAGTGTTACTCAACAGTACAGACTTCCTCAGGCGGAACATGTGGAAGAAGCTCTGCAAAATTACATAAAGTTAAAAGAAAACTCTGGCCTGTAAAAAAAACAAAAGTATAACGGGAAATAAATGCAGAAAATGATTAGTACGATGGCCCTGAAGTGCAAAAGACAATAACAAATTCACAAAGAAAACAACAAATTAGAAAGCGCAACGACAAATTCAAAAACACATTCTAATTTATTTTGTTTTCCAATTTATCGTTGTGTTTTCCACTTCAGGGCCACCATACATTTACCCTTAAAAAAAAAAAAAAAAAGAATTGCTGAATTTAAGTAGGATTTCTAAATGGACTATGTGTGTATTAGGTTAAAATCTCAAAATAAATGTGTGTCAGTATTTTAATTTTTGCTTGTTGTAAAATGTTTTATTCTGAAACAGAAAAAAAAATAATTCTTACAATACTTACCGATCAATGTTAAATACATTTCGTTTAATAATGTACCATTTGAAAAAAAATGCTTGGATCAATTTCTCCCTTTCTTCCAAGTCTTTAATGACTCTCATGCAGCCAGCAAGATGAAAAACAAGGGCATGTTTTTCATGCCATGAGTTTTTCCACAGATTTCGAACTGCTCATCTGAAACAATGTAAATAGGAAGCAGTCTTGCGATACTGATTTTCATTTATCTCCTACAATGTATAGTGGTATAATATGTATAATGGCATGTAGTATTTTACTAACAGACACATGTTGGGACAAATAAAAAGCAAAGCTTGTCATAAATGCTTTGTCATGGTTTGTTTTCGATGTAGTTAAGACATGACTTTTTAAATAATTTGTTCTTCAAGTTTTAATTTAACTTACATTAGAAATGATACTTTTGATCACATGGTCATCTGTATCATCAATGGTAGCATGGAGATCATCAATGCCTAAGATGTGTTTCATGAGATTTGCAGACAAAAAACTTGGTGATGGCCTGCCATGTACCCGTGATACAGCCATGAAGTATTCATTGTTGTTCTTAATAAATAGTTAAAAGCATTAAACCAAACTGTAGCATTTGTGGCTACCAAACTATGTTGGTAAATGGACATAACATATGATAATACAAAAAATATAACATGATGAGGTCTTGGTTAACATGCATGAATATTCAGATTATTTAATAGATAACTAATAGGTTGTCTAGATTTAGTCGGTGACCTAATATGGTAACGGTCATATAGTATTCATTCAAGTTGATTAACGCAAGAAAATGTAAAATATTTTAATTATTCAAATTAAGCAAACTAATGTGATTAGCCCCACAGATCGTACTTCAATCTTGAAGACAAGTGTAGAGCTGAAAAAATTACTTTTTAAAAAAAATAAACCTCTTTACAATAAGTTTTAAACCAAAAAGACTTATTATTATTTTATAAAGAAAGAAAAATGGGTATAACATCTTTAAATTTGTATTCTCTTTGAACGGGAAAAAATAAACAAAAGTTACTCCTTGCACTGAATGTCATTCGGCTGGTTTCACAAACCAAGAGTAGCACTACTCATAGACTACATAACGTTAATTTAGGAAAACTAGTGAATACTGCTAATCAAGGTGTATGAAAAAAAAAACATTAAATTAAAAATGCTGGTATGCATATTAAAACTAAGCAAATGTAGCGGATGTAGTTCGGTAGCTGCTACAAAATACGGATCACAGCATTGCTTCAAACACCACGTAGGTCACCTAAGTGCAGATTCAGTCTTTTCTATATTCTGTATAATAACAAAGAAATAATATCACTAACTGGCACATGTAGACTGTTCCCATCACTCTCTCCCCTCAATTAAAGTAACAACAGCACTGTAGGATTTGTTTCCCCCTCAAACACACGTGTGGGTAACAATTTATAATTATTACAATACAAATAAAACACTTTTCTGGATCGTATAGTGGTATTAACATCACATCTTATTTAAAACATTTACAATACCATTTTTAACACACAAAAAGACTGATTATGCAGTTGATTGACATTTGCGTAACTCAAAGCTACTTCACAATTACTCAACAAAATATAAAAAATGAAGAATTGGGAAACATACCTGTATAGACAAACAGCGTTTGTTCACTCATTATGTTAAACGCTAAAGAAAATATATATTTTTTAACTTGTTCAAGTTTTAACATGGTCTAAGTAAAAATAATCATTAACACATGTTATATTACAATGCTCCTTCACTGTGTATACATGCATTTTATTGCAATAATTAAATTATTAAAAGAGAGCATGCTAAACCATGACTTATCCTCAGTGGAAATAACAACGCTCGTCTTAAACTTCCTGATTAGAACTGGAAGGGCTTTTACGTCATTTCTGGCACACTGTTTTTCTTGGCATGCAGCTAAAAAGATTTCACACACTGTTTTTTGAATGCACCCTCATTTTTCTTGGCACACGTTTAAAAAGATTCACGCCCCTTTTGTAAATTACGCACACGTGCATGTTTTTTTTTTTGCTACCTCCTTTTTAAAATTCACACTACTTTTTTTATTTTTAGCTACCCTTGCTTTTAAATTTAAATTAAATTTGGAAAGTTTAAGGTAGGGTGAAGTTTTTTTTTTTTCACCTTCACACTGGCATGTCAAGATTTTGGGAATTTTCTACCCCTGATTTACAAATCACAAGTTTCTTTACAGCTCCAGCTGGAGTAATATGATTATTCAATTTATAAGGAAAGTTGTTTGTGGATTTCAACTATAAAAATAGTTTTGAGTTTGAATTCTAGTTTTCTTTTGCAAGAAAAGCCCTGTGACAGTCATTGCAAATTACTCTCCTGCTCCATAAGGAAAAGAAGCCACTCAGAATAATTTGAGGCAAACATAATTTTAATTACAATGCATATTGTTGTTATATCCATCCTAGGGCCCTGTGGAGGAGTGTCCCGCCCCTGTGCGTATTTTGTGTTTGTGTGGTGTGTTATTGCTTATATGTATGTATGTAGTGGTGCACAGAGTGTGGATTATGTAGCATGTGATTTAAAATGCATATTTGGATTTAGGCACAGGGAAGTCCCGGCACAGCTGTAGATGAGGGAGAGAGAGAGAGAGAGAGAGAGAGAGAGAGAGAGAGAGAGAGAGAGAGAGAGAGAGAGAATAGGAATCGCACAATACCTGTTTGGGTTTGTCCACTGTTTGTTTGTCTGTCTATTTAGGCCATCGTGCCGTTTACTTTGTTTTGTCTAAATATTTACTTTGTTTATTTAATAAATCTGTGCACCAGCGCTTCATTTACCGCAGTGTTGTCTGTGTGAGTTACTCCTTCTTGCTCTGACGTCACCCACAAGCCATTTTACCACAGGCCCTTAGATATGAAACCACAAATTTCTACTATAATCTTCCATCAGCTGACAGGCATTGACCGAATTGAACGACGACACGGTTGTTTCTGGTTGTGATTTAAAAAGCAATGTTTCCTGGTTTCATGACACAGCAAGCACACATTTTTATCTTGCTCATTCCTAAACAGTCAAGTCAAGCAGATAATTGATTTCAGCTAGGTAATGCCACCATGTGTTTTGCCTGCATGAACAATTTTCACCTTGACCTTGTAAATACTAATTTAGCTAAAGTGAGCAAGCTCATCTGTTCCTCAAACCTACCTTCAGGCTCATAATTTGACAATATTTCAGTTACTGTACCTTCATGTTTTGACATAATTTGCATGACTGCCCTAGCAGACATTTCATTCGGTAGAGTAGTCACAATTAATACCATCTGTATACGTTAACTGTTAATAAGTAGCTTACTAACAGATTTAAAAAAAAACAAAAAACATCATCCTGGTATCTTTGCTATGTCACATGATCAGATTGCTTCTTGACCATCGGAAAGAGGACATTTTCCCTCCCTAACGGTCATCAAGGGGCCCCCAATTTTTCGTCAAAATCACAAAAAATCCAGTGTTAAACTGTGGGAAATATACATATTCCCCTGCTATGTTTCCAGAGTTATTTCACTAACTGGCAAGTGAAATGCGATGTTTAAAATATCACTGCATCAGTAAAATCAAACTTGCCTAATTGGAATCTGAGTGGTCAGTGGTTACCATGGATGTTACGTTATAATTGTTATGTTTACTCTCTGATCTAGTATGAAGTATCGTGATAAACTGCTCAAATTCAAATGTAAATCTATTAAGATCTGCTGAGCCCCGGACAGGATTAACTACAGTACCTGCTGCCGATAAAATATTATAAAGGTATATTTCTCCCATGCAACTCCACTACTCCGCTCACTCCACTGGCTCCCGATCACCGCTCGCATCCAGTTCACGACTCTTGTACTAGCCCACAGATGCCTTGACCAGACTGCACCCAGCTACCTCCAGACCCTCATCTTTCCCTACACCCCCACTCGACCTCTCCGCTCCGCCTGCACTAGAAGACTGGCTCTACCTCCTCTACGCTCCCCTGCCTCCAGAGCCCGCTCCTTCTCCACCCTCGTGCCGCAGTGGTGGAATGACCTTCCCACAGATGTCAGGACTGCCCAGTCCCTGACCACATTCCAGCACCTCCTTAAGACTCACCTCTTCAGACAGCACCTGTAGAACTCCTCTGTTTTTCCCCTGGGACACTTATCCCTCTTCCTTAAATGCGCTTTACTTGCTCTTATCTGCCCCCTATTTTACTGCATTTAATCCTGTACTTCAGAGTACTGTAATCTGCCAAGTGTTTAATCTGTAGTATTTTGTATTTAATCATATCTTGATGTAACTATCACTGACACTGTTATCTGCTGTATTATTGAATTGTATTTTGTCACACTTGTACTTGCTTCAACCAAAGTCATTGTATTTATCTTGATCTTAATTGTATTATTACTTGTACTGTGATACTTGAAATGTATTTGCTTACGATTGTAAGTCGCCCTGGATAAGGGCGTCTGCTAAGAAATAAATAATAATAATAATAATAATTTGTTTCACTTTGAAAATATATTTGAGGCACAGGTATGCTATCTCTCTTCACCACTCATTGCTGTTATTTCTTAAAACAATGCTTAGAGCCCTTGGTTTATTTCGTTTTTATTTGTACCTGATTTTAAAGCCACAATCAACAATAATTATTATATGCATTCCTCATCTAAAGTTGACAGGATGTCTACTAATAGTAGTGAAAGGCATTTAAGTTTTTTTGCTATGTAGATTAAAAATATTTATTTTACCCTTTAAGTAACACCTGTTTCATAAAATATAAAACTACTGTCTGGAATATTTCCATATGTTAATTGAATAAAATGTGGATTGGGACAGGAGAGCTGGTAAAACTTAAATATCTGCATGAACAGCTTTATTTAAAACAGTCACGGTTTCCTTGTTAACACCTGTATTAGATTTTTTAATTTTTATTTCTGTGAGTCAACACCGTACAGTAACGTTTTCACTAAAAAGCTCAGTCAAGCAGCAATGGAGCAGTGGATAATGAGAAAATATTTAATCTTGGGTTTATGCACCATTTCATAAACCACTCAACCTAAAATGTCTCGGGAGATTTCATTAAGCTTTTTGCCTACATGACCAGCCAATCACCACCTAGCCCTCTATTGTACAGAGGATGGTACATTGAAAAGCTTCTGCTACCCTACAGATAGCAGCACTCAGTACACACTTCATTACACCAGGAATACAGTTTAGCCCAAATAACCTCCTGAATCACTTAAACACAACCAGGCTGGGACCGAGATCATCTTACCATTTACATACAACATTCATTTAAAAATCATAAACGTAGGACTGGTAAAATAAAATACAAAAAGGACTACCAATAAAACATATTGCACTCTCAAAACTAGTATGTTTAGTTTAGTTCCATTCTTATTATAGTTTTCAAGTCAATTGTATAATTAATTAAAGTACCTCCTGTTTTGCTTTAACACATTCTAAATTCCTGTACATTATTCATGAGATAACATGCAAACCTCAGTTTCACAGTACAAAGCAGAATAATCATACTTGCTTTAAAACATATCGTTCGTGCAGCATTACAGTTTCAACCCATTTTCTTTAACCCAAGACCTTAATAGCTCAGAACTTATATTCTAAGAGTTACATACTATACAGTATCTACTTGCTCACGTAACAAGGTCCATTAGTATAATACTGAATGTGCTTGCTCTTTCTCGCTATTGGTGACACATAAAGGGCTCTATGTACATTACTTACGTGTTTGTCAATACTGTGAATTCGTAGCCTAGTTTCCTTCGCAGAATTTCGGCGTGCGATGTACTAAGCAGCTCTTTGGAATTTCACTGCAAGTTTAGGTACAGCACAAATGACTTCTCATTATACAGGAGAGATCGGAGTTTGCATCTCATTATAAATAGATTTGCAAAGCCAAAAGTCAAGATTTAGAACATGCATAAGTAAAGTAAACATTACAATGTAACAGTGTAGCGCATACAGACCCTGGGCACGCGAAAACCAACCAAAACGTAATCTAAAAGAAAGGGTCCCCAAAAACGGAAAGCATGAATAAAACTAAGCTTTCAATATATGGAAGTTTAACATGGTACATATGCATGGTAATTCTGCACCGTAACTATGCTTCCCTACATGCTTCCAGTGCTTTCATTTAATTTAAGAATATCACAGAAAACTTTTGTTTGAGTTTATGTAGGGCAGCAGTGTGGAGTAGTGGTTAGGGCTCTGGACTCTTGACTGGAGGGTCGTGGGTTCAATCCCAGGTGGGGGACATTGTTGCTGTACCCTTGAGCAAGGTACTTTACCTAGATTGCTCCAGTAAAAACCCAACTGTATAAATGAATAATTGTATGTAAAAGTAATGTGTAAAAAATAATGTAATTGTATGTAAAAATAATGTGATATCTTGTAACAATTGTAAGTCGCCCTGGATAAGGGCGTCTGCTAAGAAATAAATAATAATATGTATATTTTAGTTGTGTAAAGGAAATAAGTACAGTATCCTACATACAGCAGGCTATGGAGGTAAATACTTTCTGCCGTGTTTCATTTGTCTATGCACTACGTCAGTAACTTTCATTTTGAACAGGTAATGTACAGTATTATTATAAAGCCAACACCTGCCCCCCACTGTGCTGTAAAGCCGCACCAACTCTGAAGCAGTTAAACAGTATATAATAATAATTATTATAATATAATAATAACAGTATATAATAATACAATAATACAGTAACTTAATTTTTTTTTACATTGGGTGTGTGTAGGCCTATTGCAGATGATAACAACTACGTATTTTCTTTATATTGTCATCTCATAACATAGATCAGATATTACCATTTATACATGATAAACATAAATCAGAAAGATTAAACAAAATAATCCATAAGATTGTTTATTTTATTTTTGATAACACAACCTAATAAATTACTCTGCTATTATCTAGCTGAGCACACCGATGCAGTTTTCTACTTAAAAACAAGGGACGACTTTACAATGTTACTGTTTCTGACGGGACCAAAAATGAAGGCTGTTTTTGCTCTTCTTGCTTTCAAACTACGTGTAAAATGTTTACTTCCGAGTGGTGTTACCTGTATAGTTCGTTTTGATTATGTGAAGCATCTCGTTGTTTCTGTTTGATATTTTTCCTACCTAAAGCAATTAGAAAGAACAGTGTATCACAGTCTATCATTCTACCACCAAGTAATAAAGGGGAATAGTTGTGTGCTTTATGTAATTTTAAAATAAAGCACATTCAAATATAAAATAAACCAAAACAAAATGTATTTATTGCCATTGCTATTTAATATAGACTATTAATAAATACATTTTTTTCAGGGTTTCTTTTTTTTTGAAGTAACTAAATGCACGCAAACGTTTAAACAGGAAGTTTCACATACGAACAGATAGTTGAATCTACGCCAGTGAGAGGCATGTGTAAAATAACAGGCACAAACCGAAGTCGTAAATCAGCAAAAAAATAATGATACATCAAGGGTAAGCGCGAAACTTCGATATTTTAATGAGATTCGTACATTTGCATACGAAAGTACTTTGAAACGAACAGTCATAATGAAACGACTGCAGCAGGGATGAAACTAAGTTACGAGAGTGAAAATGACTGTAATACATCGTGGGTAAGTCTACGAAGTCACAAAAACCTACGAAAAGTCAAGATACGAAAGAAAAATCAATGATACATAGTTCCCCTTCTCTACAACTTGCTAGATTGACAAAAACAAAATGAAAAAGACTAAAGTCCGCACACCACAAAACACACCACAACAACGGACAGACAGACAGACAGACAGACAGACAGACAGACAGACACAAAGCAACACGCACAAAGCACAGGCATGCTTTATTTTCTACCCTCCACTTTTTCTTGTTTTGTTTCCAGCCTGGTTTGTTGTTTTAAATAAGCCTCAAGAGGAAATTGATTCAATCAATGCTTCCGATGCCATCTTGCTCCCACTCTGAGGACAGAAATCGACCACACACTGAAACTCAGCAAGATCATTCACTCAAGGCACGGATGCAGGGGTAGGAACACAAAACAAATTAAATATTTACACATACTTTATGTCGTGATCAAACAATAATTCAATAGTGAATAAACAAAATAACAATCATAATACATGATAAATCATAATAATAATCTAAGTGATACAAAATGACAGACAATATTGTAAACGTGCAAATAGAAATACATTAAAGTAACACTGTGTTACAGTAAGCTAGGCTGTATATTTTTAAACTCTCGTAGGGCACTGTGCAGCAGGAATATCTGTCAATTGGATGAGATCCTGTCAACTCTTTTGTCATTGGTATATTTTGTAAAACAGTGGGGAGGTTATATTTTTACATTTTTAAACTCCCATAGGGCACTGTGCAGCAGGAATATGTGTCAATCGGCTGAGATCCTGTCAACGCTTATGTCATTGATATATTTTGTAAAACAGTGGGGAGGTTAACTGCAGTGTCATGGACATGTTTAAATAGACGTCAGTAACATTCTTGCTTGGCTAATTCTACTAAACAAGGCTTTAATCCCTGGACAAACATCAAAGGAAAATGATCTATAAGATGGGTATCTGAATATGACTATTTCCCATGGAAGTTATTCACCTCTATGGAAATACCCTGGGGTATATTTGCAGAAATGGCCTGATGCCACATTCTTATTTTTTCCCATATCTATCGAAACCTATGTAGTTTGAATTGTGCAAATGTGCTCATTTTAAAGAGTAAGTAGCGGGGTTCCAATATGTTTTTGCGTTATACGGCCCCATGTGTTGCTACAACTGTTTAAATAACATACCTGTAATTTCTCTTTCCATTGTTGACATCCTGACAACTGTTTAGACTTATAACTTTAAAGTTTAAAAGCTCTTTTCAAAATGTCCGCTCTTCCTAAAAAGAAATAAGACCGGTGATAATTATGAGTAATTACAATAATTATGAGGGACATGCTTCACATTTATCTGTAGATAAAGAGTGTTATTGCCTTGTACTTCTGTAATGCTGCCACAACATACAGAGCTCGTTCCTCCAAATACATTAAATAAAAGAGCTAGTCTGAGGTAGGCTTGTTTCCTTTTCAAAACAGTGTAAGCTCTTAAGCATTAGTGGAAGAGTAACAGACTCCCCAGAGGTTTCCTCTCTGTCAGAGACTGTTTTTTCTTTACTGCGTGTATGTTCATGAGATGGTAAAGAGCAATTTGTGGTTTCATTCATTTGGGGGATTCGCTTTCCTGTCTCACTGACAGTGCCAATTTAGATAATGGTGGGACTGGTCTAATCATGCGTAATGGAACAGTCTTCCATATTTTACATTGTATTATAGCGTGAAGTTTAAAGTATATGAATTGGTGGGGTTGATTTTTTTTTTTTTAGTAAAGTCTCTTATTGGTTTCAACCATGTCAAAGGATGAAAGACGTTATTGCTGAGATGAAAGTGTTCAGTAACTGTATTGGATCACTTAGTGATTTTGATTATGGGGCAAACTTTTAACGCTACGGCAAAATGTGTTTGCTCCTAATTTTGATGAAAACGGGAGCAAACTGCCTGTGCCCTGTAATGCGATTTTGGTGACATACTTTTCTCCATCCTTTACTGTCTGCGTTGGTTCAGTGGTGGTCATTACATCGGGGTACAGTCCTCACTTGCATGTTAGCGTTGAGCAATTTTGATGATGGCTCAGACGGGTCCCCAGGTAAGGGGAGGTTTATTTGAAATGCATTACAAACAGGGAACAGAATTTGGTGAAAGAGAATATTCTGCTACAGCTGATTCTATAATAGCAAATACACGTCATCCCCAGAGGACTATAAGGTAGCAATAATCCCTTTCATTGA
Organism: Acipenser ruthenus; assembly: GCF_902713425.1. NCBI lineage: Eukaryota > Metazoa > Chordata > Actinopteri > Acipenseriformes > Acipenseridae > Acipenser > Acipenser ruthenus. The sequence goes on along the minus strand of NC_081192.1, from coordinate 12,358,171 downwards.
CTGACTTTAATACCAAGACTACAGACATAGAGCCAGTTGTTGCTCAAATAAAAATAATTACATTGGAATTAGGTTAACTCTCACCCAGAAAATTATATTTCAATAAATAAATAGTGTACAGTTAGCACAAGGTTTGAATGAAAGCTCCAAGAATGTTGGACAGAAATTTAACCTTTACCAATATTAACACTAAAAAAATTCCAGATTTACAACTGAAAAATAAGTGCTTTGTCATATGGTAGAGACAACTAGAATAATTACACAAAAAGGTCTCATTCCAAAATCCCCGACTTGTCTTAAAGGCACAGGCACACATTTTGACAGTGTCTTTTTATTTAAATGTATTTAAAATACACTCACAGTTTTAACCCTTTAAGGACTGAGACCGTGTTAACACGATCATACTGAAGTGGGCTTCTAGGACCGCGATTGTGTAAACAAGATACAAAAAGCACTTTGTTTTGATGACTTACAGGGCCACTGTACTTTGCAGTACAGGCTTGAAACACATATCATTGGATAGGGGAGGGACTGACGATCACTTCCTGATATATATTTTTCTTTAGTGTGATGCCACTGAAAGGGGCATTTAGTGCCTAAAAGGTGGAGAAAGTTTTGGCAGCGCAGTGAGAAAATACATCACAGCCTGCTTCAGAGAAACTTGTAAGAAAGGTAAAAAAAGACGTGGAGAAACACGGTAAATTTGATGTATTTGACTTATAGTTAATTAGAACATGTATTCTGTCTCATGTGTTTTAATATATATATATATGTTTTTACAACATTTATAAATATCAAGACCATCTCCAAATTGGAATCACTTAATTCATTTGGAGATGGCCACGTTATGCAAGCGTTTAGGTGGATGGGGAATTTTAACCACTTCCATTCTTCAAAACAACAATAACAAAACATAGGTTTTTAAACCACACACAAAACAGCACAAAATACAAAAACCTTTTACTAATACCAGTAGTCATAATAATAATAAACATAATAAACACAGGGGTGAGGTGTACCCTGTCACACTCGCTTGTGGAAGATGTGATTTAATTATTTTTCATTTAATTTAGCAATAAAAAACAGCGATTCATTTTGTTTAGGAATAAAAATGAATTGCTTAAATTTCAAATGATGCATTTAACATTTATTCATAAATACTTTTCCTCTCTTGTGCATGTTGTACATTATGAATATAAGTGTGAGTAAGGTCCTCTCAAATGCCTCTTATTTAATTGCATTATCGGCCCTGTTCTTATCTTAAGTTTTAAGTTCCTGCAACAGAGATAAATGTCTTTATTTTAAACTGTTCATTTAATTAACCCTTTACAGGGTATCGTTCCTACAAATATATAAAGAATGTAAGCCTCTTGCAAATCACATTCTGTAGCACTTCTCAACATGCCAGGATGATTGATCTGCTAAGGAGTTCACTATTCATGAGCTTTGGGTGGTAGCAAGATTGAACAGATCTAAAAATACATATGATGAAATCATACGTATTTTTAGATCTGTAACTTAAACTCATTCCTCAATCAAGTAGGTGAGTGTTCTGAAAAAATTTGGCACAAAAAAGGCACAAGTAATTCCAAGACAATTTCAATTCTAAATGATTTTTTGATGACATTCTATATACCATACATTTGTTCTACTGAAAATTGAAAAACATGGGTGAACATGCAATTTTCAAAGGAAACACACCAATCCCAAGTAATTGAGCCCACATGCTGTTTTGCAGTATATATATATAGCAAATAATATAAGTTATAACATAGCAATATTGGATCTTTCTTATATCTGGTAAGAGCAAAGATACTGCCGTTTGTATTTAAGTTTTCTTTTAGACATCAGTTTGTTTTACATACAGATGAAGTATACATTACATTTATCCTTGCTAATTAGTATACTCTGAAGAATAAAGTCTCTATAGCAATTTTCTAATTTGCTTGCTCTATTTAAGGTTTTGCATAAGAACATAAGAAATATTTAAAATTGAAAAGTGTTTTAGCTAATAACTTTGCGTGTGTGAAGACATTTTAACAGTAACATACTAATTTGGGATAATGCTATTAAGCTGCATGTTAACCAAAAGCATGAACTTATATACTCATACTAACAGAATGTTTTATTATTAGTAGTACAGTGCAGTAACAGTAGTCGTTGTAGTCACGGTTGTAGTCGTATTAAAACTAAGACACAGTTGTAATATTTCAAAAGTCACCTGTTCTAAATGCTGCATCTTAGATAAACATAATTACTAAGCCAAGTGCATTCCACATTTTATATACACAACAGAGTGCTGAAACACAAGCAACAACTTTCTGACAGACATGCAGATATCACTGGAAAGCCATCCTTAATCACAATTTCAATAAACTATAACCGTGAGATTGCATCTTCATATTTTACAATAGTCACTTATTTCAAGACATCGTTGCATTTTGAATGTAAGTGTATCACATTGGACCTGGTACATGCTGTGATAGTGAAAGAGTGATTGGGTCTGCTTGTATACCTAGTTCTTATCTTAAAATAGCTTTATATATATTTTTGTAGTCTAAAGCATGTCCTGTTTCATTCAGCATTGTTCATGTAAATAGTCCAGTAGTGCCACCAAGTGGGAAACATTTCTTATTGTCAAGAATCAAGTAACAACATAGTTACTGATCAGAAATGTGTGAATTGAATTTATTTTTCTTGCTCTTTTCCTTTTATAATTAGATTTTAGTTTTTGTGGAATCTATTAACAATGGACCAAGTTTGTCAGTGCCATACACCCCCTACCACATTGTTAAATACAAAATCAGAGCATCAGCATGAACTACATGTACTATATGCACATGTAACAATGTAAGTATGATATACAGACACGTATTCATACAGACAGACAGCCTTGATATATCCACAGGTTATGATACTCTCAATAGTTTGTGCTAAAAACTGTATTTTTATAAATAACTTTAGAATTTTTTAGATTTTCCCTTTTTTTCTTTAAATTAATATAATAAAGGTCAAGCATGACTAATGTGATGATATCTGTACCCAATGGGATATCTGGCCCTCCTGGGTGATGGGGTGGTGGTAGAGGTTAGGGTTAGGGTTAGGTTTAGGGGTAGGGGTAGGGGTAGGGGTAGGGGTAGGGGTAGAGGTTAGGTTTAGGTTTAGGGGTAGGGGTAGGGGGAAGTGTAAGCATTAGGGGTGAGATGTAAGGGTTAATTTTAGGGGTTAGGTGTAAGTCGCATATGATGTGGACTAAAGTTGCAGCTGTGTTTTGGTTTACTATATTTTTATAAATAACTTTAGATGTTCTAATTTTTTTTTCTTTACATTAATATAATAAAGGGTCAAGGATGACCAATGTGATGATATCTGTGCCCAATGTGAAAGAGCAGTATGTGGTAAATGCACAGGAAGAAGCATTGTGCTACTTAGGGTGCTACTTTGAAGTCTGTTTCCCTGAAAGCGCATTCATGTTACATAATGGGAATTTTGTTATTTTCTTATTTTTTTATGTTACTTTTACAAAATATATATTTCGTTTTTACAGTTATGTATGTACATATACCTGTTTACACGCTAGTTTCTTTTGAAATGTTTATTTTATTATAGTTTTTCCTTTTTTGAAGTAGTGCTTTATATGTGGTAAGTTAGAAAATAAACTTTTATGTTTAATTGTTCAATTAAATACGGCATTTCAGCTGTGCAGAAGTTTAATATGAGGTGCTTGAATAAAACTTTTGAGTTGTATCCGACAGTTTGTCTTTCATTTTAATATTGAGGTTGTTTAAAATATAACCGTCATAATGAAACCATACAGAAATGAAAGAAGTTATTTACAAACTTCTAACTAAGATCATGCAACAGTCTTTTGAGACAGGGGTTGTACCGACAGACTGGAGAATTGCAAACATAATACCGATCCACAAAAAGGGAGACAAAAATGAACCAGGTAACTACAGACTAATAAGACTGACATCTATTATATGTAAACTTATGTAAACTATAATAAGATACAAAATGGAAAATCACCTATATGGTAACAGTATCCTGGGAGACAGTCAGCATGGTTTTAGGAAAGGGAGATCGTGTCTAACTAACCTGCTTGATTTTATTGAGGATGCAACATCGACAATGCATAATTGCAAAGCATATGACATGGTTTATTTAGATTTCCAGAAAGCTTTTGACAAAGTTCTGCATAAAAGATTAATTCTGAAACTGAACGCAGTAGGGATTCAAGGAAATGCATGCACGTGGATTAGGGAGTGGATAACATGTAGAAAACAGAAAGTACTGATTAGAGGAGAAACCTCAAAATGGAGCGAGGTAACCAGTGGTGTACCACAGGGATCAGTATTAGGTCCACTGCTATTCCTAATCTACATTAATGACTTATATTCTGGTATAGTAAGCAAACTTGTTAAATTTGCAGACGACACAAAAATAGGAGGAGTGGCAAACACTAGACAGCATTCAGAACTGGGCAGACACATGGCAAATGACATTTAATAGAGAAAAGTGTAAGATACTGCACGCAGGCAATACCAATTTCCATTATAAATACCATATGGGAGATACTGAAACTGAAGAAGGAATCTATTCAGAAAAGTCTTCATCTAGACAATGTGGAGAAGCTATAAAAAAAGCCAACAAGATGCTTGGATATATAGTGAAAAGTGTTGAATTTAAATCAAGGTAAGTAATGTTAAAACTTTACAATGCATTGGTAAGACCTCATCTAGAATACTGTGTTCAGTTCTGGTCACCTTGCTACAAAAAGGATATTGCTGCTGTAGAAAGAGTGCAAAGAAGAGCAACCAGAATTATTCCTGGTTTAAAAGGCATGTTACAGGCTAAAACAGGCTAAAATAATTGAATCTGTTCAATCTTGAACAAAGAAGACTACTAGGCGATTTGATTCAAGCATTCAGAATTCTAAAAGGTATTAACAATGTCGACCCAGGGGTCACAAATGGAGACTAGATAAAGGGGCATTCAGTACAGAAAATAGGAGGCACTTTTTTACACAGAGAATTGTGAGAGTCTGGAACCAACTCCACAGTAATGTTGTTGCAGCTGACACCCCGGGATCCTGCAAGAAACTGCTTGATGAGATTCTGGGATCAATAAGATACTAACAACCAAATGAGCAAGATGGGCCGAATGGCCTCCTCTCGTTTGTAACCTTTCTTATGTTCTTATGTTCTTAATGACCACTGGCGGCGGTTCTAGGTATGAGTCTAACCGCGGCGGTTCTGGTGTTAAAATTTGTCTTAATTGCAACAAACCCAAAGTAACTGCTGTTGTCCTCTAGAGGATACTAAAAACACAATGATAAGTTAGTCCAGCAATTTCTGTAGACGTGGTATCGTACCAACTGGAACAAATATGAAAATTCCCAGAAAGGTATTGACAACTTTTATGAAACTCAACTATTCATAACCAAAAATAAAATTATATGAAATCTTCTGGGGAAAAAAGGAAAACGTGTCAAAACGTTTGCAACAAAACCAATTTCATCCTTATTTAACTTATCCAACTTAATGTAGTCCTATTTTATATTTTAAAAAATTATAATAAATGATTCCAGTACCACTTTCCAGTTTCCCTACTTTCAACCTCTTCCACAGGGAAGGCAGCATTAAATCTGCTTGCAAGTGTATTCCGTGCAGTTGTGCGCTGCAGAGTTGCTGTGGAATCCTTTCGGACATCCTCCACAGTTTCAATAACATCTTTTATACACGCTATGAAATAAATTTTTTGCTCCATTGTATACTTTTGCACATGACTACTGGTCATGATTGCCTTCGTATGGATGTACTGAGAAATTAAGCTCTTATAGGCTATACCTGAAATATGGAATTAGCATTTGATTTACACCTTTTATAGTCTACAATACACCTTTGGTCCTATAAACGAATGCATTTGTTTTGTGTGTGAATGAAATACTAATATGAGTTTTGTTTATCCTCTAACGCAGCTTCGTTAATTTTGGTGGTGTTTTAGGAAAATTAGACTATATGTGAATTTGGTTTAAGAAAATACGGAAAATATTCTTATGCAGTTCAACCTTAGTATTTTCTTTAGTGTGTAAATACATGTCCATACATCATTTTCGGAAAGGTTTCTTAAAATAAAATAATAATAAATAAGATTTCTATCTTGTAATGAAATGTAATAGCTGGAACCAATCACTCAGATTTTGAGCCCCCCCTTCAGTTCCAGTTTGGTATTGCACTACAATAAAGTGCATAACCCTGAGCTCTGTACTTAAGCTGGGGATCAGTTAGTACCCAACTTTGTTCCGCATCTTTTTTCATTGCAATTGGTGCTAAATTAGTACGCAGCCTGAGATAGTACCGTATTAGCCAGTGCGCAACTTAGTACGCAACTCTGTACTAAATCTACAAGTTTGTTGCAATTGACACCTTGTGTTTTTACATCTAGAAACCCCTAAATTGTAAGCACCTCAATATACCTCAAATAAGACAATGTCCTTTTTTGAATCCAAGTCTAAAATTAAAAGACAGTCAATGTAAAAAGTCTACGTCAATCATGTGTCTTTTTAAAGATATGTTGTTTCAGTGAAACAATTCAAATGACAGCCCAAAGAATCCAGATGTATGTTTGAAACTCTCATTACTTTGTATTAAAATCTGTGCATGCCTACATTTTAGGAAGGCGGATTCTATTATAGAACTGTGTGAGAAAGTGTGGAGGGGGGGTGAAAGCCATGCCAATGCACGTGTATGTGTGTGTGTGTGGGGGGGGGGGGGGGATATTGAGTGGCAGGGAGGGGGTTAAATTCCTCCCTGCAAAAACACGTGTATAAAAAGGGTGATCACGGGTGTCAGTTTAGAATAGTGATGGTGATGGTGAAAGTACGGTGCAGTACTGTGTGGTACTGTGAGTTTGTTTTGTTGTTTGGTGACCACTTGAACTGCAGCATTCTGGTCTCTGAGTCTCCATTCTGGTCTCTGAGTCTCCTTCTCAAACAAGAACCCAAAAAGTCTATGCACTTTTTGGGTTCTTGTTTGAGAAGCTTTCTACCAGAAGAGGTTGCTCCTCTCACATATATAAAGAAACCCAGTATTTTTGTAATGAAAGATGCAACACACCAGATGGATTATGATTTCACAGAGCCTGAATAGCACTAATCCCTGACTACTTTACCGAAAGAAACGGTATTCCAATAAGTGCTAGTTATTTTTGCTGTGCTAGTTATTTTTAATAAATAAGTAGTTGTTTTTGCCTCAAAAAAGCTATTTTTATCTGAAAAGGAATACAGATATAGCTTGTTCTCTTTCACTTAAACCAGGACCAAATTTTGTCTGGTGAGAAATGCTTTAGGAACATCGTCAGATCCAGTAGCATCAACACTCAACCTTAACACGTTGCTATTTAACCTCATGGAATATCCTTACTAAAAACACATTTCAAATGATATTCCTAACCCAAATGTTCATGCTGTCGAAAGCACTGCCCTCGATGTTCCTGTGGCATTTTTCACTGAACAGATTGATAACCTACAGCTAACATAGATTTGTATAACAGCGTGTTATGCATAAGTAAACTGGGACATTAATGGAGGAGATTTTTCTCCTTGAGAGTAAGATCAGGATATTAGTGATGAATGTGTTACTCTCCCACTGAATGCTGGAGACTTGGCAGGTCTGCTGATGAACTGTAGCCCAAATAAGGTTGTCATTAGCTAAATTGATGCAGAGCCAGTAATCCCAGTAGGGCTGCACATCAAATGACATGCAAGCATGCAGAATGGAAATGTGATGTTGTTGCAACTAAGACAAAAACAGGGAAAATAAAATTATACAGTTTATAAAAGCAAGCCCCTCCCTCAATTTTGGTGGCGCTTCATTCTGTAGTGTAGTGGTTCTAAAGGTCATGATTTTATTTGGTCTGTAACATGATTTGTGCACATACAATATGAGTTTGAAAATCCATGAGATCAGGGAGATTAGTGAAAGAATGGGATGGGGCCAGGGCAAGAACAGGCTTGATTTAAACGGAGGTCATAAGGGACAAACAAAAGAAGGCTTACAAATCCACAGGTGAGGGGAAGAAATAGATGTCTGCTGAGATATATAGGATAGAGGTATTAAAGATTTGAGTTGCAAGCCTTACACTGAATGAAGTTTGTATGTTGACTAGCAATTTCCTCGGCAACAGAAATCTGCATTACAAATTCTCAGCATTATTTGGTACTGCTTTCAGTCTTTACTCAAGAGACATTCAAGAATGAATAACTAGGGTGTTTCTTCGGGTCTAAATTTTAATTCTGCCTCCACAGGGGAAAGATGTTATATAGTATGCATCATTGTGCAGGTTAAACATATAAGAAAGGATACTTGCACAGGCTTATCTGCCCCCTTAAATCCTTGGGTCTACCGCCCCCCAGGTAGCCAAGTGGTGGACCCTCAAACCAAATGGGTTTGAGGCTTTTCATGCTGCCGTTTCACATAATCATCAATACAAATTCCTGTTGAGGGGTTTGTCCTGAACTACTGACTAGTGTAATATACGGACACTCATCCATAAATACACAAATCATAATATCTGAGCAAACTAAAGAAACCAGTGTACATGTATCATATTTACACTCCAGAGACTAGAGAACTATAATTCCAAGTACATTTTGTTGAAACGTGCGTAAACCTGTTCACACCAAAGAGCTGCTGACAGCACATCAGTACCCTGACCATTAGCAGAAGAATGTGAATGGTATTGCACCATGTTTGAAGTACTGTGTAAAAAACTACGAAAATGCATTGAAGCAAATAAGAAAGCAAATAAGAAAAGCAAAACAAAAAACAAGTAGCCTTAGTAGCCTTTTATTGTACTGAGAATGGAGAATTGTAGATTTGCCTACAATATATTCACAATGGCTACTCTGAAATAACTATTAGATTTTTTTTTGGAAATTCAGACTACAATATGAAACCTAAACAGTTTGCTGCTAGCACAATTCGCAAGTCTGTTTGTAACCCAGGATGTTTCGAATAAGCAAATGCACAGATCATACTAATTTGGTCTATTGACCAATATTTATTGCAGTCATTGATTTCCCATTTCAAATTATTATTGCTATTCCTAACTAATAATGTGTAGGGGATATCGGGGAAGTACATGGGGTTTTGAAATTAGATGGTACTGTGCCAACCCTCATATAGTCACAAGTAGTTTCAAGCAGGTAAATAGATTAGGATATATAGTTCAATTCTATCTGCCTATCTAAACTTACCAAAACTTCTATAACTGTTATATTATAGTTGGATATTGCTGGTTAATGTTTGGCAGTACAGTAATTTATTTGACAGATAGAAAGTTTACATTGGATACAGTATATTTTCTTATTGAAGGTATTTCCAAATGGGTTGATAGACATTAACAGTGATTTATTCTGCTCTCACTCTTAAATCGATTATGTAAAACAAAATCAAAGCTAACTTGAAATGCCCTGAAGAACTTAGAACAGAAAACAGGCCTGCAGTTTTTCATGCATGCATAATGCTTTACCATCCTTAAGTTTATATTGAACATATTGATATACTGGAGTAAGGTATGTTAGAGAACATAAAAGGGTAGGACAATATTAGCCTTTCTTTAATCAGATTCCTCAAGTCTAGCTACATTGTTCAGAACTTTCATTTAATGGCTGAAACAACCCCCTTTGGAATGTCAACGTTAGTCATGAGTACTTTGCTTGAAGCTCCTGTCTACAGGCAAACAGATAAGGCTTGGAGAAAGAATCACTTTAATTTATAACTAAAGGTCTCTCTTCGTCTCGCTATTAATGGCAGAAGAACCTAGAGATCCATAGGCATGCAAGTAAAATGAATGTAAATAAATAAGATATATGTGGTAATAGTGCCTGTTGTGCATTGATTGGGGGTTGCACAGTACATAACATAAAAAAAAACAGTAATACAAATATATCTTAATGGTTTATGATCCAACATATATTTTCAACAAGGGTTCCAGTGGGCAGCAACATGACATCAATCATTATATAAAATAAAACTGTAAATCCAAAAATGATTCAATACCATCAGCCAATCAGCTTCCAGCTCTAGCAGGCTTCTATCAGACAGTAAATGTCCGCTGGAAAGTCACAGCATCAACTGTCAATCAAACTTAAAATCAATCTGTGCAAGTGCCAGCTTTTTCATTTTGACTTGCTCAGTTTACATCTATTAGACAAATTTTACATTAAAAACAATGACAACGACACAGAAAGCAAATAAATATAAATGTTGTAATTTGTTGATCTTTTGATGACGAAAGTCAATTTATAATAAATTACTTTTATGCAATTAAGGGACATTTTTGAGAAGCAGTTTTATTTACAATAACATATTGTTCCTGTTTATGTACTCCTCAGTTACCAGGCAAGCAAGAAGTCTTCTACATGCGTATGCAGATTATTGGTGACATCTTTAAAGAAATGACTCAGACCATCACAACACACTGATGTATTATTATTCCTAGTTCGTAATTGATTACGCTAATGAAGGCTAAATCTTAGTAGCTGGTTACAAGAAATGTGATCAAACTCAGCATGAAGATTTATAACATCGATATAAAAGGGGATTGCAGTTAGCATTCAGAAATTTAAAAAAAGAAAAAAATAAATTCTCATGTTTGGGATCATTATAGTGGTCTGAAAAACATAAGACTTTTAACACTGTAAAAACATATACATTTTTTTGAAATTTCTGAGGTCCATTAAAATTAACAAATAACTTACATGTAAAAGATGGAAGAACAAATCAGACTCAGGGGAATGGACCATGATGTACCTCTTTCAAGGTCTGTTTGGACATATTTTTTCATTGTAATTCTATGAGTATGTAGGGGCAAGTGAATATAACTTATTGGGCATTTAATCAGGACAACAACAGCCATCCACATGACAGTCTTTTTCTGAGGCAAAGGCAAGATGGTGACTCCACTGCAGTTTAAATTTGTTGTGCACAGTAACAGTACACAAAAATCTATGGGCATTGCTACAGCAATTGCAATTCTTCAAATTTAAATAATTTTTAAATAGTTGCTCAGATTATTTCATATGCTTTCTTGTCTTTTTGGAAAAGCAAAACATGTAATAAATTAAGGTAAATTGATTAGAAATATGTAACGCAAGAGTGTATTGTTATTATCCAATGTTCTCTTCTATTTTCACTGTCACTTCCAAGGTAGAGCAAGGGAAACCTAAAATCAAGTCATGATATTCCACCAATGCAGTGTTTCCTACATCTGGTCAATTTCCTGAGCCAATGCAGAGAGTGGAATTCAGTGGGGGATGGGATGGGATGGGGGGGGGTGGGGGGTGGGGCGGTAATATCAGCAGTGTATTAATCTTGAAGACCAATTTAGGGAACACAACTGGCCCCGGATTACAATTAAAATCTACCTCCATGACGTTTTCATATACATATCCATTTAATTCACGAGACAGGGGCAAGAGCTGAATGGAGGAAGAATCTCGGTAACTGAGAATAGCAGAGAAGTGCTTTGTGATTTAAGGAGTACAGCTTTTCTCTTTGGCTTGCATATATATGTTTTTCCTTTTGCAAGGGAAATTTGTATTTGTTATAGTTTATTTTTCACATTTATTTAAATGTATTATTACAAATGATTTAATTGATTAATTAATTTGTTGTTTCAATTAATTTGTTGTTTAATTGATGGCTAGTGGTTTTATTGTTATTTTAATTAAACTGTGTGAAGTGACTTCAAGCTCCAGGATGCAAGATATCAGAATATCAGAATTATAGTTCCCTTTCAAGTCGAAAATAACCATCAAGGTATGGGATTAGGGCAGCAGTGTGATGTAGTGGTTAGGGCTCTGGACTCTTGACCGGAGGGTCGTGGGTTCAATCCCTGGTGGGGGGACACTGCTGCTGTACCCTTGAGCAAGGTACTTTACCTAGATTGCTCCAGTAAAAAAACAAAACCCAGCTATATAAATGGGTAATTGTATGTAAAAAAAAAATGTAATTGTATGTAAAAATAATGTGATATCTTGTGACAATTGTAAGTCGCCCTGGATAAGGGAGTCTGCTAAGAAATAAATAATAATAAATAAAAATAATAATGGGATATTGCCGTCAGGCAGTAGGGATTGGCTGAGCTTTATAGCAAAGCTGCCAATAAGCCTCTGCGCGAGCTGCCACGTAAGCCCGCCCCCCTGGGAGCTTACTATACGCAGTGTGTATAGTAAGAATAAGCCTTTCCAGCCGAAGCGGCCACAGGATCACCAGTGGCGTAGGACACCACCACAGCAGCAGGCGCACCCACGGGGCAATAAAACCTCCCCTTCAGGTGCATCAGCACGCGGCCAACCCGCGTTTGTAAGACCGCAGCACGGAGGGTGGCGCCCTAGAGGAGGTGGCAGGCCACGTCCTCGTGGCTCTGGCCAGGCCCCTCGCGAACGAGCGCAGCCAAAACAGCCCTGAAAATCCCAGGCAGCTGTTAACCCACCCCTACACTGTCCCACAGCTCCAGTTCTGGCAACATTGCACTGATGACATCTGGGTGCACAAAACTATACTCACCGGGCACACCCTTCAGTTCTGGTTAAAACCTCCCCCCTTTTGGGGAGTGGTGGTAACTGCAGTGAAGGACTCGGTTCAGTCCTCAGCTCTGAATGTGGAAATACAGGCATTGCTCAGGAAGCGTGCCATTCAACAAGTAGACCCTGCTCTGATCGACCAGGGGTTCTATTTCAAATACTTCCTGGTGCCCAAAAAGGATGGCGGGCTCCGTCCTATTTTTGATCTGCGAGTACTGAACAAATACCTGAGGGTGTTATCGTTCAGGATGCTTACGCACAGGCACATCATCCAGTCAGTCCAACACGACAACTGGTTCACCACCGTGGACCTGACAGATGCGTACTTTCACGTTCCCATCTGCCCTGGTCACAGGAAGTATCTGCGTTTCGCATTTCAGAGCAGGGTATACGAGTTTTGTGTCCTTCCATTCGGCCTGTCACTAGCTCCTCGAACCTTTTCGAAATGTATTGATGCCATTCTAGCTCCCTTGCGGGCTCAAGGCGTCTGACTGCTGAACTGTCTGGACGACTGGCTCGTCTGCGCGCAGTCGAAGGAGCAGTTGGCACAGCACACAGTGATGGTTACAGACCATCTTCAGCGGCTAGGTCTGAAGGTCAATTCAGAAAAAAGCCACCTCGTGCCGAGCCAACAGACCGAATTCTTGGGTCTGCATCTGGACTCAGTGTCCATGGAAGCGACCCTGTCAACACAAAGAATTGCCTCGATGGAGCGGTGTCTCTCCCTATTCAGGTTGAGAGAAACAGTCAGCATGGAGCTGTGTCAGCGCATGCTGGGGTTGATGGCTGCCGCCTCGCAAGCCCTTCCTTTGGGCTTACTACACCAGAGATCTCTGCAGGCCTGGTTCAATGCCTTCGCGTTGCATCCGCGGAGAGACAAACACCGCAGGTTGAGGGTATCCCGAACCTTCTGGGAAGCGCTACGCTGGTGGAAAGTTCCGTCGAACATCCGCCAGGGCGTACGCTTGGGTCCCATCTTCCGGAGGGAAGTCATCACGACTGATGCTTCCAACCAAGGTTGGGGAGCAGTCTGGAACGGGACAGGGACCCGTGGAGTGTGGTCAGGACCCTGGAGGTCAGCCCACATCAATGCTCTGGAAATCAGAGCGGTGGACCTCGCTTTTCGGCACTTCTTGCCAGTGCTTCTAGGCAAGCCTCTGTTAGTGCGGTCAGACAACACCACAGTTGTGGCGTATATCAAATGCCAGGGCGACTTGCGGTCCCCCGGTCTTCACCGGATGGTAACACAGATGTTGCTATGGGCACAACCGCGTTTAACCTCTCTGCATGCGGTTCACCTACCGGGCAGAGTCAATTACGCAGCAGATCTCCTATCCAGAGGAGGCTCTCTTGCCCGTGAATGGCGTATTCACCCTCAAGTGGTATAACGCATCTGGGAATGGTTCGGCACAGCGCAAGTCGATCTCTTCGCTTCGCAAGAGACCATGCACTGTCCCCTATGGTTCTCGGTGAAGGACCTCGACAGCCCCCTAGGAGTCGATGCACTGGCTCACAAATGGCCACCAGGGCTCCTATATGCATTTCCACCGATTCCTTTGCTCCCCGTCTTCTTAAAGAAGGTCAGGGTAGAGCAAGCGACAGTGATTCTGATCGCTCCTCGGCCGCCCGAGGGAGCTCCCTCTGCGAGCGGACCTGTTGTCCTAAGCCCAAGCAAGGCTATGGCACCCGAACCCCAAGCACATGCAGCTATGGGCTTGGCTCCTGAGCGGGAGCGCCTATCAGCATTAGGGCTTTCGACGGCGGTGATTTCGACCATTCAGAGTGCCAGAGCACCCTCTACTAGGTCGCAATATACATACAAATAGCAGTTGTTTCAAGATTGGTGTCTGGCTGAGGGCCATGACCCAATATCCTGCCCCATGGCAGTGATATTACAGTTTCTACAGAAACTGTTAGATGAAGGGAAATCTCCCTCTACACTTGTATTTAGGTGTATTTAGCCGCCATATCGGCTTGCCATGTACGCATTGACGGTTTATCACCAGGTTACCATTTTCTGGCATCTCAGTTCCTGAAAGACGCAAGACGCTTACAGCCTCCAAGGACGACCAGTTTACCGTCATAGAGCCTTGACGTGGTGTTAGAAGCCCTTACCAAGGCACCATTCGCGCCTCTCCACAGCGTGGATATGAAGCTCGTGTCTATGAAAACCGCGTTTTTGCTATCAGTGGTATCAGCCAAACACGTGGGCGAGTTACATTATTATTATTATTATTATTTATTTCTTAGCAGACGCCCTTATCCAGGGCGACTTACAATCGTAAGCAAATACATTTCAAGTGTTACAATACAAGTAATACAATAAGAGCAAGAAATACAATAACTTTTGTTCAAGCAAAGTACAAGTGTGACAAACCACAATTCAATAATACAGCAGATAATAGTGATAGTTACATCAGGATATGATTAAATAGTGATAGTTACATCAGGATGTGATTAAATACAAAGTACTACAGGTTAAACACTTGGCAGATTAAAGTATTCTGAAGTACAGGATTAAATGCAGTAAAATAGGGGGCAGATAAGAGCAAAATAAAGCACATTTACATGAAGGGTGATAGTGTCCCAGGATGCAAACAGAGGAGTTCTACAGGTGCTCTTTGAAGAGGTGAGTCTTGAGGAGGCGCCGGAATGTGGTCAGGGACTGGGCAGTCCTGACATCTGTAGGAAGGTCATTCCACCACTGCGGAGCAAGGGTGGAGAAGGAGCGGGCTCTGGAGGCAGGGGAGCGTAGCGGAGGTAGAGCTAGTCTTCTAGTGCAGGCGGAGCGGAGAGGTCGAGTGGGGGTGTAGGGAGAGATGAGGGTCTGGAGGTAGCTGGGTGCAGTCTGGTCAAGGCATCTGTAGGCTAGGTGATCGGGAGCCAGTGGAGCGAGCGGAGTAGTGGAGTAGCGTGGGCAAAGCGAGGCAGAGAGAACACCAGGCGGGCAGCAGAGTTCTGGATGAGCTGGAGCGGACGGGTGGCGGACGCAGGGAGGCCAGCCAGGAGGGAGTTGCAGTAGTCTAGGCGGGAGAGTACCAGGGCCTGGACCAGGAGCTGGGTAGCATAGTTGGTGAGGAAGGGTCGGATTCTTCGGATGTTGCTCAGGAAGAATCGGCAAGTGCGTGCCAGAGTGGAGATGTGCTGGGAATAAGAGAGGCAGGGGTCCAGGGTGACTCCAAGGTTCTTAGCTGAGGAAGAGGGAGAGAGTGTGGTAGATTCCAGAGGAACAGAGATAGAGAGATCAGAGGAGGGGGAGGAGGAGGGAAAGAAAAGGAGGTCAGATTTAGAGAGGTTGAGTTTGAGGTGATGCAAGTGCATCCAGGAGGAAATAGCAGACAGACAGGTAGAGATACGGGAGGAGATGGTGGAGTCAGAGGTGGGGAAGGAGAGGAAAATCTGAGCATCATCAGCATAGAAATGGTATGAGAAACCATAGGATGCGATGAGGGGGCCCAGGGAGCGGGTGTAGAGAGAGAACAGGAGAGGACCCAAGACTGACCCTTGGGGGACTCCAGTTAAGAGAGGGTGAGGTGTGGAGGTTGCTCCACGCCAGGTTACCTGGTAAGTGCGGTTGGAGAGGTAGGAGGAGAACCAGGCCAGAGCAGTGCCAGAGATCCCCAGGTCAGCAAGAGATGATAGTAGAATAGAGTGATCAACAGTGTATCAACATGCACTATCAGTGCATTCATCATGTACTCGTTTCGCAGGAGACGGTTCTAAGGTCTCCATGCATCCAAATCCGGCCTTTTTACCCAAGGTCATATCCCCGTTTCATATGAACCAACCAGTCGAGTTGATGGCGTTCAATCCTTCTCCTTTTTCTTCCCCAGAGGAAGAACGGTTACACATGCTCTGTCCCGTGCGGGCATTGAGGTGTTATATTGACCGTACAATGACTGTGAGGCGAACAGAACAGCTGTTCATGGTTCTAGGACTTTGGGTCAGCCGTTGTCTAAACCACGCCTTTCCCATTGGATAGTGGATGCTATTAAATTAGCATATGAATCTGCAGGCCTTCCGCCACCAGGGCAGTTGAAGGCACATTCCACTAGGGGTATGGCGACATCCTGGGTCCTCTTTAGAGGGGTGCCGGTGTCTGACATTTGCACTGCAGCCAGTGGGGCTACACTGCATACTTTTATGAGGTTCTACCGTTTAAATGTACTGGAATCCTCTGCTCCGTCATTCGGAGCATCCGTGTTACCCTAGTTGGCGGGCATATTGAGTATTGTCACAATATGGTGTTGACTCCACTTTAGGATAGGTGTCATTGCGAGCGTAGACGCTGAGGCGTGGCTCTGCATATGCGTAGATGTATTGCCTACGCAGTTGCGTTATGACGTAAGTCTGTCATACTGCCGAGAATCCTCCCTCGCGACAGCTTGGGTACACTGTTCCCATACCTTGATGGTTATTTTCGACTTGAAAGGGAATGATACGTTGCGAATGCAACCTCGGTTCCCTGAAAGAGAAAATAACCATCAAGCCGCGAGGTCGCTCCGGAAGCCTTCACGGCCTGAAGAGCAAAAGAGGAAGAGGGTCTCTGCGCGCTGTGTGTAGTAAGCTCCCAAGGGGGTGGGCTTACGTGGCAGCTTGCGCAGAGGCCTCTCAGCAGCTTTGCTATAAAGCTCAGCCAATCCCTACTGCCTGACGGCACTATCCCATACCTTGATGGTTATTTTCTCTTTCAAAGAACCAGGGTTGCATCCACAACCTATCGTTCTGTTTCCTTTTCAATGTTCACATTCAAGTTGCCATAATAATAGAGTGAGGCTGGAGAAATGTATGTTCCAGTTGCCAGCTTCCAATTAATTTTGGCATTCAATGTCTATAATTAAGTTTCTTTTCTTTGAAGCCATATGCACTGCAACAGAAATGGATAGCATTTTTGCAGGCAGCCACGTCCCCTACTCCACTCATAGAATCAGCATATGAAAAAAATCCCTTTTCAGTATAATTCAGTATAATTCATTATTGCAAAAAGTTTTTTTGTTGGTTTGTTTTTGGCATGTCCAGCAAACATTGAGATAATGAATTGAGGACTTGAATACATCAATAAAACAATACTGTTGAAGTACAGTAAAGCAAATCACAAGGCATGCTTTAGACTGCAAATGTCATAAATTGTTTATTGTTAAAATACACATACTGTACTTACATTTTTTTAGGCTGTGCTGAGGTCATGCCAACAACTGATTCAAATTATGGTTTATGGAAACCATTATCTAATTCCAACGGTCAGCATATGACATTTACTAGTATAGGATGGACATGCAGGGAATGCAATAAAATTGTATCCCCTTTCCTCCATGGTGCACTGTTGTCCTTAGTGCTAGAAATACTGACGCAGCATTTGTTTGCAAAAGTAATTAATGTAGTCAATATAATCAAAGCAGACAGTCCTCCAAATCAGTAAGAAGAGTAAAGAGAACCAACAAACGTAGATTGCTGGTTTCACAGACCCTAATTATCACTCATCTTGGACTAACTCATGCTATTTCAGGTGAAGTAGCCCAATACTAGTGTCAATCGGGGTCTGTGAAACCAGCAAATAGTAATTTATTAACAAGTAAAATCTCTACTAGCCAGGCTCAAGGAGTGTTCAGATTTTTCCCTGACTTAAGACAAATGCTATTCCCTTAATATACAACAGGAGGAGATAGAGAACAGCAGACAGGATTGTAAGGAAACCATCCTCTTAAAAAGTATATCATAGTAATAACCACACTGAAGTGTAACAAAGATATGTTAAAGAACAAATGGTTCAGCATGGTAAAAGTATTGTAAACAGCTAAATTATAGTGCAGATCAACTCAATAAGCAATTAACTCATTTTGAAAACTGATGCTAAACTGTTTTGAAAGTTTAGCACCAGAGAGCCAACGTGCGCTAAATTATCAAACCACACCCTAATCAAACCCCCCTCCCCCACTCTTCAATGAGCTTTTAGTGTTTTGTGGATACGTGTGGGTGGGTCATGTGAGTAGTCCAGACCCAATGAGAAACTATCATCATCTGTGGTTGTGTCAGAATGTAACATTGCTGGCATTATTTATTCTGTTCTTGAGTCTCTATGAAAAAATTTTGCAACATTTGCTGGACCTTTTCCTTTTGTTCTCTAAAACAAGACCAAGTTCCTTCGTAGAAAAAGAAGGGTAACCAGTTAAAAGATATTAGTCATGGGGGAGTGTCCCCTGCTTTTAGACAAGGGTGGCTGATTTTGGAAACAAAATGTTCAATGTTTTCAAATATCCTGTGGAAGGTGCTCATCTTACAGCGGTTAAATCCTAATTTCTGCATTTGATTGTGCTTTATGTGACATCCCTGATATTCCAATCAGAATGCATTGCACATATTTAAGTCATGAGTCATTTCTCATTCTTTTGGGGGAGGGGGCCCCAGAGATTTGCTGTATGTATAAACACTTACTGCATTTCCAAAACCAGGCACTACACAAGAATGCAACTCCTATCTTACTTTTGCTTGCACTTTTCTGAGGGCACTCCTATTAAACAGTAAACAACGAGGACGAGGGGCCATCTGGGTTTGCAGCTGACATCACTTCTAAAACAATCTTTAAAAGCATCTTCAGACACAATAAGAAGAGGTATGAAGCATACAAAATATAGAACAAAAAAGCACAAAGTAGTTTGAGGGATATTTTCAGAGTGGAATCATTTTAACCACTCAGAATAATTATTAATCAGTAAATAAAAGTTGTTTCTTGATAGTTTTAGACCATTATGATTATTTTATTTTTATCATTTATATTTTGTTTTTGCTTTAAAAGAGAGCCACACGTTTTGTATGAAGATCAAGCTTTTTTAAGGTTTCATTTGCATGTGTAAAATATCTTGGAAACCTACATTGGGCATGACAATAGAAGCTCTTCAAATGAGAAGGTAATATACGCTTCAAACCAGATTCATAAAAAAAGGCACATCGAAAGAATACTGTATTTATTTTCTTTAACTTGGTAATATTTATGTGATAGGCATGTTTGAATTTGCCTTGAGCTCTCTGATCTCTCAGTTAAGAATCAGTTAACAGGGGTTGAATCATAAAAAGGTTAAATGAGAAAGAACAGGAAGGATTCTAGACATTGAGGAGAAACCCCAGACCCCAGAGGCAAGGCTGAAGAAGGAACTCTGACATACAGTAATCATTGAAAATTAGCAGCTACCCTACATGTGTACCAAAAAAGCTCTGATTCCCCTCACCCACTCTACCTTGTGCTGCATGTATTGTGATCCAAACCTGATAAAATGTTTGCATTTGTTGCAGTGGTTTGGCAAACGTTACCGTATCTTAACAATATACGTTAAATATATGCTTTATACCATCTGGTTAATTGTATGTTAACAGGCTGGATTCATCACTGAATGGTATCTCCGAATAGAGAATTGTATCCTCTTTTAAAATATGCTAAGGATATAAATGAGCAAGTCAGTGGTACCCTTGCTAAATGATTGGGTGGAGCATTTGTTCTCTATTTTAGCCACAAAAAAAAAAGTTTTCCTGAGTGGTGACCGCCATGTAGTGTTGTCCTTGGCAGTCCTTAGCCACAAACCTATTTTTGGCTATATCTATTCAGAGATATCAGGGTATTTAGTAAGTAAGAGGTCTGAGAGAGGAACAATTATGTGCTGCAGTCACTCCATGTGTTTAGAGCTTGCAGTCACTCCATGTGTTTAGAGCTTGCAGTCACTCCATGTGTTTAGAGCTTGCAGTCACTCCATGTGTTTAGAGCTTGCAGTCACTCCATGTGTTTAGAGCTTGCAGTCACCCCATGTGTTTAGAGCTTGCAGTCACCCCATGTGTTTAGAGCTTGCAGTCACTCCATGTGTTTAGAGCTTGCAGTCACTCCATGTGTTTTGAGCTTGCAGTCACTCCATGTGTTTAGAGCTTGCAGTCACACCATGTGTTTTGAGCTTGCAGTCACTCCATGTGTTTAGAGCTTGCAGTCACACCATGTGTTTAGAGCTTGCAGTCACTCTATGTGTTTAGAGCTTGCAGTCACCCCATGTGTTTAGAACTTGCAGTCACTCCATGTGTTTAGAGCTTGCAGTCACTCCATGTGGTATTTCTTTAGCATAGTGTAGCTTGCAGTGCTGTTTTTTCCACCCCGAATCACAATTATTTATATTTATTTAGGGTTACCATATGGCTCCAGATTAACCGGACGCTTTGAGACAGACCGGAATTTCAAAATTCCCCCTAAATTGAAAGTAATTCACGTATAAATGAGCTCCACCTTTGCTGAGATTAATCCTGCTGTGGTGGAATTGCTTGGGCGCAGCAAACAATTCACACTGATCAGCTGCTTCTGATCAGATCTTAATGAACGAATAGCTAATTTATCGATAGAGCAACGAGATGATGATGAAATTGTATTTGCAGAATAATATGGGCGATTGAATTTTAACAAACAGAAAAAAATAGCGACTGGCTGCAATTCATTCTTGGTATAATACAATTATTTGACGCGCATGCGGGTATTTAAGCACCATTATTTATTGTAGCTAAGGATGGTTCATTTACACCTTCATTTATTTCAATTTAGGGGCAAGTTTGAAATCCCGTTCTGTCTCACAGCGTCCGGTTAATCTGGAGCCACATGGTAACCCTAATTTATTAAAAAGGCAGCGTTTCTCTGCTTTGCCTGCGCTTGCCTCAGTAAATCCATTGCAGTTTTTTTCATTAAATCGTCTTGATTGCTACATTTCACTTGCTGTCTGATTGTGAGATAAGACTATTGTAAATAATAAGTTAAACTAATAATTTCTTATGATGTTCTAATACTGTAGTTCTTTTAGTGGTGAATAATAACAAGTCTTGATTGCATTTTTTGTTTGATATTGGTGCTGCTTTCTCTGCATTGCATTGTAATCGTTTGACAAAAAAAAAATTGCATTATCGTTCATTCCACTTTGTTGTTGTTATGGTTACTGTAAATAGTTCCATTGTTATTAGTAGATCTTTGTAGAAAAGTGCAGTAAAATGTGGACAGAACTGCACAGTTTTGCTTGCATGCATGCAGAGATACTGGCTTGCATGCAGAGATACTGGTATGCACGTGGGAACAATACATTTGTGTATCTGGTTTCAATATTGTTCAATTTAAAATCGCACAAACAATTTAATTACACTCTGTTGTTAATGGTATATTGTGGTTCCATTGCTTATAATTAGGGCTGTTCGTTTTTGGTTTTTATTTTTGATGATGTATTGTCCCTTTAAGTTTGTTTTGAGCCTGCCTAATTTCTTAATTAAACTCTTGAAGTGTTGATTGTAAAACAAGATCGCTTTTGTTGTGTTTTTCCCCTCCTTTAACCTAACTAAAACTCTCATTCCATTTCACTGCTAATAATGCTTGGTTTTTAATATTTTTTTTAAAGGCAACTCCTTTTTTTTAAATCAAACTGAAACCAAAAAGCGAGCAAAGTTAAATTGCTTTAATCCCCATTTTGAAATCCTAGTGAGTCGTTGCAAAAATTATTTCACCAGTTATGCAAATTTTCTCTTAATTATGTTTTGTGAATCTCTGATTATCCGTGAATCAAACAGAGCGTGTCATTCAAGTTATAGGAAAAAAAAAAACCACAACAAAAGCGATCTTGCTTTATAATCAACACTTCTATAAGAGTTTAATTAAGAAACGATGTCGGCTCAAAACAAACTTAAAGGGACATTATGTCATCAAAAAAAAATTTAAATGAAGAACTCTATTTATAGTACAGTTTTGTTACAAAATACAGCACAGGACAGGACTATATTATACACAGTATAAGTGAAGTTTGCATGTGTTGTTGCATAGAAAACTGCATATTGTTGCATTGTTTTGTCACTCAGGACATCTTTACAGTGTAAATAAGTATAAAAGAAAGAGTTTTAAACAACTTCCGGTTTGCCACGCCCACTTCCGGTTTGACGAATACATACCCGTAAATGAATACTAATAACATGGGCACAATACAGATACAGATACAGATAATGGCTCTATGTACCACCCCTATACAGTCACAGACAAAAGTATTGGCACCTTACTCTTGATACTAGATAATTCAAGAAAGCATGTTAAATTCAAGCATTTACTGACCATTAGCCACTAGTTCATATGACAAAAAAAAAACAAAATACAATTTCAAATATGTATTCATGACAAATACTGGCTGTAAAAATGGAATAGAATTAATTAAAACATATATTCCTTCATTTGAAAACCATTACACAGTAACTAAGCAGCATTATAAAGTCAATAGCCAGAAAAAGAGGCACGGTATTTTACATATCCATATCAGATGGTCCCCTAGAACCAATTAAACAGATATCAATCAACCAATATCAATCAATATGTAGTTATATAGCACCTTTCATAGTGGACCACCATCACAAAGCGCTTTACAAGACAGTGAGGAACAATGCATAATACATTAAATACAAGGCTAGGGTGTGAATTCTAAACATTGTGGATGCGTGTGTCATAGAAATAAGATGGAGCGAAAAACCTGAAATAGCAATTTAGACAACAGCTAATAACACGCTTAAAGAGCATTGAAAGCAAGAGAAAACAAGTGGGTGTTGAGAGTTGATTTGAAGTGAACGACTGTGGGAGCTACACACACTAAAGCTGGGAGAGAGTTCCAGAGAGTCAGGGGGCCATGAAACTAAAAGAGCGCTCTCTGAGTGTGGTTCACTTTTGCTTGGGTATAACAAGCAAGAGTCAGAGGACCTCAGCTTGCGTGCAGGGACATAGCGGGTCAGAGTTGAGTTTTCGATCCTACTAGAAGTTCAGATTTGTTAGTGTTGAGCTGAAGAAAATTGGCAGACATCCAGGCCTCGATGTCTTGGATGCAAGCTTAGAGTCGGACCATGGCAGAGGGAGATCCAGGGTCTAGTTTTAGGTACAGCTGGGTGTCATCTGCATAGGAGTGAAACATGAGGCTATGTTGGTGGATGAGGTGACCCAAGGGAAGCTTGTAGATGTTGAAAAGAAGAGGCCGAAGAACAGACCCTTGAGGGACACCGCAATTGTGACTGGGTTTGCGTCAGCACTGCTTCCATCATAAAAAACATACTGCATGTGTCCAGACAGGTAAGAGGCCAGCCAGGAGAGACAGGTTCCAGAGATCTCAGCATACTTCTGAAGGCGGTCAAGAAGAATGCTATGATCTATGCTATCAAAAGCAGCAGTTAGGTCAAGGAGGACAAGGACAGAAGGAGCAGCAGCATCAGCATTAAGCAGGAGATAATTTACAATCTGGAGCAGAGCCGTTTCGGTACTGTGATGTGGCCGGAAGCCAGACTGCAGAGATTCAAGCAGATTGTTATCTGTGAGATATTCATCAGCTGGCTGGCTACAGCCCTTTCAAGAGTTTTGGAGAGAAAAGGAAGATTGGATATGGGACGGAAGTTAGATAAAACAGTCTGTCGAGGGAGGGTTTTTTGAGCACTGACGTTACTCGGGCAGTTGAGGGAAGCAGGAACCAGGCCTGAAACCAGGGACAGGTTGAAAGTGTGCATAATGGAAGGAGCATGGTCAGAAGCACAGAGGTGGATGAAATTGGTTGCCCAGGGGTCCAAGGGGCACGTGGCAGTAGTTGATTTCAACAATAGGCTGGAGACATCAGTAATGGAGAGAGGAGAGAATGAAGAGAGAGCAGGAGGGGCAATCGGAGGGGAGTCAAGGTGGTTGAGTACTATACTGGGTTTGTGGCAGAACAGCGTAGAATAAATGGTGTCGATTTTGTTCTGAAAGAAAGAGGAGAAATCATGGCAGGTAAGAGAGGAAGATGAACGGGAGATGGATTTATCGGTGGCTGGATGAAGGATTTGATCAATGGTTTTGAAGAGAATATTTGGTTCACCGTGTCCCATAGATATGATTTCTGGCAGCAGCGAGCGCACGTCTGTAGCTACTGAGGTGAGCGGTCCAAATCTCTCAGTGAACTGTTAGTCCAGACCGCCATTTGCGCCTAGACTTGCGGCAGGCAGACTTAAGCAGTTGAAGTTCGAGGGTATACCATGGACAGTTGCGATGTTTCATCACTGTTTTGGTTGTAAGCAGGGCAACTGTGTCGATGATCTGAGTAAGTATGGCGTTGTAGGGGTACACTGCATCATTAAATAGACAAACAAAACACTAATATAATCAAGTATCATGCTAGTTTAAACTAGCACGCCTAAGATTGGCTGGCGAGACCAGTGGACAATGTAACACTTGGTGTCACAAGCAGGTGGTGCGACGCTTGGCATTAGCCCTGGAAAAACAGTATAATCATATCAACAGCTACAGTAGAGGTGGGTTGCTGGGGATTCGTCACGCTCTCCATGACCTGGTTTCTTAGAGATACTGGATTCAGTGGACGGGGATTGCAGCATATAATGAAGGCTCTGTCCGAGGATGCAGAGAGAAGTAGCAACTGACTCTGGTTCAGGAGGAAAGAGGCTGATTGGGGAACTCAAAAGAGAGGAGATGGAGGAAGTTAACATCAGTGAAAAGGAATGGATGGCTGAGCGATGAAGGAGCAAGGATTAAAAAACAACCTGCAAATTATCATTGAGGAAACAATCAACAGAAATCTTAACTGACTTCGCAAAATCATGAAACTAATTCCCCATTTCATTATTTTCAAGTGGATGCAAGAGTTTGATTTCTTGCATCCACCCTTCACAATTTCTGTCTTTCCACCACAAGCTGCAGGGACCACGTAGATGCAAGGGTGAACTGTTCGTATAGCTCAGTATCAACAAAGCAGTCCTCCAGGGATGCATTATCTTGCCCCATATGTTAAACATATGTGTTGAAAACATCAGAAGAGCAAAGAGATATAGCCGATGGAATATGAATTTGCAGACAAGCCATAAACGATGCACGCTATGTGGATAATATGACTGTGGTAGGTGAAGAGGCCCACGTCTTGTTGGATACTGGTGCACTCGCAATCTCAACAGCAACTGTATGAGACTCCGCATACAAGAACAATCATTGACGGACGGTTTTGCAGACACTGAACAGCGCTTGGGCTATCTTATGGTACCTTTGGTAAAATATCTAATCTGGGTCTGTGAAACCAGCTGTAAAATGTGAACAACTGCCCCCCTGGGATTGTCTTGAAGCTGAAACAGGAACCACTGCTAATGGGTTGTCAAAGCCTCTGTTACATGTGCCTAGAGAGAGAGAGAGAGAGAGAAATTAAGTAACTCATAAATACTCAAACTGTGTCATGGTGAGGAGCCTATAAGTATGTTTGTCATGCACTCTCCCAATTTTGTATATTTTGTTCTTCACTCCAAATGGACATTATGTATTGTAACCCAACCACCGTACACATACATTATTGAGGTTAATCCTTTTAACCCTGTTCAGTGCTTACCAAAAACGCATTACTTTACCATTGCTACATCCCATGTTGTCTATATCGAGCAGATACCCGAATTTATATTTTACTCATATACTGTGATCATTTATCAGATGGGGAATACAAATCTTTACTCAGTAACATTTTCTTGGAGAAAGAGGGTTTGTCTTACATGCATCAAAGTGTATAAAAAATAAAGTAACTATTGTGCATATTTTTAAAACTGAAGATGTTCAGTAAATGAGTATTATTACATTTACCTGACTGTTCTGTAAACCTTGTACTTATTGAACTAGTGAACTAAACTAACATTACAGTGTCAGTATATTTATTATATATTTAAAAAAAAAAAAAAGTACCATTTAATAACCCTGATTATCAAAAGTACTATTATTTACTTAAATATGCAGGGGATGATGAGAACATAATAGCACCTTTATAGAAATCTGTTTGTGCTCATTTCACTGCCTCTCATTTAGAGGCACGTGAAAAGTATTATGTGCTTACTTTCTCTATATTATTTCAGAAAGCATACTTTTTAAACCAATAATTACTGTAACTACTGCTTTCTGTCTACGGTACGCTGTATTATTATTTTTATTTTTGCCACATATAGAGAGTGCATTTGTGGAACAGTCTGGTTGTTTTAGTGTAGATTCTGTAATTGTTCATTGCAGATTTGTTTTTAGTGTAGATTCTGTAATTGTTCATTGCAGATTCGTTTTTAGTGTACATTCTGTAATTGTTCATTGCAGATTCGTTTTTAGTGTAGATGCTCTACAGTACTTGTTCATTGCAGATGTTTCAGATATTGAACCTAATTTTAATGGAATCTCCTGGGTACATGTATTGTATGTATGTACTGGCACATGTATTTATTTATGTATTTATTCATTTGAGTTTCAGTTTTTTCAGTGTTTTTTTTTTTGTTGAAAAAAAGATCTTACTGCTTCAAACAGTATTTCCTGATTTATTAAATCTAACTGAACTTGCCAGCCTGAATCACACACATCTCATTGACTCAAGGTATAATGCATATTTATAAAGATGAGCAACAATAATAATTAAGGTTTATAGTACAGATAAACCCATTATCTGTTCTGAGCCAAACATTGTTTCTGGAATTTGAATATAATATTCATCTGTGCTGTGTCCAAACACACCTTTACTATACAGAAATAAGCATTCCAGATGCTGTTTTTAGTATTTTCGAACATAGTTCCCTGTTTTCAAAAACAAAAAAATCCTTAATTTAGAGTGTTGCTGACCAATATTGCTGTGATGTATCATGGAATAACAAGCGTTCTTGTTTGCGAATACTTTAAAACTGTGACATGTGGTATATTTATTTATATATTATCAGGAGAATCCCCTCTGACATGAGCTTTCTCTAATACAAGAATATGCCAGAAATCCTTTCCAAAGAGGTCTTGCTCTGTATGAAACATAGCAAGGTTGCTATTACAAAAACAACAATATCCTATAAATGAAAGAAGGTGGAACAGAGATTTAGGATTGACAACCACAATCGGGAGATGTGCTGACTAGTAACAACATTCTACACCACACTATTTGTAAGCAAGCCATTTTTTAGGTACTATATCAGTAGTGTCCAAGTGTGATGCATGGTGTCGTGATGAAGGATCAGCCTTAGGAACTTGCTATTGCTGAAAAGCATGTGAAATCCATGGTTTTAATAATTACAGGATGTCCCGAAAACCGTTCAGATTTTTTTTTCTCTAGTTTTTGTAATAAAAATATGGTTAGAAAAAGCATAACATGAGACCACACTCAAAGACTACAGCAATTAATATGAAACAGTATTAAACAAGATTTCAAACATAAAGGATTCCAAGGTGGGTTCAGTGTGCTGCAGAAAATTGTTTGAGTACATGACCTGTTGAAACGTATTTAGTATGGGAGGGGTTTATATCCTGTCTCTGCAGAAAATCATAGACCCAAGACATTAAACAGGGTGCTCTGCCATTTCTGAAATTACATTCTTTCACAACATTTTTTCTCTAATTACATCAAGTAATATCCATTTTCAGTAAATGTTCGGCCATACCAGCCTAGTTCCAAAAAGATGCAACACTACAGAATACAAAAAAGTAGGCCTCTGTGTAATGCAAGAGAATATATAATTTGCCTAAAATACAGGCAAAAATGATTACTGTAAAGCCATAAATATTTGCGACCAAAATATTTGGCGAATCACACCCATAAAACCTATTTTGCTCTAGAAATGTTGGTGACTTGTTGCAATATATGAAGTATGCATTGCAAGTGGAATTTGAGAAACGCCTAATAAAAGGCTCACAAATGTTTAAGGCTTTACAGTATCCAGCAAACCTAACCAAGGTACTACTTGTATACATCATTTTAGCTTTATTGTCTTTAAAGCAATTATGTGTGTAACTCCTCCATAATTTCTGTAATAATATATTGAACCAAGTATGCATAACTTGTTTACTGGAAGACATCAGCTTGGATATCAAGCTATAATTACAGTAAGTTTAAATACAAAACGATACATCTGGCCCACTGAAAATCTATGTGAAATTGCTAATGGCAGGGTGTAACAGGAAGTAGACAAGCCATAAGCAGCAGACACAAAGTGTAATGTAGAGACAGCTGGGTAAAAGTGTTTTGCCATAACAACATGTACAGATTTAAACAAAAAAATACTGGTTCGTGCAATATCGAATTCAAACTTTAAATTGCATTAAGGTACAAAAATAACAATACCAAATCCCTATATGCTAGTTTATTTTGTCATGATGCAAATACTGACTTGGAACCTTGCACTATGCCAGCAGTTGTTGAATTTGGAAAAATGTCTATAGTGTTTTACAGCTGGGAACAAAACACCTGAAAATCTTGTGCATATCAGAGTTCAGTGTTTTCTGTTACATGCATTATCTGAAGTAACAATTCCATTAATTGTATTTGTGTTAATATGTATAGGTCTACTGTAAATTATGTTTTGGCACCCATATTTTCCAAATAGAGAAGGATACAAAGCTTGCAAGGTTTTCAGGCAGGAAATCTAGTGCATCGCATTCATTAATTGGTCAGATCTACAAGCCAATTATATCAGCCTATAAGGTATATAAACCTACGTCGCAAACGCAGTCCCAAGAACAATTCAAACATAACTTTTTCCCCGGTACATTCAATTTTGTCACTTTCGTCTCTTGGTAAGTGAAACAGAGAGCGAAGGGATCCGAGCTGTAGGAATATCTCCCAACCAGAAGGGGTGTTTGATAAGGTCAGTGTTGCGCTTTCCTCGAGACGGCCAAACTGAAGACTGGGGCAGAACTGGAAGTCGGTCATCTCGGAGGCGGGCTGTAGCTGCAGTAACACTGAACAAGTCTATTGTATTCAGCTCGGTGCTGCGCAGCAATTGGATACAGAGCTGCGATTTGGTGCTATGTGCCGATTGGATATAGCACGGTACCAGTCTGAGTGCAGGGAGGAGTTTTATGTTTCAAGGCGGGCAGTTATGTTGACATTGACCTGAGGTTCGCCGGAGCACGGGTTGATTTGTGTCTTGCAGAGGAATAGGAACGGGAGACTGCAGAGGATCCACAGCACTTTCCCCTGCACAGCCCAACACAGCACAGCAGAGCTGCACAGCGCTGCCCAGCAGCAAGATTATTTATTATTGTTATTTTGGGACTGAGCAGGCACTTTGTGATGGTGGTCCACTATGAAAAGCGCTATATAAAATAAATATTGATTGATCGATTGATTGATTGATCAGTTTAACTTACAAAGAGACATTTCTACATGTTTTTATAAAAGCTGTTTGCCGCCTTAGAATCTATTATGTTTGCTTTCTCTAATTTATTGCTTCTATCGACATTCTATCACTCACTGACCAATCCAGACCAACGAACCATCTCAACGGAGCCAATAGAAAATCTATTATAATTTATTCCCCTTGAAGCTTGTGCTGGATCCAGGATAATCTATCTACTGTGACAATAATTCACAGCAATCGTTATCAGATTCAGTACTCAACCATACTTTGTCGGGTTGCACACTGAAAATCTTGTAGAATTCTACTTTTGCTCTACTCAAGCAATTAGTGTCTTTTTTCACACACATCATTACTCATCAGTTTACAATATCACTTTGTTAATCGCAGTTTAATCATGCTCGGTCATGTTGACTACTCAGAATTCTACTGTAGAATCAATGGCTTTCGATAATTAATGCAATCATGTCTCCCTACGTTGTGCGTAACTAATCCTTCATCTTCTGTCAACACTCTGTGCTCTGGAAGCTTCTTCCCATTCAAGGATGTCTTTCTAGAAACGGCGTTCATCTCTGCTACTGTGGGTTCTCCAGCATGGCAAAATCACCACCGAAATCAGTTCCTTGATCCAGCATCGGACCTGTTGCAGTTCATATAGACCTTAAGCTTCAGTCTCAGGTACTTATCGAGGCGTCCTGCTGCAGTTCATATAGACCTTGAACTTCAATCTCAGGTACTTATCGAGGCGTCCTGCTGCAGTTCATATGGACCTTAAACTTCAATCTCAGCTACTTATCTGTCATGTATTCTGTACATTTAAAGCATGTAATATAGAGTACTAATTCTATTTGCCCTTTTCTGCTCCCTCTAGCAACCTATCAAGGTCCTGCTGCAGTTCAAGGGGTGTTTTTTTATCTTTCTTAAATAAAGTAAATCTGATAAATTAAGAGAAGGAAACTGTTCACATTGCTCGCATTAATTCTGTTTTCTGTCACCATGCTTCTATGTTGAGATATCTGGCCTCCAGACCCCAAAATGCACCTACGGACCTCCAGATCCTGGTTTTCTGCAAAACCAAAATCTCCAAAAAGTCATCCTTTCTTCATCAAACTATTCGTGCCATTTCTTCAGGATTGGTGCTGCAACCACAGTTGCTCAGTGAACATTCCTGTGTCTGTCAAAGCTTGGTCGATGGTCTACAGACGCTTATGAGATTGACCCAACAATGATTTGCCCAACAACACCTGGAACCTGCATCCTAATGAAGGACTTTATTCCAGGATGCAACTCTACCATATCCTTAAATATTTAAATATTTAAGGATGCCACCTGTTAATATGTAGAATTATTACACTATGTTAGTGGGTTTTTTAGGCCTGAAGGGGAGGCAGCTGAAGGGCCTGTGACAGAGAAAGGAAGAATTCAAACTGTAAATCTCCCTCCCTCCTCGAAAGGGCGCTGTGTAAGTTTGGTGGTATGCTTCCTCCTAGATGGACAGCTTGACGGTATGCAGAAACCGGACGGTGACCATATTAGGTGGAGCGTGTAGTTGCACGTACCCGGAAGTACTCCACTACAATCAGCTGCGGGGCGGCCCTCTATTGGAGAAGCCATGGCAACGGGTTGATTGCAGTGAGGGGGTTTTGGGTACAAAGGGGAAGCAGCTACGTCAGTACTCGCCCTTGCGCTGACAGCTTAATACAGCTGGAGCTTGTGTATTGTTGTTGTTTTTTGTTGTGTTTTGTAGAGGAGGAGTAAGAGTTGGGAGTTGCAGCCACAGAGCCAGCACAAAACCCAGAGCACGTCCCTCACAGCACAGCACCAGCACTCACCACGATCCCCGGAGGAAAGGAGCACAGTTTCGTGCACGGAGGATTGTTGTTTAGGAGTGTATTCTTTTTCGTTTTGAACAGGACTGTAACCTGTCATGTTCTCTCCCAGATACCATAGTTGGTAGAGGGATGCATTATTATTGTAGTAATAATAATAAAAATAAAAACAAAAACAATAATAATAATAATAATAATAATAATAATAATAATAATAATAATAATAATAATTAGTTTGATATCACATTTTGAGATTTTTTTTGGGGGGGGGAGTTCACTTTTTGAAAATATTTTTTGTGCATTTAACAAAACATGAGGTGGTGTAGGTGGCCATAATTATATATATATTTTTTTATTTTGGCTTTTGACAACTTGATTTTGTTCACCAGGATGAACACAGGGCACCAATTTTTAGCAACTACGGATTCTCCGAATCTCTGTCTCTTCTTTGGGGGGGTGGAGGGTATACGATGCTCCTCTGCCTAAAGTTTTTTGTTCAGCAGGATGAACACATCACATAAATGTATTTTTTTTTTTATAAGAGACTTGGATGTTTCCCCCTATTTCTATCACATTACCAATTTTGCTTTTCCTTTTACAAAAATTTATTCCCACTTTTCTCTGTAGTCGTAGACAATATGTTGTCTTCACTTTAGGCTGAGCAAAAGAGAAAAAAGAACAAGTAATATAAGACATGTTTTCCAGCCTGCCAACAATTTCAAGTCTTATCTTGTCTAGCACTCTCTTTTTAGGAAAAGAAAATGCCTATCCTTAGGCTACCTTTCATGAGCAGAATCAACCTTTTGTTCATGTAACCAACAGCCTTAGCATGAACCTATAGAAGAAGTACTACATTTTTCTAAAAGGTATTTTTAAAAAACTTTACACGTGAAAGTGAGTTTCTGACTGTTCTTAGACCATAAATTATTATTATTATTATTATTATTATTATTATTATTATTATTATTATTATTATTATTATTATTATTATTATTTAGCAGATACTTTTAGCCAAAGAGATTTACAGAAATTAAACAAAATAGAAAAATACTAAAATGTTTCTTATAAGAAGGAAAAATTAAATAAAAGAAGAAAAATAAGGATATGGAAAGAAATTGGTTGATGAAAAGACGTAGCAGCACTTTGGTTAACTAATATATGTTAAGGTGTACCGTGCTGACTCTATCAAGATAGACCATGGTAAGAATACACTATATATCACCTAATTCTGAATACAGTGTGCCATTTTAGGAGCACTGTTATACAATACTAAGGCCCGGACCAAATCAAAACTTTGACAACCCGCTAATCGCACTTAACAAAACTGTATTTAATAGCATTTTTCTTTAGTATCTTATTTCTTCTACTCATAAAAAAAAATGCTATTAAATACAGTTTTGTAAGTGCGATTAGCGGGTTGTCAAAGTTTTGATTTAGTCCCAGCCTAAATCTGAGCCATTAAATTACCACAATATTCAATGATGTATCAAAATTCATTGTTAAACCACACTGTTAATATGGAAATACCAAGAATAACCTGATGTTGAAACCCTTTTAAATCAAGAAGGAGTCGTTAAAATGCAATGTTCTGCCTTATTGGTGCCTGGGGACCTCACACGATACTCAGAGATGGCTTTACTCAAAGTAAGGTATGTCAGAGGTCAAAGTATTAAGGAATCACAACAGTCTTTTGCACCAAACTGTCTCCAACACATTCCTGAGAAGATGAAGCAGTGTTTCTCCGCTTTCAAAACATGCTCATTGTCAGTGTTAACAAATAAGACATTTTAACCTTAACCTAAACTTACTAAAACTTATTTCACATATTTGAGAACGTTTTTCATACATTTATTTTATAGATACTGAATTACTGAAACCTGATACAATTCAGTTTTATAACTGCATCACTGACAAACACAACTGGCTGATGATTGTTAAATGACACCACTGGGTATGGGAGTAATTCTTATGAACCTTCAAATCACCCAAACATTGGAGAACGTTACTTACTGCTACGTAGGAATTTTTTATAGAGACAATAAATACGTGGAATACAGCTCAGCTTTTCTACAAAAAGACAGAACTTGGCCTCCAAGCAAATCAGCTCATTAATAATGTCAGGGAGGTGCTTAACAGGGAGGGGATTCTGTGCTTAAACAGACTAGGCTGGTGAAGACTCCACTTGGGAATGTGTAACCACACTCTACATTAAGGCTGAAAAGTCTTGGAATCCAACCCCTCCTTCCCCTTTCTTTTGCTTTTTTTTCAGTCGATGATATACTGTTTGAACCATGAGTTTATATATTTACATCCAACCCATTTTGTGTTCTCACCACTGGCTGTATATATGCTATTGATAAACTATGTGTATATTCCTGTCAATTTTTAATGCCTAAGGATACAGACTGACACAAAAGCAAATGACTCCCCCCTGGGTACTCCTTTTAGTGTTTACCCAGAATGTAACTCCCTCTAGAACTAAGAATAGGTGCATTCGTATTTTTTTTTCTAATATCTGTTCGACTGGTAGCAATTAAATACCTAAGACTTTAAAGGTTATTGATACAGTGACATGAAACATAAACTGGGCCCTGATTATTTATGCACTCCTTTTTTAATCTTTTCCAGAGGTGCTCGTCATGCTATTATGTTGGCTTCATCTTCACACAAAAAAAGTCTGTTGAACATTTAGATTTTAAAATATTCGCTTATTTTCCTTGTGTATTTTCAAAAGTGAAGATTGCATTTTACTACAGTTCTTCACAACACGCAAGTCTGACATACATATTGCTGCTTTCTATTAGATCCTTTTCGCTGTGGATAATAAAATATGTTGTTGGAAAGTTCCCTTGTTTAGGGATTGCCCAAAATTAGAGTGAAGAGGCTGGAGTCTTAACCTCAAAACTGTTCTCTACAGACTCCTTGAGCTTGAGTTAAAACCATTACATTCCTCTTTTCCATTGCAGCATTTTAAACTGTGTGGTGTCTGAACATTTAAGGAATTGATCCCAGCGCCTCTGAATACATTCAAATTACTTTTCTGACTGTATAGCATATAAAATTGACCAGTAACACAATCTGCTTCTTCCTCATGACATTGCTTAATTTAGTGAATTTCATTTAGGCTATTAAATAAAAATCTCCTGATTGATTGATCAAACAGTGTGAAAAGCTCAACAACTTTGTACAAGTTCCAACGTGTCTGTTCAAGGTTGTTCCAATTCCAGACATGTTCACTGGAGCTCTATCCAAAATTATCATTAAAAACACTTTTGTATATGGCAGTGTACTGTATGAGGTTTTAAAAACTTTTTGGAGAGGTCTCGTTGCAATTTGTATAGTATCTCAAACAGGTTTTAGACATAATATTATTGTATTTACTTGAATTAATTCTGTATGTATTTGCAAATTTATAACAAATACAATATAACAAATAAAAACACAGCTTTCCACAACTGAACAATGACTAGTATTTAAATTTAATAAGTGGTACTCTATACCATTTGTCATATTGACAATGCTATACACTACTATGCTACACCAGAAAGAAACTTGATAGGTCCTGGATAAGTGTTAAACACACTGTAAAAACTGAAAAAAAATAACCAAAGTTGGGTGTTGACCCTCCATGCTTTTTACTTTTCTTTTTTTTTGTGACTGAAACATGTGCTTTCCTCACCAAAAGTAAACTATAATGAACTCTGACAAAAGTGACATCCCTGGTGGCTTTATTACTATTTCAGGAAGGGGAGGGGCTATTTCAGTCTGTAAAAGTATCATAAAAATAAAATGCACAGCCTAGTTGCTCCAAGAAACTATTCCTCCCCTTGTATGATGTCATTAGTTGAGTTGGAAAGGCTTTGGCTTAAACGCAATATTATGAAAGAAAATAAACCCATTCTGGTTTCCCCTCAAAAATGATGTTTTGTCTAAATTAACACCAGCTTGGATTTCAAAATGTGGTATGTTGGGAACAAATCTAAACTCAAACCCTACCAACCTCTTTGCTTTAATATCAGCCAGCCTAAATCAGCTAATTCTTAAACAGTTACAACAAGAGCCCTGACAAAATACAACAGTTACTTAACCATTTACCTACAGTACAGTACTAAATATGATTTGTTTCTATCAGGATATGCAACTTAGTTCCAGCACAGTAGGTGGGGACAGCAGAGGTTAAATGTCAAATTGTTACATTGTGTGAATTGAATGAGGAAGTCTATTCAGTGTAGTTAGAACTCCAGGCAAATACACACACACACACACATACACACACACACACACGCACAGAGACACACACAGCGGTCCAGATAGGCTGCGTACCTGCCATTTTACGCATGAAAAAATACGCACTAAATTTAATTTGTGCACATTATCCACCCCTCTCTGACACAGATCTTTAACAAATGAATGAAATCTGAGACATCGTTAAATTTATTTTTATTCCTCACGTCTGTTCTGCTCAGTGCTGTCTCATCTCCACCCCCTGGTGTATTTTTTCAATGTCAATGCGCACACTATCAAAAAAATGATTTACTTTCTTTTACATGTTTTAATTGAATTAATTTACTCATCTTAACTTAGTGTGTAGTTCAAAGTTATATATGGGACTACTTTGTTTGGCGTAAGGATATTTTATAAAAAAAAAAAAACACTAATAATTGTTTTCCTTAAACATTATTAATGCTTTTTTTTCTTCAAATCCACTGTTTTACCTGGATTATAAATGCAATAAGGCCCTTTAGGGCGACAGTATACGTTGAATATACAGACTTCTCAAGGTGTCCGTATATTCGACGTATACGGACGCCCAGCCGTGCCTTATTGCATATATATATATATATATATATATATATATGTGTGTGTGTGTGTGTGTGTGTGTGTGTCTGTGATCAAGGATGAAGAATCACACAAGTTCTCTGCATGATGAAGAAAGGTTTTAAATGGTAACCGTCTAAAGTTGGTTAAAAAAATCTCTTTACTACCAGTGTTACATTTGGAGTTAAAAACATGAACATAGCTAGGAAATACTTGGCCTTTGGATCTCTTATTACTTGCAGCTGTGGAAAAGTTTGGTGCTGCAGACCCTTCCCTGTTCCAACAAGACAGCACACCCTGCCACACATACACATATTCTGAGCAAGAATTGCAGGCTTGGGTGTTTGTTTACTGCCCAGAGTTATGACCTGGGTTATATCCTGTACACATGAAGACCCTATAGCAGTAGTTCCCAATCTACAGATGCATGAATAAAACACTGTAACACATACTGTACATACCACCTCCCTGAATTGTAGATATTGCTGGATATAATATTGGGGGTGTTTTGTTGTGAAGCATATGGGTACTCTATAGTTAGTAAATGGCCATTTTTAACTTGTGCATGGTATCAACTGAATTACAATAATCTTACTTTATCCTGGTATATGGTAGTGTATGTGCAAAGTGTGCACCTTTTAGAAGATACCTGATGAGAGTATGGGAAAGCTACTCATTTTATGTGCCTCGGGATTATTATTTAAATCCCAGTGGCAAGTCTGTACATATTTCACAGCAAACTTTCTCTCTCTTTCTTTCCTCAGTCTCTCCCTTTGCACTGCTAATAGACTATTAATGGCGCATATACAGCACTGAGTTGGAGATTTTTTGCAGATGGAGACTTCACATATTGGGACATTGCCAACCGCAATGAACTCATGCACAAACTATTTGGAAACACAGTTTTTTCCTTTAGCTTTTTTCTAAATGAATTCCTAGGCAGGCACTAACATCACTGTTTTACAGTATTTTTTTAAATATACCACCCACTCAGTGTATAAGCTCTATATAACGCTCAACCTGTGTATAATCACACCCTGTGTATAATGCTTTCTGTGTGTAATGCACACCCTGTGTAATGTGCACCTCTTGTATAACTCACACCACTAGTTTACTACTCATTTAAAACATGAAAAAATACATTATTTGTAAACAAAAAAGAGAAAAAGAAAAGAAAAATGGTGCCTGTTATATCTTTAAAATGACAGTATTAAATTGTTACCAATTTACCCTTTCTGTACAAGAAAAGAAAAAAATCCTTATTTCATCAGCCACAAACATGCATTCCAAGTGACGGAATTCAACAGTACATTTTTATTTATTTTATTTATATATATATATATATATATATATATATATATATATATATATATATTATAGTTATCCTGTGCCAACATGTATAAAGTGAGTTTGAGATTGAGTTTCTGCTGGCTCGGTTTACATAAGGATATGATATTATTCATATGCATTAAGGTGCATTTTATAAGCTAATGATAATTGAATATGTAGTTTCTAAGGTTTGTTTTTATTATTATAATAAACCTGACTTGTTGTGGCACTGTGCCCCAACCCGTGTGTATTTTATGTTTATCTGTCGTATCTAGAATGTTATTGTTGGTGTATGTATAAGCGCACAGGATATAATGTTGGGTTATGTAGCATGGTGTTTTAAATTATATAGTTGTATTTAGGCATGGGGAAATGCACAATCACTTCACGTGCAGATAAAATGTGTATTAGTATGGAAGCACGGGGAGCATAATTAGTTCACGTGCAGATGTACCGAGATTCCAATTGAATGATTGATTAGCAATCGAGTCTCGGTACAGCTGCATAAAAGAGGCAGTGTTTCACTCACTTGTGGTTGTGTGTTCAAGAGTGGAGAACGGGAGAAAATGGGATACATCACAGAAGAGCAGTGACGGACTGGGACTAAAAATCAGCCCTGGCATTTTAAAGTGCACCGGCCCACATTGAGGCTGTGACGATACTTAAGAATAAAATGCGGGATTTGCGTTCTGACAGAGAATTACATAAGACGTTTAGCAAATTTCAATTACTGAACTAAAAAAATCTTGTGACAGGACTGTTTTACTGTTTGCTGTAAATATACATATACCACAGGAGACCTACAGACGTATTTGGAATACAGTGTACAATGGGGTTGCTTATTTATTTCAGTAGCCTAATATGTATAGTATTGTAGACATTTAGGAGATAATATCCAAGGTAATATTAACATGCTTTTATATGCAAGACGGAGATACCAAGGGTTGGCTGTCCTAAAGAGTGAGATTCACAGCCCCAAAGAGTGGGATTCAAAGGCCCAAAGCGTGAGATTCACAGCCCCAAAGAGAGAGATTCACAGCCCCAAAGAGAGAGATTCACAGCCCCAAAGAGAGCGATTCACAGCCCCAAAGAGAGAGATTCACAGCTCCAAAGAGAGAGATTCACAGCCCCAAAGAGAGAGATTCACAGCCCCAAAGAGAGAGATTCACAGCCCCAAAGAGAGAGAGATTCACAGCCCCAAAGCGTGAGATTCACAGCCCCCAAAAAATGAGATTCAAGGCCAAAGAGAGACTTTGCAGGCTCTCATCTTTGGTCCTTGGTGACATCCATTTTAAAACAAACGTAATAGTTTGTTAAGTTTGACTTAATCATTTGAAGTCTTTTCTATTTGACTAATCTACACGTACACAATAGCGAAAGCAAAAAAATATATATATATATATTTTTTTTTCCTCATGATCACTGGCCCCTCTGCCATTTGCCAGAACTGCCAGACAGCCAGTCCGGGCCTGCAGAAGAGCCAGTTAAACCACACATATGTAATTTAGGGATGCAGGATAAAACATTAGCATTTTTCTCATGGAAAAGACAGTGAGTACTGCACAAAATGTGACTAGCCTGTGCAGCACATCAAACTCGCCAGATAAGCAGCTGGAAGGTTAACGTTTCTTAAAAGAAAAAAAAAATAGATATATGTTTTGTCCTATTGCATGGAATAATGTTCTCATGATAATCAAGAGTACTATCTACTCTGCATGTTAGACATTTCATAAAGTATAACATTTAACTTTAGCGGTTTTGTTTCTCCTTTTCTTTTGTGCAATGCTAAGTGTTGCTGTCTCTTTAAGACTCAGATGGCCAGCGCATGTTCTTCACTGATCAGTACCAGCTGCTGCAGAGCTCTAGAGGTCTCCAGGGAGGATGAAGACCTCAGACTAGCTTTGTTGGCAGGCAAAAGATCAAGTCTTTTTTTTTTCTCAACAAATGATGAATGACTTCAGATGTTCATAGATATTCACCAAATTGACCGGTGCATTGTAACCCAGCTTGGCAATAATGTGACCAGACTGCAGCCATGGTCTCCATGTGAGATTGTATATAGTAGCTGCTAAATAATAATCATTGTGTCTTTACTTAACAGATAAATACATTATTTAACAATTGCTGGTCCTATCTCTGAATCATTCAGGAAGGAAAAAAGATGGGGGTGGCTGATGCAAAATTACTCAAAGTGAAATGTTTTAAATCCTGCGTGTTTTAAATTGTATTAGATTAGAGCTTGAACTGTTCCCTCTCTTAGAACTGTTGATTTGTGCTATCAAGGCAAAGAAACAAAGTCAGGCAGCTTTTTTTTAACATTCTCAATTGTGAACAAGCTGTCTTAGATGAAAGAGATGCACAAGGAACAAAGAATCTAAGTAAGTAAATCAGTGAAATCCTCCTCAGAATTGTGCCATAAGGGGCTGTAATGCATCAGAGGCTTCCTGTATGTGATGTATATTGCAGTAGTACACCTACATTCTGCTCCTTTAAAGTGGTGATCCACAATACTGCTTTGCAGATAGCAGTCAACACAAACTGTTTATTTATTTATTTTATTTATTTATTTGTGTTAATGTGATTGTTTCCTACCTTGGAAAGACTGGATAAAAACATGTATTCACTTAAATATGCATTTCTATTAGGTGCATTTGTCTGTGGCACTGAGCACAGTCAATTTTTCTTAAATATTCTACTTACTTTCCTTTCAAATCTCATTGGAGCTTAGGTTTTTTCACTTGTTGACCATGGTGCTAGGGTAAATAGTCATGGTCATCCTTGTGACATTTTAGAATGCTTGCTTTTTGCACAAATGCAACAGTAAACATTATGAGGATTAATAATTTTAAAGGAACAAAATAAACTTCAATCAGATTGCTAACAATGTTTAGGGCTCATACAAAGTTATAAAGGGTGAGCCATAGTAATATACGCAAAAACCCAAATTAAATCATACATACTGTAAACCAATAAATCTTAAAATCCCAAATCTGTGAGTTTGTTAGTACAGTCAAAGTCAGTTTCAAGTTCATTTCTGTGGCCAAAAGCTACAGGATGTGCACGCACTTCTAATCTGACTAAATACCTTCCACATATAATTATATAAATGTAATGAGAACATCTATATTAATATGATGAAAAGAGCAAAGTGGTAGGAAATGGTCTAAAAAACATTTTCTTTTTAAACCATACCAATTGCAAATTCTTTGAGTATTTTATTACCTTTGTGTTATACCTGCTATTATTTTTATATCTCGGCCTGAACATTTTGAAGGTAATTTGATTGTGTCCAAGCCATATCTAATAAGCATTAACAGTTGTAAAATTGTACGTACTGTGCATGTTTCAAAACTAGAAATAAACAACTCAGTTGTTTCTTTTTGTAACAGTAACCGATTTATGGTCACATGGGCAGCAGTGTGGACTAGTGGTTAGGGCTCTGGACTCAAGACCGGAGGGTCGTGGGTTCAATCCCCAGTGGAGGACACTGCTGCTGTACCCTTGAGCAAGGTACTTTACCTAGATTGCTCCAGTAAAAACCCAACTGTATAAATGGGTAATTGTATGTAAAAATAATGTGATATCTTGTAACAATTGTAAGTCGCCCTGGATAAGGGCATCTGCTAAGAAATAAATAATAAAATAAAATGCCATGTATGTGACACTGTATTTTATTTTTTTTAAATACAGTACAGCGTATTACTTTGAACATCCAATAGTCTGAACCATGGGCACTCTTATTAGTTATTCTTATTCTGTATAAAACTGTTATTTTCCCAAACCCTGCAAAACATGTAAAGATATGTAAAGAAGCACACAGAATGTTTACAAGGTCATGGGCAAGACCGGACACTACACCTGTCAGCATGTACAATGCTCTGGCATAAACTGATTTGTATAATGACACGTCACTAAGTAAAGCAGTAGGATTTGGTCCTGGCTTCATGCACTAAAATCTGTTTCTACCACATACTCTAGATTTTTTCCAAGACATTCCAGTCTCAGCAACTTCTTCATCTGTTTTTCATATGAAGTTCTTAACTCCAACAATTATAACATGTCAGTATATTCCTGGTGGCTGAAGAGTCAAATGATATTGTACTTTTAGTACAATTTAGTCACCCTAATCATGTTGTTATCCCCTGCCGGTCACCTGATGCTGTTTAATACCATCCAATGATTCAGAAACCCTGTGGTTGAGTACGGTCTGCCTGGTGTTTGTAATTATTCTTCCTAATCGCCAATGTGTTTTTAATGTTTGTTAAGGACTGTAGTTTTATTAATTGGGTAATAATCCTGTAATGGGAAAATGTAATGCAGCTACATCTCCCTTTGTCACATGTTAGCCTGGAGTGGAGCCTCAGTTAGTTTATCTTACGCCACTGTAAACCAAGTCCAACAAAAATATTCTTGTTATTGCTGTGTGTGGTGTACTGTGGTTTCAAAACAGACTATGCAGTTTAGATGCTGGCATCATTTATAGTCTTCCATTTTACAGTGTGCTGTAATTTTTCTTCTAAAATCTCAATCATTTTTTCAAGTAGTGTTGAGGAATATACGTTGTGCACTGCTGTTTAATGCACTAGTGTGGGTTTGAGATGCATTCAGTTAACATGCAGATATTGTAATCAGTGAATGTTCTAACACAAATGACTCCTGGTCAAAATGTTATTTCATAACTTAACAATTATTATTAATAATATATAATATTTTATGATTGACTGTTTACAGTACACTGACTTTCCAGAAAATTGGAATTGTTTTAATAACCTGCAACGTGTAGCTCCTGGCACATTGTTCAAGCTGGAACATGTTTTTTGTCCATTGTTGAAGGTCTATGCGATTTGGGCCATACACATCTATAGATTTGATGTACTTTTATTATGACTCACTTGAGACTGCAGTCTTGCTTTCTAGTGGGGATTTTCTGTAAAAGTTGTCATCCCAGAAACACTTGGAAGACTGACTTGATGGACACAATTGGTCAAAGGAACCAGCGAGTTAAGTAATGAGCTGGCTGAATAGTCATCATAATGTTCCTCTAAATAAAGATTAACAAAGTCAGGTAAGCTAGGAACTTAAAACATTTAGCTGAGTTTACTGGCTATCGTACAAAAATGAACAGGAAGTGCATAAACCATGGCTGTCTGGTAAAATATTTGCTATCCCTTTTCTGGCTGTAAGCCGGTTAACATTTTGTGTTGCCAGCTGGTTTCCATAATTGTCACCCTGGCAGTACAAGAAATATGAAATACCTTAGTAAGGGTGCAGCATCCATGTTTGTAACATCAGCAGCTTCTAAAAAGTAATTACTATTTTAAAAATAATGGACATATATTCAATGACGTTACTGGTTTAATTATTTTTTTGGAAAGGAGAACAATTTTGTGTAAAAATGTTACATAATAACA
This sequence comes from Acipenser ruthenus, assembly GCF_902713425.1. Taxonomy (NCBI): domain Eukaryota; kingdom Metazoa; phylum Chordata; class Actinopteri; order Acipenseriformes; family Acipenseridae; genus Acipenser; species Acipenser ruthenus. Next base: position 12,315,065 of record NC_081192.1, on the reverse strand, counting down.
CATTTTATACCATCTACATCTTACCTGTTTAATATCTGTAACTGTGACAATACTGACTTAGTAAACAGAAAACTATTGTACCGCAAGCCATCCTATATAGAGTGTAGCATAACTCCATAACAGAACAGCAGCTGAGAAGAATATACTAATTAATGACACATGTTCTAAAATCACTGCTTACTGATGAAACGCCACTGTTTCTCTTTAAAAAAAAAATATATATATATATATTATTTATTTTATTTATTGACTCAGGAGTTCCATTAGTATGTCAAAACAGGCCACAGCAATGCTATTATCCCTTAATTATACAGTAATTAATAACAAGATGACTGACCTCCATAGGAAACAACAATGGGAGAGCAGCAGAATCACTGGGCCCGGATACAGTTTAGCTTGGTGGCTTAATGCTTACACTCTGTTAACAATGCTCATGTGTTCTATCAAAATACACTGGGTGCAAACAATTGCTAATAAAACCATCCTGTGCCATATTAAAGGTTCAGGTCAGCTGGAGTTCACATTCCTTGGTGTATTAAATGGCCATGTCTGACCATTGCCAGACTGGGAGCCTCAGAGAAGGTGAAGGGTTTTTTTGTTGTTTTTCAGAGGTGACATTCATTTCAGGATAAACGTCTTCTTATTCTCTCTGAGAACTCATCTTTAAAATAAAATAATGCAAGCTTTATGTAGAAAATAATTAATGTTGAATGCTACAATTTTAAATTCAGTTAAACATACAAAAATATTTGTAGATGCAACAATATATTATTTATTTATTTCTTAGCAGATGCCCTTATCCAGGGTGACTTACAATTGTTACAAGTTATCACATTATTTTTACATACAATTACCCATTTATACAATTGGGTTTTTACTGGAGCAATCTAGGTAAAGTACCTTGCTCAAGGGTACAGCACCAGTGTCCCCCACCTGGGATTGAACCCACAACCCTCCGGTCAAGAGTCCAGAGCCCTAACCACTACGCCACACTGCTGCCCAGTGAGATGAACAAAAGAAAACAGTTAGGAACTGCCCTGGTGCAAGACTGCCCAAGGTGAAGTAGAACTCTGCCCCCCTAAAAGAAGAAAAAAACTAAAGAAAACCTTTTGAAAATAAATACATCAGCAGCAAAATCTGATCGGTCAAAAACTTTTTTTTTCCCAGCAAACCATGCTCTAACGTTATTTTAAGATGACTGTGAACAAGACAGTGATCAATCAAGTAACAGTACATCCAAACATTTTAATAAATCGGTTATGTACAAGATTAATCAATTTGATTAATATCTCGATTTAGTTAATATTGAAACATATTAATAGCTTAAAATTCGTCACAAAACATATTTACAGTGGCTCTCAAAAGTATTCACCCCCCTTGGACTTTTCCACATTTTATTGTGTTACAACATGATATCAAAATGGATTTAATTAGTTTTTGCCACTGATCAACACAAAAAAAGTCCATAATGTCAAAGTGAAAAATAAAATCTAGAAATTGTACTAAATTAATTACAAATATAAAACAGAAAATAATTGATTGCATAAGTATTCACCCCCTTTGCTATGACACACCTAAATAACCTCTGGTGCAACCAATTGTCTTTAGAAGTCACATAATTAGTTGAATGGAGTCCACCTGTGTGCAATTAAGGTGTTTCACATGATTTCAGGTTAAATACACCTGTCTCTGGGAGGTCCCACAGTTGGTTAGTACATTTCCTAACAAAAACTACATCATGAAGACGAAGGAACATTCAAAGCAAATCCGGAATAAGGTTCTTCAAAAGCACCAATCAGAGGTAGGATATAAGAACATTTCCAAGGCATTAAATATCCCCCAGAGCACAGTAAAGTCCATTATTAAGAAATGGAGAGAATATGGCACAATTGTGAATCTGTCTAGAACAGGCCATCCTCAAAAACTGAGTATCCGGGTGAAAAGGGCATTAGTCAGGGAGGCCACCAAGAGACCTCTGGCAACTCTAAAGGAGTTACAGTCTTTCACGGCTGAGCTGGGAGACACTGTGCATACTGCAACTATAGCCTGGGTGCTTCACAAAACTGGCCTTTATGGGAGAGTGGCAAAAAGAAAGCTATTGTTGAAAAAAACTCACATCAAATCTTGGCTAGAGTTTGCCAGAAGGCATGTGGGAGACTCTGAGACCAAGTGGAAGAAGATTCTATGGTCTGATGAGACCAAAATAGAGCTTTTTGGCCTCAACACTAAGTGCTATGTTTGGCGCAAGCCTAACACCGCACATCATCCTGACAACACCATCCCTACCGTGAAGCATGGTGGTGGCATGCTTCTCTGCGTCAGGGCCTGGAAAGCTGAAGATAGACGGCAAAATGGATGCAGCAAAGTACAGAGAAATCCTGGAGGAAAACCTGCTGAAGTCTGCAAGAGACCTGGGACTTGGGAGAAGATTCATCTTCCAGCAGGAGTGGCTTAAAATCAAAAAAGGTCAATGTCCTGGAGTGGCCCAGTCAAAGCCCGGACCTCAATCCAATTGAGAATATGTGGAAAGAGTTGAAAATTGCTGTTCACCAAAGGTCCCCATCCAACTTGACAGTGCTTGAGCAATTTTGCAAAGAAGAATGGGCAAAAATTGCAGTGTCCAGATATGTAAAGCTGGTAGAGACTTATCCAAATAGACTCATGGCTGTAATTGCTGCCAAAGGTGCCTCTACTAAATATTGACTCAAGGGGGTGAATACTTATGGAATCAATTATTTTCTGTTTTGTATTTGTAATTAATTTAGAACAATTTGTAGATTTTATTTTTCACTTTGACATTATGGACTTTTTTGTGTTGATCAGTGGCATAAACTCCTAATTAAATCCATTTTGATTCCATGTTGTAACACAATAAAATACTTTTGAGGAGCCACTGTATCATAGGCATCAATTGGAATTTTAAATTAAAAAAAAACATGTGCATCTCAAAACTTAGCCCACAGTACAAATGCACTTGTTACACTCATAAGCGAAAACATCATTCTATGAACACACTTAACAAATTAATATCCCAAAGGCATGTATTTATTGTTGTTGTAAATTTTTAGGCTAATGTTGTTGAATTATTATTAGTCGTAGTAGTCGTATTATTATTATTATTATTATTATTATTATTATTATTATTATTATCCAAAAAAAAACAACCCAGCATAAAAAAAACATGTTGTCCTATTTCTGGATTAAAGTTGTTGCCCCTTCTTTATAGTTTTATAATTATTTACAAAGAATTATACAGAAAAACTCCAGCATTTGCTATTCCATTTTTTGAACCAACTGCTAAATCACAATAGTCAGTTTATTACTCACCGTAATGCATTTGAAATTATATTGTATATTTTCTTTCAGTTTTCTTTAAAAGGATATCCTTTACTGATGTTTTATTAATAACTTAAAATTGTCTAAATAAAACTAAGCATTCATCAGTTATATTATCCTTAATTGTAAATACTATAAACTTTTGACTCTAGTCAAAAGTTTACGTACTCCAATAGAGATTTATAATTTATAAAAATTTCTCGAAAACAAAGAATTTTAGGAAAAATCTTTTGTAACAAAAGTTATGCTTTTGTGGATGAAGAAAAAAAGTTACAAGAAATATATGTCTATAGTTATTTATTTATGCATTTTTTTTTGCAAAACATTCATCTTGTTAAGGTGAATTGTTAACTCATGATTTTCTTGACCATCTTCTCTCAATTCTTGTGTCAAATCTTTTGCCGGGCTGCTCAAACGATTCTTCTTCCAGATTTTGCAGAAATCTTTCTTGGTCTTCCACACTTGGAGCTAGTTGCAGTAGTTTCTGTTCTCCTGTGTTTGTCAATAATAGCCCACACAGTGTTGTTCGGTAAACCGAGTCTTTCTGCTATTTTTCTGGTAGTTTCTCCTTTTTGGTTTAGTTGTATCACTGCCATTTTGAGATTGTTGCTGTACTCTTTAGTTGTAACCATTTTTTTGCTTTTTTTGAATCACATATTTCCAATTTATTTTTCAGCACTTGATGATTATGCATTCATTTATTCTATTATTATCATCAGGTGTTGGTTTTCAATCATGATAATTGTCAATAAGTAGCAACGAATGGGTTTCATAAGATATATGCTGATTGCCCAAATACTTTCGTATGAAATTAGTTTTTGCATGTCATTTTTCATTTTATGCTTGTTATGTAATAATTTGTTGTTTTATTATAAAGCTGAATCTCTAATGTATATCTTTCAATAGAGCAATTAGAAATTATAGAAATCACTTTATTTGTGTTTTTTTCTAATTGTTTTTAGTTGCCCAAATATAGAGAGATAGTAATTAAACCATATTTTATGTTTTATTTATTTTTTTACTATAAAGATATTTAAATACACGCAGATCAATGTAATGTAAAGCATCCAGAGATGATAAATAACAAAAGCAATAAAAGTATCATCATTAAATACGCACAAATATATTTTTCACCCTCCTACACCTGGAAGTTCTATCCGTTACCATGGTTATCCAAAACACTGAGTGGGTTTTCAAACCTCGGTTTAGATCCAAGCACGACTCCAGCCAAGCTATCCTCAGCTTTGTAAACTCTGGGCGACCATTAGCTTCAGGTATTTCATTTAACCCCCATTCTATTCTAGTTTGTCTTAACAGCTGTATTGACATTTTGGGGGTCTGATGTGTAGCACCCTAAATATTTTACCCACTATTAATTAAACTTTAAATTAAGCTTCCCAAGGCTGTCAACTTCTCCTTTGTTCAGGCTAATTAGTTTTCAGAAAACTTCTCAGAAAAGAAGACTCACAATCCATTCATCTACATAAAAACATCAGTTTTCCACAATTTGACCTCTTGTTTCAACATTAACTACTACTGCCCTTTCCCAAAAGAACAGAAAGCTCTGGTATCGCACTTACACACACAAACAAAGCCAGCATAACTCATTCTCTCAGTTGCAGTTACTATGGTATATTAAATTATGGTAAAATCAAAGCATCGGGAAAGTGTAGTTAATACTTATGAAAGTGTATCATTAGTTCAATGGTTCCAGTTGGGAAACAGAGGGGGAGGGGGGAATCTGACCTTTTGTTTTCAATTACAAGGAATTTCGGTGTTTGGACTGAAAAGGGGAGGGGACTGGAGGGGAGGGGCTAACAGTACATGCAGAGTTTACTCCCTATTACCAATATAGCCAAGCCCACTTCATGTTTCTGTAGCATGGAAGCTATGTACTAGCACCCCTATAGAGAAGGCTGCCAATAAGGGGCTTCTACTGTACTTTGTTCAGGCTAATGTGCAGTACAAAGTTATCACCTTTTTTCACTGTAAATTCTACTTTAATCTCAACTTCAAAAACCAGTGGTAGGAGGAATAGGAACAGGATAACATATCCTCTAAGGGTCCCCCTGTGCTCACTTAGTTTGCTTGCATTGGCTCATACTTCTGTTTCTTCTGGAAACCACAGATTTTAAAATGGGCTTGTGTTCAAATCCAATGCTCCAAGCAAACAGCTTTTAAAAGAAATAAAATGTTTTTAATACATTTCCTGACAAATGTTACTGCTTTATATCTTTCACAAGAATTAGTTTAAGCAAACTCTTGAAGCAGCTTTTTAAAACCAAGTTGTTCACCCTTTTTGTAAAGTAGTGGATGAACAATGCATAAAGTATGCCCAGCAATCTAGCTGGCTTGTCTAATGGAAACAGTTACAAAGCAGACATTTGTAATTGTTTACAGACAGAATTTCCACAACTGTTTTTTTAAACAAATTACTGAAGCAGCAAAGCCTGTTTTACTTCTAAAGTTAAAACATCTCATCTCAAAGCTTTTTATGACTTTTCAAACAGGGAGCATTCTTTTTTAATTTTAACAGAAAATGTCAGACCACAGAACCCTGGTGAGTCCAGCCCAGGATGCTTTGATTTAGACCAGCCACACTCTTGGATAAGAAAACAAGAATAAAGACGTGGCATTCCCATTGGGGACCGTGACAAAAAAAATTATAAAAAAATTTAAAAGAAAAAAAATCATTTCCGTTACAAAAACCTTTTGTTCACTACAAGGGTTTTCAACCATCATCAAACCATTGCTGTTTGAATGTCCTGTTACTTATTGCAATAAGAATTGTTTGAATGCTATGTCAAAAAATACTGTATTGTGTAGTATTCTGTTTACAGAGAAAGTAACTGTTCACCAAAGAGAATACATTTTAAAATATTAGTATGGCAGACTCGGTGTTTGGGTTGCCAAGATGCACTCTATTGTTTACAAAAGGAACCCTAGTTGTGCCTTACTTTACAACAGGGTTGACCTCTCCCATGTAGAGTGTCAGTGGCCGAGCTTCTTAAAGTAACAGTACAAAAACAAACAATGTAATTAAGCCAAAAGGGACTGCTAAAACCAAAACTACCACATTTAGTTTTTGTCTTTTTTGTCCTAGTATTATTCAATGGAAATTTTACACTTTTCTTATACATACAATATATACAAATCTCCATTTGGGCGACAGTGGATGTTCCCTTCATTGTAAATAAAAACGTGATTTGGTATAATTTAATTAAAACACTATTAATAATACATTTATCATGGTTGTTCCCATTGCTCCTCAAAGTTAAAAAGAGAGCAATAAATTACTGTGGCCATCTAAGCCAGGCCGACCCACGCACCTACCACCACATAGCACTGCATAGTGACATACTGCGCCCATATATATATAAAGGCACTGTTTTATATATATATTCATAATCAACCCTGTTTAATCACACATAAAACATACATCCTAAAATATAAACTAAATACATTTGTGTTTGCAAACTATCATTTTTCCTGATAGAAGAAAAGATTATTAGACTATCATTGTGGTTATGATAATGGTGTGCAGTTAATCACTTGTATAAACTGTATCAAGTAAGTATACTGTAGATCACCAAATAAACCACATCAGGCCCTATTCCCAAAGCTTTCTTTTTTTATGTTTGTTTTGACGGATTAAATAAAGTATGATAGTTATTAAAAACCTTTCTAGACTAGTAAAGTTAAATTCTTATGAAACTCAAAATGTATTTTATTTAAATCAGTCCACTGAGACTCAGCACTGAAACAGCAGTGCGATAGTTAAAGATTTTCTCTTGAAATTTTACATCCAGTACTTTCAACAGCTGTTTTACTTTTACTCAGTATTCTATCCCCTTATTAAAACCATGTGGCCCTGGTGAAACCGGCTATCCAAACATGGAGGTCAATACAAACACTGAAATGTTAAAATCAAAACCTTTTTTTAAGTTTCTTTTCCTTCAAACCTATTTCTGTTGATGCACATGATATGAGCCCACTTGGAGCAATAGCAATGTTAACTCTTGAGTGAAAGCTATATTAAGTTACTCCCCATGTATTTACACTTTATAAATGAAGGGTGATCACAGCCTACAGGCTGCCAGTGGTGATCATGTGACCCTTCACCTTTTGAACAAGGTACACTGTTGGGTGAGGTGTGTGTGTCTCTCAAAAATGTCATCAGTGAAAAGAGGAGTGGTTTATAGAGATTAATTGGTGGTTACACTCCTTGTTCAATCTGCAAATTTTGCAACATCGGACTGTTTAAGAGATACAGTGGCTCTCAAAAGTATTCACCCCCCTTTGACTTTTCCACATTTTACTGTGTTACAACATGGAATCAAAATGGATTTAATTAGGAGTTTTTGCCACTGATCAACACAAAAAAGTCCATAATGTCAAAGTGGAAAATAAAATCTACAAATTGTTCTAAATTAATTACAAATATAAAACAGAAAATAATTGATTGCATAAGTATTCACCCCTTGAGTCAATATTTGGTAGAGGCACCTTTGACACCTTAATTGCACACAGGTGGACTCCATTCAACGAATTATGTGACTTCTAAAGACAATTGGTTGCACCAGAGCTTATTTAGGTGTGTCATAGCAAAGGGGGTGAATACTTATGCAATCAATTATTTTCTGTTTTATATTTGTAATTAATTTAGAACAATTTGTAGATTTTATTTTTCACTATGACATTATGGACTTTTCTTGTGTTGATCAGTGGCAAAAACTCCTAATTAAATCAATTTTGATTCCATGTTGTAACACAATAAAATGTGGAAAAGTCGAAGGGGGGTGGATACTTTTGAGAGCCACTGTATACTGAACATGACATTAAAAAGTACATTTAAAAGCCAATTCTGCTTGCCACTTTGTTATTTGTTTGGTTTCCACAATTTTAAAACATATTTATTAAAAACTGGTGATTATTGCTAATAATATATATATATATATATATAAAAAAAAAAACACACACATGCTAAATGAACTTTGCATAACTCTTTCATATGTTCTCCAAACTGCTTTCTGTGATGCTGTAATATAATCTCCTCCTCACGTCACTCACACTGCTTACTCTGAAGCTGGGGCCCCCTTTGGAACATCATATGGGTCAAAACAAATTCTTTTTTTTTTTATGTATCTTCCAGCCTGACACTGCAGCTCCCAGCTGCAGTATGATATACTACACTGAAGTGATCCTTGCCAAAAACTTTCAGACAGACTGAGTCACTTAAACGTATCCCTCATATGGCTGAAATAATATGGAAAAAAACAAAAAAAAAATTACTTTTTAGTTTTACTTCTTTATGTTAAGTGTCTCATTGCTGAACCTAAATGAAAATAACACTCAACATTATGCCAGAACATATATATATATATATACACACACACACACACACAGCTATGGTGGTATATGTTTTGAATCACTCTGTAGAATTAACTAATTTTGAATGAAGCCTGCTGAATAATGTTACATTAACATATTGCATTGCAGACCACTTTGTAGTTTTTCATATTTTTCGGGAGGAGACAGAAAATAATTGTGCTGTGCCACAAAAGGAGAGTTTGTAAAAATAATAATGTTTTTTCAATGGAATGTCCTTCTGATGGCCCACCCAAAAGTCTGGTTCCCATATGGGAGTTTGCAGTCTGTTTTATGTGAATTTCAGCAACTGAAAACCCTCTTGGCTGGTGAAATAGTGAACAAAATGACATGAAGGTGGAATTAATCAGATATATCACCAATAATTAAAATAATTATTCTAAGCAGAGATAATTAGGGTGTGTAGTTTTAGATAATATATTACATATAACATTCATATGACTTCTCCGACAGACAAAAGCTATAGTACTGACCTACATTTTCAATGCACAGTTCAGTGCCACATGCATTTTCTCAGCAACCACAAATGTGTTGAAATAGACATTATGTTGGAATTCTCTTTACTCTGAAAGTATATTATATACTATGCCCGTGCCAAGCCATGACCAGATCTAGCCCCCAATTTTCAGATGGGCATTGTATTCAAAAACATTTTATGCAGACATTTATAGTTTTTTTTTTTTTTTTTAATGCTTTTGGTTACCAGTCTGTGAGTCATGTGGGTTCAGTTGGAAGAACCAAAAGGGTGTGCCCTATTCTGCTTTTTGGCTGAACAACCCTTTTAGCAATGTATACAGAATTGACCGTGAACAAAAACATATATATTTTTTTTACACTTAAAAGTGATTATCATACATATCTTAACATTATTGATATGATTTCCCAGTTGAAAGAACTTAAGTCTATTTAAAATTGCCATTCTCTGAGGAAGAGTTCTTTATGTAAGAAAATGAGAAGATAAAAAAGGTTTCCTCGTTCCACATTGTTTGCTCTCTGTTGGTGCAGAGTACAAATCACCATTTCCTACACACACACACACACACACACACACACACATACTTAAAAAGACAACTTCTTGTGCAGCTTCCAAGGGCAATAACTTCTGCTGTGCACAATCCCAACCTATTTATACAGTTGCCATTAAAACCCTAAGCAGATGTAAAAGAATGCACAACCTCAGGCATACTCAGCCAATGGGCAAGCTCATAAATTAAATAGAATAATTCAGTTGCTCAAGAGTATAATATCTAGCTCAAAGATCTGAATAACTTCTGAGCTAAAATCATATTATTACTGTAGATCAAATTAAATTAATTCTGAGTGTTTCACTGGCAGCGGTATATTCTCTTCTACATAATTAAATTCCTTACTAAGATAGATAGATAGATAGATAGATAGATAGATAGATAGATAGATAGATTAGGGCTACCTGCCATTTTATGCATTAAAAATACAAAATATGCACTAAATTTAAATTGAATGTGTAAAAATACGCATAGCAATTTTGTTGCACATTTTGTCTGCCTCCCCTAAAACTTCCACTAACAACTACATCTCCCAGAATACAATGTCTTCAGTTACTAGGAAACTGTACACTAGAAAAACCAACCCAACAAACATTATCCAATCTCTGGCTAGCCCTGTTGTCTTTGCAAACAATCACAGTAATCATAATAATAAGAACAATTTGAAGCTACATAGGTTGAAGTTTAAACATCCCAGTCCAGCTACACATCCAACTGGAACCATCGTCACAGGCAACTGCTAAAAAAACTGCATATAATAACAAACAAACTTTTATAACTTTTTCCTTATTGTATTTGTCTGTATAGTTTCATATTGAAGTTTTAACATGTTCACAGAGTTTAAGAACTGAATGTTAAAATATAAGTAATGTAATTCATTTGCAGAGTCAATGTGATACCTCGAAAAAAATGCACTGAACTGATAAAGAACCATGTAGAACACATGCGTGGTTGTACAGTAGTTCAAAGTAACATTGCAGTTCAAATGGAAGGCTCTTTTTTAATGCCTACCTGTGGCGGGGTCACCCCTGCCCCTGGGTGTATTTTGGTTTATTGTATATAGTGTGGGTTATGTAGCATGGGTGATTTAAAATGTATGTTGGTATGTGGGCACAGGGATGTCACAATTAGTTTGTTTGTTTTGTGTTACAGTGTTCTGTTTGTCTATTTATTTTGGCCATCATGCTGTTTGTTTTGTCACAGTGTTTTGTTTGGCTATCATGCCGTTTGTTTTGCACAGCAGTGTATGTATGTATATATATATTAGGGGTTTCATCGATTAATGATTAATTGATTAATCGAATAATTATACTTGTAGCCTTAAACTGCATATCTTCAAATTGGTACTGTGCTTAAAAAATGACCTGTAAAACTGAAAAAATATTTTTACAACATTATATTTGTGTGATGAGGCTAATTGATCTGGACACATACAACACAATCTGGCAAGACTGAATGCATATTAAAAACATTGCAGAGAAACTTGTTCAACCGTATCAGTAGTTGGGTGCCACTGGCATGCAAATAATCTTCCGATGGACATTAGTCTACTTCATGAAAAGTGTCATGCAGGCACAGTTAACAGAGTGGGAGAGAGCAACAGGCCTGAATGGCAAGTGGTAGTTTATCATACATCTTGTAGAGTAAGCAAGCACTCAATAATTCCAGTTTTAGAAGAGCCCTTAAGCTCCTCGGTGTCACATATTAAAGACAAAGATAGTGCTTTGCCTTTGTCAGACATAATTTTCATTCCATTCTGTTTCAGATACAATAGTAAAATACTGCCATTTCTCTGCCTAGAACAAAGATATCTAACTTGGAAGGGAGAATGTATTGTATAAGCCTCAGTGGTACCAGACCTCAGTGTGTTTTTCTATTCATGCTGCCAATAAAATCACTCCTAAATTATGGCGCATGTGCACCTCCTCCCTCATCTTTGCTGCTGGCTTAGAGTCTAGACAAGGAAAAGGCACAACAATATTTTACTTTAACTACAGTATATTGATTTTGTTTATATTTATTTTATTATTACCAGAAGATTTATCAACATTTTACAAATACAACCAGGGGATCCCTTTCATAGACAACTTTTAATTGAAAGTCTTCAGTGTTATCATAGTTGAAGTTTATTTTACACAAAACAAAATCCAATATTTTAAATTCAGTTAAAATACTAACTTTCAGAACATTACATTATCTTCTGTAAGTATATTTCAAACCCTGCTTTTTGATTTCATCATGATTCAACTCAAGATGTACCCTAGTAAACTACAATTGTAGTGATTGGAAATGTGTTTATTGTCTGTTGTCTGGGTGGGAGGGCCGGCTACTTCTATATAATATAATTAACAGGACAAAATGCATACAGTATTTTATTCTAATAGTGCAGTAGAATAATATACTATTTAAAAATAAAATAAGTTTAGTTACAGATTTCGATTCATGCAAATTGGCCAACTAAAACTCCAGGTTTGCATGATCCTTGCGAGGCAGGCTGCACTGAGTTAATATGAGTTTCCCTTCTGCTCTTTATAAAGTGCAGACAGATTCCAAAAAGGCAGACACAGAAAGGAAGCGAGTTCTGAACAATCCCCCTGATAATTACACTAGAGTGCCTGAGAAGAGCAATTTTAGTGGGTTTTAAATATCTTTCCAATGGAATTAATAAAACCAAAAATGCCAATTTAAAAGAAACTCTTTGAAAATATTTATTTATATGCAATTTCCAATATAATTCAAGAATATATGGGTGTAGGGAGGGGATTGGGACTTAGAAGTTAAAACAAACCCTTTTTTTGGCTTACATTTCTGGATAACTGAGTCGTCTGGATAGTGGAGAACACTGTCAAAAGCCAAGTTCAGATCCACTTAGACGTGCATCAGGAGCATGAGAGAGAGATTAGAGCATGTATTTACTGACTTCTGAATTCATTCATTGAAGTATCCCCCCAGATATTTACATATTTAGAACTATATGAAAACATATGTGTCCCTTTTTTGTTCTTGTGCTGCTATGTTAAAATGGTAAGACGTTGTCCTCTTTAAAAGTGAGGTTACTGTGCCAGTTTGTATCCAGCCCTAGCCTTTCCATTAAATTCGATGGGATGAAATGCCAAGCCATTACAATGGTGCCCAAACATAAAGTTGAAACAGGCAATTTAATGCCTGTGTTCTTTGTATTAAAAGTTACATAATTTACACAAACCATTGAACCGTCAATACACAGTTAGGGTTACCGCCATACAGGAAATCATCTAGTAACTCCAATTTCCATATGCCTCATTGAGCTCAAATTACACCAACAAATCATGTGTTCTGCAAGAAGACTCTAGTGGGAATAAAAATAAACACAGTCAGAAAGTCTCCTGTTTGCCAGTGCCTACATGACAAACACGACACTTGCCATTAAGTGCACAGCTTCAATGTGTTGACATTTTGTGTAAAGTATACTACAGGGAAACTACCAATCATTTAAAAATGTAAATGGTTATTGACTGACTACAGGATCTTTTCACACCAGCATCTGTCTGGAATATATTTAGGATTGCAACCAGCATGAAGAGACATGCCAATTGTATTATTCATTGAGATGACTTTACTGTCCCCAGAAGTGGAAGGAATGTTGCTGATGATTATTTCTTATCAAATATGCCATTTGCCCCAGGCACTGCAAGATTATGTATGTTAGTGTCTTCAGACAAATCATGAAATCCAGCTGGCCTTTTACCCATTTGCCTATTACACATAACACAGTACAACTCGATCTAGAGCTAACATGCATTGACTTTAAAGTGAGCACTCAGAATCTCAACTCCCCATCTGATTACAGACACCCATACTGCTATCATTACCCCCTCGTTTAAAGCATTTAACTCTACATGACTTCATTATTTACATAAATAAACAATAACAAAAGGTCCTAAAACTTCTGCAATGCACCAGCTCTCTGGTCCAGTCATCACAACTGTCCCTGGTTGGGAAGAGTGATGTTGCTGGAGAATGTATTCTTCTGGTGCCTGCAGCGTGGCTATGTAACCATTTGGTGAGTTTCTGGTGCCTTCCACCAAGGTCTCCTAAAGAGCAGTGTTCAGTGTACTCTTCAAGACTGGTCAAACAAAAAAAATTATAGGAAATGTGAATCCACTTCTTCACCCAGTCAAGCAGCATTCAGCCCCCTGCTCTCTGACGACAGTCAGGAGAACTCTTGCTTGGCTAGCTGACCAGAAGCATTCGCTGGTAGCTTGGGTACTCATTTTATGAGTTGTGATGCCACTGTCTTCCTACAGTCCCAGGGACAAATCTACATGTTCCTCCCAGCTCAAGTTCACTGAAGCTGGGGTGCTTGCTGTCCACCAGCTGAAGCTGATAAGCTGACTAGGGTTTCTTCCTCCCATGACTTTGATGTACATTATTCAAGATGGTGATCCTCTGGTCACCATTAGATGACCAGTAAGAGGTACAATGTTTTCTTACTGGTCCGTCTTGGTCATGTGATGAATTTCCAATGCTTGTGCTACAGAACATATTTTGTTTTTTGGTACTACAGCTGGCTTAATGGACCCCATCTATTTTCAAAACTGCATATACAAATATTAAGGTGTCTCCTGTAAGATGTGCTAATGTATGCATAGCAGCTGGTAGGCAGGTGTACTACTGAACATGAATGGATTTGCACTGCAATGGTTTCATTGCTTTTTCTGTGCTTCCAGCAGTTTGGGTTTGGTAAAGAAATATGAGAACCTGAAAAGAGAGCCAGCACAATTTCACAAGACCAATATGATGTAAAAGCATCTGGAATGTGACAACAGTCAGTACTGTAGGGCAGCAATGTGGAGTGTAGGGCAGCAGTGTGGAGTGTAGGGCAGCAGTGTGGAGTAGTGGTTAGGGCTCTGGACTCTTGACCGGAGGGTTGTTGGTTCAATCCCAGGTGGGGGACACTGCTGCTGTACCCTTGAGCAAGGTACTTTACCTAGATTGCTCCAGTAAAAACCCAACTATATAAATGGGTAATTGTATGTAAAAATAATGTGATAACTTGTAACAATTGTAAGTCGCCCTGGATAAGGGCATCTGCTAAGAAATAAATAATAATAATAACAATAATAATAATAATAATCCTCAGTAACTACTCTGAATTTGGAAACAGCTGTGGAAAATGTAATTATTCATCATGGCGAAGAGGGAAGAGAGAGAGCTCCTCAAAAGATCCCAGTTGTTATCTTAGTTTGTGATAGTTGTATAGTATGTATGCATAGAAGATGTCTCAAAAAGGAAATATTTTGTGAAAGCATTTGCATTTCCCTTATTTTATTATATGACCAATAAGGCAAAATAAGGCATATTTTGTATTCTTAATTTGCTTGTGCAAGTTACCTGTATATTTGCAGTATGTCTGATATTAAGTGAAACTTAACCAGTTGGTGTGTGCTTTACTTAATGCTTTAAGATATTTAGACTTGAGACTTTCTAAATGCTCTGTACCCCAACACAGAAGCACATGTGTGCAAATACATTTTCTAATTTATTTTTCGACCTTAATAGGAAAGTGTAGTCGTAGTTTATTATAGTAAATGTTAAATAATGTTCCGTGCCCAATTGAAAGGTATTATTTTATTTTATTTTAATTTAATATACCGGTAGCAGTATTTTTTATAGGTTTTTAATGACAAGGGTTTCATTGGGGTTGTATTCATATATTTCATGGCCTTTGCATTTTGGAGAGAAATTGCCACTGATTACTGTGGTAATGAGGGCTTTTCATGGTTCAAACCTTTTCATAAAATTGACCAAAGTTGTATGTAATGGTTTATTTAGATTTCCAGAAAGCTTTTGACAAAGTCCCACATAAAAGATTAATTCTCAAACTGAACGCAGTAGGGATTCAAGGAAATGCATGCACATGGATTAGGGAGTGGTTAACATGTAGAAAACAGAAAGTACTGATTAGAGGAGAAACCTCAAAATGGAGCGAGGTAACCAGTGGTGTACCACAGGGATCAGTATTAGGTCCTCTGCTATTCCTAATCTACATTAATGATTTAGATTCTGGTATAGTAAGCAAACTCGTTAAATTTGCAGACGACACAAAAATAGGAGGAGTGGCAAACACTGTTGCAGCAGCAAAGGTAATTCAAAATGATTTAGACAGCATTCAGAACTGGGCAGACACATGGCAAATGAAATTTAATAGAGAAAAGTGTAAAGTATGTTGAAGATGACACCCTGGGATCCTTTAAGAAGCTGCTTGATGAGATTCTGAGATCAATAAGCTACTAACAACCAAACGAGCAAGATGGGCTTAATGGCCTCCTCTCGTTTGTAAACTTTCTTATGTTCTTATGTTCTTATGTAATCATCTTGATGTCCAAATTATAACAAGATGTATTTTGTTTATGTTTATGTTTATTGAAAACACACACACACACACACATGTATGATTGTTCTTTGAGAATCGCAGAGGTACTGTCTGACTTATGACTAAGGTGTTTTGAGCACAGTGGTTTCCCAGCTCATGTTTAGGGCTGTAGAGGCTGTAGGACATACTGTAGTAAAGAAATGGTTTGTTGGCCAAAACAGTTAAACAGCTGGAAAAGAAGCTTTACAGGAGCTATTTATGATATGTATAACTGAAGAGAGGTTTCAGAAAGCTGGGTAAATGGGGATTCTGATTGTGCCTGCAACTAATTTGGTAAGAAACTCAGCAATGTGGGAACATAAAGATTCAGCTATGACACAGCCTTTGGGAGTGCCTCCAAGGATGACATCACAGAAAGCACAGCACACCACTGGGGGCTTGGGGGCTGCCATTAGTGGTGGAGCTGGTCAGGTGATTAGGAATGGAATCTTATCAAAGGTGCTCAAGGGGACTTTACTGCAAAAGTTACTGGAGAATTTAAGCAGTAAATTCATGCTTGAAAACAAAAACAGTTTTGCAGAGAAACCACGTCTTGGAGCAATTGCTAAAAATGAAAGACATGTAATAACAGACTAGTAAGGATTGTCCATTATAGACAAACCTGTTGACCTTTGGATACTTTAAATTCCCTAGTGACCCCCATACATTTTCTTTCCACAGATTCCCTTAAGTCAAAGTAAAGGCTGATGCTGCGAGTAGATTTCTTTTCAAGGAATATATAACGTCATTAAAACTATTCTGTAAAAAAAAAATATATCTATCTATCTATCTATATATTATTATTATTATTATTATTATTATTATTATTATTATTTATTTCTTAGCAGACGCCCTTATCCAGGGCGACTTACAATCGTAAGCAAAAACATTTCAAGCGTTACAATACAAGTAATACAATAAGAGCAAGAAATACAATAACTTTTGTTCAAGTAAAGTACAAGTTTGACAAACCACAATTCAATGATACAGCAGGTAATAGTGATAGTTACATCAGGATGTGAGTAAATACAAAGTACTACAGGTTAAAAACTTGGCAGATTACAGTATTCTGAAGTACAGGATTAAATGCAGTAAAATAGGGGCTGATAAGAGCAAAATAAAGCACATTTACATGAAGGGTGATAGTGTCCCAGGATACAAACAGAGGAGTTCTACAGGTGCTCTTTGAAGAGGTGAGTCTTAAGGAGGCGCCGGAATGTGGTCAGGGACCACATATATATATATATATATATATATATATATATATAAATATATATATATTGTAATGAAGTGGGCACTGGTCTGCAATGTTTGATGTGGACAGCTTCACCAATCCCGTCATATGTGAAAAATACTCCAACAACTTTTGAAATGAAAACAGGTTGGTGCCTGTATATTTATTTTCTTCACAAAACAAACAAACAAAACAAAAAACTAACTCCCTTCAGAGTACTGCCTGTAGTTTTGCAAGAATCTAACTATAACTGGGCAGCTAGTCCATTTACCAGTAATCAAAATACTTTATTTGCTCTATGTTTTAGCTCACAAGCCACTTCCTGACTTTCTCCAAACTCCCACACCTAATAACTCACCTGAGGTTCATTTATATCTCCCCCAAGATCAGCCTCAGCTGATCAGCATTTCCCATTATCTTTAATTAGTCACTGCATTATTCAATTTAGGATGTCTTTACCAAGATGGCCCCCTATTGCCTTCATTCACAGTAACATGGAGTGTCCTACCCTAACCCCAGGGGCTTAAAGCCTCCATTTTTATGAAAATCTTTTAGTGGAGCAGAAGGGGAGTTTGATCAATTTAGAGCAGCATGCTCTAAGTAACATTAGTGATAACAGGAAACTACTTTAGAAAGAATCAGTTTCATCTGTATTAGGGAAGCTGTAGTGGTCTAAAACATTATTGAAGTTGCATGCTCCTCCCTGTTAAGAGAGAAGAAGAAGCCACCACCCTCTCTAAAAGAGGAACTGATCTGGCGATGCCAGGTCAGCAGGGTGGCCCGTGACAAAACCATGCCCTCCCCCTCAATGATAATAATAAAATATATATTTTTGGGTGTACATTTCTATATGTAAATATAGAGTTGAATGAAAAGTGGGATCGCACAATGACAGTTTTGGCATCTAAAATTACTAAGTGGCAGTATTTAGATACACTTTTTTAAATCGATGCTTTTTAAATCAATCGAGTAAACCTCATTTAGTTTTACATCTGCAATACATTATTTCTTACCTATACAATGTTTATCCTATAACAGTATGTCAGTAACTTGCATCCCCCACCACTGTAAATTCAAAATTAGATGGATGATGAAAAAGTTGATGACAATGACCATTAAGTGGAGATAGACGAAGGATAGAGGGAGTGGTGAGGGTATGGAATGGGTAACTAGTCATGTTGTTGAGGCAGAATCACTTGAATCCTTTAAGTTTTGAGATCAATCACCTACTAGGAACCGATTAGCTTAGATGGGCCGAATGACCTTTTCTTGTTCGTAAATTGTTTTTATGTTCTTATGTTCTTATATATCATCAGTATTTACAGAATAGTATATAACAATTAAATGTTGATGATTATGTTAAATAATGTTAATACGTTTGTGATGGAGAGAATTCCATCTTCCATCACTAACCATGAACACGGACCATTTTAAAAACTCGTATTGAACTTTTAGAACATAAGTTGTACTTTTGAAGAATTCATATTGTGGTCTTATGCAATGCAATGTGTAACTTACCTGGGGAAGGCATGTGCTGGTGAGGGGGTGACAGCCAGTAAATAAATAAAACAACAACGTTAGTAAAGCAGCTGGCGTGGTGTACGGGAGTTTATTTTACAGAGTAGGTGTACAAATTACAGTCCAAGCTATCTGTTGTTAGATTTGTGGCTATAACTCTTTAACTATAAAGGTTACATGTACATGTCATACATTAAATGAATGTGCACACACTAGGCTTTCATAATAAAAGTGAAATCGTCTGAAATTCACCCTGTTCAATACAGATAACAAAAACCACGGAAAAAGAGAGATGCTTTTTAGAAAAAAAAACATTATTTATTGTTTGTAAAAAATATGTTAGCATGGCCAGCTAAAATCTGACAGTGTAAAATGAAACTTCAACATGTAGGGAACATGGAAAAAAAAGTTTGAACAAATTGCATAATAAATAAAGGAATTATGGCCATATATACAAAAGGGACCAAAAGCAACCGCTCACCGCTACCACCCCTGCGCTGACTCGGGAGGGCGAAGACGAACATATGCTGTCCTCTGAAGCGTGTGCCGTCAGCCGACCGCTTTTTTACACACTGCAGACTCACCATGCAGCCACCCAAGAGCTACAGCGTCAGAGGACAACGCAGTTCTCGAGCAGCTTACAGGCAAGCCCGCAGACGCCCGGCCAGACTACAGGGGTCGCTGGTGTGCGGTGAGCCGAGGACACCCTGGCCAACCTAAGCCCCCGGGTGACGCTCGGCCAATTATGTGACGCCCCCTGGGAGCTCCCATCCTCGGTCGGCAAAGGAATAGCCTGGACACGAACCAGCGACGTCTAGACTATAGAGCGCATCCTGCACTCCACGCGGAGCGCCTTTACCGGATGTGCCACTCGGGAGCCCCTTATTTTGTAAAGATTTTGTGTGAAAATGTTTATTTACTGCACCGAGTAGGTCTGTCTTACAGCTCAGCAGCAACATTCCAAAACACTTGCATTCAAGGCTATTTCCTAATATGGTCATGTGACAGGAAAAGAAGGAACCCCTGGTGTAATCCACCTTCCCGACCGCTGGCAGCATTGTGTAGGACTGTCCATACTCTGGCCAGACAAGCAGCGTCTGGGGATACTGGAAGTTCCAGGTCTGGCTCGACACGGAACTGCAAGGCTGTTGAGGCCCACAATTGCGCTCGCAGATTGGCGGAGGTGGGGGCACGGGCTGATTGCAGAGGTGGGGCTTACACCCCTTGTGTTTTGCAGCAGAACCTGAGTGAACCAGAGTGGCGTTTGCTAAATCCCGGATCTAGCATATGGGCATAGAGTAGAGTCAATTTCTGATAGCTGAATAAATTGACCTTGCTGAAGCTGATCTGTTTTGGAAATGCGCAGGAAGATGATACAGTGGGAATCCTGATGAGTGTGAGATCACTACAGCGAACACCCAGCATAGGAAAGCTGGCAATAGAAGGAACTACATATTCTGAGCATCTTAAAAAAACAAAAAATGCAGTTAAACATATAGTTTCCATTATTAGGTCATCAAATGTAGAGAAGCAGTCTTGACAGAGGATTGAAATCAAATTGCCCAGAATAGCTATAGAGATAGGCAGATGAGAAGGAGAAGCAGTCGGAGAGCTCTTAGAGATTCTACGCAGGAGGAGACGGACAGATGATGTTGATAGGAGAGTTGGGGACGTAATGGACATCAAGCGAAATTGGTATTGTATTCCTGACAGATAGGATTTGATTGTAGCTAGTTCAAGATGTAAAGAGTCCTCTGCATGTACTATAAAAGCCATAATCCAGTCCTAGTTGAATGGGGTCGGATTAATCCTGCTTTGGGAGCAGAAAGTCAAATAGGTGGTCCAGCTGGTGGAATAAGAGGATCTGGTGGAAGGAGCGAGTGCTGCAGCCATGTATGCTTGCACTGCATTGAGTAGTCTGCTGATAATTCGGTTCAGTTAAAAATTAGCTGGTTGAACTGGGGTGTCACTGCTGGAGTTGGCAGAGCTGTAGGGACCTGGAAATCTGGAAATCTGTAAACGAGAAAAGGCATCAGCTGCACTATTATAAATGCCTGGAAGATTGCACGCTTGGATTAGAAAATTATTTGAGACTGAAATCCATATTAACCAATGCAGCAATTGTGTGATAAGAGGTGAACTGGAACAGCTTTTATTTATAATATGAACTGTAGATTTGTCCAAGGCGACTTACAGAGACTAGGGTGTGTGAACTATGCATCAGCTGCAGAGTCACTTACAATTACGTCTCACCTGAAAGAAGGAGCACAAGGAGGTTAAGTGACTTGCTCAGGGTCACACAATGAGTTGGCTGAGGTGGGAACTGGGGACCTCCTGGTTACAAGCCCTTTTCTTTAACCACTGGACCACACAGCCTCCATCTTGCTTGTAATCATATGATCATATCCAGCATTGTCTTTGCCTCTCAGGGTTCTCTTGAAATGTACAGCTTTTATGGGGGAGGAAAACAAATTTGCAAAGTCTGGGGTGTTAATCTCGCCCTCACAATGGGAAGGGCAGCAGTGTGGAGTAGTGGTTAGGGCTCTGGGCTCTTGACCGGAGGGTTGTGGGTTCAATCCCCAGTGGGGGACACTGCTGTTGTACCCTTGAGCAAGGTACTTTACCTAGATTGCTCCAGTAAAAACCCAACTGTATAAATGGGTAATTGTATGTAAAAATAATGTGATATCTGTATAATGTGAAATAATGTATAATGTGATATCTTGTAACAATTGTAAGTCGTCCTGGATAAGGGCGTCTGCTAAGAAATAAATAATAATAATAATAATAATAATATGGAGCTTGACAGCAAAATGTGCATTTTGCTCTGGGCCATTTTAAAAAGCTTGGTGCTTACAAACTTTTTTTGGTTATTTTAAAGTAAGAAAATACAGGAAAAGTTCAAATTGAGTGTATTTTTGATCTGTATAAAATGCAACATATATTGCCAAAGTTGTAATGTCTGCATTGTGGATACATGTATTCTGATAAAAACTACATTATGTATTGGATAACAGAAATCGAAAGCATACAAAATATGCTTTTTTATTTTCAGATTTTGTAGCATTTCCAGAAAATGCAGTGGAATACATCAGAGTTATTTATTTTTTAAATAAAGCTGAACTCTTGGATTTTGGTAAAAAGGGCAGTACAGTATAATACTGGTTTTAACTTTATATATATACAGTATATATATATACACATTTGCCTTAAGAATTTTTTTATTGCATAATCTGACAAAGTAAATGAAACAGACTTTATGTTTAACGACAAATGTGTCACTGTACTCTGGTCTTAGAGAACTAAAACATGATTGCTTTGGTCAATGGTCAAAAATACAATTACTTTCCTTTTTTTAAGAAGTATGCCTTCAGTCAGTGCCTGTACCGCATCTGCTTTAAATGATACTGCCTAGGCTTGCGGCGCCTGGAGGACTACAGGTTTTTGGGAATGCAATTGAACAACTTTATTTCATATAATATAAAATCAACCTAGGCAGGATAGGTAGATCTATCATTTGTTTTTTTTTAATGGTTGGGTATCTTAGAGATTTTTTTATTTCTGTTCATAAAAAAGCTTTTCCTTTTGGAGAAAGCGAACGCCTGCATGACAGACCAACCTCAAGTTGTAAATTACCAATTTGCTGCACTGTTTATTGCCTCACAGTCTGCACATTGGTATTGCAGGTAATCTAGTGTGATCAGATGCATGCACATGGAGGACTGGAGAGGGGGTTGGTAGGGAGGGAAGGCACTACAGTGGGATATTAATTACTAAAGTTCTCAAGTTCTGTCCTTTATTCGCACCACCCCTTTTCTACAAATACGATACTTGTATTATTGCCACCATGATGAGTTGTTGAAGCAGGGAGTATTTTACTACAAATCCCAATGCATTAGCACTGGGAGTTGTAGTGCTTCTTTGTTGTATGAAGGTGCATTCTTAAACTTGTCTTGTATTCCTCTACCACTAGAAACACATATGGGACATCCTGGAAAATTCCCTTTAGATCTTATATATGATCTTTAATTATAACATAACCTCAGTCAGCTATGCTAAACAAACTTTGTTGTAATAAAATGTGAACTGTGTTTATGGTTTGATTATTTAAAGGACTTTCATGTAACAACAATGTATATTAGGGAATATAAGGAACAGGAGTGAGTGCAAACTAATGCAGAAAGTTACAGACTAATGCAGAAAGACTGCATGGGACATTTTTTTCTGCTCAGTGGAACAGATGTCTCTTTTTGTTTTGAATGTATTTGAAATTAGTCTTCATTGAACATGGGCATTCAACCCTACACACACAAAAAAAAAAGCAGGCAGTTCTGGCCAATGATCTGTAGGATCTGCTGATGACTGGTCTAGATATGTGCTTTTCAGCTTTTTGCTTCAACTGTGCAGGGTCTCTCCTCTCAGAGCTTGTAGCACTCTAATTCCAATGCACTGGAAAACGGCATAGCAGTCTTGGAAGGGGTAGGCATAAAAAAAA
This sequence comes from Acipenser ruthenus, assembly GCF_902713425.1. NCBI lineage: Eukaryota > Metazoa > Chordata > Actinopteri > Acipenseriformes > Acipenseridae > Acipenser > Acipenser ruthenus. The sequence continues at coordinate 12,291,675 of NC_081192.1, read as the reverse complement.
GTTAATAAAAATCCATCTAATATCACATGCCTGCTGTGGGAAGGCTTGTGTAAATAATACATACTTCCCTTGTATGTATTATCACACTTATCTGTACTTTTATAAAAAGTTCCAATACAGATATTGGAAAGACCTCAAAACTGGAGATCAGTTTCATATTTCATAGAAACCCAGTATGTATCCTGCATATATACGACATATGGCTGTGTTTAACAGTCTTTTCAAAGGAGGCACTAGTTACATGACTACAGTGGAAAGGGATTTCCTGTTTCACAGTTGTTTATAAAGCTTCTGAAAAATTCAGTGCAGCAAGATGCCCTCACTGTTTTCTTGACCTATGGAGACCACAAAAGTCAAGAAGACAGCTGGAGAGGTGGGGTGCAGGTAATGGGAAATCAGAGACGTCACTTATACAATTGGGCTGCTTGATAACTTATTGGCTAAAAATTGTATCTTATGAAAGAAAATGATAACCATGTCATAAAACACTGTCTAGCTCACCGTGACAATACTTAAAAATATATATATGTTTACAATAAAAAGAAAAACAGCACTGGGTGTAAATGTTGAAATAATAGTTTATTTAAATAACCTAATACTTGCTGTCATCATATTTATATTATTTGATTATTTTTATAGTAGCACATATTTTAAACGGGGGGGGGGGGGGTGTAAATAAATACATAAATGACAGCTAATTAGTCCAAGTTCTTACCTTTCAAATGAGCCATTGACCGTCACTCTAGGACTTGTAGAACCGGAGAAATTATGTTTGAAGTGGGGAGTGTGTCAGTGAAACTGCATTGAACAAGGGCGCCGTGTAAAAAAAGCACTAATGTTTTAACAGGTATTTTTTCCTGGATTTAATGTAAATCGCATATTTTTTATCCAGATTTAGCTAAATACATAAATATTAAAGAACACATTCTTAAAAACCAGAGTATAAGTGCAGCTCTGGAGAATACAATGCCAAATCAAACACATCAACGGGCATGGGCTTGCATGTTAAAGGGCTATGCACACCGGATGATAAAAAATAATTAAAACTATTGATTTAAATGGAGTAATGCACACCACAAGCGAAGCGAGTGGCATGAATGATGCAAGCAAATATAGAAATACATTTGTTGTATTTGTATTTGCGCTACGCGCTGTTTGCGTCACAATGGACCAATCAGAAATAAGGTCAACCGTAGTGGCTGTTTACATGAGCATAAGAATTCCGATATTTTTCGGAAAACTAATTCTGATATCAAAAGTCATGTAAACACACTTTTCGGAAAATGTATCGGAATATTCCGAAAGTCAGTTTTCGGAAAACAGCACCAAGAAATTTCAGATTAAATTCCGAAAACTAACAAAATGTATATCATGTAAACACAACTTATTCCAATAGGGTACTGCACATGTGCAAACTTTGACCTTCATTCCTGGACATGGTTTTAGAAAACAGAGAAAATAATAATAATCTGCAGTCAGTCTGCATGCATCCATTTGTCTAGTTAGGGATAAAGTAATACATTTGTTAAAGTCCGTATGTATTTCTTAATAGCCCATACTGAAGCAGCAAATGTTTGCCAGCTTTAAAATGACGTAATAATTTAACATAATATCTGCAAAAGAAACTGGTAATATAGAACAGGATGAGCTGTTGGAAAGGCTGATTGCACATTTTGGGTAATCTGAATAGAGGTATAGGATAGTAATCTTTGAATTTAAGACCTGACACTTCAATAAAGCACTATATTGGATTGGTCTTCAAAACGTACTTAGGCTACTACAGTACTTTGCATGCAAAAATATCCAGCATTTTCCAAAATCTTCAATCCTTGTATACAGTTGAATTCTAATTAGATTTTCTATTGTTAATCATGTAAACACAGAAAAGTGACTTTTAAGGAAATCAGTTTCTGATTCAGTTTTCAGAAAACATTAGTTTTCGGGAAAACGCTTTGTCATGTAACGTACTGACTGTCTTGCTCATGCAGACATTACCACAGGAAAAAAAAATGGACATCCAGGAGAATTTAATTTGACAATTTAAAGTCGACAAATATAATGTTCTTTAGGATGCCAGTATCCGTGGTTATAAAGACAATAAAAAGAAGGACGCCACAGACAAGCAATAGCAGAACAATTGGAAATTGATGGTATGTCTATCTCTCTTTATTTATGGTATGTCTAGCTCTCTTAATTTTAGTCAAAGTCGACGGGGAGCACCACACACTAGTTTTGTATTTCTGTAAAATGACGCTTCTTTGTTTTAATAATGTTGATCAATAATAATAATCACATTAGCTCTTTAACAAGCTGGTGGTATTCCCTGAACTGTTTCCCTTTTTTTAGTGTGTGGTGTACCCATGCTCTATTTCTTTGTGTTTTATTTATTTTGTTCGACATGTCTCCATGTACGGCAGAATGCACAGTATTCTATTTTTCCCCGTAGGTGGTCATGGGGGACATGGCGATCACGTGACGTGGGTGGCTTGGGAAGAGTGCGAGTGTGATGAGATAGTGAGATAGCGTCGACTGAGCTAAAACACAGTCCTGGCTTTCGGTAGTTAACCACTTACAGTAGGATGGGCAAACATAATTTCTGGTTAGTAAGAACATAAGAACATCAACAACATTACTGGGGAGTTGGTTCCAGACCCTCACAATTCTCTGTGTAAAAAAGTGCCTCCTATTTTCTGTTCTGAATGCCCCTTTATCTAATCTCCATTTGTGACACCTGGTTTCTTTTTTCAGGTCAAAAAAGTCCCCTGGGTCAACATTGTCTATACCTTTTAGGATTTTTAATGTTTGAATCAGATCGCCGCATAGTCTTCTTTGTTCAAGACTGAAAGATTCAATTCTTTTAGCCTGTCTGCATACGACATGCCTTTTAAACCTGGGATAATTCTGGTTGCTCTTCTTTGCACTCTTTCTAGAGTAGCAATATCCTTTTTGTAACGAGGTGACCAGAACTGAACACAATATTCTAGGTGAGGTCTTACTAATGCATTGTAAAGTTTTAACATTACTTCCCTTGATTTAAATTCAACACTTCTCACAATATATCCGAGCATCTTGTTGGCCTTTTTTATAGCATCTCCTCATTGTCTAGATGAAGACATTTCTTTCTCATAGATTCCTTCTTCAATTTCAGTATCTCCCATATGATATTTATAATGCACATTTTTATTGCCTGCGTGCAGTACTTTACACTTTTCTCTATTAAATGTCATTTGCCATGTGTCTGCCCAGTTCTGAATGCTGTCTAGATCATTTTGAATGACCTTTGCTGCTGCAACAGTGTTTGCCACTCCTATTTTTGTGTCGTCTGCAAATTTAACGAGTTTGCTTACTATACCAGAATCTAAATCATTAATGTAGATTAGGAATAGCAGAGGACCTAATACTGATCCCTGTGGTACACCACTGGTTACCTCGCTCCATTTTGAGGTTTCTCCTCTAATCAGTACTTTCTGTTTTCTATATGTTAACCACTCCCTAATCCATGTGCATGCATTTCCTTGAATCCCTACTGCGTTCAGTTTGAGAATTAATCTTTTATGTGGGACTTTGTCAAAAGCTTTCTGGAAATCGAAAATAAACCATGTCATATGCTTTGCAATTAACCATTGTCAACGTTGCATCCTTAAAAAAGTCAAGCAGGTTAGTTAGACACGATCTCCCTTTCCTAAAACCATGCTGACTGTATCCTAGGATATTGTTACCACATAGGTAATTTTCCATTTTAGATCTTATTATAGTTTCCATAGGTTTACATATAATAGAAGTCAGGCTTATTGGTCTGTAGTTACCTGGTTCGGTTTTGTCTCCCTTTTTGTGGATCGGTATTACGTTTGCAATTTTCCAGTCTGTCGGTACAACCCCTGTGTCAAGAGACTGTTGCATGATCTTGGTTAGCGGTTTGTAAATAACTTCTTTCATTTCTTTGAGTACTATTGGGAGGATCTCATCCGGCCCAGGGGATTTGTTTATTTTAAGAGCTTCTAGTCCCTTTAACACTTCTGCCTCTGTTATGCTAAAGTTATTTAAAACTGGATAGGAACAGGTCGACATGTGGGGCATGTTGTCAGTGTCCTCCTTTGTAAAAACCTGTGAAAAGTAATCATTTAATATATTTGCTATTTTTTTCTTCGTCTATGATTATGCCATTTGTGTCTCTTAGACATTTAACCTCCTCTTTGAATGTTCTCTTGCTGTTATAATATTGGAAAAACATTTTGGAATTGGTTTTAGCCCCCTTAGCAATATTGATTTCTATCTCTCTCTTGGCCTTTCTAACTTCCTTTTTGACTTGTGTTTGAAGTTCCAAGTACTCTTTCGGTGTGCTTTGTTTTTGGTCCCTTTTAAACGCTCTGTAAAGTGCCTTTTTCCGCTGAATTTTTTTTTTAATTGATCTATTAAACCATTTTGGCCATTTTGTTTTATATTTAGATTTGTCTACTTTTGGGATGCAATTGTTTTGCACCCCTAGTACTACATTTTTAAAAAACAGCCATCCTTTTTCTGTGGATGTTTTCTCTATTTCACTCCAATCTACTTCGGTTAGTCTCTGTTTCATACCTTCATAGTTTGCTTTTCTAATATTGTAAACCTTAGCTTTAGTCAATTCTTTTGGGGTTTTTAAAAACACTTCAAATGAGACCATGTTGTGGTCTGAGTTTGCCAATGGCTCTCTGACCTCTGTTTTAGATATTCTGTGTTCGTTATTTGAAAAGACTAAATCAAGGCATGCCACGTTGTACCTAGCAGGGCGCATCCATCTTGTCTTTCAGTTCCCCTCCCCCATCTCACACTATCTCTGCTAATCTCCTGCCTTTTGGTGTTTAGCTCAGTCACCTATCTTTGACTGAGTCGTGTTAGGCTATGCAAAACTGCACATAGCTGGTTTTGCCGATGGGAAATTAAAGAACTCGAAACTTACACAATACTATATAGAAACTTAATATAAAAGCATATTAAAACAACTTAACTATAAAAGACACATATACACATGTCAAACTTATATAGTTGTAATTAATAACATAATTAATATCTCGTGCAGAAAGCCATCACTACACCTGTCCACTACCCAAAAAACAATAATTCAGCAGTAACATTTTCCAAAACACAAGAATCAAATTTGAGTATTTCAAGGGAGCAATCTTTACACACTGAAATTAATATATACATTAATTTAATTATGTGCAGAACGTGACATGCATCAGAAGACAAAGCTTGGCCAATAGAGATTAAAGCTTGAAAATGGTCTATATGAATGTCTCTGTATCGAGTAGGGGTCCTCTGGCATTAATAATCATGACCTAAGGTATTTTACAGGATTAAGGTCTGGACTTCTTGCTGGCCAGTCTATAACTTCTATCAATTCACCTCCTGTTTAAAATAATCCATAACAATCCTAGCAGTATGACTAGTAGTATCTTGAAACAGAGCAAACCCAGGACAAATTGCACCAGAAAATGGTCTTACTACAAGGTCCAAGACTGTATCTGTGTACTGCAGAGCTCTGAATCTACCCCTTGGAAGCACAATAAGATCCATGCGAATGATGTTGAATTGAGCAAATCATTTTCCTAGGGCTCTCCATTCTCAAACATGTTGATCATTAGTGAACAGATTCAATATTTATTCAAGAGTGAATAAAACAGATGCCCAGTGATGGAGCTGCCAGTTCTAGCGATCAAGTCAGTAATCAGCAATCTCTTTAGTGTTGGGGGGTTAACTAAGGAGCAGCAACTGGTCTTTTTTTAACTTAAACAAGACATGAAGTCTGTCCCTCACAGTCTGGTTGATTATGGTGAGTCCAGTGGCTATCCTTAAGTGGATATTGAGCCCATGTGCAATGGACTGGAGATTCCTCAATGCCATATTGTGTAGATATCAGTGATTCCATGGTGTGGTTCACCTTCCACAACTTTGTCGAGGACATGTAGTGTACAAACCTATGGTTTAAAAACATGTCCACTATATGTAGAAACAATAGAAGGGGCCAAAACTGGATTGACCAGCTACAAATCTTTGTGTATCTCCAGATTCCCGCTTTTGAACACTTCTGGAAGTCTGGACTTCAGTAAAAAATCTTCATCTGCCACCACCTGTCTTCATTAGAAGCCATGACTCACAAGCCAACAACAAGAAACAATGTTATCACCTGAGCTGCCACTTGATTATAATCAAATCTGAAGTCACAGATGCAAAATGCATCTCTACAGCTGTCACAATTTATTGAAGAACACAAAAAAGGTCTACCCGGTGAATGACTTAACAACATATATAATGTTTGTTCCTAAAAAAGGAATATATTTTTAACCCGAAGCACACTTAAGATAATTGTGCATCTTGCAACATGAAATGAGTAACACTTTATACAAGGTTAAGATAAAGAAAGTTTAATGAAACATTCCCTTGGTGTTTTGGAATTCAGTAAATGTAAAACTATGTCTGCATTCAACTCCCAGAGTCATAAAGTGAACCAAAATAGGATGCTGGGCATTTTTACTATGAACAAAACTAGAAAGCTGTCTATCTGTGTAACTTGTGTATTCCAAATGAGTAACTTGTGGAACCATTGAAATACATTTCTGTTAAAACCTGTGGTTAATAGAGTGTGACACATGGTAGCAGAGGCTGTGCGTGCAGATGTTGACCAGCATGATTTTCATTCATTTAGGCAATATAATTTCCTTACATTCCAGCAATCAAAGCTATCACTGGTAAATCCATCTCAGTTACATATGTGAGCAGGAGGATGATGGGAAATGTAGTTCAGAGGTCCGTGCTGGTACATGGGAAGCCGTCTTGAGGCAGGGAATGCAATTTAAAAGTCTAAAAAAGTGGTCAAATGTAAAAAAAAAAAAGAAAACAATACACACACCTTACATAAACAGTTGTAGCAACACATGAGAACACGTAATACAATAAAATAAAAAGGTCCTTATGCACCCTTTAAAAGCAATGCAAATTACTCAACACGCACAAATAATGAGCTGCAATCACGATAATGAGGGTCACAATGTGTGTTTCCTGTGCATCGGGATATTTAGCAGCCGCACTTGTAGCCCAGAGGTGAGGTGAGTTAGGAGTACAGAGAGCAGTAGGCGCTGTATGAGATTTGTGGAGCACAAAAATCAAACGAAACAAAGAAATATGGCAGAGAAAGGGCAGCAAAGTCCTCTTGGCACAGAAAAAATGAAAAGTTTTCTGAGGAGGAGCTGAGAGTCCTTACAGCTGAGTGAGATGATAACGCCTTACCACTGCATCCTCCGGCATCCCAAACAAAGTGACCCTGGGTTTGAATATGCAGGGTCTTCTCCGTCTTGCCCTTCTCCTATGAAGGTTTTCCTGCCTGTCCTCAACAAGAGCCAAGCGTTGCTGCATCAGGAAGTGCACCACAGCAGCCATCCTGCCAATGACAGGTATCTGAAGGTGTGTGGTTTTATACAGCTCCTAATTACTCTCTTCTACAATGGTTTGCACCTTGTAAGAGGAGGTGCAACATTTTTGGAGGGTCAGCAATTGCCCAAGTGCAAGGCAAAATCCTTACATCGCTTAGTATTCTAGATCCCTGGCCAAGTCCATGCTCTTTTCTTCATATGAATACATTTCAATATCATTTAAATGGATTAATGATGGCAAAGTGCTAATTTGATAGAGGGTGCAGAATGGCAGGTAAAAATCATTCTTTACATACGCCACATTTTTAGTGGCCACTAAAGTCCCATTTTATGGCCGCTAAACACAGTTTGCATGTGCAAAACGCAGATGTTGGCCTACAATATGGGTGTTTTGCAGCTGCAAATCACTTTGCACCTATCCTTACATCATGAGATTCTCAACAGAACTAGGATTTTTTTGAGTGATTGTTTTGGTATATCCACAAAATCAAAGATAGAATACTATAGCACAAGAATTCTTACTTTCCTGACTTCTATGCAAGCTTCTCCAAGCCTACACAACAGGCTGGCAGAAGTTAATAACAGTGTGTGAGGCTAACTGCATTTCTATACCATGCAATTTACCTTAGTAACAGGAATGAGCCAAAAAATGTAGCACCGCCAAGGTTTTCTTTCAAGCGTTTGATTCCTCCCCTTGATGCCTATATTGTCTGATAGCGCTGGTAAAGATTCAGGCATTAGCTTGAAAACAGACATGTTGTGGAAATCACTTATGGGTAGATAAACCTGTATATATATAACATGATATTTGATACTGGAAGACAGTTTTGAGATTTGTGCCACATGTGTAAAACTACTACAAGCCTGACGAGTATTGAAAATCCATCTGTTGGCCAGCTTTTAGTCATTGGAAATATTTATGCCTTAAAGTGACTTTTATACCCTGTATCAAAGCTTAGCTTTTCAGAAGATGAAAGCACCAAAAGAATGGTGGTTTTGTTTGCTAGGTTTTCATATCAATATGCACAGGCTACAGGCCTACTATATATATATATATATATATATATATATATATATATATATATATATATATATATATATATACAGTACTGTGCAAAAGTTTTAGGCAGGTGTGAAAAAATGCTGTAAAGTAAGAATGCTTTCAAAAATAGGCATGTTAATAGTTTATATTTATCAATTAACAAAATGCAAAGTGAGTGAACAGAAGAAAAATCTACATCAAATCAATATTTGGTGTGACCACCCTTTGCCTTCAAAACAGCATCAATTCTTCTACGTACACTTGCACACAGTTTTTGAAGGAACTCGGCAGGTAGGTTGGCCCAAACATCTTGGAGAACTAACCACAGTTCATCTGTGGATTTAGGCAGCCTCAGTTGCTTCTCTCTCTTCATGTAATCCCAGACAGACTCGATGATGTTGAGATCAGGGCTCTGTGGGGGCCATACCATCACTTCCAGGACTCCTTGTTCTTCTTTACGCTGAAGATAGTTCTTAATGACTTTCGCTGTATGTTTGGGGTCGTTGTCATGCTGCAGAATAAATCTGGGGCCAATCAGATGCCTCCCTGATGGTATTGCATGATGGATAAGTATCTGCCTGTACTTCTCAGCATTGAGGAGACCATTAATTCTGACCAAATCCCCAACTCCATTTGCAGAAATGCAGCCCCAAACTTGCAAGGAACCTCCACCATGCTTCACTGTTGCCTGCAGACACTCATTTGTATACCGCTCTCCAGCCCTTCGGCGAACAAACTGCCTTCTGCTACAGCCAAATATTTCAAATTTTGACTCATCAGTCCAGAGCACCTGCTGCCATTTTTCTGCACCCCAGTTCCTGTGTTTTCGTGCATAGTTGAGTCGCTTGGCCTTGTTTCCACGTCAGAGGTATGGCTTTTTGGCCGCAAGTCTTCCATGAAGGCCACTTCTGGCCAGACTCCTCTGGACAGTAGATGGGTGTAGCAGGGTCCCACTGTTTTCTGCCAATTCTGAGCTGATGGCACTGCTGGACATCTTCCGATTGCGAAGGGAACTAAGCATGATGTGTCTTTCATCTGCTGCAGTAAGTTTCCTTGGCCGACCACTGCGTCTACGGTCCTCAACGTTGCCCGTTTCTTTGTGCTTCTTCAAAAGAGCTTGGACAGCACATCTGGAAACTCCTGTCTGCCTTGAAATTTCTGCCTGGGAGAGACCTTGCTGATGTAGTATAACTACCTTGTGTCTTGTTGCTGTGCTCAGTCTTGCCATGGTGTATGACTTTTGACAGTAAATTGTCTTCAGCAACCTCACCTTGTTAGCTGAGTTTGGCTGTTCCTCACCCAGTTTTATTCCTCCTACACAGCTGTTTCTGTTTCAGTTAATGATTGTGTTTCAACCTACATATTGAATTGATGATCATTAGCACCTGTTTGGTATAATTGTTTAATCATACACCTGACAATATGCCTAGAAAATCCCTGACTTTGTGCAAGTGTACCTAGAAGAATTGATGCTGTTTTGAAGGCAAAGGGTATGGATTTGATTTAGATTTTTCTTCTGTTCACTCACTTTGCATTTAGTTAATTGATAAATATAATCTATGAACATGTCTATTTTTGAAAGCATTCTTACTTTACAGCATTTTTTCACACCTGCCTAAAACTTTTGCACAGTACTGTATATATATATATATATATATATATATATATATATATATATATATATATATATATATATATATATATATATTCTTTCAATAGATAAGGAAAAGGAAACTACTCTTTTAAAGATAATAATAATAATAATATAAATGATTAAAATGTTACTATTTGCATTCTCTTTTAAATAGCTATTTGTACCAACCCCAGTAATTGCTGGGTATGCTGGAGAGTCCTTAAATGACCCTGTTGTTTTTTTTCCCCTTGGTTAGCATCATCATTGTTATTATTTCTATAAAACTATCTCTTTAAAGCACAGCCCTATGTATTACCTTTTCGTTATCATACCAAAACTCTTTTATTAAGTCACAAGCAAAAAAAATACATCAACACCTGCAAAAAGGAGTGGCAGTTGTCTCTATTTCAAGGCGTGTAACAACATGGTTTACTTTTACATACCCTTAAGCTATACTAAATGGAGACACAGAATTAATGGCGAATAATATTATATTGGAATGGTTTAATTTTATGATTCCAAATTTTAAGCCTGGTTAAAATGGTTTGACCCTATTCTATACAAACACAGTTACAGTATAGGCCTACTTTAAAATACTTCAACATTTTGCAATGCTTAACAGTATCTCTTTTAGTTACAACTTTTTAAAAATCTGTTTTATTTCAATAACCCTGATTTTGTCCATTATTTTACACCTTGCGTAGCATTTTTTCTTGGGTTTGCGTATAATAATTCTGTAAAAGGATACATCCCATAATCATAGACTAGTCTCTGCGGGTCTGTTTGTCTGGGCAGGAACTCCGTTCTAGATAGCCTCAAGGTGGAGTTTCTTCTTTAAAAAAAGCAGATGCGTTTCCGATTATCAAGAATTAATGGCATTCTGTTGTATGTCGTTTAGCTGTTTTATTTAAACATGTGCGCTATAGTTAAAAAAAAATAAAAAATAAAAAATACTACTACAAACTGATTTGATTGTGGAGACTAGATTAACATAACGAATTACTTTTTACTTTACAAATACGTAGACAAATTATGTTAAACACAAACATACAGGTGTTGTCTACGTGTCCCCAGGATTTAGGCGAAGGAAACGAAATGGTAGCAAAAGAAACCACCTCCAGCAGTATTTGCACACACGAAAACAAAACTATTTTAAAGTGTTTCGTATATTTTTGCAAATAGCCCAGACCTGACAGATTCGAATGTTCTACATCTTTTTTTTTATTATTATGACGTACTTGTAATAATACAAATGTTAAGATAATCGTTGCCAATTTATTACAGAACGTGTTTTTCAGCTCTGTCTATAAACAGCAACAAACGTTAAGTGTCTTAAACTCCAAATAAAACCCAACATTTATACAAATAAAATCATTTTAACTATGGTTCTTTTTTGTTGTTTTGCACGAAAATGCATTAACGTTTAGGTTCAAAACGTTCACATTTGTTTCCTTTCTTCAAAAAAAAAAAAAAAAGAACGTACAAAACAGTTTATCCCATCTTTCAAACTACCATACGCTTTTCCAAAAATGTACATACATCTAATGTTTAATTAATACAGATCTTTCGTATCCATTGTAATTTATGTTTGTTTCAAACATGTACAGTATTGTCCGTAAGCATTGCGAGAAGGCACCTTTTCTAAAGCGAGAGCCTTACGATGTAGTGGTGCTCGGTGTAGGTGTCTCCCGTGATACGATCTGTAGTGGTGCTTAGGTGTAAAGGAGTCTCCAATGATATAGTCGCTGGACAGCGCTTAGATCAGTCGGAAGCACCAGGATACAACTCCAGTTAAGATGAGAACAAAAAGCCAGACAAAATGTCAGATGTTCCCTTTTAAAGCTTCAAAGTGTCCACGTCCTCAAAAGAAGAGATCTAATTAAAAACAGTGCATTCTCGTCACCATTGTTACATTTGTGCCAATATTGCTTGAGAAGGCTGGGGATAAAAAGCACCACATGACACGGATAAGTTCTGGGATGGGAGTAAATTTAGAATGTCTCGATTGCTATTGGTTTGGAGCGCGGGTCTTGACACGCAGACAAAGGAACCTCCTGCCATATAAATAGGGCTGATGATTAGACTATTATTTTAGCATCACTGCAGCAGGTTTCTGCTAAGTTTGGAGTTACTCTAGTCATCACAACTGCATGCCTGCTCGTTGTAGGTAATAACCACGGCTCAGCAGCACAAGGAGTCTGCATGTCTAGTCTGCAGACATGCTCAGCTTTGTGGATACTCGGATTGTGTTGCTGCTTGCAGTAACTTCATACCTAGCAACATGCCAATGTAAGTTTATATATACTTTTTATGTTTGTTACCAAGTATGTAAAGTTTTTTTTTTTTTTTTTTTTTAATGAACAGATGCAGATTTTGCTAGGAACTTTAGGTTTAAGTTGTTAAATGCTACAGTTTTAAGAACGTGTATTCGGTTTTAAATGTAAAGAAAATTGTCCATATCCTTTATGACTATGTGTTTAGGTTTTACTTATTATTAAAAAGATACAAGATATCAGGGCATTAAAACATTGGCAATGTGCTAGTTATTAGAACTCACAATATAATGCAATAAACAAATACAACACGCATGTATTTTGTTGTCCATTTTCCCACTTTTTAACATAGAATTGTGGATGTAATAAATTAAAGAAGGGTGTTTCTAAAGTGATGGATAATACAGAAAAATAATCTCTACAAACTCAAAACAGATTTTGTTGAAAAGAAAAACTTTTGGGCGTTGTACAAATAGCTATGGGGCGACTAATTGGACATTTATTATAAACAGGTTGAAATATGCCCCCTGGTGGCGTTTAAAAGATTTGCGTGGTAACTCAAAGTTGAGACCAGGCAAAGCTATTGTGTTTTGGCTCGTATCCCAAGATAAACGGAAAATTAAAATGATTTATTGTTTACATTACCATTGCCAAAAACCACGTAACAGCTTTAAAATTCAATGCATTGAAGTAACTACATTAAACAATATGTGTATTCATGTTTGACTTGTACGAGAGAAAGAGAGAGGAGAGAAAGAGAGAGACGCCCCCTGGTGGCCCTGCCATGAACTGATGCATTTCAGCAGTTAACTGTTTATTCTTTAAATCTGTATTGGTCTGTTATATTCTAAATCTATTCTAAGTTATACTAAATCAACATGTGTTCTGTATACTACTTAATACCATGGTCATGGTTAATGTTATCACATTAAATCAAAATACTTAAAATTCAGGTACGATTGAGGCCTGGTTTGAGGTCATTGATGTTAGGTTTGCATTAGGGTTACAGTTGGGTTTAGGTATAGGAGTTAAGGTTACTTGAATAGATATTTCAAATATGAATGTGGTGAGTTGAATTATATTTCTTATCATCAAATTGATTTTTTTTTAGACATAAGCTGGTCTGAATTGTACCTGAGCTAGGCCACGTGGTAAAAATGGCAAAATGGCAATGGGAGGCCCAAAAACCAAGAACTAACGTCATGTCTGATCTTGGACTTCATGGTTGCTTCAAACCTACCATCACTTATAAATACACTGGACACATACATTCAAATCTGAGAGGCTTTCAGCAATTATTATTATAGCTGAGTTATACATACATTTTAAATATAAGTCAGTATAAGTTATTGTAGCCTATTTATAATATTGCAAAATTCAATACAGATACAACAAAAAAGAATGTTACTGAACAGTCAAATGGCACATGGTTTCAGAACAGTAATTTGCAGAGCCACATTATCCAGTCTTTGACTTAATGCTTAGAATTGCACCCATGCTTCTAAATTATAGCCTAGGTTTTACTGATTCCTTATACAAGCACTCTGCTTATTGTTTTGACCATGCAGTGGTTAGGCAAGTGGCAGTGCCCTCTAGTGGTTATTGCATGGTGCATCTTTTCAAAACTTATCACTTAAATATGTATAAAATACTTTGAACTGAGTTTGCAAGGACTATTTTGCTAAATTATTACAAACGGTTTAGATGGATAGTTTATTTTAGTGCTGTTAAAAGCATACATTAAATGCAAATTGTAGTTATATATTTTCAAATTATTCAGCTGTTTAAAAAAGGTAATCTATCACCAATATGAAAATATATTTCAAATAATTTCATCACTATTCTACAATGAAGTATTTCCTAAATATATCATCATATTTGGTAGAAACCAGGCCTTCTTGCTTTGAAGTTATTCACTTGATGACTTTTCATGTACGTGCTTATTATTTGTTACAGCATTGTAAGATATCATTTTAAATTCTCTGCATAAATAGAACCCAGCATGCATTATTATTATTATTATTATTATTATTATTATTAATATTATTATTATTATTATTAGTAGTAGTAGTAGTAGTAGTAGTAGTAGTAGTAGTAGTTTCAGTTTAATTCCAGTTATACTAGTTATTCAAATTACAGTTAGTATATTCTTGTACCAGTGCAATGGTTACTAAATTCTTATTAAAGCTGATTTAATACTAAACTAGAAATGCAAAAAAAACTATTATCCTCAGCATGCAAATACATTATTTCCTTTTGTTCCATTGCAGTGATTACAACAGTTTGTTTTCATTTCAAACACTAACTACATATTTTCTTTTTTTTCTTGCTGTCACACAGACACACAGGTTAGTAAAATACAATATTTGATGATTCTTTATCTGCATAGATGCATTTTACCTTTTTTAATAAATGTACTTCTGTTTCTGCTTATCATTCCATGCCAGGCTGTATGTACTGGCATTAATCTTCCCGTCTGTTCGTCTATTAGTGATTTCCTTTTATACTTCTAAAACTGGCATCATCCCCGATAGAGCATCAACCCCGATAGAGCATTATATTCTACTGGTAGAAGTCTCTGATTTCAATTGGTTTGGGGGAATGTCTGTGGGAATGTCCACCTTGGCTCATTATCCCAAAGGGGCTGGACATTTCTGGAGGCAAACCTTTAAAATAAGGTGGAAATTAAATTGATAAAGGTATTTGCCTTGCATACAAAGGACTCAAAGAAGGCTATGCATGCATCAGGGTTAAGATACATTCTTTCTATAAAATTTAACATGTAAGTTTGGAGTGAGTTTGTGGTGTGGCTAAATAGTACACATAGAACATTTGATGGGGAGTTTAATTCTAATCTTTCTTACTATATTGTATAACAAGAGCTCAGCCATGTACAGTTATTATGTGTATTTCATTGATTATACTGTATGTATTGATCATACTTTATAATATGTGACAATAATTCTAGTGTAGTTCTGTTTTTTACTAAAATGATCCTTTCTGTTGAGTTTTAATGAAGTAATCATCAATTAATGACAGTAAAAGCCTCAACCCTTTGATGTGAAGTGCCACCCTTTGTAAAGTGTCTAATATACCCATGAATTAATAAATCAACACCTGCAGTATTGCTAGATAATAACATTGTATTCATTTTTTTCCCCCATTGTAGAATCTTGAAGGACCACAGGTGAGCAATATTTATTTGACACTGGTGGACATTTAGATTATTTTAAAAGAGAATTGTGCATTTGTGGCCTGGGATGCGAAAACAAAAACTGTAATCAATGGTAGCATATACACAGATAGAAGGCCCTCAGATTGTTATGGTGGTTATCAATATCATTGCAAAAATAGAAGAAAAAATAATCTAAATATAATATAAATATGGAGACACTTATTTTAGTAATAGCTTATTTTAGTAGTAGCTTTAACACTATTGCATTTTGATTGGTTAAGAATGTTTGTGAGATGTTTGTGTGAGACGAACTTCTATGTCTACATTAATATATTAAGAGGAAACACATTCACTGTGTTGCTCATGTAAGAATACATGTAAAGCCTAAATAGATGTGTGCAATGTGCCACTGAACCAGTAGACTTTTTTCCATCTGCTTTTTATTATTATTATTATTATTATTATTATTATTATTATTATTATTATTATTATTATTATTATTATTATTATTATTATTGTTTTATATAATATAATGTTTTTTTTTTCTCTTCAGGGTCCCCGGGGAGACAAAGGCCCCATGGGAGACACGGTACGGAATTATAATTTTTTTTTAGCTGCTTTTTTCGAATACTTTAGAAACTGTAGTTTCCAATATTCACCCCTAGGCTTATTATGTTTAGGCATGTTCCATCTGTCATAAATTATGTTTGCTATTTTAATGGAAAAAATGCTCTTGTCTGACATTTTCACATATACCCACACGTTAAAATGGCAGTGTGGCCAACAAGAGTTTCCATACAGGGGGGAATTCCTGTGAAATGAATGAGCACTGAGGGACAATGGACGAAACAATGTCCTCCAACTTTGCACATGTCTTTTTCACAGGAATTCACTTTAGCATGGAGACTGACAGTTCCTAAAAAACACAAGAGTTGGTTTACTACTGATATTTATTTATTTATTTATTTATTCATAATTTTTATTGCAATTATAAAGCCTGTATGGTCAATTTTCTCTTTTAGGACTGGGGTTTATTAATACTTCGTCTATACATTGAGCAGTTCAAATAGTACCAATTAACAATAACTGTAATAACTGTGTACAATTATTTAATGCTAACGCTGCTCAGAATTCAAAAAAAGTTTGTTGTTGGTTTTGTTATTTGGTACTTTTTAAAAGTTGCTATCCCAGCTTCATAACTAGGATTGAGCATTTAATGACTGAGTATTTATTTATTTCTATTATCATATCATATTGCTCTTAGGGTTCCCAAGGTCCAAATGGTAGAGATGGCGTACCTGGTACCCCTGGACCTGCAGGACCCCCCGGTCCCCCTGGCCTTGGTGGAGTAAGTGCAAAAAATATCTTTAGACAAAAAGCACAGCTGAAATCTAAATCCTCCAAACTGAGAAAAAATGCTTAGACACATTTAACATGACACAGCCCTGTCAGAGACAGATTTTGAGGCCTACATCAAACTGCAGTAACTCCACATCATAGCCTGTGTATACATCATCACAGCCAACAAAATGGATGTCTGTTTGTGTTATATCAAGTAATAGTAGACTGTTTGAAGCCTCAATTGTGTAGTGTCAGTGCATACTTACAACATAGAGATGACATCACTTCCTTCACGTGACCAAAATGTTCCAAATATAATCCCATACCCATTATTGAAATATCTACCGGACCCTGTAAAGTTTCCATTCAAATTGCATTTGTAAATTTCCAGGATCTATCTGACACAATAGTTACCTAATATAGTCCTATGAGCTGTATAGAGCTACGTCTATATTTAACACTGTAATCTAACCTGATAAATGTTTCCTGTAGTAAATTTGTTTCCATGCTTACCATATTTATACTTTACTACACTTTACTATGCTATTGTCATGGTATTCCACTGTAAACATTCATAGAGGCAATCACTGCAAGGGTAATATTCATAAATAAAATAGCATCTTAGTAAGTAAATTGGGCATGTTTTTGAATACTTCCAAGGAAAACTACCTTAAAACTTTTTAATTTAGTTTGAAATGTATGTCATCTTAATATTTCCAAAATACTCTTCTTTTTCCAGAACTTTGCCGCTCAGTACAAAGCCCCTGACGCAGGTCCTGGACCCATGGTAAGCATATACGTATATATATATATATATATATATATATATATATATATATATATATATATAGTAGCGTGCACGGGGGAAGACAGCAGCAGGGCTGGTAGGTGACGTAATCACACACGAAGACATAAGCCTGATATACACTCCTTGCAAAGGAGCCGACTCTTTTGTACAGCAGTATCGGCGCTATGCTTTAGTGCGAGAGGTCCCGGGTTCGCGCCTGCCCTCCACCTGTGTGTGGATTGCCTTGCCCTGTGTGATGCGCCTGCCTGCATTAACCTAGATCGCTACAATATGTTAGTGTTTTAATTCAAACACTTTTATTATGATACAAGATAGATATAGGTAATTATAATAAGCAAAATGTAGTTATCCTCTTATTGGAGACTTGGTCTGAAAAGCAAATATTTGAATTCCTCTCTTAATTCAAGCTACCTGGCCACCATTTGATTCATTGATGATCCAAATCCACCACGAGACAGCTTTCCTCCTTTTGGGAGAGGCGCTCTGTATTTGTTGACCTTTAGTAGGACCAAAATGATGCCTGCACCTCAATAATAGATTCAGTAAAGAATGCACCTAATGTAAATTTATAGTGATTTAATTTATACAAAATACGCAGTTTTTTTTATACATCACTGATTGGGTACAGGTGAAAAGTTGCCCTTTTCATTACACATGTTGTCAAATGTATTTTTCATATGTTCATTCTTTAAGAACTTTAGTAACAAATAAAATAATGTTTATACAGTACATTTTACAGTACCTTTAGATCAATTGATCTAAATACTCCTGTCATCATTAAAATGTGACCCTTCCTGGCTTTTTGCTATTTTTATACAGAAAGAAATACACTAAATACTAATTAGCACTGTTTGGTGTTTGATTTCCAAAATCTTGCTATACAACAAGGAAAGAGACACACTTCAGATCTAAACAGTGGCAGTGTTCAGATCTACTACTGTTTAGAATGAATACATGGTACAGACACTTGTGTCTTCCTGTTATCAACACACCCGTAATACTTTTGCACAATGATATTATGATTAGGCTTGCTACTTTTCGATATTAACCGGTAAAGCTTGTTAAACGCAAGTTTGACTGAAATAAATTTATATAAGATAAATATTGGTAAAACCACTGACTATTTTTTTTTTATTTTCTTACCAAAAATAATCATTTAGAAATAATATCTAGTTTGTGTAGTTTTTATACTTACTGTCTGTCCCGTCTCCTTTCCGCTCTGAATGGTTAGGGGTCGCTGTCAGTCATCTCAGTGGTCTGTTAGAACTGTAGCTTCACTGTCACTGTCATTTCACCCTGTTCTGACAGATCTCGTTGACAGAAGCAGCACTACAATGCTCTCATTCGCTTAAATGACTGTCAGTCATCATGACCTGCACTGACTGTGCACTTGCCAGCTACAGCTCCTGTCATTCAAAGCGCCTACTTTGAAATTAGCGCATTAAGGTGTAGGTAGGCTTTTGCCATAGGTATACGGTTACTAGTTTGATTTGAAAATGGGGAGCAAGAGGAAAACATTTAATGAATATTGTGCACAATACCCTGACCGATGTCTGAAGTCTCCGCGGCAGGACGAAGTGGGCCTGTTTGCCTTACCTTCCAGTGACTCTGAGTCCAGCTGTGCTGAACCTGAAGCAGGAGAGGGGGAGCTCAGACTCCAAATAAGAAGTGGAAGTTAGTTCTGTTAGGTTTTTTTTTTTTTTAAAGTGTGTAATACACTTTTATACGCTGCGTTTTCTACAGTTTATTTGAGACAATTTAAAAATTTGTGTAGGATCTATATCTATACAAGGTATAGCTCTGCTGTGACCAAACGTTATTTCAGTTAGAATGTTGGTAACCATGGTTTTGTTGCATGTTGAATATGATAAAGGGGTTTTGCTAAATAAGACGTTTCTCAATGGTATAAAAAGTCTGTGGTTTTTTTAAAGCATAACTGTCGATTTCACCCATTCTCTGCTTGATTGGAAAAATAAAGATCGGAAAAGAACGGTAAATTCTTTCTAAAATAAATGTCGATATTAATCGCAGATTTGGCAAAAAAATAAAAATCGAATAGTAGCAAGCCTAATTATGATGAATAATACTGCAATAAGACAAGCTTTTCCTGCATGAATATCAATCTCTTACTGCAATCTCAAATGCCTTATAATCAATAAACACAGACCCTTTTGTAAACTTCTGACCATTATTGTAAATACACACTCTAAAAAGTCTTGTTTTGATTTTGATAGGGTTTGATGGGAGCAAGAGGCCCACAAGGCCCAACAGGACCTCCCGTAAGTCTGACATCTTTATTATTAGGACTCATACCTTTCAATTGCAAGCATTGATTTAATTAAAATTGCTATGACCAAAATGAATGACTGTTTTATTTTCTGTTAAATTAGGGGGCTCAAGGTTTCCAAGGACACCCTGGCGAGCCTGGTGAACCAGGACAGACTGTAAGCACTTTTTAAGCAGACCAGAGGCTGAGTGTCTTTTGGTTTTTTTGAAGGTTGCTGTACTTTTAAATAACATGCTGACTTTCTGACCTCATTCCACCCCCCCTCCCCCCCCCCACCCGCGCCTTTTTTTTTTTCTCGAAAATCAGGGCCCAGTAGGTGCTCGAGGCCCCACAGGTCCCCCTGGAAAGGCTGGTGATGATGTAAGTAAAGAGTTCTTGCTCATATTCTTGTCCTACAAGGAAGATGTGGCTCATCTCCTTCACTTTTTGAAATGTATTTTCCTATTTCACAGACAAAGAGAGTTATTTTATGATGTAGGTACAGACTCAGATACATTTGTTAATATAACAGGAGTCAGGAGTTATGATCTTTATTCACTGGTATATTCCCATAATTAGGCCCATCAATTGGTAAACCCCATGATATCAGTTTGACATAAAGCAAAGGTATTTTTCCTTTTTTTTTTTACTTAAGAAGGCCCTTGGATAAATCACAGCGTAATAAATAAATGTAATGAATGCTGAGGCACCCTTGTATATTTCAATGTCTCTCTTTAACAATAGGGTAACCCTGGCAGATCTGGCAAACCCGGTGATCGTGGAACTGGTGGTGCTCAAGTAAGAAGCATAATTGCATATTATACATATGAACATATCATATCATATAATAGGTCATATGTATATACAGTATATATATATATATATATATATATATATATATATATATTTAAAGCTAACAATGAGATCATTTGACAGTAGCCTAAACATTCTACTTAATAGATATGTAATTAGTGGCCCACACAGACATACAGTAGACCATAAGAGCGATTTTGTGCTGTTGTATCACTGCTTCAGAGTGAACTTGTAACCAAAAAGCTTTGCAAGAGGAAAAGGTTAGGTTAGTGTTTTAATAAATATAAACATGATCACTTTTGTATCCAATATTATTACACAGACAGAAGTTTGCTACACATGTATAATGTAGGTTCTTGTTTATTAATAATCCAGTTAGTAAGGTTATTTATTGCTTAGCAACTTTGATATTCAATAACCTGTTTCCACCTTCAATAGGGTGCTCGTGGGTTCCCAGGAACCCCTGGTCTTCCTGGAATGAAGGGACACAGAGTAAGTATCATTTTACCTGCTTTTGTTTAAAATGTTAATCATTCCCATTTCAGGACACACTGCAAGAGGTACGAGCCAGCTGGATGAATTGAAAGAGCAGTAGATCAACACACTGATAAAGAGCTTTGATAGGACTGATTCTTTAATATAATACCAAATAGGGATTTGCATCTGTAGTACATGTTTAATCCCTAACCCTAACCAGAGTCTTACAAAAGAGCGAATTCACTGAAAAGTGATATGGTCCACGTATCCACACTAGCTTAATTTTGGTTATAGCCTCACTTTCCTCTTGTTCATGTGATCTTTTGGTCCTGGGTGACATGTTTTCAAAGCTACATGCACAGTGTTCACATATTATATTGCTCACAAGACTTATACATGAAACAATAATGTCAAGTGTAGTTTAGTGTATCTGCACACAGTGTCATACCAGCAAATGGATCTCACTGTTCAATCAGCTGGTATGAGTGCAGTCGGAATGTCAAACAGTACATTAATCCAAGTGTGTCCAGTAATAGTATTAGTTCAAATAAAGAGGACATATTTTAAATTATGACTGAATGTGGAATAGTGTAGTATTTATTTTTTAATTATGCTGAAGTTTTATCAACAACCTGAAATATCTAGTAACTTTACCATTTCTTTTGAAATTATGAATTTTGAATCCAGGTTTTTAATCAGAAAAAGCCTGGGATGTAACATAATAAATCTTGGTTCTATTCAGTGTGAGCTTTCCCCTCAATTTCTGTATTGTTCTTATACAGGGTTACACTGGTCTGGATGGAAGTAAGGGTGATGCTGGAGCAACTGGCGTTAAGGTAATGAGAACACCATAATATTATAAAATAACAAGCAGGCGCTGCGACAGGTTAGACTTTCCATAGAGCTTAAGTATATTGTTTACCTCCTTGTCAAAACCTTGACTACCAATTATTAAGTTGATCCGTCATATACACGATAGTATATTAAGAAAATTTGCTGTATTTTGATATATAATATAGTATTATAGAATTATACCATATATACATGCCAAAATTGCCCTGTAATATTCCCATAAATGAAGACATTAAGATCAAACCAGTGTGTAGCCTGCTGGAATGACCCTTTCACTGATACACACTGAATACCAATGATCCGGGCTATATTATGACTGGATAGCATGGTATGCCTGATAGAACTCCCACCACCTTTATAGGGAAGGGTTTGGTTTCCAATGACAAAATGGTTATTTCCATATTGACTGCTGGTTTCATTTGGAGTTCTGATATATATCCTCTTCTTTCCACACAGGGTGAAACAGGCGCTCGGGGGGAGAATGGATCCCCCGGACAGGCGGTAAGTGACCTAAATACTTTAGAAGGTTTTGTTACAATTTTATTTTTACAAACAACAACTTATTATCCATTCTATTGAACGATAGGGACCAATTCACAAAAGTTTAACCCATGACATATACAATTCTATGCAAAAAAGTCTTAAAAAATAACCCATTAGTACTTTTTGAATAGGGCCCATAATCTAAAACCCATGTGGATCATATATTTATATTTTTTAAAATATACTCACAACAAGCATTTACATTATCCCATGGCTCTGCAAAACAGCATACAAGTTAGTTCTTGATATCGCTGACAAATTGGAAAACCTGGTTGGAAACCATGGTCAAGTATCAACATTAATTGTCCATGTAGGTACAAATGATTATATTTAGAGAATCTGAGATTCTCAAGAGTAATTTTAAATCACTTTGTCGAGAAGCAAAACAAGGATGTAAGAATATCATTGTTTCTGGTCCTCTACCTGTTGTTAGGAGGGGATGTGAAGCCCTCAGTAGACTCATCTTCTCTAAATTGCTGGCTAGCTAAATGGTGTGCTGGAGAAAACCTGGGTTTTAATTGATAACTGGGATAGCTTTTGGGAGAGACCTGGGTTCTTTAAAAAAAGATGGTCTGTATCCAAATAAGAGAGGCTCATTTAGATTAGCAGAAATATAGAGAATTATTGTAAAAACACTGACTTAGATTTCAGCCGTGTGACCAAACTCCACACTTAAAACATCACATTAAGGTAGTATCAGTCCCCCGCTGTGAATTGCCAGCTTACTGTCGGAGCTCATGTTCTGACAATTTAATTAAAATTAAAACATCGTCCAGTGGCAATCTTAGTAGCCCTGCACTGACCCATCTGAGGTTGGCTTTATCAAATACAAGATCTCTAAGCAACACCTCTCTTTTAATTAATGATTCTATTTTGGAATCAAAATATTTTTACTTTGGTTGAGACTTTGCTGAAACAGGATGATACTGTTTTCTCTTTTTATCAGAAAGCACGCCCCATAGGTCGGGGTGGCGGTCTTGCCACCATTGTTGGTAGGGAGTTTGATCTTAACTATAATATATAATATTGAAGGTTATTTGTCATTTGAAATCCTGTCATTTGTGGATGGTGGTCAATTTCCAACTCAGATTGTAGTAATTTATCGACCACCCAGACCCAATTCTTTCTTAGATCGCCGACCTCTTCTCAACACTTGCTATCAAGTGTGATAGGATTGGATTGTGGTTTTAGGTGATTTTTATGTACATGTTGAATTGAACTAGGACCCCCTTGGAAGAGAGTTTATGAGATTACTGGAGTCGGTAGGATATTCTCAACATGTATCTGGCCCTACTCATAATAATGGCCACACACTCAACCTAGTTACCACTCATGGTGTAGGCATCCAGAACCTGTCTATAAGAGATCTTGCAGTCTCAGATCATTCTGCTATTGTTTTTGAATTATTAATACCAACTGCAATAAAACCCACAGCACATTGTATAAAAACTTGGTCCCCCAGTTCTTCGGCTACTGTTAAATTCATGGAAGCTTTGTCCACTTCAGCATTTATTCAGTCGGGATCGGTCGATGTGCTGGTAGATAACTATAACACCACTCTTGGTAACATTCTAGACACCTTAGCACCTGTTAAAAAAAATAAAAAAAAGATTCTCAAAAGATTCTCCCCGTGGTATAATGACACTACACGTTTACTTAAACAAACTGGAATGTAAATGGAATCACTGGTCTTCCAACTTGCGTGGAAAGACAGTTTGCTGAAATATAAGGCGGCATTGTTCTCGGCCAGATCAACTTACTATTCTACTCTTATCGAATCAAATAAAGATAATCAAATAAATTGTTTCTTTTGGAAACAATTGCGAAACTAACAAATAAACAGAAGGTACCCCGCCTAAACATCCTATTAACAGCAAGCAGTAATGATTTTATGAACCATTTTAGTGAAATAATAATTGATATTAGGAATCAGATATCTAATCTAAAGGATAGTCAATCTAGAAGTTATCCTCCAACACTGACACAACGCATTTCTTGGGTCCTGTTACATAGAAACAAACTTTTGAATAATGTTCCTTACTCAACCAGACAGATTTAACTAATCTTGTTAGAAAGATAAAATCTACCACATGTGCATTAGACCCTATTTCTACTAAACTACTAAAATAAGTATTTTCTACAATGGATTCTACTGTGTTAAATATTATTAACAGCACACTCTCATCTGGTGTTGTTCCTGACTCATTTAAGGTTGCTGTGGTACAACCATTGCTTAAAAAGTCAATTTTAGGCCTATCTCTAATCTTCCATTTTTTAGAGAGAAAGGTAGCTAACCAACTAAATATATTTCTTGCCACACAAAATATATCTGAGAAATTTCAGTCGGGTTTCCTCTCTGGTTATAACACTGAAACTGCACTTATCAGAGTGGTAAATGATGTGCTGTTAGCATCTGATACGGGCTCATCCTCAGTTCTTGTTCTTCTAGACTTGACTACAGCCTTTGACACCATTGATCACCCAATTCTGATTGCTCGTCTAGAGAAGCTTGTAGGATTATCAGGCAATGTATTGTCCTGGTTTAAATCTTATCTTTCTGACAGGTTACAATACGTCAAAATCGAGGGCGATTCCTCTGCTTTATCTGAAGTTACATGTGGTGTACCACAAGGTTCTGTTATTGGACCCATTCTGTTTGCCTTATATATGCTGCCTCTGGGTGCTGTTGTCCATAGACACGAGGTAAACTTTCATTGCTATGCTGATGATACTCAACTCTATTTATCTTTGAAGCCAGGTGATACCTCAACTGTAAATGTTCTGACTGCCTGTCTTGCTGACATTCAGCAATGGATGTGAGAACATTCCTTAATGTTAAACCCGGGTAAAACAGAGGTAAAGTTCTTGGGATCAAAAAGTCAACTCAATAATGTAGATCCATATGTTAATAGAGTGGACAGCTTCCCTTTTGAGCCGAAGACTGCAATGAGAAATCTGGGTCTAATTCTTGATCCAGATCTTTCATTCGAACCTTATATTAGGAATGTAACCAAAGTGTCTTTTTTTCATCTAAGGAATATTGCTAAACTAAGACGCTTGCTTTCGCAACATGATGCTGAGAGACTGATTCATGCTTTTGTATCATCCAGAATTGATTACTGCAATGCCCCGTTTACTGGTGTTTCAAGTTATGTTTTATATCCCGATTGCAGCTCGTGCAAAATACAGCTGCTAAGGTCTTAACAAAAAAATTAAAAAATGACCATATCACACCTATCTTAGCATCCCTACACTGGCTAATAACCTACAAAACCATAAATACTTCAGTTCCATCTTATTTGAATGACTTGTTGATCCCATATGTTCCCAGATGACCACTCCGATCACGGGATGCTGGATTGCTTACTATCCTAAAGATTTATTATATAATACAGGCAGTTGAGCTTTCAGCTATAGGGCTCCTAAACTAGAATAAACTGCCAGGTTTCTTAAGGGAAGCACCAACCATTGCTGTTTTTAAAACAAGACTGAAGACACATTTTTATGGTGTAGCCTATTTATCTTAAAATTGACTTGTCTGCACCTTTTATTGTTCAGTTTCTACTGTTTTATTGTATTCACTTGATTCCTGTGCCTGCTGGATTCTGTTTTAAATTGACAATGTACTGTTTGTTGTATTTTTTATCACCCTGTGAAGCGCTTTGTGACAATTCTATTGTGAAGGGCGCTGTAATAAATAAATATTGATAGATTGATTTAAGCGGAAACCATTTGTGTTGCTGTTCACTGAGGATTATTTGTTAACTCATAGGAGCCATGGTGTTGTTGTTGTTGTTGTTGTTGTTGTTGTTTCTTAGAAGGTTTTTTGTTTTTTTTCTCCCAGGGCTCTCGTGGTATGTCAGGAGAAAGAGGTCGTGCTGGCCCTGCTGGCTCAGCTGGTGCTCGGGGTAGCGATGGGAATGCTGGTCCTTCCGGCCCTGCTGTAAGTACCAAGTACACATTTGTATTGCGTTGCTTTATAGGATTAGAGGGCTTTTTTTTTTTTTTACTCCTGGGTTAGCAATGGCAGTCATGTAGCAATTATAATAATATTCATTGTTAAAATATAGCATGCACTCTTTGTATCTAACACACATAATTGAACTGCCTTATTCTACCATATAAAAACACACCATTCCATACGATATAGAATACTATTACCCAAGTATAGTGTGGACTTCGTCCATGCAGTAGAATATGTAGTAATACTGAAAGAAACAATACAATTCAATTGAAAAAGACATTGGCAAGACCAGTGGTCAAAATGCTTATCAAAGAGTTTCTTTTAGTATTTCTATGATACCTGCACACCACTTATATAATGCTAAGCCTGTACATAACACTCACATAAATTCCCCCAAAAAGGTGCAAGCTACACTTAGACAATTATGGTACTTTTTAATTGATGTAAATAATCTATTGAAAATAATTGCTATTGTGGGGCCACACTGAGTGAAGATAGTTGTTTTGCACTAGGATTGGCGTTGAGGCCATTGAGAGTTTTCAGGTGTGAGGGACAAAGATGGTGAACCCATGTTACTTGTGTTAAATTTGCATTCATTTAGTTACTGTATCGAAACGTATTTGCTATAGTAATGTAGATAAATAGGTAAAAGTATAAGAAAATATAGTTGTTTAAAGTTATTGATAATATAGGTAAAGGCAATATGAGCTCACACTCACACTAAATTAATCCTCATGATAACACAGATAGTCTGACCTAATTAAAGCATCTAGATTATTCCTGTTCCATTCCAATGGCAAGCTACGACTATACAATCTAGAACTCAGTAAAAGGACATTAAATTGAAATAGATGCTTTTCATTTTTTCAGGGTCCTCTTGGTCCATCTGGTCCTCCAGGCTTCCCTGGTTCTCCTGGTCCAAAGGTATGTATTCTAGATTTCTGCTTTTACTTTTCAAAACTCCTCAAAAAAAGATTAAGTTCCAGATGCTCAGAGCACACTGTTCACTTCAAAACCACCAACAATTGTGTTTTAGATGCATTATAATTAGCCCAGTTAACTGATGACCGGTTTCTATGCACCATGAAATAGTTCCTGTAAGTCGCTGATGAAGGTGTCTGCTAAATAAAGATTATGTTCTTGTACTTTTGGTTTAGCTCTGTTTCTAACTACCTCTTCTTGTTCTATTTTATTTAGGGTGAGGTTGGCCTTGGTGGCCCCAATGGCCCAACTGGTGCTCAGGGTGCAAGAGGTGAGCCAGGTGCTGCTGGTGCTGTCGGCCCCGTGGGTCCTATTGTAAGTATCCCAGCCACTATGACCAGTAAACAGGAGTTTGTCATTTGGTTCATACAAGCAAATCTTTCTTATGAATTGAATTTATTTTTCCTCCTAGGGAAACCCTGGTAACAACGGTCTCAATGGTCCTAAAGGTACTGCTGTAAGTATATTAAGTTGTCTAAGTGACTTACTTATTGTTTGTTACCCAGTTGTTATGGATATTTACCTGATCTTCATACAACCCTCAGACATCCCATTCCGACTTTCACAGCAAGTGGGATGTGACAAAATGCCTTATTTCAGTTGTAGATGAATATGTAAAAAAAACTGCCAAAGTGGCCTTCATCCAAACTTTTACAAAACTGTTGTAGATTAAGATTTAAAAGATCTAGCTATTATATTTTGATGGAGAATAACAGATGTATTATGAAAATTCTAATTGAAGTCAGATTCAAGTGAGATTTACAACATGGCCCAATATGTGGTTATATACCATACATCCATTTGTAAATGGCATGAACTTGTTGTTTTCCTATAGGGTCTCCCTGGTGTTTCTGGTGCTCCTGGTTTCCCCGGCCCCAGAGGTGGCCCTGGACCTCAGGGACCTGCCGGCGCTGCTGGACTCAGAGGCAACAGTGTGAGTATTCTGTAAAAAGAGTCATGAAAATCCTACAAAATGACTGCTTTATAGCCACCAGTTATCCAATATAGAAAATAGCTGTTCTGCACATTTTGAATGCCCTCAGTATTTATCTCAAAGGCAAAAAATAAATTGCATTTCTGGAGCTGGGGTACTGCAAATCCTGTTATTTTATTTGTAATTTATATATGTTCTGTTCAAGATAGTTTCAGTAGTTTACAGTAACATGTTTTTACAGTAGAATATTTCTGTTTTTATTACTCTAGGGTGATCCTGGCCCTTCTGGTCCCAAGGGTGATACTGGTTCCAAAGGTCCACCTGTAAGTATTCTCCTTCAAATGTAATTTCTGTATTTTTGGTGGAATTCTAGATCCCCATTCTACAATGATGTTTCTGCTTCCCAAACAGGGTGACTCAGGTCCCCAAGGTCAGCATGGCCCTGCTGGTGAGGAAGGAAAGAGAGGCTCACCTGGTGAGGCAGGTCCACCTGGCCCAGCTGGCAACCGAGGAGGAAGAGTAAGTCTATTTCAGCTGGAACCAAACCATTCAACAAACATGTGCTTTATTTTACAAGCTTACTAAAACACTGACAAACGTTTCTTTAGTTAATTAAAATAGAATAAGCTATTTACAAACTAATAAAAAAATGTAACTTAAAATGTTCAGGAAGCATCCACCCACCACTTTGTTTAAAGGCACTTTAGATGTCACTGAAGTAATGTTTTGTAAATGAGAACAGATTTTATATTATCAGTGTTAGTAAGCTAGTTTTCAACAGTTAATAAACTAAAATAAATGACCCTATGATCATTTGTTAGCTAATTTTTAATATTTTATCCAAATTAAATCCAGTGCTTTTCCTGTAAGACAAAGTTGATTACTTAATTTCTCATATCTTTATTACATCAGAGTGAGCTGATATTAATCCTTTCAACCAGATGCCATAGCATGATGAAATATATACATCCTTCTTTAACGATGTAATTAATTTAGAAATTCAAGTGTGGTTAGAGATGGGGACCTTTTTAAATCCTGACTCTCAGTCAGTTGCTTAACGTTTAACAGTAGTTTAGTCTCAACAAACAGTACACATGGATGAGAGCCTTTTATTGGCTGAAAATGTGGATAACTGATACCTATGTTATTGCTATTCAATATATTTAAACATATTATTTTCTCTATTTTCAACAGGGTGTTCCTGGAACTCGTGGTCTCCCTGGACCTGATGGTAGAGGAGGCCCAATGGTAAGCCTGCTTACTGAGTAAAACAAACAAAACATACATGTTGTGTGCATGTGGAGAGGCCATAACATGCTTAGCATGCAGTTTCCACAAGGATTAGAAGGCAATAGAAGCCTTCCTGTGAGAGCACATTGACATAGCAAATACTGCTATGTTTTGGAGTTGAACTCTTAAGGCCAACTGTTTTTTTAGAAGATAATCACTACTGTTACTAGAGTAACTGTAACTAAGACAACAGCCCTTGGGATACATATAGTAGTACTGGGGGAAAAGTTATGAAGGGCGAGAAGGGAGGGGGGTATAGGATGGGATGTTGTTGTAATTACATTGATTGTTTTTGCAAACACCTTATGCAAGTGTGTCTCTATTGGGTCTCTATATAGGCATAGTATAATTAAATGTGTATTTGTGATATGTTGATATATTGATGGTATTTATTGTCTTTAGGGTGGCCCGGGCAGTCGTGGTGCCACTGGAGCACCTGGTGTCACAGGTCCCTCTGGTGATGCTGGCCGTCCTGGTGAACCTGGTCTCCCTGGCTCAAGAGTAAGTCCTGAGTCCTTTCAGGGTCAGCATGGTGGTAATAAGGGTGTAATTCCACTCAGGGTCATTGGACTGCCTTGTACTGCTGTTTGTTTTTTTCTACATTGATTTGGGTAATAAGGTGCATTGTGCTTTGAGAAAGGTATGACTATCTGGTAAAGCTGTAGAGGTTAAAACCTCCATAGATGCCATATTTCAGCCTTATTTAGTCCATCAGATCAGTCAGAACTCAAATCACAAGCTCACTAGTGTTCTCTGCGCAGTACAGTAGACACTAATTCAAACCATGGTATCATAATGAAATACATGCTGATTGCAGCTGTAAGAACCATATATCAATATGATAATTTTATTTTAAGTGTGTAAAGCACTTCATCTGCCTCTATTTTATTGTGAGTTATTGCTGTTTTTTTATGTTTTTTGATGAAAGCCTCTGAAAAGTTGAATGTGCTTAACAAACACAATAATGTGTGTACTTCTCATTATATCAAATGGTGGTAATCATATAAAGCACAATTCACACATGTAGATATACATATGAGTGTGGAAGTGTTTCTCTTGGGCTCAGTATAGTAAGATAATCAGTGGGACTGCCCATTAGTTTTATAATTAACATGCATTGTCTGCTATTTTTACAGCTTTTAACTTCTATACTTGCTGGATGTATCAACACACTTTCACGCAGTTAAACCACCAACTGGACATTAATAAACCTAGAATGCCATTTAGTAATACATTAATAGTAGGTAATATGATCACAAAAAATCGGAATCCATATTTAAAGTCTATATCATATGTTGTTTAAATGGTAAATCTGGCCCTCAGACATGATAAGGTCTTCCACAGAAGCAATATCCTACAGCAAAACATGGATGAAATATATTTTCATAGCACAAAATGAAAAGCATTCTAGCAAGCTAGACTATTTTATTATTCCAAAAATAATATATTAAAATGACATGGTGTGGGGCTCCCGAGTGGCGCATCCAGTAAAGGTGCTCCGCGTGGAGTACAGGATGCGCCCTATAGTCTGGACGTCGCCAGGCTATACCTTTGCCGACGGAGGACGGGACTGAGGCGCTCAATTGGCCGAGCACCGCCCAGTGGGAGGGAGGGCTTGGTCGGCCTGCGGGCTTGCCTGTAAGCTGCCCAGGGCTGCATTGTCCTCCGACGCTGTAGCTCTGGGTGGCTGCATGGTGAGTTTGCAGTGTGTAAAGAAGCGGGCAGCTGACGGCACACACTTCGGAGGATAGCGTATGTTCATCTTCGCCCCTCCCGAGTCAGCGCAGGTGTAGTAGCAGTGGGCTGAGCCTAAAAATAATTGGACATTACTAAATTGGGGAGAAAACAATAAAAATAATTGGTGACCACTAAATAAAAATAAATAAATAAATATAAATGACGATGTAAAAACATGTATTACCTGTTTTTATTTCAGGGTTACCCTGGCAACTCTGGCAACTCTGGACCTCAAGGAAAGGAAGGACCCGCTGTAAGTATCTCTTCTTTTATTATGATGGTTGATCGATAGATAGATAGATAGAGATAGATAGATAGATAGACTGTACATATTTTGTACAGTTTATAGCTACAGACTATTACCAATGAAAATATAATCAGCTAAAAACTGATTTATTTTTTAATATCTATGCAAATTCATAGTGGAAATGTGATAGATTTAGTAATAGTTAGATTTTTGCTGTTATTCTTTGTAAGTGATGGTTTAAACTCCTGTCTTTAGGGTGCTAATGGTCAAGATGGTCGATCTGGTGCCCCTGGTCCAGCTGGTCCAAGAGGTCAGCCTGGAAACATAGGATTCCCCGGCCCCAAAGGCCCCGCTGTAAGTTAATAAAGATGCTCATAAGAAGGAATTCAGTGACGCATTATAAGACATGTTCTGTCATAAATAAAATAATTGTAAAGTGTCCCTTTATAATGAGCTGAACAGTATTTTATTTGTTATATTTTTTTCCTCTCCATGTTCTAACAAATTAAAATATTACTAGTCAATGTATAAAGATTATACTCATGGATAACACATGATGGCAGAACATACACTACCCTCCAACAGACATTGGGATGCAGTATTGTCAGTACTATTTGTGGTGGCAAGTGTACTGTACAGTATATGGCAAGAATAATATTTAATTTTCAGTTAACTTACTTAATTTTGAGTTGCCTTCAAAGATAAATGCTAGACAACACCATAACTTTAAATAAATACAGAAACCTGACACCTGTCTTTCTTTTTTGTTTTAGGGGCTGCCTGGCAAACCCGGTGAAAAGGGACCTGCTGGTCCAGTTGGTGCAAGAGTAAGTTTCTGGTCTAGTATATATTATTGGATGGCATGTAGCCAGTGTACCTTTTACTTATAGTACATGGTACTATCCACTATCCATTAAAATAATGAGCAACAGTTCAGAAGGTCACAGGTTCATGGGCTCGGCTATTCATTGGGCGACACTCTCCGCAACCCAGCTGAGAACTTTCTGTTAGGCTTTAGTTGACACCGACTGTGGTAAGCACTTTGGGCCTCATTTACGAAAGGGCACTAAACACTATGGTGCACCATAATTGTAATTAGTTTGCACATTCATAATTTTTGTATTTACTGTTGCAATTGTATTAATTATCGTGCGAAATAGTGGGCATATTATGGTGCACACTGATTTTATTGTGCCACACTATGGTAATCAGAATGAATATGTGATTTGTATGGTATTGCATGATAATGTATTTAAATGAGGCACCCCACTCTGAATAATGAGATGAGCTTTATTCACACTGTATTTACTAAAGGGCAACAATCATAATGTGCACCTTAAAGTGGGCAATAATTAGTCAGTTTGGAAACCAGGCTTTAACCACTGATAGGCACACTATTTAAACCTATTTTTCTGGGCTGAAATCTATCTGTCATCATGGAGGCATTACTTGCATTACAGTTTTCACATAGAGCAGTGAATTAATGTTATAATTTCTTAGATTATATTTTATAGTTCATTACATTGGTACAAATAATAGAGTGGTTAAATAAAACACTCGATCAAACAAGGTATTATAATTTAAAACAACCTCCTTCACTAGAATTTCTAACTCCTCTGCAGTTTTAGTTTGTGCTGCTTCTGCCTGTTCCCTGTGGAGGGCTGCATTTGTTGATCGCTCATTTTCGGTCAATGTAAGCCACCTCCACCTTTCACAATAAGACACTGACCAAAAGAAACACCTGGACCTACACATGTATCATTAGCTATGAGTCAGCATCACTTCTTATATTGTAGTAGTTTAATCAAATCGTTTCCTGAATTTATGAATAGATTATATCCTAAATTACATGATAAAGATTCTTAAAGAAACCAGATATAAATTGATTTATTTTCTTTTTTTTCCTAACAAGGGAGCTGCTGGCCCTGATGGCAACACTGGTCCTCAAGGTCTTCCCGGTGTTGCAGTAAGTACTAACTATGAAAACAGGACACGGTACATCCATGTCTACTAATCTAAAGTCACATGTAAATTTACAAAAAATAAAATCATGTTTCTCTAATTTGGATTTGGAAAAGGTTATTTATAATCTTATTACAACACTATATATTTAAGGGTACTGATGTTAATAGTTTCTTAAGTTTAATGTATTCAAAATCCTAGTTTACTTAGTATTTTTTTCTGTTTAGGGTAATACTGGAGAAAAAGGAGAACAGGGTCCCGCTGGTGCTCCTGGTTTCCAGGTAAGTTTTCTGAAACATGACACTATACTGATTACTGATGTTCTTATTGCCCTTATAAAACTTTTGCGACTGAACCTTACCTAATTGTAATGGTTCCCGTTGTACATTTATACATTTTCACCCATCAATTAAAAGGCCTTAAAATTGAAGTTTAATGTTTCAAAATTGTTCCATGGAAAATTGTATGCAGTAGATTAATGCAGCTTTGATTTTGAACCAATAAATTGCCCTGACCATGCAAGTATTCAAGGCATATTCTGGTAGTTAAAGTTCAATCTGCAGATAGAACTTGAACAGGACTTTGGAGGGGGGTCTATTTTGCTATTTCCAATGCAACTCACTACTTATACTTCCATTACTGTAATATAGATAAATAATGTGACCAAAATATTAGCAGTAGAATATCAGTTTTGATTCAGGTTTATTTTCTGTTTTTTTTAACAGGGTCTTCCTGGTCCTGCTGGTCCTGCTGGTGAAGCTGGCAAAGTCGGCGACAGGGTAAGTAAACAGAACTGGTCTTATATAAAGTATAGATAAAGATACAAGAAAAATAACTGACAATTATCAGCAAATTATAAATTCCACACTGTATTATAAACTAAAGCATGTTCATTTCTCTTTTTTATAGGGTATTGCTGGTGATTCTGGTTTGCCAGGCGCTGCTGGTCTAAGAGTAAGTTGGTTTTCATTCTATGAGAGGAACTCAGAATTTTCATACACTTCCATACATAAAGGCTAACTCACCTTGCAAATCAAGTAATAATTACACATATTTGTCTTCTATGTACCTGTTATAGTAAAACAGGTAAAGTAAAAAAAACAAAAAAAAAACAGATACAACTAATGTTTTTAACAGCATTGCAAATGCTTTGCAATAAAATAAATTAACACAAAGTATTCTTACTTAACAAAATAATATGGATGAAATCTACGAAATAATGAAAAAAACAAGACCCTTATGTGTATGGTTGTAGGCTGATCCAAAAAGTTCGATCCAGGTCAGCCACTGTCTAGTGATTTATAAGGTGAAGTATGTAATGTGTTGGCTAATGTTTAACTCAACCACTGACACTCTTTCTGGAATCCTGGCGAAACAGGACATGGGTGTGACACATGAAGAGGATGTAAACATGCTATAGTATAAATGATGCATGCATGTCAAGTGTACACAGATATTGAGTTTTGTCTTTCTATCTTTACAGGGTGAGCGTGGTAACCCAGGTGCGGCTGGTTCTCAGGGTGCTCAAGGACCAGCGGGCCCACGTGGTCCTTCTGGTACTCCTGGGACTGATGGTGGCAAGGTAAATAAACAGGAGCGAGACTAACTGGTAAAGAACAGACTGGCAATGCCAATGAGCTTTTCAGTCCACAATACATATATATATATATATATATATATATATAGTAGCGTGCACTGGGGAAGACAGCAGCAGGGCTGGTAGGTGAGGCCTGCTTCTCCTCAGAATAAGGAACGCTAGTATATAATTCTTGGGGTATAATTCTACAGTATATTTGATCTATACTACAGTGACTGTTGTCTCCTATAAAATAAACCTGATACCTAGGTCTTAATCAAAACTTCCTTGTCTAAACATAGGTCTCATCTTTCATAAAAGAACAATCACTAAGTTACTGGGTGCTGTTAAAATGTATTGCTACATACAAGATTTTACCTAGTCATCCTAGTCAACGTAACCTCGTAAATCCAGAGTCCACTATGGGCTCTGACTGTCTCAATGCCAACACTATAATCCTAATGTTTCTAGTTTAGAATAGTTTTATGAAGAATATTAATGGTGTGTAAAGCATAAGATGTTTAATAATGGGAGAATTTATCCACACATTAACATTAGATGACTTTCTTAAAGCATCCCAGGAGCTAATGGGCTTCTAATGTTCTAATGGCCACAGAAAACCACAAAAGAAGCGTATTGATGTGACTGGTCACTCTACCCCTTTGGGTACTGAGGCCAGAAACAAAAGGACATGCACTATGCTTTCACTAAGAACACACATGGGCATCAAGTTTGTGTGACGTTAAATTTGATATTTAATGCTGCTGCATTTGTGACGACTGGCCGCATTTACGTAACACAGATTATGTTGCTTGTCCACAGGGGGAGCCTGGTAATACTGGTTCTGCCGGTGCTGCTGGTTATCAGGGTGCCTCTGGAATGCCAGGTGAGCGTGGTACTGCTGGCATTCCTGGTGGCAAAGGTGAAAAGGTGAGTCAAGAAGATATTTGGTTATATATTATAATGCTTTCACTTGAGTATTAGATGACAAGTGTCAAATAATAGTAGAGAACTCATCTAAAAGGATAATTGATAACAGTATGTACACTTTTTCAGGAATCTAACTAAACTCTCTATTAATTTTTACAAATTAGGGCGAGACCGGTTCAAGGGGTCCCGAGGGCAACACTGGCAGAGATGGTGGACGTGTAAGTATATATTTTAAAACATGCTTTAAACTAAATTGTTTATCATAAATAAATAAATCATTACAAATAATTAAAAAAGAAAATTGTCACCTTGTTTATAGCAGCCATTTCCTGGCTCAATTTCGCAAAGAAATTCATAAATGTACTGTAATGCGTTTGGCATTGACATTGGCATCTTGCTTACTCAGTTGCTATTGGATTGGCAAAACATATTTGTGGCCAAACAACACAATTAAAATGATGAGTGCTTCAGGGGGCCAATTAGAATGCCAGAATGTTTAGGTATATAATGCAACATTTCATTGTAAAGAGAAAGTGTGACCCCATTTAGGTTATACTATAGTTTTGAGAACTTCTGTCAGTATGTGTTTTAATGCCCTTTTTTGTTCACTTTTCTAGGGTGCTCCCGGACCAAGTGGCCCACCTGGACCTTCTGGTGCAGCTGGTGACAAGGTAAAGCTTCACACCATCGCCCAGTTTAACACATGTCTCTAATGTGGATAAACCTTACTATACTAAATACATAGACGATCGTGTTTACCTGTATGTGAACAGTTACAAGAGAAAACCTAGCTTCAGATTAAGATCATAAAAGGACATCACATCATGCTGCAAAAAATTAAGAATTAAAAATTAGGACAAGATAAACCAGATAATGATAATTTTCAATGGTCAATAATCTAAGTAATTGCATAGTTACTATGCATAACAATAATGCATTGTTGATACCAAGCAATCCTTAAGTCTTCATCTTTTTCTTTATTTAAGGGTGAATCTGGTCCTAATGGTGCCTCTGGTCCTGCTGGTCCTCGTGGTCCCTCTGTAAGTATCAACATGGCTTTTAAACATGAAACAAAACACTCACACACAGCAGTGGACTAACAATGCCTGTAAAACACTAAATAGCTTTCGTCAGCTCGTTAAACATTTTCTTTTGAAGATCTTACTAATAAATAACTTATCTTCAGCCTGTAGTTCAAATCCAAAATTGCTGCTAATCAATATACAAAGTGAGGAGCTGGTGTTAAACTCCTAGCACGAACTAAGTCTGAATCTCATTCAACAATAAATGCAGTAGTCTCTAGTAAATCTGAAATGTTTCTTCTGGTAGGGAGCAATGATCAAATTAGCAGCTCAACATGTATTAACCTTGGGGGATTACCTGTTGTCACTCCAAAGGCTAAGTGCATCGTCATCATCATTACAGAATTGATATTGCAAAGCCTGTCACTGTGCTTGACCCTACCTCCACTGTAGATATCAGAGATCAGACTCCACTGTGTTCCCCTTCCCTTA
Organism: Acipenser ruthenus; assembly: GCF_902713425.1. Taxonomy (NCBI): domain Eukaryota; kingdom Metazoa; phylum Chordata; class Actinopteri; order Acipenseriformes; family Acipenseridae; genus Acipenser; species Acipenser ruthenus. Next base: position 12,253,911 of record NC_081192.1, on the reverse strand, counting down.
GCCTTTTAGGGTTCGCCCAATGTTAAATATCCCACTAGCAACCTGGCCCTTTAACTCTTTTTACTGTGTGAGTCAGCCCTGCTTGTGATACGTCACTGTCACTGGAAAGAGGAGATTCTGATCTTTAAAACGAGGTCCTACTTGTGTATTTCCAGTAGATGACCATATTAGGAGATAGCCTTGAATGCGAGTGTTTTGGAATGTGGCTGCTGCGCTGAAGACAGACCTACCTCAGTGTAGTAAACAAACCTTGTCACACAAAATCTTTACGAAATAAGAGAAATGGCGACATCGAAGGCACAAGGACCTATTTTCCGATAAATATGTATCTTTTCTTTTGCACATTTTCAATGAATCAGTTGTTTTTTTTGTCATTGCTTTTGGTTCCTTTTGTATATATGGCCATAATTCCCTTATTTATTATTCAATTTGTTAAAAAAAAGATTTGAGCTGGCCATGCTAAAATATTTTTTACAAACAATAATAATTTTCTAAAAAGCATCTCTCTTTTTCTGTGTTTTTTGTTATCTGTATTGAACAGGATGAGTATCAGAGTATTTCACTTCATTTCCTGTATGACATGTACTTGTAACCTTTATAGCCAAAAATCTAACAACAGTAAAAAAACAGGTGAAAATGTCTCGAACCCTAGAAGTACCTAATACATACAGATATCTTATTTTAATGAATAGCAATTACCAATCCAATGATGCAAACAATGGTGTGTTCGTTCTTCGGTAGGGTGAGCGTGGTGAAGTAGGACCTGCTGGTAGTTCTGGATTTGCTGGTCCTCCTGTAAGTATCACGTCAATGAAAGTGCTTTCTGAAGCTCTTCTATTTCATTATACTAATGTTTTGTTTTTTACTCTTTGCTCAATCTAATGCAACTTTGCTTGCTTGCAGGGTGCTGATGGTCAACCTGGTGCAAGAGGAGAGAGAGGCCCAGGAGGATCCAAAGGAGATATTGGTCCCCAAGGTCCTACAGGACCTGCTGGAAGCTCAGGTCCCGCTGTAAGTTTATATGGATAACATTTTATGGAATATCAGAATGACTTCAGGTGCACTAATGAACACTGTAGTGCGGTAACTCTTAGGCCTCTTAAAATTGGCAGCATGCATGCATGTAGCATAATACAGACAACCCCACTCACCTCGACTGGGTAGTGGGCTAGTCCTTCCTTTAAACAAAGCTAGATATGAAAACAACCAAACAACATATTGTTATTATCTAATGCCTTTCACACAATATATTGTTTACTTTGTATTTAGGGTCCTTCTGGTCCAGGTGGCGCCCCTGGTCCCCGTGGTGATGTGGGTCCCACTGTAAGTATTGGCATATTCCTGAATCATATTATAATTTGTTTGATGGATGGAGCCTATATTTATTTCCTCTGTTCTTTTCCACTTTAGGGTATGACTGGTTTCCCTGGTGGTGCTGGTAGAGTTGGTGGCCCTGGCCCTGCTGTAAGTATTCCTACAACAGTCATCTAACCTACAGTATTATTCTTGACATGCAGTTTACTAAGATGATAGTTTCAAGGCAGTGAGTAGCAGGTACTGTATAATACGATAGTGGTATGCTTTGTAATATATTATAGGACTGTGTCACTTTTTTATAAGTTCAACAGATGTTTTTTTTTTAATGAAAACATTTAAAATGCCAGCCAACAGATTAGGACAACTTAATGCACTACAAAACATATGTAGACTGCAATGCAGCGGACTGTGTAGATGTTTATGGCATTAAGACACGATTCAATCTTAGCACTCAATGTGTAGTCACTCATATCACAAAGCCACCACACAGTTTGGTACAACAATCAGTCACTCACTACTCAGGACAGGATTCCCAATAGTCTCCCTAATTGTCACTTCTTTGTTTTGTAGGGTATTAGTGGCCCTCCTGGTCCCTCTGGCAATGCTGGTAAGGATGGACCCAGAGGCGCCCGTGGTGATACCGGACCAGCTGGCCGTCCCGGTGAACAAGGCATGGTTGGTCCTTCTGGTATGGCTGGTGAGAAAGGCCCATCTGGCGAATCTGGTCCTCCCGTAAGTCAGTTTTGGTTTGTTTTTTTTCTCCCCCATTTGTCAAGAACACTACTAATTTCTGAATCACAGTTTTAGAAAAATAAAGAAAGCAAATTACTTCATTTTGGACCTTCATTTTGATTTTAAACAATTACTGATGGTTCAGGTTTTTACAGAAGCGTCCTAGTGCCAATTAAAAAAAAAAAAAAGTAGTATCTCCTATGTAGGACTATATAAAAACTGCTAAGCAGGAGATATAAAGTCCTACATTGGAGATACTTTATTTTTAATTGGCATTAGGACGCTTCCGTAGGTTTTCCCAATTCATCACTATTGTTCGGGGAAAAAAATGCAATATGAACTGTGTGCACAAATTCCCTGTAAAGAAAATGTGATGCTTCTTTCTTATAATTTTAAATATTTGTTACCTCTGCAGGGTCCCACTGGTATCTCAGGTCCTAGTGGTGTTCTCGGTTCCCCTGGTATTGTTGGTCTGCCTGGCTCAAGAGGAGATCGTGGTCTCCCTGGTGGTGCAGGTGGCACCGTAAGTATATGTTGCATTTTCACTGAAACAAATGGTTACCCTTGTGCAATATCGATTTTTATTAATTTGAATGAAGTTTTGAGTTTCATTTAGTAGTACATATTTTCCCAATTGCCCCATTCACTGTAATTCAGTGAGAATCTGAATACTGGAAAATGTTGTGGCAAACACCCGGGTTCCACAGCCTGGGTTGTCACGTCACTTGTGTGAAGGATGCAATGTTAACACCTCAGGATACTGAAGCAATGTGGTGCTAATAGTAGTTTTAAGAGGCCGTTATAGTAGTGATAAGCAGTGAAAAACAATGGAAAGGGAGGAAATGACCTATATATTGCATTGTTGCATTGACCCGTGTGTTTGGTGCTCTTTCAGTTGTTATGTTGTGTGTTTCAGGGTGAGCCTGGTGGCCTAGGTCCAGCAGGTTCACAAGGCCAGCGTGGTGCAGCTGGTAATATGGGTGCTCCTGGTATGACCGGCGCACCAGGCGAGGCAGGACGTGATGTGAGTAAAGCACAACAGCACGTTCTTTTAATGTGAGGCAGGTCAAACCATTACGTTGCAGATTTGATATGTATTTGCAATTTGAAACACTGATTGTTCTTAGTTCATTTGAAGCAAACATCAGTAGTCTAAATAGTTTTATAATTAAATTGTGGTGGTTTTTATGGAAGTGTGTGTGTATATAGATCATATGTATGGAGTATAAATAGTGAATTGGTCATGATTTAAACCTTTGTCTTTCATCATCAGTATTGTTTTCCATTGATTCTAGTGAGAGTTTATATCGCCATCTCGTGGCCAAGTATTGTAATTGCCCTATTTATTTATTGATTGATTGATTGATTGATTAAACTTGTGTTATGTATTTGCCATGTTTTTCAAAATCAGTTTAAAAAAAAAAAGGCAAATCTAAATTGTGTAGGATATGTTAAGAACAAGAAAAATTATCCTAGTTCTAATTGTTGTACCAATGAAAGACTGAATGATCTGGGTTCTTTTCTAAAACAAGACCAATATGAAAACTATTTTATTAGCTTAAGACCACAATATACGAAGATGTTCTTAATTTAATCATATCTTTAACAGTGTTTGTATGTCTGCTTAACAGGGACACCCTGGTAATGATGGTCCACCAGGCCGTAACGGGGCCGCTGGCTTCAAGGTAAGCATTTTCAGTTAATTGAAATATGTAATATTATGCATAAATAAGAAGTTGCATTGTCTCTAGGACATTTGATATAACAAGCGTGTGTTTTCCCCCACCTCTTCACCAGGGAGATCGTGGTGAGGGTGGTCCCGCTGGAATTGCTGGCACATCCGGAGCTCCTGGTGCTCCCGGACCAGCTGGTGCAGCTGGCAGACCAGGAAACCGTGGAGAAACTGTATGTATCATTCCATGCTGTGTGTTTACAGGACATCTTGTCACTTGTGCCTCATTCTGACCAACTGGTAATGGTTGAAAAAGAAAGTGTCTGCGTATTACGTTATATTAGAGTGATGAGAAACAATGAATTCCTTACCGAAATCCAAAATCTGAAAAGTAATCCCAAATAATGAGACACAAGATTTCACATATACAATTCAAATTGATAATCACATATGGAACTTTATCTACACATGTCTGAGTAGATACCTCATATTTAGAAATAGACCACTATGTTATCTCTTGTAAGGAACTATCAGTTTGTAAAGTAACTAATATTGTGGTTTATGATTTATAATGATTCATGTCCAAACAGTAATTAAGAATTTAACGTAGTTCCTTTATTTATTCCAATATTCAAGAGTTATAAGCTTGACAGTTATTGCTAACATGCTAATTGTAGTCAACAGCAGCATTTCCTGTAGTAAGCAGACGCGTGTTCTTGAGTTCAACCAAAGTCAGACAGACGTACTCTCACTTCACATTCAAACATGTCAAACCGTAACTCGGTTCCTATTCATAAACTCCCTTGTATGCATTCTTAATATACTTATGTCTGGTAAATTCAGTTTCCATTAATAATATTAACCCTAAAAGTACATTTAAAACCATACAGGAGACAGGAAACTATTTGGTTCCTTATCTTTGACACGGTTACACAATACCCACAAAATGGAATGCTTCCTCAGTGGAACTCTTAAAGTGATTTCCTATTATGCACGGTTGACCTAATTCAACATGGTAATTGTTATTCACAACTGTACCAGTTTAACTAGATTATTTAAAACACATGATGTGTTATAAATATACCTTACAGTATATGGGGAAATTACTTTTGGAATTACTGATGCACAACCATTGTATTATCTGTTGATCTACCTATTTTTTATGCTAAAACGTTAGCAGTTACTACTGTATACAAGCTTAATACTGTAATGTTTTTATTGAAAGTGCCCATTGAAACGAGTTAAACTTTGCTCGACTGGCATGTTTCAGACAATGTCATTGAAATATAGAAAATAAATGGGGTTTGCAACCCCCATGTGTTTGGGATAATAATTTCCAATAAAAAGTGTATATATAAATACTGATGTCCTTTGTATTTGACGTGTTTTCATGCTTTATGTTTAGGGTTCAGGTGGAGCTCAAGGCCCTCTTGGCCCAGCTGGTGCAAGAGGTATTTCTGTAAGTATCCTGTCTTGGTTTTATAGCACAGTCCAGCAAGATAACGGTTTTCAGTATGATTTTGTAAAAATCTTCATTTTCAAATGTTTTTCTAATTATATATTTTTATTTAAAGAAAGTGCATTCATAATGCTGCAGTTATTTCACTGTTCTGTAATAGTGAAGGAGAAGACACTGCATGTAGTGCAGTGAAGGAAAAAAAAGTTTGCACTGCATTTCCATGCCTTGTCCTGTATTTAAATAATAAACCTTTTTGTTTATTCTGTAGGGACCTCAAGGCCCACGTGGTGAGAAGGGTGTTGCTGGAGAGAAAGGTGAAAGAGGCATGAAGGGACTCACAGGCCATTCCGGTATGCAAGGTCTGCCTGGTCCTTCAGTAAGTACTCTTTTGTTTTACAGCACCTTAAATAGTAATAGAAATAAACTTATAAAAATGAACCAAAAAAATCTGAGTTTCTATCCCAAAGTAGCCAAAACATTTTTTGTGTGTTACCAACAAGTAGTTTTAAAACAATTTTTTGGTGTCAAAAGATGAAGCCCATCCACACCACAAAAACCCACAAAAATCCTCCACCAGAGTTGGCTTACTTATCAAACCATAAGACCTTGTGGAATCATTCAATTTCAAGGCCAGTTCTCCACATCCCAACTATAGTTATGCCCTCTAGTGTAAATAGGTTGAACACCCCACAAACACCTATTTTAAATCACTGTTTTCTCAAGTTAAAATCATTTGATCTACATTGCTCAGCTTTATAGATTACTATTGTATTATAATGCTGTAAATCTTTCTTAACAGGGTCCAAGTGGTGAACAAGGTTCTTCCGGTCAAACTGGTCCTTCTGGCCCAAGAGTAAGTAAACCCATGTCAACACTCCAACATTAAGCAACTAATTAAAAAAATCAGTTTTAAAATATTTTATAAATGTTATTATTAATATAATTGCTTTTAGGGTCCTGCTGGTCCATCTGGTCCACCTGGCAAGGATGGTCAACCTGGACACCCTGGTCCTATCGGCCAAGCCGGTTCTCGTGGTCCCAATGGCCAAAGCGGTCCAACTGTGAGTATAAAGTTAATGCAACCTCCAAAGTCGCGATCTAGTAGTGAAAAGGTATTTAGAATAAAAACTGCTGCAGGATTCAAAATTTAAGATAAAGTGTAATCATGTTACCAGTTAACCTTACTGTAGGTATTGGGATAATTTGCATTGAGCAGAAGGAAAACAAAAGTCCTTTAGTTATTATTATTATTATTTATTATTATTATTTATTTCTTAGCAGACGCCCTTATCCAGGGCGACTTACAATCGCAAGCAAATACAAATACATTCAAGTGTTACAATATAAGTCATACAATAAGAACAAGAAATACAATAATTCTCAAGTGTGACAAACCACAATTCAATAATACAGCAGATAATAGTGAAAGTTACATCAGGATATGATTAAGTAGTGATAGTTACATCAGGATATGATTAAGTACAAAATACTACAGATTAAACACTTGGGAGATTACAATATTCTGAGGTACAGGATTAAATGCAGTAAAATAGGGGGCAGATAAGAGCAAAATAAAGCATATTTAAATGAAGGGTGATAGTGTCCCAGGATACAACAGAGGAGTTCTACAGGTGCTGTTTGAAGAGGTGAGTCTTAAGGAGGCGCCGGAATGTGGTCAGGGACTGGGCAGTCCTGACATCTGTAGGAAGGTCGTTCCACCACTGCGGAGCAAGGGTGGAGAAGGAGCGGGCTCGGGAGGCAGGGGAGCGTAGCGGAGGTAGAGCCAGTCTTCTAGTGCAGGCGGAGCGGAGAGGTCGAGTGGGGGTGTAGGGAGAGATGAGGGTCTGGAGGTAGCTGGGTGCAGTCTGATCAAGGCATCTGTAGGCTAGTACAAGAGTCTTGAACTGGATGCGAGCGGTGATCGGGAGCCAGTGGAGCGAGCGGAGTAGTGGAGTAGCGTGGGCGAAGCGAGGTAGAGAGAACACCAGGCGAGCAGCAGAGTTCTGGATGAGCTGGAGCGGACGGGTGGCGGACGCAGGGAGGCCAGCCAGGAGGGAGTTGCAGTAGTCTAGGCGGGAGAGTACCAGGGCCTGGTGGTGGTTTAGTCTCTAAGGTCTTAGAAAACATTTTATGCAAGGACTGGTACAAGGACTAGAAATGAATAGTAGGAAGTAGTGTCAAGTAAAAAAGTGGAAATAACACAAATCTGTTCTCTTTAGGGCCCCCCTGGTTCTCCCGGACTTCCTGGTTTGCCTGGTATCTCTGGTGGTGGTTATGAAGTTTCTGGATATGAGGGAGAATACAGAGCTGACCAGGCTGCCCAAAAAGCCAAGGACTACGAAATTGGTGCCACCCTGAAGTCCCTGAACAACCAGATTGACAACCTCCTCACCCCAGAGGGCTCCAAGAAGAACCCAGCTCGTACCTGTCGTGACATTAGACTCAGCCACCCAGAATGGAGCAGCGGTATGTTTTTGACCACCTGTTCTTTATAGAGGTACCTACCTGCTGTAGACAACCTTGCTTGGTTCAGGAAGACAGTGGTCTCCTGTTACTGATGGTCTTCTACAGCAGGTTTGGATCAATATAATTGACTGAACCGGTTCTGAAAGCAACTGGTCTCGTAAGTGGTGGTCTCCTACAAATACTTGCTCAATTAGTACAAATATTTATAGACTTTCATTACCAACAGTTTATTAATCAAAAAAGTGTACCAGAAATCTCTATGCTGCAGCTACTGGTATTCTCTTAGAGAGGGTGGGGAGTTGATGGCCATAATGGACGATCATACCCAGGACTCACTTGAGTTAGAATAACAGAAAAGAGAACACATTATATCTCTATCTCTTTTTTTAGTGTTGCAATCAAGTATATATCAGTACTGACCTGACTTTGGTATCTTCTCCAGGGTACTACTGGATTGACCCCAACCAGGGCTGCATCATGGATGCCATCAAGGTTCACTGTGACTTCAGCACTGGAGAGACCTGCATCTACCCCAACCCTGCAAGCATCCCACGCAAGAACTGGTACAGAAATGCCAAGGACAAGAAGCACACATGGTTTGGAGAAACAATCAATGGTGGCACTCAGGTACAGTTTAACAAACAAAATATTTTCACCAGCACACCCTTATTACCTTAAAAAACAATGTGAGGAAAACATAGACTCATAGATACAATGGGTTGTATTTATAAAGCTTTATTTTTTTCAGTATTTACACCAAATTCCTATGCATTTAACAACATGCTAATTTTTCATGAGTTTTGTCTGTTCCGTTTTGTACTGTATATCAGTAGCTTTGGGGCTACATAGACCGAAGCACATTATCTATGGAACTTTGACTTCTTATCATAGAAAAAGTAATATACAAGATGAAAGTCTGCTGACAGGATGTGTTAATATTACAGTTTTAAGACATCCCATTTGTAGCAGACAGTTCATAGAAAGAAAAATTAATATGTACATCAATATGTACATTTTAATTGGTGTTCCTTTTTTTTTTTTTTTTTTTAGTTTGAATACAGCGACGAAAGCATGACTCCTCAGACCATGGCCACCCAGCTTGCTTTCATGCGCCTGCTGGCCAACCAGGCCTCTCAGAACATCACCTACCACTGCAAGAACAGCATCGCTTACATGGATGCTGAAGCTGGCAACCTGAAGAAGGCTGTCCTGCTGCAAGGCTCCAATGACGTTGAGCTCAGAGCTGAGGGTAACAGCCGCTTTACATTCAGCGTGCTGGAAGATGACTGCACTGTAAGTTATACATGATTTCATTGTTCTTTTCAAAAAATAAAGTACAGTAATCACCTATCCTATATTCCAAGCTACACTGAATGATATACACTAGGAAAAAAGTTTGCATATATGTATAAGGTTTAAAATTGTAATACAATAAATTGAGTACCTTAGTAATTTGCTTTGAATGTGGATATTTAAATAAATGAATATATCTACTATAGCAGCATGCAATATTTTCTTTTTAAAATGTGTAATTCCAGTATACATTAAACAGAGTTAATCCTTAGCGGTCCATTTATTCAGCGAGTCTCAGGCGTGTCAGGCCCAATTTATTTTCACACAGTTCATTTTAGACGTGCTGTTTAAAAGTCATTTTTTTCACAGTAAAACAGGTTTAAAAGGCACTGCATATCAACAGGATACTCAGTACTGCATCTCCAGCCCCGCCCCACCCCTTGTTCGCTGTATTTTTCACATACCTCTTCATAGTCGTGCATACCGATAAATCATCTCCTGATCACTCGTTTTATCACCAAACTCCTCAATAATGCGAGCCAAGTCTTTATTTTATTACTATAACATCTCAAAAAGCTCTGCAAATGTCCATGATTGAGCGCTGGATGCGGAAGCAGCTATCTTGTTTGTTTATGGCTGTGTTATCTCTGTGGTGGCGGGGCTATGTGTATTGCTCAGATCCTCCCCTTTTTTTTCGGCTTCTCTCGGTCTCACTCGGTCATTGAATGGTTTTCTCTGCTTTTTCCAGAGAAAAAACAATACTCATTCTTGTCGGAGGGTATGTGGATACAGCAGGTAGATATATCCAGTAATACTACCAGAGTATATATAACTGTTTTTTTCTTTTCTTTTTTTTACAGCGACACACTGGTCAATGGGGCAAGACAGTCATCCAGTACAAAACAACCAAACCATCTCGCCTGCCCATCCTCGACATTGCACCTTTGGACATTGGTGGTGCTGATCAAGAATTTGGTTTGGACATTGGCCCAGTCTGTTTCAAATAAATAGACTTATGATAAATTAAAAAAAAAATCTCTCTGCCATTTCTGTTTTTATACTGAATGCTGATTTCTTCTGCACATCCACTTGCTTAAGCTCTGGGCCTACGGACAAGAATATGGACTGAATGGAGGATTGTGCAATGCAATGTAATACAGACCCCAAGAGACGTGGAAATCACCTTGTTGAGGGACATGTCAGCATTTGTAAAATAAAGTGAAATAAAAACAATGAAAGTACACACCACTTGTGGTCTTTGTATATCTTCCAAAGAGTAAGTTTAAAACCACAAACTCTAAAGGTTTAAACTACCTCATATACTTGTATTAAAACCTGATCCACGTCCTTAATGTAAGAACTGGAATGCTTTAAGTCCTATCGCAAAGGTGCTAAATGCAGTATTACACGGCTTACGTGCTTCAAGCAGTGACATGGTGCTACACTCCTTGCTGAGTTTAAAAGAAGCCGTTCCAAGTTTAAACCACTTTACTGTATTACTTTGTATTGTATTTCAGACAGAATCCTCTGCAGCTTCTCTGTATACCCCATATTAAGCATGTGGATCATTCCTTAGCCGTTTTTTTTTCTTTATTCTACAATCCAGGTGTTCATGCTTTAAACACATTCCATCCATTTGAATGGGTAAAAGGAGGCATCTTTCTAAAAAAATAAAAAAATAAGTTTATTGTACCTATTTTGTATATGTGAGATGTTTAAATAAATTGTGAAAATAAAGCATGTCCAATGTTCCAAAACACGCCAGTCAATGAGTTAAGTTCATTGTTAAATATCTTTAAAAAAATTAATTAAACAAACAAACAAAAAAAAACATTAGTTACATTTGTATGTGCTGCATTGCCATATAATAGAGAAAAACGTCACTGTGGCACACATTAAATTTGAAGTTTGGTATTCAAGTGTAATTTCATGTAGATAAAGAAACTATTCTAACATACAATAGCTAAATAAGGTAATAAAATGACATGCTGTAAAGAAAAGGGAACTGTAAGTCCAAATACTCTAATTTTTAAGAAGAATGGCAATGGCATAGAAGTGTATCTTTTCTTGTGCTTACAGTTACTATACTTTATTACCTTATTTTGCCATTTGCTACTTGCTCTCAATGCTAACATACCAAAATGTGCTTTTCAGCACTGCAATATAAAATAAATCAATCATTCAATTAATAATTGGAGCTACCCCCCCCCCCCCCCCCCCCAATATATCATGCTCGTCAGTTGATTAATGAATTGAGAATTTCCTTTTTTTTTTTTTTTTTTTAAACTCAAAATCTTTATGTTTAAAAGACTTTGAATGCTGGTAAATAGTATTTTTTCATCAAGGTATTTAACTGACGTGAATGCATTCCCTTTTTACTGTTCAATACTTCATTTAAAATAAAAAAGACTCTAATTCTGTTCCATGTCGTTGATATAAGGAAATCTCGCTTTACATATGTTATATAAATACATGCACATACACACAAACTCTTACTGTATGTGTGGAGACCTATCTAAGAACCAGACTTTTCTCAGGTATTCTACACAAATGTATTATTTGTGCACCTACCCAAGTGAGACATACATCTTCAGATATCATGATATCCCCAAGCTCTTGGGCATGAGTTAGTTATGTATTTGAACATTTGCCCAATATATAAAAGTAGAGCAATCCTGAAACATACTCATGTAAAACACATGCAAAAAAACGCAAGACATCATATCATATTTTAATACTGAGATAAAAATATGGTTGGGTTTCAGATAAATCAAATAACCACTTTTGATAGTGATTTGTTAAAAAACAAAATCCTGGCCTTCTAACAGTCTAAAAATTTATGAATACCAACATTTGTCATCAAATCATCAAAACTTTACAAACTTGTCTCTTATGATACAGCTGTGTGAATATGGGACAGCCACAGATTGCAGAAATTAAGAGTGATGTCCACTACTGTTATCATGAGGAAATGAAGACATAAATAAAGAACTGGAGCACATGAATAACATCATGAATCAGGGGGTGCAGAGTCCTTTGACATATCAATGTGGATTAAGAAAGACTAAAGCTGTTGTTAGTAAGTAGGCTAACATACAAAAATGTAAGAAGAGTTTCAGGCTTTGTTATTGGATCAAGATGGCAGTTGCCAAGGATACTGATAATTCTAAAGGCAAGAACATTATTTGTCTGCAACAATGGACTTAAAAACCATAGTTTCCAAGGCAACTGCACTTAACTATGTAATTTCAGGACTACCCAGTTATGAGTGTGGAAATTCTAAGGTACAGTGTGTAATTAATATTGTGACAAGTCGAATCTATCTGCCATTAATGTTCACTGTGAATTAAAATCCTATTACCCTGCAATAATGCAACACAGTGCAGGATGGATAAGCACGTCATAAAGGCTCGATAGACACAGAAGTCTGTTGTCGAGTCAAATAACTGATTTGGTTGAACTCAAACAAAAACAATTTATTATTCAAATAGAGGAACCCAAATACCAAAATAGCTAGCCACAGTTTGCATAATATGAGAAAATAGTCTACCTTGCTAGTATAATATCCTTAACTTATGTCTTGGATTCTATCCAATTGATGCACCCTGTAGTTTAAATAAATATATATTGGAGTGGTATTTGATGGAACATATTTTTTTTACAATTACAATTGTAATGGTTAAAATGCACCTATGGCTCCCACATAACGCAAAACATATTGTACATGAGCTATGAATTACTTTTTACACAGTGGTCTGGGGACCCCTTGTGGACATAAATTTCCATGCACTTTGGTTGGTTTTATAGTATGTTTGTAATATTTTTTTAAACCATTGTGGCAAACTGGTGAGTGGATAAAGGTGAGTTAATCAGATTAATCACACAGACAATTGCTTTCAGGTGCAAGGGTGTTTTATTAATGAATGACAATGTCCAGAGCCCAAAGGCAAACACCAGTAAATAATAATGATGATGGAGTGATACAGTGGCGTGTATCACTCGTAATTGTAATCCCCGGGTTTGACCCGCAATCAAAAAGTCCAGGTTTTACACACACCAATACTAAACACAAACACAAGACAGTGAGTGAAATTAGGTGCTAGTGATGTGATTTACAGTACTCCATGAAATGCAGGGGTGAAAAGTGATGTCCGGGTTAATGCTGGCTTGCGCTACAGCTCCGGATCGTGTTAACTGGTAGTCTACAAAGGCAAACAAAAGTTACAGCCGACACTTAACAACACAAAACAAACATTTGTGGTTTTAAGTACAGCACGGTATTCCTTCAAGGTCAAATCCAACCATTTACAAAGGAACAGATTACTTTGGTACACCCCTATTTAATACCCTTCCTCATGACCCCTTGGTTAACGAGCGCATCCGCTTCTCCAATCCGCGGATGCCACACCGTTTCCCGTCCAGGTCATTGAGTTCAGGTACCGTAGCTCCATCCCTTTTCTAGCTGACCGACTTCCACCTACTCACGGGAATAAATTGTCATGCCTTTTAGTCCAGGGTATTCTGTTCCCTTTACCTAGTGCCCTCACAGTTCGGGAGGGGGATCTAACACCAAGCGTCATTCGATCTCTGTCACAACCATCCATAGTTTTTAACAGTTTATGGGCATGACCAACATATACTAATATTGTCAGAAGAACTGTTATTTTTTAACCTTAAAAAGCTAAGATGTATCTCTTAAACCCGGTTATACCCAATTATTGTATATAGAGAATATAAACCGTATTTATGTAAATGAGCCAGGTTGCTTGTACCAGATACACGAAAAGATCTGTCTGGTACCACATTTCATATTGCATATGAACATGCTGGCTTTTGAAGCTGGATTGTATAATATAGTACTGAGAGAGGCATTCTATTGCTGCTCTTAATTAGAACTACTTCCTGTATCTTGTATTTGATTTTACTCTTACAGGTATCCGTATTCACATTTATTATAATTGCTCTTATTTGAAATCATTCTCATCCATTTATCGTACTTCCTATGTGCTCATACTGGATTTTACTTGTATAAGCAAATATTTTTTACTATAAATGAACTGCTCTTAGTCGAACTCGTTCTTACTCGTAATTATTTACTGTATTCACTATTTTGCTCTTATTTGAATTTGATCTTTTTTGCTACTAATTTTATTGTACTTTACAACTGCTTTTATCTGTAATATAATACTCGGTAATGTGATATTATGTTACGTGATATTCTATAATGTGATATTTTGTAATGTGATACTTTGTACTGTGATATTTTGTAAGAATTGTAAGTTGCCCTGGATAAGAGCATCTGCTAAGAAATAAATAATAATAGTACTGTATTGTGTTATATGGGATACATCAACCACCATTACAGACAACTACTGATCAGTGCAGTGTGACTCCAATAATATACCACCCTAAAAGAGGCTACAGTGTGGAGTAGTGGTTAGGGCTCTGGACTCTTGACTGGAGGGTTGTGGGTTCAATCCCCAGTGGGGGACACTGCTGTTGTACCCTTGAGCAAGGTACTTTACCTAGATTGCTCCAGTAAAAACCCAACTGTATAAATGGGTAATTGTATGTAAAAATAATGTGATATCTGTATAATGTGAAATAATGTATAATGTGATATCTTGTAACAATTGTAAGTCGCCCTGGATAAGGGCGTCTGCTAAGAAATAAATAATAATAAATAATAATAATACACATTTCTACCATAGCCGGAAGTAACGGAAATGGAAAGGCCAAAGAAATCATTCACATAAATTGTTATTGGGTATAAAATGGGAAGTTCCTACGTGACAGAATTAAATACATTTTCAGAGCATTGCAACTTTGGTGATACTGATGTTATGGGAGATGTATTAAAAAAAACTGTTAATAAAAATGATGCGTTATTTTAGAAAGTAAAGCACTATAATGGAGCTTGACACTGGATCAGCATTATCCCTCATTCCCCACAGCGACTAAGTGCAATTATTGAATCTTGCAAAGTTACAGAGCATCTGTACTTCTTAAAACATCCAAAGAAGTGAAGAGTACTCTGGTAGACATGTTAAAGGTTACTTTAACTCAATGCCCTGTGACCTCCAGGAGCCTGTAGATTGCTGACGCATGAAGAGCTCCAGGGTGTAAACAGGCAATTGGCTGGTCATGGACTCAGGAGGGCACCCTTCACCTTCATTATTCCTCAGCTGTTTTGGCGATTTCTGCAGCGAGCGAAAATAATTAGATTTTCTAAACCGAGGAGAAAAAAGGGGTAAAATAATTAACCTACACACTTAGAAAAAAAGGTTCTTTCTAGAACCATTAAAGGTTCTTTGCACCGATGTTATAGGGGAACCTTTTTTGGTTCTTTAAAGAAAAAAAAGGCTCTATCT
The DNA here is from genome assembly GCF_902713425.1 of Acipenser ruthenus. Taxonomy (NCBI): domain Eukaryota; kingdom Metazoa; phylum Chordata; class Actinopteri; order Acipenseriformes; family Acipenseridae; genus Acipenser; species Acipenser ruthenus. Next base: position 12,238,601 of record NC_081192.1, on the reverse strand, counting down.
AGAACCATTAAAGGTTCTTGCATTGCTGTAGAAGGGAACCTTTATTGGTTCTTCAAAAAACCTTTTTAAATGGTTCCTTAAAGAACCTTTTTAGGTTCTCCCCCCCCCCAAAAGATTCTTTCAAACCATTTCCTTACCCATGCATATTTTGTCTGCAATACAGACCCTCCCATCTTGATTTTTATTATATTGCTCCTACTACAAAATCATTGTGTGAAATTAAAGATTAATGTAATGTATTTTTGTTACTGTAACATTTAACTTTGTAGATAGACCATTCCCTTTTACAATTCTTCTCTGTAAGTAAGCTATAGAAATATCTTCATTATTAGTTAAAGCAGTAATAAACAGAACACACAAATTACTAACTACTTCTGTGTAAGGTGAATTAAAATTTTAAAAAATGCAGCAAAACTTTTTTTTTTTCTCTAATTGGAGAAAAGCAGCTCCATTTATTAAATACAAACATAAAATATGTACATAATTAAATTGAAATTAAGTAAATTAATTAATTAAAATGAAAGGGTTAGAGACTTCCTTCACATTTTCTCCAGTAAACTCCAGTAGAAACAAACTTAAAACACTAAACATTTCTGCAGCACTTTCAGAACAGAACCTTAATGATCACTTTATGTGTTTATTTTCTAAACACAGGCCGAAACAGCATTATATAGTATTTTAAGACAAATTGGCACTGTCTTTGAAGTATTAAGTTTGAAGACAAATGCCTCCAAAAAGCTCATTGTCTTCCTCGTCTGCTTTGGATATTCAATACCAAATATATAATATAAAGAAAAAACAGACAGCCCCCAAAGCAAGAGACGCATCCAGATTCAAATCATCAGTTAGCATGGACTGGCCATCCATTACGACGGTCACTCTCTCGTATGACATAGGAGTTCCCTCTGTACAGTCATGTAAAACAAATCACAGGGGTTGGGAGGGCTGGGACCTGAAATATATATTTTTTTAAATTCAGAAACCCATACATGTCAAAAAAAATAAAATAAAATACAGTACAAAACAACAACAAAAAAACATTATGGACTTGGAGGTCATTCAAAATGTTTCTGATAGGATAATTGCACTGGCTTAATATACATAAGAGCTATTACAAATGCACATGGGGTGGAAGGAAAGGCCACTTATGTTTTCATAATATCAGAAAAAATATTCTGAAACATTTACAAACTTTTGTTTTGATCAAGTAGTAATATATAGTACATGCAAAAGGTATACAAAATGTAAATATATCTGTTAGTTGCAATGTTTCTTTTACATTCTCTTACATTCAGCCTACAAGCAGTTAAAGATGGAAACAACCGATCAATCAAAATGTACCTGATCTATCACAAATAAAGTTAACGAATCTTCTTTTAACAGGGATGGTAGAAGTAATATTGCTGCAGTCAACTCCAAACCTAGAAAAAAACCCCAAAAAAAACATAATAACTGATAGGTTGTTATTTGACATCAGTACCAGTATCCAGAGAAATCGCATTCCAAAAAGATCCAGGTGTCAGCTGCTTTAAAAAATACCTGTATATAATATATATATATACACACACACAATAAATCTATTTACCTGAATAATTATTTTGATAGCTATCAATATTAAAATCAAAAAAAAGAAAATGTAATGTCAACCTCAATGTTTTCCAGAACTGAATCAAAACTCAAACCAAAGCTTGTTACCTTTCTTCTCTAGGTCATTCAAGCAGCAGTTTATTTATTTTTTTACACACATCTGTTTTAATTGAGTCTTCGGGGCTAGTGCTATTAATTGGGAAGCCATCTTGCCAAGATTTGTCACCACCATCTTGTCTGCATCAATGCCTTATAACAACAACTTCTCAGTCAGCAACTGCATAATATAAACAGGATATAAAATATTTAAACTCTTTAAAAACAAAGCCTCCAAGGCTGATCACGGTTATATATTATTATTGCAGACACCTTTATCCAAGACGACAAATAAATAAGTTGCCAAAGGTTAAATTATTGATTACCTGCATATTAACAGAGTCTTCCCTCATCAACTCCTTAACAGCAGTAAGCAGCTGTATGATTTTTTTTTTGAGAATTCATTCAGTTCCTTCTTTCCAGTTCTTAAAATGAAGTCATATATCACCTGAAAGAAGTATGCACAAAATGAAGATGGATAACTCATGCTATTGTTTCTATGTCAGTTTATCACACTGCTTTTAACCACCCATTGCTGCAATAGGTTTTCTTATTTGTGTGCAATACTTACATACTTTCCCTGTTCAGAACAAGGACACTTGTCCATGACTGTTTTCATGTCTCCACCAGGACTGTGGACAACCACATTCGACATCCTTCGTGTGTCTCTTTTAAAAGCATTTTTATATGATTTTCATTGGGCTGTGGTTTTGCCCATTCCTTGGATAGCTCAGACACATTTCTCTCATAGACATCACTGTTTATCACTATTTGAGCAGTGATCCATTGCAACAGTGAAACTGTTTTTTTAGTGCTGTTACACCTCCAAAGTCTTTTCTCACTCCATCTCAAATGCGAGCACTGTAGGATTTGCAGAAGACAGACTGTGAAATACATTAAAACACTGTGAGAGAAGAGCAGGGGGCTGGAGTGTCTGTGAGTTTGCCAGAGAGAATGACTGCAGGTACACAGAAAACATTAATAATATACCAGACAATAGTGTGAGAGTAACTTTAAAAATGCACTAAAAATCATTTAAATTGGAAAATTCCTCTATATCAAAATAACTCAGGCCAAATGTTCAGAGACATACCCAGGGTTCATTTCCTTCCTGCTTGATTGTGGGATAGGTCTGGTAAAATTTGTGTCCCATGCTGCGGTATTCTGCACTTTGGCCAATGTGTGGAAATAGGCCCAGGTAGTAGTGTGCACTTTCCTCAATCATTTTTGACCATACCATGACAGATTCATTTTCCTTCAGATGTCTTTTTACATACTCGCTTAATGGAGGCAGTGGAACATTCATATCTATGCTTTGGCCTGTGAATAAAATAAAGTAAAAAAATCACAACAATAAAAGAATGAAACTGTTTAGATGACTCCCATCCATCCATCCATTATCATAACAGCTTATTCCTTTAGAGGGTCACAGTGAGCCGGCGCCTAACCCGGCAGACACAGGGCAATGCAAGGCAGGACTACACCCTGACAGGACGCCATCGCAGGGCACCACACACACACACACACTGAGACACACACACACACACACACACACACACACACACACACACACAGAGCAATTTAAACAGCAGGTCTTTGGACTGTGGGAGGAAACCGGAGTACCTGGAGAAAACCCACAATGCAAACACATTGGGGAAAACATAAACTCCTAGATGACTCCCGTACACATACAAAAAAATACAATGATCACCACAGTTCAAGACATAATAATAATAATAAAAATAAATAGTTTTAAAAAAAATAGCTTATTACTAGTCATGCCTATTATTTTAAAGCTTTTAAAACTACCAATTATGAATCAATTGTTCACGCTGGGCAAACGATACAGTGAACTACAATCTCGCTGTTGAGAAGTTAAGTTCGTAACAACAGTGAAAATCCATTGCTCAGTATAAACCAGCGATTGATTATGAAATGTAATGTTAAAATGCAGTCTGACAGGAAATAGGCCACGCCCACAATGCCTTAGTTGAGGCTTCAGGGCTGTGGGCTGAAGCCAGAGAGAGCGGTGATGACTGAAGCTATGAAAACAGTCCGTATAACGCTATAGCTTGAGGTTCGCGTCTTTTTTCTTTCAATATGATACATTTGAACATTAAACTTGAATTGGTGTGTATGCATGTACTTAAAAAAGATAAATAACTTACATTTTAATTGAATAATAAAATGAAAACGGGGGGGGGGGGATTATGTCATAGCATTAACTCTAGGTTTTTATTTTTCACGCAATAACACAACACGTATGAAAATACAATAATCTCTTACAGGCACAGCGATGCTGATGGGAAAAAAAAACAGGACAAATCTCTTTCAACAAAGGAAACAATTTGCGTAAATAACTTACCCTCAAGGCCTATTGTATTTCTTGTGCGGGTAACAACCAAAACAAGCTCAACTCTGCCAAAAAATAAATAAATAGCACCTTAAATTATACTTTTTATACCTTACTTTTTACATATAAAATTATATTACATATAATAAAATGTATTGAACATTATCTTAAAAAGTCTCAGAACTCTCCCCAGTCGCTGCACTCATTAGAAGAACATGCAAGTTGGTTGTGCATTTTAGCCTGCTAAAGAGCCATTTGATAAGGTATGAGGTTCATCACACACAAAAGGTTATTTAAAGAACCTTGACAACATCGAAAGAACCATTTAAAAACCTTTTTTTTTATGTGGGTGTAGATGATTTTTTTTTTGTGGCTGCTGGAACAAGACGGCAAAAAAAGTGCTTCTTTCTAGGATGAGACGTATTAACTACAAGAAGTACAGGAGTGACCTGTCGAGCAACATCAGCAATGGTGCCATATTTTGTAGGACACAAATACACTTTGGTTTCAATTCAGGTATTTGCCGACTATGTTACCGATGTTAGTTAAATCATTGTTCCAGGGAATATATTTGGAATAATGTTGATAAAGTTACATATATTGAAATGCAAATGCCTAAAAATGCACTTCTGTTTATTTTACATATATTCAAGCAATAAATGCAATTGTAAATTGAGTGTGGTTCAGATTTGTATCCACTCTGATAACGCTTGATGCATGTTGTAGACACTGCTTTTTTCAAAACTTAAAATGTATTTGACAAAACATATTTCTATAAATATATTTTCTGTTTAAAAAAAAAAATAGAGAGTTGAATAAAACATTTTTCATTGCATGTTTACAAAAAAAAATGAAACAAATAGCTATAACAATGCAGTAAAACCTGCCAACAGCTGTTTAACTAGTTTAACAATGACTGCATATCTGTACCTGTCAGTGGAGACTCCTTAGAGGAGGCAAGGGAGGCAGAGCCTCCTCAACTTTTCAAAGGAAAAAAAAAATAACTTTCAATAAAATAAAATACAATTATTGGCTAAAATTTAAGAAAAAAACATAATTTAACCTAAACTCTAGATTCAACATTCCTAAATGAACAGCAGTGTTGGCTGATGAGAGACACATGCTTACAGTACTAGCAGTGGCAGATGGTGTTCTGGTCCAGGAGGTAGAGTCCTGCGCGGGTCCAATTGCTGCCACACCAATTGCTGCCACACCGTTTTCTTACCCGTGACCCGACCTGACTCGCTTTAATAAGACCTGCAACCTGACCCAAACCCACAAGTGTTTGTCCTTTACCTACTCACGCTCTCACATTCACACACATATCTCTACCATTCTCCACAGATTGGGTTTACACAAGGCTATACAGCATGGTAGCTTTCTCTAGTGGTCTGCATATATTTTAACATTGTAACATATCAACTATTGCTACTTTACTATAAAATACCTATACTATAAAATACCTAGTCTATTCCTTTCGTGCCACCAGGTGAAAGGGAGCTACACCTGTGCTTTCGCAGAGATGATGTACCAGTTCATTATTTTCATTCGCTATGATTCCAAAATAATTCCACACTTCTGATTTACCTCTCAAACTACACAAAATCTTTTGTTTCACTTCATACACAAACATTTTTAATATCACCAAGCAGACGTGATAAAAAAATATCTTGCCAAGTATCAAACAAGCCAGAACAACACTGCCTAGTCAGCTGACTCCTCCCTGATCGCCTCCTGCTTTAGTGTAGGAAATACTGGTACATTCACCTTATAATACGTTTGGGAAAGCGTTTGGGAAAGACTAGTACACTGAAAGGACAGAAAACGTTTTTGGTGATTCAAATTCAGACCTGATGCAGGACTATACCTGGAGGAGTGTTTTTATTTTTTTATTTTTTTTTATTTTTACAAAGGGAGGCAAGCCTCCCTTCGCCCATTAAACACAGTATTAGCTGTGGCAGATCGCGTGATTTGTTTCGTTTTGCATTGCATCAGTGGTCAGAAACACACTCTATGTTGTTAATTGTTTTATTTTGGTGCTTGTCTTGTGAAGGGGTAAAATTTGAAATGCAGTTCATTGGCTGAATAAGTTTATACTGAAAAACTCTGAAGGGAAGCCATAACTAAAAATTGAAATTGGTAAGAACAGGTCATTTCATTTGGCAGTAGAGCATTACCTTTGAGATTACATATTTGAAGGGAAGATGTGAAACTTTAATTGACACACATACCAGAGTATAGGGCAAAGATTCTTGGCTAAAACAAAAAAGTTGCTGGTTGTTGCTATGGTAACTTGATCACTGATGAAAAATGCTCAGGAGCGCTCTGAGCCGCTCACTTACTTAACGCGTGCGTGGAAAAAATGGTGCCCCCTTGTTTACAGAGTGCAAATGCACACCAGAGTGACACAAACCTATTTATCATGCAGGTGAGAGAGACACACACTAACAGTATAAGTTTGGTATTTTTGGCAAGCTCCTGCTTAATTTACAGAAGGGACACGAAATATTCCAGTGACTGCAAAAAACTGTGGCCCTGGAAAAAATGGTGCCCCCTTGTTTATTGAGTGCAAATGCACAGCAGTGACAAAATATGTTGAGTATGCATTCAGATGGCAAATAAAAAATAATTATAATCTCCTTTGAAGTTCAACATTTCTTGTATTGGTTTATATGTGTGTGTGTGTGTGTGTGTGTGTGTGTGTGTGTGTGTGTGTGTGTGTGTGTGTGTGTGTGTGTGTGTGTGTGTGTGTGTGTCAGTTGTGAAAATCTGTCAGGAATTAAATTGCTTACAAATAAATAAGTAAATAAACATTTAGAAGATTGTACTGCATTTAACTGAATTATAAAATAACTGGATTAATTTACACGTAGTAGATTACCTCTGTAGTAATAATAATAAATAAATATAAACGAGAGTGTTTCAATGTGTTTATTGTGCTCTGTGAAACATACTGCTACAATTCGTCCCAAGTCTTCATTTAATTACCGTTGCGTGTTGTTGTTGTTGTTTTCTTCTTTTTCTTATTAATTTTCTAGCAGACGCCCTCACTCAGGGCGACTTACAGTTGTCACAAAATATACATATTTCACAATGCAGTAAGAGCAGATAAAATATACAATAACTTCAGAGCAACTTTTACTAAAATATATACATGTACAGTTCGATAATCACAATAGTAAGAGTACATACAATACTTCCGTCCTAATAAGAGTACGTAACTAGCTCATTTATACACATTTGAAGAAACACAATATATAGTTGCTGTTGTTGTTGTTACTGTATTTAAACAATCTATTCTGAATGTAGACTCGCCGAAATCACAAGCTTATACAAACATTTTCCGTCCAGAAGCAATAAACTCGCTCCCGTTTGCAGCAGACCGCACGTTCACTTTGCAGCAGGCGCTGCTCTACCTAGTGGATTACAATGACAGGTTACGCGCTTTGCGTTGTGAGCGAGGAATCACACGCTCCCGTTGGCAGATCGCAAGGTTTGTTGCAAGCGCATGCGCACATCCACCGGGGACACATGAATCCTAGGGGGCACTGAATTCGTCGTAATACCGGTATTAAACACAGCCAGATATGAGGTTCCGTCCAAACAGAGCGCCGAACTCAGCGAGGTACAGCAGGGGACAGTAACTTCACACGGGACTATTTTATCTACCATCACCTAAGAAACACAAACAAGCAAATAATTATTATTCGCCATTTTTAAAAGTGATTTAAATCTGCTCAGTGTGCTTTCTGAGCGGCTCACTTACTTAACGCGCCCACTGTGTTTTTTTCACTGTAAGCAAAGTTACCTCATACAATAACAGCCTTTCAGAATGTCAACAATGACTTTTACAACTGGAAAATCCTGTTGTAGTTATTTTTTATTACCAGAATGACTGATGACTAGTACAGAGAAAAAAAAGAAAAAAATGTTTTGTTGGAGTGGAAAAAGAAAAAAAGAAAGTGTTTTTTTAAACTTATACAACCCGTTTTTAAAGTTAACAATACTATTTTTTTCAATACAATTCAATAAAGAATGACTCTTACTCCAATGCATACGAACTCAAACCGAATTGAAAAAAATTGAAGCCTGTAATAAAGTATGTAGATTTACACTTTTGTGTTGTTCGCTGCGCCTGCGGTGTACATAAGTTCAATTAAATCAACTTAATTACATCTTTTTAAACGGTAAAAACTGAAATCAGAAAATAATAAAACGGATTTCATAGGGCCCTAATTTATTTATATGAACCTGTTGTACTTTAACTCGCTGTCAATGTTAATTTGTGATATTAAAGCTGAAAATCTGTAATTTCTATAATGTTAATAATACTGAATATTGAAAAAAAATAAAAAAATAAAACGACTTTGTTTAAATGTTCAATATTATTGCAAATGTTATCCCTTTACATGAAACTACTGATGACCTTAGAATGATATGGGTAAGGAAACAAAATAGATCCATTGCACATTATGTGAAAATAAGTTTTAAAATCCCCCCACTCAGAGGTCACTAGCCGCCACTGATACCTGTAGACACTGGGTGAGTTCACGGAGATCATTCTGCGCAGGTTCTGTGCAGAATCTAACCAATTCTTAGAAGAGATAATTGGCTAAATTGGGCAGGTTCTGCAGAATCTGCGCAGAATGATCTCTGTGAACACACGCTATGAATCACCTGTCCTCTTCAACTTATTTGAAAGACAAATAAGAAACTAGACGCTTATATGCTTCAGACAGCCCACAGACAAGTTAAAGTGCAGTGTTGGAAGGGTGTTTTTGTTTGACTTTTGGACGTTTGTAATTTAACGTTTGTAATTTAACTGTTACCAAGTTTCTTGAAACATGAAAGCCTGAATAGAACGTATACCTTTTTCGTTGTTTTAGTTTAAATAAACTGTTGTAAATGCAATATGAGCGATCCTAAAGTAACTTTAGAGAACTCGTGTGAGGCAGCCCCTGCACTAGGAGCAGCACCGGAAAGCAATGAAGGTGAAACGACCAAATCAACTGCAGAAAGTGCAGCGGGCTTCTACGCGCATATCTCCCGGCTGAGCACTACCGCTGCGTCTCGTCTGTCTGATTGTTGTCATGGAGGATCCAAGATGGCGGTCCTGGCCTATAGCCGAGGCAAACGAGAGATAAACCAGTATTTTAACATAGAAAATGCCAAATTGCTCGCTCTAGTGGCTGTCTTTCTGCTCCTCATATTTCACTCAGTATACCGGAATTATGGAGGTAAGTGGAGGGAAAAATGGGGAGGATATGTTTGATGCCCAGTATTATTATGTCGTCAGCATGCTTCTGGTCCGTGTAAACAAAGTTAATTGCGTGTATTACGAGTACAGTTTTTTTTAGGAAGAAGCTACAGAAAAGCGATAGGCAACGAGGCCTTGTGAACTGCATTACATTATATATATATATATATATATATATATATATATATATATATATATATATATGCTAGCATAATGTTTACTCAAGATGTAAGCAAGTTTAACCCATGCATACGGTTTCCCGAATCCCGTGTCCCCAGTATATCTGACACAATGGCAAATAGGCTACGCTATGAAACATCCGAAATTAAACGCTTTGTTTCATAAGATTGAACTGTAGTCTCCTAAAGCACATCAGAGCAGACAGTTGTCTAGCAGTGCACAGTTTTTAATTTGGGTGTGTTCACATTATTTTCTTATTTTGATGTGCAAAGTTCTGTGGCTTAAATCTTTGGACCGGTGCAGATGCCATACACAAGCATTTGTGTTGTTTTTGCAAGCGGTCCTATGGTTTTATATAAAGATACATACACACTAAAACACAAATAATAATGTTCAGTTTGTGAGAACAAATGCACACAGTCAAGCAATGCAGCACTTGCAAGAGAAGGTTTGTAATGTCTCATATGTCATTCATTCCACGTCCTAAAAAATTCTGTTCCTGTAGCCTTACTCGTTTGTATGTCTGTGCACACAGAACCAAAGATACATGAATGCCTTACTACAATTAGTGCCAGTTCAACCGCTCGTTCCAAAAAACTAAACGCAGGAATGGTTTGTCATTTACAAGGTATATTGTACCTTATTAAACAAAAGAGAGAAAAAATGGCCAGAGCACAATTAACCCTTTAGCATCTGGGCGGCACATAATGAAACCCCACATTCCTGGGGTGTAGTCCCGGGAGGGAGGGCAGCACGGCAGCACGGCCCCCCACTTCTTGGGCAGGGAGAGCACCGCTTCTGTACTTCACATGTAGAATATTTAGCTGTTTTGCTCCTGTTGTTAATATATATGGAGAGATACTTGTGTATAACCCATACAGATAAGCAAAGAATGCAATAACCGTAAGAAACCCTAAAGAGATAAATAATGAAAACAGTTTGAATATAGCATGCCTGGTCTGGAACAAGAGGTGTGAATAATGTAGAGGCGAAGGGAACCTGTATCAACGCTGTGCTGAGGTGTCAGCGTTTTACAATTAAGATGTAATAATTGGAACCGTTCTTATTTTTAGACCCATATATCAGAAATCAAGTAGATAACATATGTTAAACATTTATTTAAAAGACAAAACTCAATAGCAACAAACAAATAAAGGATACCTGTGGCCTTACACATCTTTTTTTTGCAAACGGATGCATTTCTGGACCAAACCATTCAGATATGAGAAGGAGGAGTGTTATGCATAGGAATAATAATAATAATAATAATAATAATAATGACAGTTTTAATCATGTGTGAATTAGTATTTGAAACTGGTTGTGAAAATATGTACAGTATTTATTTATGTATCTTATGTAAGTAGCAGTAAGTCTAGTTGCCTTACATTAATACCTCAATACCTGATTGTCTGAATTTGTAATCAATTGGTACACTTGTTAGCCCTTTCAAATACCCTTTAATACTACTAGTTATAAACTGCGGTTCTGTTGAGTGTATGGGGAAATGGGGACTGCAGGCGGCGTGGTAGGGTTGAGAGAGCGGGGGGCAGGGGGGTAGTTAAATAGAGACCCCTCACTTCTAAATATAATACTACACCACTGCCAGCTTCAACAGCTCTTACCAAAAAAACTAAACGGTCTTCTGTCACATTTCAAATCCACATTTTTTCAATGAAATAAGTTTCAGCACGTGATGTTGCTGGGAAGGAAGGTCAGAAATATATTATAGAATGGAAGCGCAGACTGGCAGCGTGTGTTATATGAAGTAGGAGAGTGTTTAGTGAGCTTGTGTTTAGTAGTTGAATATATGTCCCATGTCTGGTGCTTTGTTCTCATTTGCAAGCAATCAAGTTGAGCCTGGGGAGGAACAGCATATCGGAGGGCTGCCTTTTCAAAGGTGGTAAATAGAGTTAATAAACCAGCATTTTAGAGTCCCATTGCAGTTTGCTTTCTATGTAGTTTAAAAAGTTCCCGTTGAAAGTTTTATTTATTTTTGAAGTTTGAAAAAAGTTTCATGAAATAAAAAATCATTAAGTTAATACTTGTTTAAGTGTGAAAAAACGTATTTAGTGTGTAACGTGACACGCATTGCAAAACTTTCAAGGAAATGCGGGTGGGTATCTAGATATGTTAATTTAATCAAAGGAACGTATAAGGTTTCTGAAATGTGTTAATACAATAGCATCGAGGACTACCTATTGTAAACAGATTTTTATCAAAACGTTTAGTTTGCCAGTTTAGTCCAATGACCTGTAGGCCTATTGCTTGTTTTTTTCTTGTTGGAGAACACGTTTTGTCAGCATGTTAACAAAACTGATGTGTTGTACTCAGTGCTGTTGTACACACAATGTGTAAATGGTGGAGAATAATAAGCCAAATGGCAAATAATAAATCGAATATTATTATAAATAAGTTTGTGCAAAATAACTATTGATGGAGTAGTCACATGTTTTAATTACAATTGGAAAACACGAAAACGATTTTAAATGTTACTGGAAGAAATCAACATCCTTATGGGGGGTGTCGTGGAAATTCTAATAAAGGAAGCGAGACTGCGAATTCCAAACACACAGGCCTTTATTTCTTAAGTTTGCAAACTGAGAACACTCTCAGCACACAGGGTGCTAGATAATCATCGAGCAGTGTTCCAACATACAGAGTTGGATCAGTTTCTTATATACCTTAAAATTGTCAGCAAGGCAGAGGGTTAGCCAATGATGATTCAGGTATTAGCATATAAGAGAAAACTTATAACTATGCATACTTGGCATAAAACTAAGCAAGCAGATAAAAAGGATGGGTGGTTTGGGTATACGTGCAAAAAGACACGTCTGGCTCATCCTTTTTTCTCACAGCCGCAGCTGCAGTGTAGGCATCTTGCGGTTCCTTATCTTTAGCAAGGCATGCAAGGTTATGGGAGAACAAAATGCCAGTACATTATGTCGAGTCAGTTCTATTTTCTGTAACATTTCTATAACATTCCCTCCCTTTTGAGACTTTGTCTCAACCTTATTCAGAAAATGGATTCAAACACACACACAATAGTACAAGTTAAAGCGAGATTTACAAAGTTTAACATGTAGTGTAATATGAACAAAGTGACGACCCAACGTATCCCGCTTGCAGATTTTCCCCACTATCTTAACTCATCAGGTCATCTGCCATTTTGTTGAAAGGGTCATCATTTGAATCATTACACTGGTCATCATTAGTAAGCAGGGGCATGTTTAAAACAGTGTCAACAGTTTTAGTACATAACTTTTTCACACAAGTTATGATAAGCAAAAACAACAACAATATCACTACATCATATATAAACCAGTGTCAGTAATGTTCAAAGTGTTCCGTACAGTATGGTTGAGCATTTCCCACCAACCATTGTCCGCATGTTTTCAATCATGTTCTACACTCCATGTGTGCAATGTTGTTTTTGTTCTGAGTTCTGTGCGATTTTCAGCGTAGCTGTGGTTTGTAGTATCTGGCTCTTTTTTATTATCTTTTAGTTCAGTTAAGAGCCAGATGAGAAACACAGTTAATATGCTGCCAAGAAAAATAAGTCAGGACTCTGGGGGTCCAAAGCTGACTGTCCCCAAGGCCATCCGAGCCGTCTACGTTGTTCCAGGGGGCGATACATCTTCCTTCGGGCTATAGGGCACTTTTCCGCAATGGCTTGCGTGGATACAGGTTGATCGTTCAGCGACTTTCACCGCTGTCTGCGTTGTCAGGAGCACCTGGAACGGACCTGTCCAGCGTTGTTGATGCCAATGCTTCCGGAGGTCTTTGATGATCACCCAGTCCCCTGGCAGGAGCTTGTGGAGCCTTCGGTTCCTTCGGTTCGGTTAGAGCAGCTTTTACCCTGGAGCTATCTCGGCAGGTCCCACACTGTGTTGTAAGTCAGCTACATCCTGTAAAGAAAATACATATTCAGTTAAGGCAGGTAATGACACCATTTGGAGCACAGGGGCCTGAGTTGATGCGGCCACTGCTTTAGCAGCAGCATCTGCAACAGTATTCCCTTGAGAGACAGAATCAGAAGCGTTAGTGTGTGCCTGGCATTTACATACAGCAGCGTTCAATAGGGGCACATCAGTAAGATTGGGTCGTGGCTTGCAGACCTGTTCTACTAAGGTGGTGCAATCGTGAGGCTCTCCATCGTGAGGCTCTCGGCTTCTGTAGGAAGAAGTGTAGAAGGGTTAAGCACAGTACAGCGTTTTACCACAACATGTGACATGGTCATTAATACATTCTGGTAATGTAATAGATGAGCTGGAGTCAGATGTGCTGTCTTGGCCTGTGAAATGAGAGCATGTACTGCATGAGGAACATGTACAGTTAGAGGGCACATTGCAACTAGGTCAGCACTAGCCAGCACAGCTTCAGTGGCGGCGGCCACCGCTCTCAAGCAACAGACTAGCCCTCAGGCTACGTTACCAAGGCGCTTAGAGTAAAAAGCCACAGGACGTTGTTTTCCCCCATGCTCTTGTGTCAGTACTGCTGACATGAATCCTCCCTTTTTACAAACAAACAGGTTAAAAGGTTTAGAGTGATCGGGTAACCCAAGACAGGGCGGAGAGGACAAGAGTTGTTTAAGTTTTTTGAGGGCAGTTAGTCCGTCAGGAGTCCAGTCAATTGTGTCTTTCATAGTCATCTTATGGCCATGTATCAAGTCAGCTAGGGGCTGAGTTACTGCAGCATAATCTGGAATCCAAGCTCTACAGTAGCCAGCCATACCTAGCAACGTCATCATGTGTTTTATTTTTTTTTATTTTTTTTTGTGGCAGGCTGGGGCAGTGTCAGAATTGCAGTGACATGCTCCAGGCCCAATTTCCTGCCTTCCGGTGTAATATCGTGTCCCAAGTATTTTATAGATGGTGACACGAGCTGCAGCTTTTTTTTTTATACCTTATGGCCATTACAAGCTAGGTACTCTAAAAGAGCTCTTGCATCAGTTTCGCATGCGTGCTGAGTTTTAGAACACAAAAGCAAATCATCCACATACTGTATGAGTTTGCTTCCACCAGGGGGAACAGCTGACAAAACAGTAACTGGGTTTGGCACAATAGGGGCCCTTGCATGTATCGCGTCATTTACTAACCTGAGGTCTGGACAAATCGCCATTCTCCCGAGGCTTTGCGGACCGGGAGAATCGGGGTGTTGCAAGGCGAGTCTGGGCAGGGCACGATAGCTCCTCTAGAGACCAAAGATGCATGCACAGGAGCAATGCCTTCCTGTGCTTCCTTGCTGAGAGGATACTGGGCACGGCTAGGCCGGTGTGTGCTTTTTGGTGTGACTGTTAGGGGCTCTGCCCCTTTCATAAGGCCAATATCATACTTATCTTTTGCCCATAGAGAATCGGGGAGGCCGATCAGCAAGGGTGAAAACGTGCCTCCCAGTGCTTCCTCAGGGGGCGCATCTCGGTTCTCTGCCCCATGGATTCCCCGTTGGACAGGCGTGACCCAAAAGAAAGGAGCGCAAACAGCGCGAGCACTGGGGGAGAATTTGAACCCGTCTTCACTTTGCCAGTCAGTCACCTGCAACACAGACTTAAGCCAGACACCAGTATCTTTCCACTCTACATCATCGGTTTTTGCTATGCTTATATGTGGCACAGAGTCAGTTGTGTGGTAAAATAAAAACTGACCGCTATTTAGTTTAATGGCTGCAACACAAAAGCGTAAACCTATATACAAGGCGCTGCACGTAATTGTTTCGTTAGATGGAGGTTGTGCTAACCACTTTCTCTCAAATTCATAATCTCTTGATAAAGGTGAGTACAGGGCAGTGCAATGTAAGGCATAAGGTGATATAAACCCAGTTTCATGACCCCAATGTTGTCGAGCCAATTTAAATAATTCCTCAATTTATTCACCTCCGTTTTGTATATCCCACGAATAGAACCAACTACGGGTCTCAATCATTTGGGCCATCATCAAGGGACACGAGATGGTAACTCCGCTTTATTCACATTTAATTTCACAATTGAATTTACATAGTAGATCTCGTCCCGCTAGGTTGCAAGGGCAGCATTCTGAGAAAATAAACCGATGCATAAACGTTTTCCCTTCATATGTACGGGTAAAGGCATCATAATTTTCTCCCTCAATACTACTCCCGAGGCTCCCACTGTTTTTACTGATTCATTTGATATCATTGGGTTATGCATAGTTCTAGCATTTATGACAAACATTGCAGCACCAGTATCAATTAAGAATTCAAATGACTCACCATTCACGAAGAGATCAACGGTGGGGGCTTCTTGTGGTTTAGAAAAAGTTAGCACGTACTGCTTGTTCGCTGTTTTGGTGCCAGCTGTCCCTGCCTCGTTTCATTCTGGTTTCGGTTTGTATAGTGTTACTTGCGGTGGGGGAGCGCTCTGCCAGTTACTCCCGTTGGTTTGTTGTTGTTGCTGCTGCTGTCTCCGACACTCTCTAGCAAAATGTCCTTCCTGGCCATAATTATAGCAACTAGTGTCTTTATCCTGGTTGTGGAAGTTTCTGTTGCCACCGCCTCCGCTTCCCCCTACCCCCCGTCCCACGTCCGCCCCGTCCGCGTTGGTATCCGCCTCGGGTTGGTCCTTTGCCCTGATAATAAGCCAGCTGAGCTGCTTGCAGTTTAACTCCTTTTTCAGCTTTTGTCTTTTGATTGCTCTCTTGCTTCTGTTGTTGTCTTTCAGCGTGCTTGCAATGTAATGAGGGGAGCCGTCTCCCATCCAATGCATGTCATCCGTACCTGTTTATTGAGGGCAGGTACGAGTCCGTTTATTATGGCTGCTTTTAAAAGACTGTTGTATTCATCGGTGCCTGGTCGGAGTCCGCTGTGTTTGCGAAAGCACGTCTCCAATCTTTGTCTATATTCCTCTAGAGACTCTTTGGAGTGCTGTGTGCTCTATGTATAGCATCCCAATCGGTTTTAGTAGGGTATTGTCATTTCAATCTGTCCAGCAACTGTTCAAACTGCGGTTGATATTCTCCATCCCCTGCCGGTTTCCACGTCAGATTTTTGTCAAAAGTATCTTCGATGTCCTCCCAGCGAAGCTTTAATTTGCATCGCATAATGTGCCCTATTTCAGCGGCAGAGGGTTTGTATTGACGCACAAGACGGGTCATCTGCTCGCTGAACTGAACTGCATCCTTAGTTGGGTCGGGCAAGTCTTTAGCAATGTCTTTAATCTCATCTTGTCTCCAGGTGCGCTGAATCAGGACCTCTGGCAGCCAGTACGCTGTCAGGGGGGCCATGATAATGGCGTTGTTCAGATTGCCTTTTGGTCCCAACCGTGTAGTGAGCGTGCTGGAAGATCCTGATGTCTCAGGGGATTCTGGCGATGATAAGAAGCTCAGTCCAGGGGGCGACCAAGGGGACCAAGTCCACCGGGAACCGCCTTGGAAACCTGTCGGGTTGCTTGGGGTGGATATCAGAGGCGGAGGTGCGGGCAGCGGACTCTCTGCTGTGGGCGGAGGCTGTTGATGGACCTGGACGGGCCGGTCGGGCCGAGGAGCAGGAGCAGGGGCTGTGGAAACAGGAACACAATACGGGGGGGGGAGCAGTCCCTTTCCTCATCGTAATCTCTGTTTCTCTGTCTTTTTTTTCTTTTTTTCACTTCCTCAGTACTATCTTTCTGACTTGCTTTTACCATTATGCTTTTAGCTGTTTGTCTTTCTGCTTCTCGTTCTCATTTCCTATAACCATCCCAGTCTTTTTCTCTTTCTTTGTCTTCTCAAACTCTAACTTTTCTCTACATTCTTGTAACTTCCTTTCACTCTGGGTTGCTTTTAGTGGAAAATCAGCTATTTTATGCCACAGAACAACCTGGTCTACAACACCGCGACCCCATTTATCAGCCATCGTTCGTCCCGGTCCAACCAGCGCGTCCGGGAGACAGACCTCCTTTTTACTATTACTTGACCTCATTGTAATCAAACCCACACGCGCACACACACACAATTATCAGATAACACTCATTCACTCACTCATTCACACGGTTATCTGTCGTCCACACTATATCACTGTCTATTTTTATTTGCACCACCTGCACAGAAAAATTACTTTTCTTAATTGACCATCCAACAGTGCACTTGGTATATTGATCAACTACACTAGTAGTATGACTTTTTTTTTTTTTTTTTTTTAAACTGTGCATTTAATTTTTTCAATTGTTATTTTTAGTTCAATATTTGGTATTTCATACGATATCTTTTTAACTAGTTTAATTTGTAATTACTTATTAGTATTATTCATAGATCAGTCGAATCACTTAATTTACCTGTTTCCGGATCAGGATTTCTATGTCTTAGACAACAAAGTTCCCAGAACTCTTTCTGCGCAGCCCGTTCCCAGAACGGGTTTTATCAGGTTCCCAGAACCTGAACCACGTGGTCTATCTTTTTGTCCTCTAGACAATAGAGTTCCCAGAACTCTTTCTGCGCAGCCCGTTCCCAGAACGGGTTTTATCAGGTTCCCAGAACCTGAACCAATTGGTCTATTTTATGTATGAGGAAAACCAGTCTCACCCTTTGTCTTTGTTCGGTACGGCGTATCCGTCCACCGATGCTCCCAGCCGGGTTCAAGGCGGGTCCTTCACCTCCGAAACTATTTCAGAGTGTGGTTCCCTGAGCCACTCCTAAGCAGCCCCCGTGCACGGTTAACCTCAAAGTCCCCGGGAGCAATCGGAAAACGGAGCTAGCCGTCCCATCTGGGTCGCCAAGAATTGTCGTGGAAATTCTAATAAAGGAAGCGAGACTGCGAATTCCAAACACACAGGCCTTTATTTCTTAAGTTTGCAAACTGAGAACACTCTCAGCACACAGGGTGCTAGATAATCATCGAGCAGTGTTCCAACATACAGAGTTGGATCAGTTTCTTATATACCTTAAAATTGTCAGCAAGGCAGAGGGTTAGCCAATGATGATTCAGGTATTAGCATATAAGAGAAAACTTATAACTATGCATACTTGGCATAAAACTAAGCAAGCAGATAAAAAGGATGGGTGGTTTGGGTATACGTGCAAAAAGACACGTCTGGCTCATCCTTTTTTCTCACAGCCGCAGCTGCAGTGTAGGCATCTTGCGGTTCCTTATCTTTAGCAAGGCATGCAAGGTTATGGGAGAACAAAATGCCAGTACATTATGTCGAGTCAGTTCTATTTTCTGTAACATTTCTATAACAGGGGTAGCAGCAAAGACACTGCTAGCAAACAATGCCAGCAGTCGTCTGTGGCTGTATGCCTTTTTTAAAAATAATTGTAAAGGGGTAAGAGCGAGTTCTTGATCAAATAAAAGTTGCTATAAAAAAAAGAAAGAAGCAAAGCAAAGAGGACTCCAGTAATCACACTGTTGAAACAGATTTTGACACTCATTCTGAAAGATTCGTAATAGATGAGAAAGATGAAAGTTGTTATAGTGGTTACGAAAATGAACAATGTTCACCTACAGATTCAGTGACAGGTTTTAATGGCCATGACCTCATTACATCAACACCAAAAAGTTGCAAAACACTACACACTGCAAATAACTTTTGCAGAAGATGAATGTATTGATATAGATGAGGAAAACCCAGTGTTCAGATGGTGGCTATAGTTTCACTGCTGGAAAAGTTTACTATCCAACTCACTTTTTCTGAATGGTCAATATCCCCAAAAATAATAAAAAAATAAATAAAAAAAAAAGGTTCTCAAAACCGTTTCCTGCAGAAAGGCTGGACTGATGTGAGATAGATATAGATATATATATATCTATATCTATCTATCTATATCTATCTATGTATAAGGTGCATAAAACATATGTTCCTGTATTCATATACAGCCATGTTTCTGTAGCGCTTTTTCAAGGCTCAAGCCAAATGTTCATTTACAAGATGCAAAAAATTCAATTTTAAAATATCGAAAGAACCTGTCTGTGGGGAAACAGTATTTGTTGATGTCAGCAGCTATTGTTCATTCTGCCACTCAAAAGGCATTCAGCATGCCAGACACATGAAAATCAAACAGGAAACGAATAGGTCAAAGTTTAAAACACAATACACCATCATCCTACCACTTTTAAGGAAAGCAGATGTGGAGTTTATGGATATCATTTTGAATAAAGCAGCATTTGAAAATGAAAAGAAATGCAAAACAGTCCGTGGATACATACAAGAAATTGGATACCTGTGAGGTATCAGGGTGATAGCTTTTACTGAATATCAGATATTAATACACAAATCATGTGCAAAATTAGGACCAATTCATCTCTATCTAGATGCCACAGGCTCAGTAACCTCAAAGCTAGACTGGGAGGACAAGCAAGTACTCTACTACGCATTACTCCTTCATGACTCAGAACAGGGGATATCTATGCCAGTAGCAGAGTTATTAACAACAAACCTTACTGTTCCTTCTGTATCTTATTTTCTAAATCTTTATCTGCGGACATTTCGATCAATCAGTGGTCCTTCTGGCCAGTCTGCTGATAAAGTAGAAGTTGATTTCAGTTTTGCTGTAGTTGATTCCATTTTAATTTCTTTTAACACAGAGGATTTGCTCTCACATTTAAACTGGACATGGGATTATATGAGCAATGTTGGTGGGAAAGTGCATGTTATTCACGCAGTGTCCCAAAATCTAAAGGTGCTTCTCCTAAGCTCAAAACTAAGAGCATTTGTGCTGCACACATTTGCATTACTTCAAAGCAGACACTATATTGAAGTCACTCTTTTATTTGTTACTTTCCCCAAGTGCAGGAACAGATTGTCACAAGATGATCCTTGAACAGCTAATTGATTAATCTGTTGAATTAGAAAAGGGTGAAGTAAATTGCAGTGAAAGAGGGGATAAACAGTCTGGTGAAAATGACCCATTTGGCATCCATTTTGTAAAACTGTGTGACAATATTTTCACTTGCATTGATAAAACCCAGGGTATTTCTAAAGTACCAAACCCATTTCATTGTACACATTTTATGCAAGTATTATTGTTGCTATCTTCCACTTTTTCCTTTGTGGACAGGGTGTTTGCTTGCTGAAGGCAAAACAAGAGACAGCAAAGCAGCTGTAGAAAATTGGTTCAAAATTATAAAAAAGGATCTGCTTTTGGGAAAGATTAATTTAAAACCAGGCCAATTTTTAAGACGATCATATAAAAAAATAGAAGGAAGAGTAAAGGAATGGACCTTTATTAGCAGGTAGAAGAAAAGGCTTGCAACAGTAACAATAATAATCAAATTATTTATTGATTGGGACCCCACGATAACAAATCGATAATATTTTCATGAAATAGAATATTCCATGAAATTAAGTGTGTCTTGCATATATTAATTTACTGTCAAGAATGTAATCTGTGTTGTTGCTTCTAAAAGTTATGGAGAATATGCATCTGTGAACAAATACGGGATGATGATGCAGAGATCAAGAGTACCCTGCTTTGTTAAGGTATTTTAGACATATTATTTTGTTTTAAATCAGTCCCAACTGTAGCCGCCTGTCTTGAGCGAAACTAATAATATTTAACATTGCTGTCACGTGCTGCTGCTTCAGAGAAAGTTGGTGTTTTTTTTTACCTTTTTGTTTTGAAGCAGTGCACTATCCACAACCTTTTTCGTTTTTGATTGCTGTCTGAGTCTAAATGCCGCTGGTTCGGCGCTCGACGTATGTGATCCAGTGAAACATTGCTGGTTGTTCAAAATAGTTTGCCACCAGTAGAATGTAAAATTAATGTACACGAGCCGCTGCAGTAATTACAGATTTTGTTTTATTCATTTTGGACACTCGCAAAATGTTCACTCGTTTAGCAATATCAGTTGATCTCCTAGGATACTAAACCTGCCCCGTATGCCCATATCTACCAATCAGTGAGGACAGCCCAGAGTGGTTATTGGCTGCTGTTAAGTGTCAATCAATAAATCCTGTCCAGTTTTCTTTTTGAAATTGAAACAAGCTTATAATCACGTCGGGAACCTGGACCGATACACATAACTTAATTGGATTTAAGTGTAGGTAAAAGTACACAAAATAGACAGTTTTCACTGTGAAGATTGAATTTCAGTCTGTGTCACGTTATTCACGGCCGTGAAATAGGTAGGACCTTAGTAATGTACTGTATAAGTGTAAACAAATCCAAGTGGGCGAAATGGTTCTCTCAGCACTCCAGTATGTAGATTGATTAGGCCTATACATGTAATGTTGAAGCTGACCCCCTGGGATCCTTGAAGAAGCTGCTTGATGAGATTCTGGGATCAAGAAGTTACTAACAACCAAATGAGCAAGATGGGCCAAATGGCCTCCTCTCATTTGTAAACTTTCTTATGTATGAAAGAGATATTCTTCATATCTTGGTTAATATGTGGACAGTTCAACTAATAATAAACCCACATACATGTATGAAAGAGGTATTATACATATTCAAGTATGGAGACGCAAAATAAAATTATCAACCGGAGTTGTCACTGTCGAAAGTTCTGTTGTAGGAAATGGTAGGCTACCTCGTAATGTACTGTTTGGAAAAATGACTATATAGTTGTATTCACTGAAGATGATGCAAATCTAAGTGGCTATGCAAAGTCACGGAAAGTTTTGATTAAAATACGACAGCAAAAAGTGAAATGCATCTCTGCAGCCGGAGCACACTGGATGGGACTGCTGCTTTCGCTAGCAGAAGCTGGGCCACGTAATCCATAAATTGTAACCAACAGCAAACTTAAAAAAAAAAAAAAAAAAAAAAAAAAAAGAGAAAGATTGAATTATTTCCATGTGAAGAGGCCATAATGTTAATGTAGTTTTCAAACCTTTTTTTTCTCCTTTGGACAATGGGGTTGATTTTTTTTTTTTTTTTTTTCTTAATTTACCGCTATGTTTACATTGGAAATTTGTCAGATTTTACACAAAACAAGGCAAAGGCTCATGACGGCAGGAATATGAAAATTGAAGAGTGCTATATTTAAATGCCGATGTATTTCTCAAACATGTCTTAAACATTGGGATTTGTTTGAATGAGCTTTTATACCATCCTCTATAAAAAGAGGTCTTATTGTTCCATTAAACTGTTTTTTTTTTTTTTTTTTTTTTTTTTTAAAAGCATTTTAACTCGATAATGATCGATAATCACCCTTAGAATTTGCACAACGTCTGGGTTCGATTTACAACACTAGTAACTGAGGAAACATGTAAGAAAGGAGAGAATTGGATTTTCTCACTATTACAAAGGAAATGCTCACATCAGATCAGGGATTGAGGCAAAAATTCATGAACAGCAGCTTGCTTTGCACCCTGTAAAGTGGGGAGGCAAAGTGCCAACGAAACAAGGCATGTTAAGTCTGGCTAACACTTGCACAATTGCTAATCATTTGATGGTAATGCACACAATTTTCCTTTGAGCCACATACCCTTGAAGTGTTTACTCAGGATGTTCAGGGCGGTTCAGAGATTTCCCAACGACTTTTGAAGGTGCATAATGCCATTTTTGAAGGAAAATGTAGTGAGGCAAAGCACATATGGCTTCTGGGTGGGGGTGAGACGATACACCAAGGTCACGGTACGGTATGTATCACGATACGCAAGCAACGATATGATTCGTATCACGATACTTATGAAAACCTCATCTCTGGTTGACGGACTTCGGATCTATACACAGATTCAGTTGAAAATCTATTATTTTACTACTAAGTAGTAGCCTATACCACTTGTTTGAGTTTAAAGACAAAGCAGTATGTCAACTAGAGTTCCTGGGATTTCAGATTTAACTTAATTAACCAGATCTCCTTACCACATTTCTGAGAGAGGGAAAAAAAAATACAAAGCAATGTGTTTGATAACTGTTAAAGTACAAACTTTGTTCTTGTGTTTCTTTACAAAAATATTTTTTCAGCATTAAGTTGTGAAGTCTAATCAATTATAATTTAAATATTTTTAAAAGTACATTGTTTTTGATTGTATCATACTTAACTTTAACTCAATAGATTATAAGACTTATTACTATTATTATTGTACCATACATTTTATCACTAAGTATTTGTATTTTTGAAGTATGAGTATATTATTTTATTTTGTATACTATGTACACTGTGCAGTTTTTAAATGTGGTTTAAATAATTTAAATCAGATTAAAAGGAATGATAAAATTAGTATTAAATAAGTAATTTTCGTCAGGATTGACATTTCTTTAAATAAAGTAACATATTCAACCAAATCAAAGTTTAAAGATTATTTAACCAAATGAAAACATTATTAGGGCGCACTGAAAGGTGAACAAATATAAAATAAAACTTATATGAGATGTAAAAATTAAATGGGTTTTGTCATCTATAACAAGGGTTTTCAACCTTTTTTTGAAACTACCCCTTCTGTCGGGAGGTTTGAGCTGAAGTACCCTTTACAATTTTCGCTCAATGAATGGTACCACAGTTGCAATAAATGGCAGATTAATCTGGTTAACACATTTCTTTTTTTCCGGTTTATTTAATAGCTATATAATTTTCTGAGACTGTCAAACTGCTGAGACAGAAAACCAAACAGCAGGCATTCTTAAAACTTAATTACATGTCTTTGGTTGCACAGAATTAAGACAGTATTTAAAGGGGGCTCCCGAGTGGCTCATCCAGTAAAGGTGCTCCGCGTTGAGTGCAGGATGCGCCCTATAGTCTGGACATCGGCGGTTCGAGTCCAGGCTATTCCTTTGCCAACCGAGGACGAGCGCCGCCTGGGGGAGGGAGGGCTAGGTCGGCCAGGGTGTCCTCGGTTCACCGTGCACCAGCGACCCTTGTGGTCTGGCTGGGTGCCTGGGGCTTGCCTGTAAGCTGCCCAGGGCTGCATTGTCCTCTGACACTGTAGCTCTGGGTGGCTGCATGGTGAGTCTGCAGCGTGTAATGAAGCGGGCGGCTGACGGCACACGCTTCGGTGGACAGCGTGTGTTCGTCTTCACCCCTCCCAATTACTAAATTGGGGAGAAAAACAATAAAAATAATTGGCGACCACTAAATTAAAAAAAAAAAGACAGTATTTAGGAATCATTGGGGACACTCATATTTGCTTTCTATTCGGCAAAGTCATTAGAAATAATACAAAATAGTCTGCACTATAAATGTTTATCATGTTACTATTTACTTCCCACCTCAGCATAATTGTGTGCCATTTAAAATGTTAGTAATATCAAAAACATTAACCTCAAGATAAAACTGTAGTTAATTACTAACAATAATACACTTTTTTTATTAAAGCCAGCATAAAAATGATCCAAAGGGACCCTGTATAACTTTCTGTCGCTTTACACTTTCTGTACTCTTCTGTGTTCTTCCTTTGTTTTTCTTCTGCAGGTAAAATAAATTTAAACTCATCACAGGTGTGTAGGAAACCAAATAACAAAATGAAAAAATAAAACACTCCCGCACTCTATTTTACCAAATCTCACTTTTTTTATTGTTCTTTAAAAGAAAATAGAAACTAACCTTTTGGTCGCAAGACCTTCATAAGAGCACCAAATGTGTCAAACACCGAAAAAATATTCAACCAGCCGCTATTGATGTTAATAAAATACAGCCAAATTGAGTATTGTAATGACTAATTATGTTTACTGGAGTATTTATACGAACGCAAAAAATGCAGAAACATTGTGCTTCACCGATACGACAAGTTGAAAACAGCAAAGATAATGAGCAGCACAGAGCGCTATATGCACAATCGCCAGATGATTTGTGCTTCACCTATATATCGGAGTGTAAAGCTGTGTGGTCCAGTGGTTAAAGAAAAGGGCTTGTAACCAGGAGGTCCCCGGTTCAAATCCCACCTCAGCCACTGACTCATTGTGTGACCCTGAGCAAGTCACTTAACCTCCTTGTGCTCTGTCTTTTGAGTAAGACGTAAATTGTAAGTGACTCTGCAGGTGATGCATAGTTCACACACCCTTGTCTCTAAGTTGCCTTGGATAAAGGCGTCTGCTAAATAAACAAATAATAAATAATAATAAAGCCACTCAATCGAAACCGCGCATGCTTACAGGTGGAAAATGTGGACGTGATAGATTCTGTGTTTTTTTTCTTTGTTTTTTTTTAATCTGCTGTTTACTTTGAGCTGCTAAAGTTAAATACCGTGGTTTTAACACAGGCAACTTTGCTTTAAATTTACATAATCATACCTGTCTAATAAAACTGCTTCCTGTATTCAAGTTCAGTTGACTTGATTTTAATAGTGCTGGTAAGCTTGTAACTTGCTTAGAATTTGATTTTTTTATTTTATTTATTTTTTTTAGCAGAGACTTGCATGTTACTCTGTAATACAAGGTTACAGTTCAAGAATAATTAAAGTTATAAACTAGAATACAACATAGAAACACAACAAGTGTAACAAGAACAACAGTAAATACTTCCTGTGTTAACTGTTACACAATAGTACTGTTTGTGTGTCTTATAATGTGGCAGGGAAAACTATTTTCCTCATGGAATAACGCAGATTTTTCTTTTTTTTCTTTTTTTTTTTTTTTTAGTCGGAGAATTTCTTTTTTTTTATTGCGGAAAACTAGGATCCCTGCTGAATTGTACCCTGGCAATGTTTTCTTTCTTTTGTTTAGCAAGGTACAAGGAATTAAATGACAAACCATTCCTGTGTTTAGTTTTTTTGGTAGGAGCGGTTGAAGCTGGCACTGTAATTCTAGTATTATAAGGTGTTCTGCAAATGTCCAATATCAAAACAACTTCAGCCTGGTGAATGACCTACCCAGACTGTGTAATGCACGTCGTGTATCCTATCAGAAGAGCAATCTGATGCACTGAAGTCATCAATCTTGACAAAATCAGATTTTAAAGTTAAACTGTGGGTAGTAGGATAATGAAAATAAACTTGTCTACAGTGCTATTTTTTAAATGTTCTGCATATAGGTTACGTTTCTCAATAACAGATTTCTTCATGCAGCATTGATGTATAGTTCATAATAACATTGCTGTCCTCATTTACTGAATGCTACAGTAAATGATTATGACTTTTATTATAAGGATGTTGTTCAAACCCGATTTCCTTCAAGCTATTGTAGCTAACGTAATAATTAAATAAATCTTACTTGTCCTGAGGAAGTCTGTTGAAGGAAAGAAACATTAGGCACATAAACAGTTCATACAAGGCAACTATAACTACAGACTGGTGGTGCTTGTTGTCAGAATTAATTTGTCTGCCAGTACATTTATTGGAGTAAATTATCTCCTCAGAATTCTTGCCCCAGTGTTCCATGAATATAGTGTTAACCTCCTACATAACCTGCTGTCATCCTCCTCGCCCACAGGTTTTAGCTGTTTATGAAACTGATGTACTGAATTACCCACATTCACAATTTGTTGTTCTTGCTTTGTAGGTGGCGACACCTGTGAGCGTCTTCTCTCCAGTGGTAGATTGCTGGGCGAGAATGCATGGCAACCTTATGGGTGTATGATGCACAGATATAAAAGCAAGTGAGTAAAAAAAGATATAATATTTTTCTTGTTTTACATAAACACCAAAAAAGTTTTCAAACTTGGGTTCACATTAATTCAAACTTCAAATCTGAACAAAACATACATAGACAAGTAACTCTCCCCTTTTGTGTTGGATTCATTCACATTCCTTCATCTCCACATCTCTGCCCTTCTAGCTACTGCTTGGCCAACCTATTGTCTACTGCCTCGTCCAGTTGGGCAAATTGTGACAGTCCTGAAAGTTGCCATTTGTTATATCTGACAGTTGTATATTATTTTTTATATTCCAGTGAAGCGAAGAGCTGCCTTTCTGAGAAGCACATAGCATTTATAGGAGATTCCAGAATTCGACAGCTTTTCTATTCATACGTTAATATAATAAACTTTGAAGTTAAAGAAGGAGGAATGAAGGTATGTTTTTTTAGTAATATTATTTAATGTCAGCTTCTGTACAGGTCCAAATGTCTAAGAAGGAGGAATACCTTTTATACAAGTTTCCCGTAGTAAGAGCATAGCAAAGTATAATAAAAGCACAGTGAAAACATGGTGAAGTATAGGTAAGCATTGTAAAGCACACAGGTATGCTGAAGTATATTAAAAGAAGAAGAAATAAAAACATGGCAAACCAGGGTAAACTATGGTAATTGCATAGTACGACCATGGGAAGAGCGTGCTAAAAGTGCCGTGGTAAACTTTTAGAAGGGTGCTAACATACATTTTACTGTAATTGTGGTTAAGGTAATTATTTCAGATTGTCAATTTATTTTATTATTCAGTTGTATTGCAGATGCCTACAATAATTCTAAAAATGCACTTTTGAAAGCTTTTTTGCTTTTGGTATGCTGATATTTATTTTTATTTTATTTCTATAGCATGAAAACATTGCTTTTGAAGACGGAAGTGCTTCTCTGAAAGTGGTGAGCTCTTTTCACTACAAAAAGTCATTGGACTGATTTTATCTTACTGTTGTCGCTGTTTATTAAATAAATCATTATAGTTTTGATGGGTTGCGTTTAGGGATGAAATGATAGTAAATTTAACTAAGTGTTTTTTTCCTCTGGTGTATCATCTGCAATACCAAGAAACTGCAGAGAGTTAAAAAAAAAAAAAAGCAAGCTATAGCAAGAATGAAAATACATACCATGACACTGAGAGAATCACCAAATGTCTTATGTTTTTCTATATCACCACAGCAAGGAGACACTAGACACTGGAAGCCAGCAGTAGATTTATCAGACCATTTAACTCAATAATACAAAATATAAACAATAAACAACTGTTTTTTTTATTAGGCCTCAAACAAAACATTTATAGTCTCTCAATTTTTGCTTTCTTGAAAAGGCTTATGGTTTAGGAAATTCTTTATTAAAACTGTATTTTGTTTTAAATATAAATGGCCAGGCCCTGTAATAGTCTTTTTACTCATAAACATTGTAAATTAAACATTACTGAAAGATTTATATAGGGTCCCCTTTTTTTTAAAATAAAATGACTTATGATTTAGGAACATCTCTGAACTCCACTGGATGGTAAGTAAGGAAGTGCCACATCATGTTTAAAGTTGTTCATGCTTTGGTTGTTGTGGTTTTGCCACATATATTCTGCAAACTGAATGGCCGTCTTCTATGGTATTTCCCCTTTTATATCTTTTTTTTTTTTTTTGTAGCTAAAATACAGCAACACCGATGATTTTACCCTCTTTTATTTGAAAAAAATAGCTCCTCCTGTTTTGCTTCAGCCATGTGGAATCATGTGACTATCGTTTACTATGATTATTGGGTAATTTTAAAATGTCCACAATAGGATAATCACAAATATTCGTATCGTACTATTGAAAAATCATTTCATCCCAAGTTGCGTTATTTGTTATGCAATTTGGCATTTTAATTTGAGATGTGCAATGAGGCTATATGTAGGTTTATGGTTGTTGTAGCAGTGTGCCCCAAATGGTTTGTTTCAGTGACGGCTTGTGACTTTCTTGACAGGTGAGTTACAAATCACAAAATAGTTATTACCACCCCCACTCAATAGCTAACGTACTAAAAGTAAATTAAATTTACTTTGTTCAGCTGATTTCGTATATGCCTCCGCTGAGAGCATTTTAATGCATTCAAATAAGACTGCAGTCGTTACGTAAAATATACTCTCATCAATTAAAAAAAACAACATTAGCACTGGAAACACACAATTTACGGAATTGCGGATACAAGTTTTTATAATCAATTGGCAAATGAGAACCTTAAAACCACATAGTATTTAGTTCTACAAGTCATTATGTGACACCAGCGTGGAACATTCACTATAAAGACACAAATACAGTATCACAAAATCATTAATTCAAAACAAACAAGACAGCTTGTCATGTCTTGGCAAGAAATTGACAGTTTTACGTCCATTAAAAGAGATGTAACCTTGCCTTATTTAGTTGAAAGGAGGAAACAGTAGTTTGTTCACAGTGCTGCCTTACATTTTATGAATTCCTCGCTGCGGGGTCATATTAAAGGGAGATGGGATGATTGCCTGCAATAAGTCCCCGTAGACTAGATGGCAATGCCTAGTTTCTGTCATATGACAAAGAACACTACAGCTACTCAAATCTCTGTTTTCTAGCTATTTTTACTAGGACCATGGGTAAGTTTTTTTTTTTTTCTTTTGCCCCAATGATTTTTTTTGTGGTAATATGCCACATTGCTTGCTGGGAAGATGAGTATTATAAATTGTTTTATGAGGCAAGCTGGGGGAATTTTTTACAAACAGAAAGTTTTACAAACGTGTTTATTAGGGAAGATCGCCAAGAAACCCTGTCTAGTTACTCGTATCACTTCTTTCTAGCTATTTTAGTGGGAAGATGGCTATTGCAGGTGCATGTACCAGCTACCATAGGGACCTGCAGTCTGCATTAGTTACATGACATAACAGCGAATCCAAAACCGCACCGACATTACCGCGAAGGACATTATCGTTACAGTGACTGCCCATAACAGCACTACGACACCACTGCGCCAAACTACAATTCCCAGAAGACTCTGCGAAGTTCACAAAAGCATCACTTAACAGGAACTCGGACAAACGATGCAGTCAGAGCGGGGTTCACCACAGATTTTCTGATTGCAGAAGACTGTAGGAGGCTGTGTGGTCCAGTGGTTAAAGAAAAGGGCTTGTAACCAGGAGGTCCCCGGTTTAAATCCCACCTCAGCCACTGACTCATTGTGTGACCGTGAGCAAATCACTTAACCTCCTTGTGCTCCGTCTTTCGGGTGAGACGTAGTTGTAAGTGACTCTGCAGCTGATGCATAGTTCACACACCCTAGTCTCTGTAAGTCGCCTTGGATAAAGACGTCTGCTAAATAAACAAATAACTACAGTTTTTTTTTTCCACTTTTCCCATACACACCATCATAATTAGACTGGTAAATATAATAAGTAAAACATCCATGCAGTAAAAGCGTGTATATTTTATACAGATTTGTTTTTTAAATAATTTAACTTTATACTTTTGTCCTTGCATCTCTGCCCTGTCGTATCCGTACTTAACCCACTGTTTTCTTTCTAGCATGAGCAAGTTCTGTTTTGTTTGAAATTAAAATGTTCTAGTCAGATAATTCCCCTTTATGTACTTGCTTGGCATGTAGTAGTATTCATTATTATTTAATGTTTCTGTTGCACACATTAAATGGTGATTTCTTGTTCCTTTGAAAATATATTTATTCAGGGCTACAAGAGCACAACACAAACAAAGCAGTACGTAACTGTAACAAGCTGAACTTTTTTGTTTTGGAAATTTTTATTTATATTAGAAAACAGAAGAATAATGGGATTTTAGGAATGTACCATCTATATTTATCTATAGGGGTGTTTAGGAATGTACTATATACATGTATTCAACATTAATTTTAGGGTGTTACACTTTCATAGATTAGGGGTTGTAAACTTTGGATGACACTGTATACGCACACACACACGATATAAATCTATTCTCTAGCAGCTTGCAGGATTACATTTTTAGGTTCCCTGCCAAACAGGCAAGCAAACGTTTCTATGTATTGTAGCGGTCGCGGACAAAAGAAACACAGCAAAGGCAGTTTTGGGGCCAAAATAGCAGTAATAACAACCACTGTTTATTTCTTCCTTGAGAAATGGATGCTCTGAGAAATGGTGTAGGGTAGAAAGATTTTAAAGTTTAAACAAACATAGTACCCGCACACTTTTTATATTATGCTCCAAAGTGTTTATATTTTTTATTATACCCAAGATCAACGTTTCGATCTGCAAGATATCTTCATCAAACCTGGTATGCAACTGTTTTGCAATTGTGCAATACGAGACTCACTGACACTGCTAGGTCATATTAAAACCTGCATACTGAGGGGGGCGGGGGCGGGGAGTTCCTGGTAAGTGACACGTTTGTGAACTTCGCAGTCTTATGGTAATTGTAGTTCGATGTGGTGATGTCATATCGCTGTTATGGGCAGTCGCTGTAATGGTCGGCGCGGTAATGTCCCTCGCTGTGATGTCTGCGCATACGGTCTGCATTCTCAACTATTGAAACTCACCTCTTCAGCCTAAAGTAAACAGGGACACAAGTGCCACTTCAGCACCAGTATGTAAATGTATTAATGCACACTTATTTTTATTTTCATGCACAAAGTGCAGCATATGTAGAATTCAACAACAAAAGGTAGAGTGCATGCCTGAGCCAAAGATGGTATTTCTGCAAATTATGACAGTACGGTCACTGTCTGATCGATATGTCTGTCTATACACCTCCATTTAGAAATCCATAAAAAATGTGACTTGTTCATTTACAAACCTTTACTCAAATGTTATTTATTTTTTTTGGATTTAACACCATAATTGTTGTACTAATTATACAATTTGCTGAATTGTTAAAACATGTGGCATGTTCCTCAACAAAACCTTTTATAAGAGCCATCTTCCTAGTAGAAGTTGTAAGAAAACAGTGATATGAATGACTTGTGTTTCTTGGCCATCTTCCCAATGAAAACTTTTGTAACAACCATCTTCCCAGTAAAAATAGATGTAATTTGTGTAAAATGTGTACCTACAGTGTTTGCCATATTACTCAAATATATTTTAATATCCATCATACCAGTAAGAATTGGCAGAAAATAGTGTTGTGTTTTTTGCCATTTTCCCACTGCAGACTGTTAACAGTATTTCTTCTGAAAAATGTATATTCAAATACGTATTTCACAATTACAGCTAGATTAGAAGAGGTGTCTACCAAAACACAGTAACATAGTAAGTAAAGCATAGGCGTTATTGTAGTGGCCTCTAGTGTCTGTCGGAGTAATTGCAGGCAATCATCCCAGTCACCCAATCATCCCGATCTTCCTTTTACTATGACCCCTTCCGCGTTCGTTTACCGTCTTTCTTCAGAATCTCCAGTGCTAGTGTTATTCTTCCGTCTAACAATTGAGCGTCTCTCTTCTTGGGATCTTACTGTAAAGCTTATTTTCCTCAGGTTGCATACAATACCAGATTCAACTAAAGCCATTATTAAACAAATTAAAATCGCACAAATTCGAACTGCTCCAAATCCAGTAGGGATTCCCCAGCATGGTGAGTTGCCATGGTAACAAGCAGCTTTGTGAGGCGCTCAAAGTTTGTGCCTCATGCAGCAGAGCGGTAGCACTGCATTGTTCCAGCTTTCTATGTTGTGCTTTCACTGCTGGTGAAAGAGAGTTGAGACTTTTAAATAATGTCACTAGCACTTCTGTGGACTTAAATGTATTTAATATGGTTAATGTATTTTATATTTCTCAATTAAATAAAATGAATATTCCTTTGGGAATTATTGGTGAGGCCATGCCTTGCTTGTCTCGGCTGACGAGCCACCTTTGGTTTGTTTAAAAAAAAAAAAAAAAAAAAAAGATATACTAGCTTGTGGATTCCTGAAACCCACTCCAGATACTACGGCAGCAAAATGTGTGGTGAATTTCATTTTGGTGGAAGTTTATGATGGTGTTTATAAATAATGATGTGGTATTGAGTTTAAAAAAAAAACAAAAGAAAAACTGCTTGACATGGCATTTTTGATATGTTAAACATTCAACTTCATTAAAAATATCTGAATTAAATATCTTCCTTTTCATCTCTCTAAAGGACTTCCTATGGCATACAGAAGTTAACAGTTCTATGAAGGAATCTTTAACATCTTGGACATTAGAGGTTTGTGTTTAAGTAATAATTTTTCAGAAATACTTTTCTGGTATAAGGAGATATTTGCTTCATTTTCTGGTACAGAATGGTATTCTGAGGTAACAATACACACCTCTGACCATTTTCCTTACATTATGCCCTTGGGGAAGCTTTGTTTTTGTTAACAAAAACACCCACGTCCTGTTTTTTTTTTTCCATCTTTTTTCCCTCCATGTGAGATTCTATCCTGTGAATCTTTTCACTCACAGGTGGTTGCTGGTTACCATGGAGACATGAAGGCTAGCTCTCTAACAGGCATAGCACACTTAAGTATTATGTCTTCTAAAAAAAAAAAAAAAAACTCTTAAAGGTACTGTATATTGGTGAGAATAACCAATAAATGGCTAGTGAGGGGAAATGAAACAGTCATAACTTTGTTTTCCTTTTTTTTTTTTTTAATGAAACATTAGAGATACCACCTAATTTTTAATCTGCTTGACAAAACATTAAATACATACATAACATTTGGTTGCTCTAGTGTACAGTACACAGTTATCAGCATTCACTGACTAACCTTTGTTTTTGATTTTAGGGTACCTCACTAAAACCAGACATGATTGTTTTGGGAGCAGCTACTGTAAGTAGATTCTCATAACCTACATATCTCGTTTTAAATATGTATAGTTATATATTTTGCACTTTAGTCAGGACTTGGTCAATCACCGATTTTGTGGGGCGTTTAAAAATGGGCAGCAAGTGAAATACTAAGTTTTTAATAAAATATAATTTCATTGAATGAACATGAAATCAGTAAATGATATTTAATAAGATACATGTCAGTGGTTCATTATTTATGTATTTATTATTTATGCAGGAAGTTAACCAATTGAGACCGTGGCTTTATTTGCAAGAGGGTCGTGGAAAGCATTTTAGGAGGATAGTGACCTCAAACATTAAACTTCAAGCGAGTTTGTTTGTGCAAGTACTGTCTGTCGAGTTACTGCAAACACGGTAACCCTAAATTACATGGACAGTGCGAGAAACTAAAGCTCCAATACCAAAATCCAAGCCAAACAACTGGACAGGGCTCACACATATTATTTTCTCAAATTGCCTACAGTCGGAGCACAGTGCAGTGCTTCCTACAGCATGGCGGGGGGCGGGGGCGGGGGGCGGGGGGTGCTGGCTTTACAATAATACTATACAGTACCTGTTAGAAGTTAAAGTTACTGACGTAGTGCATAGACAAATGAAACCCAGCAGAAAGTATTTACCTCCGTAGCCTGCAGAATTACTGTGCATATGTACCATGTTATATAGAAACAAGCTTAGTTTTATTCATGCTTTCCATTTTTGGGGACCCTTTCTTTTAGATTATGTTTTGGTTTGTTTTTGCCGTGCCCAGGGTCTGTATGCGCTCCACTGTTACATTGTAATGTTTACTTTACTTACGCAAGTTCTAAATCTTGACCTTTGGCGTTGCGAATCTATTTATACTGAGATGCAAACTCTGATCTCTCCTGTATAAAGCGGTAATTTTATGCTGTTCGTAAACTTGCGGTAAAATGACGGTAGTTGTTCACGAAAAAGAGCTGCATAGTAAATCACACGCAGAAATTCTACGAAGGACGGAGTCTACGAATTCGCAGTAGAATATTTACGAACATGGAAGTAATATTAGTACATAGAGCCCTCCGTGTGCAAGGTGCAATAGGAAATGCACATGATCTTTTTTTTTTCTTAGACGCACGTTAAAATCGGATCCAGTGTGCAATGGCCTTAAGATGAAAATTTTTCATACCGGAACAGTGTTTCTTAAATGCCTACATTTCCCCCGGAAGAAGTAGAACTTAAAGAAATGGGTGTTATTTACAAATCGGAGGAGTCTACAAGTTGACGGTACCGATTTACTATATGCAAGTTTTCGATGCTTCGTTCCATTTCTGATGGCAAAATTAAGTCTTAATTCACACAGAACAACCATCTTGAAGCAGAAACAAGCGACACAAATGATAGACTTGCTGTTGATTTAAACACCTCCGCCTCTGTGGGTCTACTATTATGGTTTCATTTTGTAATCTGGTTATTTTACAGTTGAGAGGTTTGGTCGAAATAAAAGTGCATTTTATATTAGCTAAAAATAAAAAATAAAATATTTATTCCTGAAAACCGTTACTACTCCTCAAGCCCTCATCCGTGGATCTTGCCCCACACACTTTTAGAAAGGCTGTGGCTCCGTTGACTGCAGGCATAATGATTGCATGTCCATGCTTTTATTTAGGGTTCCTATGTACTATGTACAGTAATTTCATATGATGATGTACTTGGGGTGGGGGTGTCGTCACAACCTGAAACATTTCCAAAGGGGGGGGGGGGGGGGGGGGGCAGCAAAAAAAGTTTGAGAACCCCTGGTTTAGATTAATAAGAGTCAGGTCAAATTTAAAGTAGCTCAATCAAATTAGATACATATAAAGAAACCATAATGAGAGCTCATTTAAAAAAAAAATACTATTTTGTAGGCTGTAACGATAATAATCGAATTATATCGATTGGGACCCCACGATAACAAATCGATTAATATTTTAATGAAATCGAATATTCCATGAAATTAAGTGTGTCTTGTATATATTAACTTACTGTCAAGAACGTAATCTGTGTTTTTGCTTCTAAAAGTTACTGAGTATCATCTGTGAACAAATACAGGATGATGATGCAGAGATCAAGAGTACCCTGCTTTGTTAATATAGTTTATACATATTTTGTTTTAAATCAGTCCCAACTGTAGCTGTCTGTCTTGAGCAAAACTAATATTTAACATTACTACGTTGTCACGTGCCGCTGTTTCAGATTATTATTATTATTATTATTATTATTATTATTATTATTATTATTATTTTACCTTTTTGTTTTGAAGCAATGCACGATCTGCAACCTTTTTCGTTTTTGATTGCTGTCTCCGTCTAAATGCCGCTGGTTCGGAGCTCGACGTATGTGATCCAATGAAACGTTGCAGGTTATACTAAATAGTTTGCCACCAGTAGAATGCTAAATTATTGTACACTATCCGCTGCAGTAATTATTGTAGATTTTTTTTAATTTCATTTTGGACACTCGCAAAATGTTCGCTCACCTAACAATATCAGTTGAGATCTCCTAGGATACTAAACCTGCCGCGGATGCCTATATCTACCAATCAGTGAGGACAGCCCAAAGTGGTTATTGGCTGCTGTTAAGTGTCAATCAATAAATCCTGTCCAGTTTTCTTTTTGAAATTGAAACAGGCTTATAATCACGTCGGGAACCTGGACCGATACACATAACTTAATTGGATTTAAGTGCAGGGTAAAAGTACACAAAATAGACAGTTTTCACTGAAGAATGAATTTCACGGTCTGTGTCATGTTTTTTGGCTGCGACGTGGTATGTAGATTGATTAGGCCTATACATGTAAGAGAGATATTAATCCTATCTTGGTTGCGATGTGGGCAAGTAAGTCAATTAATAATAAATCTACATACATGTATGAAAGAGAAATTATACATATTCAAGTATGGAGACGCAAAATAAAATTATCAGCTGGGGTTGTTGCTGTCAAAAGTTCTGTTGCAGGAAAGGATAGGCTACCTCTAATGTCCTGTTTGGAAAAAATGACGATATAGTTGTATTCACTCAAGATAATGCAAATCTATATGGCTATGCAAAGTGTAATGCATCTCTGCAGCCGCGGCACACTGGAAGGGACGGCTGCTTTCACTAGCAGAAGCTGGGCCACGTAATTCATAAATTGTAACCAAAAAGCAAATTAAAAAAATGTGAACGGGCCATAATGTTAATGTAGGTTTCAAACCTTTTTTTTGTTTTCTTTTTTTTCTTCTCCTTTGGATAGTGCGGTTGGGGTTTCTTTTTTTTCTTAATATGCCATTATGTTTGCACTGGAAATTTGTCAGATTTTACACAAACCAAGGCAAAGGATGTTGACTGCAGAAATATGAATTTATATTTAAATGCCAGTGTATTTATCAAATGTGTCTTAAAACATTGGAATTTGTTTATACCATGCTCTATAAAAAAAGAGGATTTATTGTTCCTTTAAACTCTTACTGTGAGGGAAGTTTTTAAGCATTTTAACTCGATAATGATCGATAATAGTCGATTACAATTTGCACGATAATCAATGTCAACGTCAGGGTTCGATTTACAACACTACAATTTAGATTTAGAAACATACAAATCACTGTATTTATTTGGTTTTGCAAGTCTTGCTACTGTGGCATTTAGAATTGCACTGAACGCCTTTACACACACAGAAGCACTTCTTTGACAAAACTTGTTGCACTTGCAAGAAATTAAATCTGTTCAGGAACTGTGCATTTCCTCAAAGCACATTTTGCAATTTGATTATATCTCTTTACTGCTGTCTGTTCTTTTCTACTTTGTTATTTGCTTGTTTGATATTTTTGCTCAAAGACCGAAATAACTTTTAATTTCTTTCTTTGATCATTTTGAAATGCTCAAATCACAAAATGGTTATTTTTGTTGGTGACTGACCGAATCCTGACTGAGTGTAACATACACACTAGAATTTATGCATTATGTGTTACTACCCAGTCCCCCCTTATTTTTTAGTATAATTTTTATTTTATTGCCAGAAAATAACCTCTTATAAATAACCTTGATAGGTTATTCAGTTGACACTAATTAGTTTAACCTTTGACACTGAGATAGGTTATCCTAGGGTAGACTTTCTGTAAACTATTACATACTTTCAGTGACTACTGTAAAATAAATAAAACTGACCATAAGTTATATACATATTAGCTTCTTGGATAAGTTTACTGATCTTCTACAATGTATAACATGGACTCCTCCGGATGGAAGAGATAAATGGTTAGATATGTATATTGAAGTAGTTAAACAAGAAATAATAGCAGGACTAAAGAAAAGACGTAAACTTAATTTAACCAATATTGAAGAACAAGCTATGACTGAGTTGTTAAATGATGATGATATAATGATAAGACCAGCAGATAAAGGCTCAGGAATAGTTATAATGAACACAGATGACTACATGAAATCTGTAGAATGTGAATTAAATAATACATATACATATGAAGAAGTTAAAAGCAATAAGATCAATAAATCGGTAAAAGAGGTTAAGGAAATTGCGGAGAGACTATACAATAAAGGAATTATATCAAAAGAATTTAAAAAATACATGCAGCCACGTCATGCAAGAACAGGCCTAGCAAGAGGAAATCCTAAAATGCACAAAGAAAATCACCCTATGCGAATGATAGTCAGTACAATTGATAATCCAACACACATAATAGCTGAAATAGCAGAAAAACAACTTCGGTCGCACGTTGAGAAATTACCAAGCTATGTTAAGGATACAACACAATTTTTAAAAAGACTTGAATCACTAAAACACAACCTTCCAGAGAATAAAATTTTATTTTGTATGGACGTAAAATCCTTGTACCCAAGTGTCCCTCGTAAAGAAGCTTGTCAAAAAGCACTAGATAATAGACTAAATAAATCAATACCAACAGCAGAGGTGCTGAACATGATCAACGTAGTTTTAGGAAACAGTTATTTTACATTTGTTAATAAGAATTACAAACAAAACGATGGTACAGCAATAGGATCTAAATTAGGAATGCATTTTGCCAGTACATACATGGGGAAATGGGAAGAACAATTACGTAGAAAATCGGAAAGAGAACCTTTAGAATACATTCGGTTTGTAGATGATATTTTGGGGGTTTGGACACATGGAGAATAATCTCTTTTCCAGTTTCATAAAATGGCAAATGAAATACACAGTAATATTAAGGTGGACCTTCGATGGACAAGGAAAGAAATAGAATTTTTAGATACCATAGTAAAACTTGAAGGTTCAATTGAGACTGACCTCTTCTGTAAACCTGACATGCACCAGTATTTACACATGTCCTCTGCACATCCAATACACACTAAAAGGGCAATCCCAAAGGGTCTAGGAATAAGAATACGAAGAATATGCTCAAAAGAAAGTGACTATATAAAACAAAGAAATATATTAAAAACACATATTAAAAAGAGGATACAAAGAAAGAATTATAGAGATGGAGTTAAGAAAAGTGGATAAACTAAAGAGAGATGATCTACTAGATTATAAAAATAGAGATAAAAAGGTCAAAAGAGTCCCATTAATAATGACTTACTCTAAACTTTTGCCCAGTATTTCTAAAATAGTTTGGAAACACTTGCGGATTCTACATAATTCAGAAAAATTAAAAGTATTTCTTTAGGCCCCAGTTGTAGCATTCAAAAGAGAAGCTAATTTAGGTGATATTTTAGTTCACAGAATAATTGACAAAATAGGTTCTACGAACATGTGCACCAGTAGATGTAAAGTGTGTAAATACATGGACAAAAGCAAAAATATAATTAAACATAAGAACACCACATATCCACTAAAAACTAATACCTACTGTAAAAATAGCAATGTCGTTTATGGAATAGCCTGTGAAAAATGTGATGAAATCAAATATGTTGGAGAGACTGGAACTACTTTATATAAAAGAATTCAGAACCACCTTCTCATTAATTAGAAGTAAAAAAAATGAATGAACCAATAGTACAGCACTTCACCAGTCAGGGACATGACATAAATGATGTAAAGTTTGTAGTATTAGAAAAAGCTAAAATTAGACAATGCGACCTACAGAAGAATAAAAGAAAGTAAATGGATAAATAGACTGAACACGATTATGCCAGCGGGACTCAACAGAAAAGAATGAACTAATTAACTTCAATAAATATATAACATTTAAATAAATAAACAAAATTCATTCAAAAGTTGAGCATGCTGATGCGCTGGGGAGGCCAAATCAAGACTGATCCTCAGAACCAGCATTGCATGATATAATAAAAATATAAGTTTATATAAAATAATGTTAATTAGAATTAATACAGATTCAAAGATAGAAGTGAAAATGATGTCACAATATATAGAACACCATTACATCCTATAAGAGTAAATCATGGATTTGAATGTAAATAATAACAAGTAGTTGTCATGCCGTCAAAAATGTATAAATACCTCCAATGTTTTGATTCAAACACAGGCTCCCTTGAGAAAGATATGTACAACATATCGAAACATTGGTCAGCTGGCTCTTTGAGCTAATTATATATATATATATATATATATATATATATATATATATATATATATAAACACAGCAGGGAGGGGGTTAATATCCTCCCTGCGTGAAAAACATGTGCAAATGCACATTGGTTTAGTTTAATTGGTTTTTGTTAATTGTTTAATTATTGGTTAATTGTTATCCCCTGCACCTGGCTATCATTGTAAATTAGAGCCAGGTGCAGGGTATTAAGAGAGCAGCCAGTCTGTTCTAGGCTGCTGAAGAGTGTAGAAGCCTGACTGTGCTGGTGTGTGAGCACAGCTATATAAAAAAAAAAAAAAAAAAGGAAAAGGTAGTGTAGAGCCTTTTGATGTGTGTTGTTTTGTTGTGCAACAGGTAAACAGCTTAGCTGTCCTGTCTTTAGTTTAGGTTCCTGATTTGTGTTTCAGTTATTGCTCAAAGAAGAGCTAGGTGTTTGTTTTGTTTATTTTGGTTTTTGTATTTGTTTATTAAAAATAGCGCAACCGCGCTTTGAAAAATCAAGTTTGTGTGTGGCTGGATAATTTTAAAGTGCTGAAAATGAACCCGAAGGACTAAAACCCTTCACTAATATATATATATATATATATATATATATATATATATATATATATATATATATATATATATATATATATATATATAATATATTCTTTTAACATTAATTCTGGTTATTTCTATAGTGGTCCATTAAGTTACACAATGGCAGCACTGAAGCCCTCAACCAATATAAAACCAACCTCACATCAATGGCACAGCTTTTGGAGAAGCTGGCGGAACATGGTGAAGTTATCTGGGTCCTGCAAGGTAAAGCAGTAAATACAGTATAGATGTTTATTCACGTTTTGAAAGTGATTCTAAATACAGATGTGTGTTATCAAAGTTTATAAATATTCCCATCTATGACCAATTGGTCAGTTCCCAGCAAAGTTATAAAGTAACTATTGATAATAAAATTCAAGTTAAGGTTTATGTTATCAAATCGTGGTTTTCTTTTTTTATTGTAACCGTATTCTTTACTCCAGATCCAGTGCTTGAAGACCTTCTTCGTGACGACAGAAAAATGATCACTAATCAGCAAATAGACTTGTACAATGAAGCAGCTCTAAGCATACTCAACAGCATAAACAGCGTTTCCAAAGCCAAGGTTCAGATCCTGCGTGCTTCCAGGTTGGCAGCTGAACAGACCATCAGTAAATCCCTGGATGGTTTACATCTCCCCAAAAGTACAAGAGATATTGTAAGTATCTACTTGTACTATCTCTTGTGATATTGCAAGTGTGTAGTAGACATGTCATTGTCTAGTTTTGTATAGGGTTATGATTTCTGCAAGTGTCTTTACAAAATGGAACTAGTACACAACTATTCCTGCAGTAAAAATGATTTGCTTACTTATTTACAGCATTAAATTCCATTTTGAAGTTTACAAGAGTAGAAACACTAGAAAGGAAGTCTCATAACCCGAATGTTTTATATTGTAAAATTAGGAAAAACAAGTGTACATCAGGTAAAGTATTTGAAACTAACTCTGGAATAGGTGTTCGGTGAGAAGGTGAAAAGGGAGCACTACACAGCTTCATCCTGAGGCTTTGGAAATTATTAGTCCTCAGTGCCTCAGGAGACCTTCCATTATATCGAATCCATGGCTAAGATTGCTACCATTTAACAAATGGTATTTTGGGAGGTGAATTTTTTTTAGTCAAAATCATTGTTATATATTGGTTGTATTGTGCTGTGATAAATATTTCAAAGTACTGATTCTTTTTTTTTTTTTTTTTTTTTATTGTGACAGAGTGCAATGGTTTTAATGAATTACTTCTGCAACAAGATCTTAAAACCTATTGATGGCTCCTGCTGCCTCCCTCGGCCTCCATCTACTCTTATCCAGAAGTTGACTGCTTGCTTTTTCATTCTGTCTATAAGCGGTTATCTCTTGGTGAATTTTATTTGCCGCAATAACCATCGGGAAAACAAACTTCCCAAAGATATAGAAAGTGGCGAGGAGAAGAAGCCTTCCATAGCCATTTCCTCTGTTGCCGGCCTGAAAGTCCCATTTAAG
The DNA here is from genome assembly GCF_902713425.1 of Acipenser ruthenus. Taxonomy (NCBI): domain Eukaryota; kingdom Metazoa; phylum Chordata; class Actinopteri; order Acipenseriformes; family Acipenseridae; genus Acipenser; species Acipenser ruthenus. The sequence goes on along the minus strand of NC_081192.1, from coordinate 12,196,335 downwards.
TCAGTTTGTAAATTAGGCCTCATCATGGCCTACTTTTATTTTTGTGACAGAGCTGACATATTCATGAAGGAGCAGAAGTTCTACACCCACTCATCCTTCTTCATACCACTAATCTTCATACTGGTGTTGGGATTTTTTTACAATGAAAACAGTAAGGAGGTAAAAAAAAAAACACAAAAAATCTCTTCTGTCCTTCTGCCCTTGTATGGCTACTGTATGTAAACTACATTTTGTAGAATCTTGAAAGAAACATTCTGAAAGTGTTAGAGGGCCTTAAAGCTAATGTGTGATTTTGAATAATTGTTTAACCCTTACATACAGTACACACACATTTGTGTACATCATTATTTTTATTCCCGAATATGGTTCTACAATGATGTGTCCAAGTATTAAGTAGTTAGAAATGCATTTATTTAAAGTTATGAAACCATTCAGAAGTACTGCAATTATATGTATGTTTGTACAGGAGCTGTATATATGCAGCTATAATATTTACAATATATGCTTATTACTTTTTTTTCTTTTAACCAGGCAAAGTTTCTAAACAGGGAACAAACAGATGAATGGAAGGGTTGGATGCAGCTTGTAATCCTGATATATCACATATCTGGTGCAAGTGCTGTAAGTATTCGCACCTAAAGCACAGGAAAGTGTATTCTTCAATTGGTTTAGAGGGAACATTTTTTGATGTAATAAAACTGTGTACAAGTGTAGGAAACTGTTGCCCTGTATTTTATAGTTAACCCTTTGCGGTCCATTGTCGGACTGGGTCCGACATTGCAATTATTCCTCACAGGTCCTTTGTCGGACTGGGTCCGACATCATTATAGCAACGCAATAAACGGGTGTTTAGTCGTTTTTTCTCCGGAAAAAGCCGAGAAAACCATTCAATTGCCGAGTGGTAGCGACAGGAGCCGAGACAAGTCGGAAAAAAAAAAAAAAAAAAAAAAAAAAGGCGTATTTCATGAATAGTCATACATGGTATCAGGTATCAGATAATGGGCGTCCATAATAAACAAGCTGGCTAAGTGCGTCAGCGCACTGAGACTATCATGGACATTTGCAGAGCTTTTTTCAGATGTTATAGTAATAAAATAATGACTTTGATCGCATTATTGAGGAGTTTGGTGATAAAACGAGTGATCTGGAGATGATCGATCGGTATGTACGACTATTATTATTATTATTTCTTACACAGCTGAACGCTATAGCAAACAAAAGGCTGGGGAGGGGCTGGAGATGCCTAGTGTGTGCTTTGTTGATATGCAGGGCCATTTAAACCCGTTTGACTGTGAAAAAAAATACTTTTAAACAGCGCGTATAAAATTAACTGCGCGTGTGAAAATTAATTATTCCTGGCGTGCCTGACGCGCGATTAATAAATGGACCCTAAGGATAAGCATTTTGACCTTTCCTGGTTGTTGTGTGTTTTTTCTTTTAAGGACCTATATTTGAATAAAGTCACCATGTTTAAAATGTGTGGCACCATGTTTACAATGTAAACTTTATGTAAGAGCCAGACTAAATGTGTGTGTGGATCTGATTTGTAAACTTCCTTTCCAGTTCATACCTGTGTACATGCATGTACGAGTCCTAGTTGCAGCATATCTGTTTCAAACAGGCTACGGGCACTTTTCCTTCTTTTGGCTGAAGGGAGACTTTGGACTTCACAGGGTCTGCCAGGTATGTAGTTAAGTGAAGACTGTTGGTACATTTAAATAGGGAGAAATTCATTATTAGATTTTATAATACAACTCATAGATTGAATTTACTATGAAGGTACATTTTGGTTAAATTTAGGTAGAGAGAGACCAAATCTTTCTGTCTTGAATTCTGGTCAGAACCTGAAGAGCTGATTAAGATCTTTCAGTTGTTCCTGTTCTTACTCTAAACAAAAGGATGACCATAAGGTTGTTCTAGGACAGGTTATCTCCTGTCCTTGCTTTGACTAAAAGGTTAAATTACCTTCAGGCTTAGGAACAAGTTTGCTTTATGATGGTGTCGTAAAAGCTAGTCCCACCAGCGAGATCTGGACAGTGTTAGATACTTGGGCTGATTAAGAGATTGTATAACTGTAACCAAAAGAAACTTGTTGTCTTGTGATTTGGTTTAAAGAAAAATCATGATGTCACTGAAAGACTGCATTTAAACTGAGAATACTGAAGTGTTTTTTGTATTGCTCTGATCCGTGTTTAGAGAGAGTATACCTGCAAACTGTTGTCATTATTTAACCTTTAAGATGTCTGGTTGCAACTTTGCAACTCAGAACTTTTATCTTCAATAAACTACACTTATCTGGACTCGAAAGCAAGAAGCCCGCAACTTCTCTTTCTATGCTTCTTTTATTGCTGATTCACCACAAAGACTTGTTTCATTAAATTATATTCATATATTGTACTGCATTGTTTGTTTAAATTTAATTAATAACTGGGTTAGGATGTCATGCATTTGTTTGTTTTTTTTTCTTAATGAGGAATCAATACAGTATGTACCGGTAATACTGGCATACCAATTTCAGTCAAACGATTAGTGAATAAAAGTAAAGGTCTGAAAACAGGATCTTCGTTTCATCCTTAGATACTGATAGTCTGATTGTTGCAAATCCTGTCATTGGAACATTTCTTCACTCTGGTACTCCACTGCTTTGTCTACAGAATTGAGCATGTTTATTTGAATTTATAGCAAAGTATGCAAATAGTTTAAACATAACACAGTTTGAATGAATGAACAATATTTACATTGTTTGTTTGTGCAACGCAATGACTTTTACTATACTGAGCATCAAAAGAAACTTATCACTTTATATTTGAGCATCAAAAGAAACTTATATTTGGATAAAATTCACTAGATGTGATTTGAAAAATGACAAACTCTGTTTTAGAGTAGGTGCAGGGACTTTTTATTGTGCTGATTAACAATTGACATCACAAAGATGCTGCAAAATGATCTGTCGATCTTGGGCAGGTGTTGTGACTCTTGGTCTCCCAGTTCGTGGCCTGTCATTGACAGTGTCTGGTTATACCATCTCGCCAGGTTTGGAATTGCTGGCTGTGAGCACCCAAGACGGCAAGCCACAGTACACTGCCGTAGTCCAGCCTCCAACGTGCCTATTGCACGAAGGCGCTGCTCTCTTGACAGACATGGCATATTGTTTTTTTTTCTGTGATTTTTCTTTTGCTTTTATTCAAGCTGCAATTCAACAGCTGAAATCACTCCATATCCAGTGTCTAATCAACTGTCTCACTAATTAAGTGATTAAGTGCATATGCTTCAGTCAGTCACTCAAGCGTGTCACGGTCAAGGATGAATGATCGAGTAATTAAAAAGAAACCAAAAACATTTCATCAATGTCCATCATTTATATACCTTATTTTTTACGAAAATAAATGTGTTATAATAGTGATACATTTCTCTTGATGCTCGGTATATATAAAGATGGGTGGAGATAATTTACCTAACTTACCTTCTGGTGTACAATAGTACAGAGGGCCACCATAGCAGCTAATATGGCACTGACTTGACATAAGTCTGCAAGGCATTTCAATTGTTCTGGAGGAATACAGGGAAGTTCCTTTGATCACCACCTCTTATTCCTTTAGGGATATGTACAAATCTGTAGCAAATTCCACATGATGTCATCAAATATCGGGACTGTTGGCAACTGAATTAAAAATGTTTAATACTGGAATAAACCTTTTTCATTGTTTATTTTTCATCAGGTACTTTTCCGACTAAACTTCCTTGTGGTTGTGCTATGCCTTGTAATGGATCGCGCCTATCAGTTTTACTATTTTGTTCCATTAGTAACTTTCTGGTTTGCTGTCATCTATGGGACAATGGCTATGTGGCCTCAGATTCTCCAGAAAAAAGCAAGCGGTAAGACATTGTATGATTTCTGTCAAATTAATTTAAAAGAAATTGCAGTTCAAATACAGTTTACACTGAATATTCAATGCAGTACATTTCACATGAATTTCCATTAAACACTCTTTAAATATAGATGACTCTGATGGTAGGGCTTTTACACAGTTCATATTGAGGTGTACTCACTGAGCTACAGTATGAAGGCAGTCTTGGATTGCACATGACTCAGTGCCTGAATGCAGTATAATGATTCAGGATTCTATATTTGCTTTTCAAATACCTCATTATGTGAAGTCTAGGAGATTTTCATCGGTTGTATATATTGCAATCAGGTACATTTTAGAATTAGAAAAATAAAGGATTTAGCTGTAAATTAAATGTTATCTTTGTTTAAACCCATAGGCAATGCTTTATGGAATCTGGGATTGCTTCTGAAGCTTTTTTTCTTGCTCTCCTGCATATTACTTTTAAATTATTCACAGGTTGGTTTTACCTTTCACTGTTTTTTGTAAGAATGCACATATAACAGGAGGAAGGATCATTACAAAGTTGGTAAAGGCCCTTCTTGGTTTTCAGATTCAGAATAACAAATCTGCTCAATAGTTATATCCAATAAATACCAGGATCCTGATTTGCATAATTTTCATCCATTGTAGCAATTGGTAAAATCTAATGTGATACATAGATGATTATATTTCTTGAAAATTGTACTATTTTAGTTATCTGAATTTAAGAAACTTCTGCTGTGTGTTGATTTGCTATTCAGAAGATGTAATCAAGTCTCTTTTGTTTTAGGGTGCTTTTGAGAATATTTTTTCCTGTTGGCCAATATCCAAGCTTTTTGAGCTGCAAGGAAGCGTCCACGAATGGTGGTTTAGGTGGAAGCTGGACCGTTTTGTATGTAAACTTCTAATACAAAGTATATAATTCTGTGCGCACATGCTGTTCTTATACTTGTATGGATGTTTGTTTCTGTGCAAGATTAAAAAACTTGTGCATGCCTTTGTCGAGGGTCTTTCTGTGTTAGGCAAACCATCCTCGTAGTTCAAATATGTGTTCTTATTGTTATTTTGAAACTTGGTAGAGCTTTAAAAAATAATTTTGTAACACACTAATTTTAATTCCATCAAGTTGAAAAAAATTCAAGTAATTGTACTCATACGTACACGTGTTACATGTTTTTCAGGCTGTCTTTCATGGAATGCTCTTCGCATTTCTGTATTTGGTGTTACAGAAATGTCAGGTACTTTCAGAAGGCAAAGGAGAACCTCTTTTCTCACACAGAATCTCAGACTTTTTACTATTCATATCGGTAGTTTCCTTTCTGGTAAGTAGCACTAATGGCGTAATGCGGTTTATTCTGTTTCTTTCAGAAGTTGGGGCATTGGATGTAGCATGCAGTTACTGCTGAAAAAAAAAAAAAATAATAAAATCATAGACTGACCTAGAGAGAAATTAGAGGGAAGATTAGTCAGGGAGTGACGGCTTTACACGGCCATTGACTTTTGATACAGCTGTGGTATGTGATGTTAATACTTGGTCTTTTGATCACTGGTCCTTCAAAGTTGATTGCTAGAAGCATAGATTATGGGGTTTGTGAGCATTTAGAATTTTAACCTCTTAAATTTAACCACAGAACCTAATTCAGAGAGATGAAGCAAAACTTGATTTCTTGGACTAATGGCGGTTAATAAAGTATTTTATCGCCTCCCCTTTTCCTAACTACTGTATAGAGAATGAATGATGCCAGCAATTTGGCTGATGCACTGAGTGGTTTAGACTAGTCTTTTGGACTGACTGCATCCCATTGCCGCTACCCAGAGGGCTGTAAAAACATAAAACTGTTAAGCATGATGGAATGAACGTAGTGTATATTTTTGCAAGTTTGCCAACAACTATATTTAGTGAGTGTAATTCATTTCTGTAGATAAATATTGCCTGACAGTTCTGGCATGATTCTGGTTAATATATTTAACAGTGTCTTAAGAGTATGTACAGAACTGTATTATTTATTGCAGACCTATTCCATATGGGCAAGTACTTGTAAAAATAAGACGGAGTGCAATACATTGCATCCTTATGTATCAGTGGTACAGGTAAGTTGTGTTTTTTCTTTATTTTTTTTGGACATTACTCAACCATAGTGTTTTAAATTTAGAAAGTCTGCAGTTGGAGACATTTACCAACCATGAGCAAATTACACAGCAACATTAGCAAAAGACTCAAACTTATTTTCGGATTCTATGAGGCCCTGTGGCAAAGTGGTTAACAGTGTGCAGGTGCAAGTGATCAATGAACAATTATAATCCAGGTGCAGAGTAGTTTAATGGGTTTGTATGTCTAGTGCCTGATGGCAAAACAAACAGTAAACAATAATGATAGTAAGTAATACAGCGGCATGTATTGCTTACTTTGTAATCCCCGGGGTTTGTCCCGAAATAGTCCCGTTTATTGTACACTCGCACCCACACGAAACACATACACAAGTCAGTTAGTGCGTGAATTAGTGCTTGTGGTGACAGTACAGTTATTTGTGATACAAGTGCAGTGCTGTTCCGGGTTTGTGTTGGCCTCTGGCGACAGCTCTGGAACGTGTTAGCTGTCTAATAATAAGAAGTAACAATTAGACTAAACAAGCAAACACTCCCGATACGGATACAAAAAACACAGGTTCTTCCGGGTTCTTTTTCATTAACCAAAATGAAGGAACAGATTACGTCGCTTCGACCCCTACTTATACTGTCACTCATGGTAAACGATTGCAGCTCCTCCAATCTGCGGCTGCCACATCATTTCCCTTCCGGGTTGATGAGTTAATGTACCAAAGCTCCGCCCCTTTTCTAAGTGACCGACTTCCTTTTAACCCTAGGAACGAAGTGTCAGACGAAGCAGTCCGGGGTAGTCTGTTCCCGTTACTTAGCGCCCTCACAGGTCAGGAGGGAGATTTACCACCAAGAATCATTGTCTTTCTGTCACAGGCCCCTTATCAAAATTGCTTGCAGCCCTTTAACTACATCTCCCACTGTCTCTATTATTGGAGAAAAGTAATAAAATACAACTGCAGTATTTAGCCAGACATTGAAGGAAGAAGGGTAGTATTGCAGAACTACAACATATCCATACTCTCTACATATTCTCTCTTTATTTCCTGTACAGATTTTAGCATTTATTTTAATCCGGAACATTCCTGGTTATGCACGTTCAGTTTACAGCTCATTCTTTGCATGGTTTGGCAAGATATCTTTAGAGGTAAGTAATGTGTCGCCTCTAAAAATAATATGGAGAACTTGAATTTGTTTTTTTATTATTTTTTTTTAATACACTTTGTCACTTTTTAAGTACAGTTTTATACAATTTGTCATAATTTGTTTTAAAATCCAGGATTTGAAATAAACATTTATTTGTTTTGAAAATGCAATTTTGACATTTTTGTAATTTGCTGAATTTAATTAATCCTTTGGGGAAAAAAAAAAAAAAAAAAAGATGCTGAGTTGTTAATTCTGTTTGAAAACATACTTGTTGAAGTTTGTAAAGCAATTTGCTAAAGGTTTAATTAGACTGTTGTACCATAACTTGCTTTCTTCTTTCACTTTAGCTCTTCATTTGCCAGTACCACATATGGCTAGCTGCAGATACCAAGGGGATCTTGGTGCTAATCCCAGGCAATCCAGTGCTGAACATCATCATTAGCACATTTATCTTTGTTTGTGTGGCCCATGAGATCTCCCAAATTACCAACGAATTAGCACAGATCGCCATTCCTAAAGATGGCTCAGCTCTGCTGAAAAGATTACTTGGTGGGGCTGGATTTCTAGTAGTTCTTCTTCTGTCTGCTCAGGAGTCCAAACTTTAACTTTCCCCTCAGACAGGAAAATGTTTTCTGTAATATGGGGAGCAATACAAATTGTATTGTAGGAGCCGCATATGTTGCACAGGAAGATTATTCTTTTGTGTCAGAAATTGTGTATAAAGCTGATCAGTTATGAGTTAATTATTGATAGTTTGTTTTGATGGGTGGAGGGACACTGAAAAATGAAAGGCATTTGGTTGGTTATTTACTATTTATTACAATTAATTCTTGTGTCATGAAGCCCTCAAACTGTTGGTCAATTATGAGTTTTATGAGTGAAATTTTTCTAAAATTATTTTACCATCTGGAGGGCAGGTACCACTTTCAGAACAAAATATGATTGTACAGTAAAGGGTATAGATTTGTATCCTTGTGAAATTACATTAATGCATAGTAGTAAACAATATTTAGAGGTATACAAGTACTTATCTAGTGTTCATTTGTTTATTTGGAAATTAATTCTGTATATTTTAGCTTACTTGTACTTTTCAAAGAATTGCAATAAAACAAAATGTTACAGATTTGTTCTTGCATACATGGTAATGCATGTGCAGAAATTAAATCCAGTGACAGCAAAGCTTAATGAGCCAATGTCAAGCATGTGGCAGTTATCTGTGGTTCTTGTGCATTGCTACATACCTATAGGTCAAAGCAGTAATCCCACTTCCCTAAAGACTTTACTGTAAGCCTCATTCAATGACACTAATGCCCTTTACTGTTGAACATTGTGATCTCAAGATATTTCCCTTAACTCATAGTCAACTGTTGTAATGCCAGTTTGAACTTTAAATAGCCTTTTTAACACAAGGAAATACCACAAAAAAAGGTAGGTATTCTAGATTTACATGTATCTCTACCTTGGGATATTGATAAGTTTGCACTGGAATTAGTGGCATTTTATCCACAAATATCTTGAACGGGTATATAAAACTCCAATTTAGATTAAAAAAAATTACAAATCAAATTTTAATTTAAACTTTTATACAAACTAATATGCTTATGTTATAATGCAACTAAGACATTTATATGTACAGTTATTGTTTACTTATTTACATGCTTGTACATTTGGTTAACTTGTTGAAAATCTATTTTAAACAGTGGTTTATTCTTTTACGAACCTTGGGTGTTTTATATTAAAAGAAAAAAAAAGTCATACATGGAGAGATGTTCTAAGTAAATGTTTTTGTGATTTCCTATAATGTGAAATGTGACCATTTTTATTTATAAGAGCCTTTTCTGTTTTACACTCTATTGTTTATGATAAAGATTTCTTGTAATAGACTAAGTGTAATTTATTTTCTTTTTGGTACATTACAATTTCATCTTGTGGCTGGTTCATATTTCAATCATGCAACTGACTGTAAGGGCAATTTCTAGTCTCTCGAATGCCATTTGTGTGTTATCATGGAATGAGATTTAACTAGTGGTCAATTTAGGCAGATACAGTATTTCTGTTACTACAAACAAAATAACGTGATCAATGGCATAGTATCTACAGGAGAAGATTGGGACACACTGTAGCTGGGACAATTTAATTGATCAGCATGCCGAGGCTCATGTTTTTCAATCCATGATCATTCCATGTTGCTGTTAACATAAAAAGAAAATGTATTATTGGAATACATGTTTGTGATCTAATAAATTACATTATGCAAGGCTACAAAACTAACTTTTTACTTTTTTATACCTAAATTATGGACCTATTTTGTTTTATAATTCCCACAAGCAACAAAATAAATACTAGTTACCACTCAATCAGTGCATACAGTAGCTGGATCCGAAAAGGTTTACAATTAAAGTCTGTGTTTGCTGCTGTAGGTCATCCATCCCTTGACCCTAATAATTTTCTTGCACCATCTTGACATTGAAGAATAATTATGGGGACAACCTCTCTCACTAAAGGTATCAAAATCGAAATTGTTGCTAGGGGTCCTCAGTCAGGATGCCTAGACAAGAACAAATCTAAACCATTTTGCAGATTCCATCGCCACAACTTGGGACTTAGGTTTTAGATAAGCGGTTTTTACACGCAGGTGCCAGGAAATTCTGGATACTTATCTTTTGTAAAACAATATATTGTACATATTGTATATTTAATGTACATAAGTTATTTTGTAGTGACAGACCTTCTGGTGCATACAATACTGTACATTACATTTCTACTTGAATGTTGGTTTAAATGTATTGTTTGGAATATGGTCAGGCCTTACAGACACTATTGGGCTTAAACATTTACATTCACTGCAGTACAGTGTCTTTCTTGATTTGCCTTATTACTGAGTATAGTATTATTATTATTATTATTATTATTATTATTATTATTATTTATTTCTAAGCAGATGTTCTTATCCAGGGCGACTTATAATTGGTACAAGATATCACATTATTTTTACATACAATTACCCATTTATACAGTTGGGTTTTTACTGGAGCAATCTAGGTAAAGTACCTTGTTCAAGAGTCCAGAGCCCTAACCACTACTCCACACGGGTTGTGCTTCTTTTTTTTTTTTGGGGGGGGGGGGGGGGGGGGTGTAAGATAAAGAAAAGGTCAAATACCATTGTCCTTTACGTATCCTTGACTAAAATATAATGACACAAGTGCTTTGTCCCACCTGCCAAACAGGAAGGTCAAGTACTATTTAAAGCAGAGAGGTGTGGTGCACAAATGGAATGCATTCTAATTTGCCATAAAATAAAAACTTATTCAGTAAAGCAATGCAACATGTAAGGAATGTTCTAAAACTAGCAGACTAAAAATATGGTGGCAAGTTTATTACAGAAATTATTATTTCAATGATTAACAAAACATTAAACGTCAATCCTCCAAGCAATGCATCATCTAATCTGTTTTTAAATATAAAACCTGAATAACACACCTATATGTTGTCAGCAAAGTACTTTTAATCTATCGTATGCTTATACAAATAAGCATATTAATGGTAAAAGCATGTCACGATTTAAAAGTTATTGTGTAAAAATGAATTCTGTCCTAATAAATTACAAATGTAGTGCTTCTGTCAGTTTTCTTTCTTCAGGAATACCATTTACCTAAGAAAAAAAATCAATGTAAATTGTAACCGCTGTCATAGTTCAATTATCATGGTGTTTTGAAATCCAAGGCACTCCAGTATATTCAGAATATTCTGGTCCCATTTGGTTTAGTTCTGTTGAGAGAGAGTCGCGATGCTTTATATGGCTGTAGCAAGGCTATCAATAAGAAATACAGTATCGTTTATTTGCATTAATGCAGTATCGGTACAGTTTTTTTTTATATATATTTTAGGAAATGTTTTTGTTTTTAAATTTTAGGGCGCATGTCTGTTAACCTGGAAAGGGAGAGCACAAGAGACTGAGAAAGGAAGATTTACAGAAAACAACTACTCTATTTTGCTTTCTCCGCAGCCTCTAAAAGTATGTTTTTCTTGGTAAATAAAAATGCAGACTATGACTACAGATCTGACTAATGCTTCAGTAACCATGGACACAATATACATGCCTCGAGTCGCTGGAATGGGCTCAAAATCTGAGTGATTGGTTCCAGCAATTTATATTTTAGGAGTGTTATTTTTTGTTACAAGATTAAAACTTTTTTTTTTTTTAAGAAACCTACATCCTTATTATTGCTTAAAGAAACTGATGTACGGTAATGTATTTACACACAAACCAAATTCACATGTATAATCTGATTTTCCTAAAACACGACCAAAATGAATGAAGCTGCATTAGAGGATAAACAAAACTTGTATTAGTCATTATTTAATTCACACACAAAACAAATGCATTCGTTTATAGGACCAAAGGTGTATTGTAGACTATAAAAGGTGTAAATCAAATCAGAAGTGCTAATGACATATTTCAGGTATAGCCTATAAGATATTAATTTCTCAGTACATCCATACGAAGACAATCATGACCAGTAGTCATGTGCAAAAGTATACAATGGAGCAAAAACTTTATTTCATAGCGTGTATAAAAGATGTTATTGAAACTGTGGAGGATGGCCGAAAGGATTCCACAGCAACGCTGCAGCGCACAACTGCACGGAATACACTTGTAAGCAGATTTAATGCTGCCTTCCCTGTGGAAGAGGCTGAAAGTAGTGACACTGGAAAGTTGTCAATACATTTAGGGATTTTTCATATTTGTTCCAGTACAATACCACAAGTCTTTAGTAAACAGAAATTGCTAGACTAACTTAGTTTTGTGTTTTTAGTATCCTCTAGAGGGTAACAGTGGTTACTTTGGGTTTGTTGCAATTGAGACAAATTTGAATACACAGCTGGGGACTATCTTGAGCGGCTTAGTTTGTTGCAATTGGTATTAACTTGCGTACTGGTTTAGTACCGGATCATCCCTAGTTGACCCAAAGGGACCAATTTTGAAGCAATGTAATATTTTCAGAGAGAAATTAAAACAATCTTAATGATTTCAACTATTAAACTTAGTTGCAGGAAGGAGTTGTTCAATACTTTTTCTTGGTGGTTCCATGCTTATTGTTTACTGTTCTATTACTGTTACTGTTAAAATATTCAAGGTATATTAGGGCTTAAAATGTACAATTACTAGCAAGAGCATACTCGGACCAACCCGCCTCCTGAATACTGTTCCCATTGTCCATAATAAACAGCTTATTCAACTGCCATGAGACCTGGTATTACCATTAATTAGCTAGTTTTTGAGGATTGAGAGTTATTGAGGGATAGTCTGTCTATCCATTCATCCTTCCACTCATCAAATGGTGATAAAAATGTAATTGCCATTTCTTATTCAGTACTTTTCTACATTCTGCTGATATGTTTCACGGTCATCAACTTTTTCATCATACTAATTGCTCTAATTTTTAATTTACAGTCATGACAGGGTTGTATGTTTCTGACAGCCTTCATTTAAATGTATTTCTTAATAACTTTAGCAGCACAGTGATTGTTTATTAAGTTTAACATTATTTACAGCATTTAACATTGACTACCCACGGACCAAAACTAGAGATGGTTGCACCTTTAACTTAATAATGAAAATAGGCCTTTGAAAAGGTTATTGATGCTATTTAAAGAGTAAAGTCCAGTCACTGCACCTACTAAATGCAGTGATTGGCAATGTACTAACTCTGAGACATGATTGTTACAAGATTGTTATTACATACTGACCTGCGGTTGGCTGTTACTGAAAATAAAATGTAATATGTAAACCAGGCCACTTATTAAAAATAAATAAATAAATGCCAATAGTTTCAGTGACTTTTCACAATCCAATCATTACTTGCATTGACAGATTTGAATACAGAATTCACGGGGGGGGGGCAGGGCCACGAGAGGAAGGAGTGTTTTTTGCAATTTAGGATTGGAGGCGCGGCCTCTAGACAAGGGAAAGAGAAAAGGATGGGCCGGACTCCAACTGAGAGTTGGAGACTTCCCTATGGAGTCGAGGATCGCCTTAATGGCCTCTGGGCCCCTGAAAAGACAGTCCTTTGACTTCTCGGAGAGTCGTTATTAGCTCGGCCTTGCAACTGGGTCCCAGTTAGCGACCGGGTTCGACCCCCAGAGGACGGAACGGCTCATACGAAGCCTTGACTTAAGGAAGAAAAGAATCTGAAAGAACACAAGTAATTGTTAGTTATGGGACTCGTGCACTAAGAATAAGAGGGCCAAGTCTCAGGAGGGTAAAGAAGGAAGTAAGAGAGCCTTTTTTCTTGAGGCAAGATACAGCGCATGAGCTGCGAAAGAATAGTGTGGCCGGCGGTCCCCTCTGACCACACAAAGAACCTACAGAGTTACTGGAACTCCAGGTCGACTCGCTATTCCCCCCAAAAGATGGACCACGGCTCCCCGCTGAACCCGCACCTGTGAAGACAAAGACTGCATGCCAATGTATAACATAAAAACAAGAGGAGACAAACAATGACAAACAAAATAACTAAAAATAGATGGTAGGTGGAACAAGCTATGTGTCGGCCATCTGCTCAGCGGAGAGGGAAAAAACCCTTCTATTAGGCGAAAACCTTTGGTGGTCCTGGTGGAGAGGGCGTCCCCACTCCAGGCATACTAGCTATAGACTGGTGAGCTGCAGTGTTATCGGATGGCAGTGATGGGATGTAGGAGTTGACTGCTGAAGAGGACCAACGCCCCATGGTCTTGATCAGGTGATAGCTGATGCGGACTCTGACTGCAGAAGAGGCTGCGCCAATCCTGAAGGAGTGTGGTGTAGAATAGGGGAGAAAGACCTGCTCTGGTGATGAGAGCGGAGAGGTGGGAACAGAACCAGTGTCTGGTAATGATGCTTTTGGAGCAATTATAGGAAGTCTGAAAGAAGATGCAGGGGGGGGTACTCTGTGCTTCTTTGGAGTATCAGACGTACTGCTGGGATGCATTATTGTAGATGCTTGGAAGATGGTGAGTTTGGATGATGAAATTGTGGGACACTGATATCCAAACAATTAAAGATGAGTTGCTGGAACTTCATTCTTTGATTGTTCCAGTGTTGCAGCAGAGCGTATGTGTGTCTGTGAGCACGGGGCGGTGCAGAGCATATGTGTGTCTGTGAGTGTGGGGCGGTGCAGAGCATATGTATGTCTGTGACCACGGAGCAGTGCTGAGCGTATGTGTGTCTGATCGTGGGGTGGTGCAGAGAGTATGTGTGTCTGCTATTACTTGCCTTTGGATCAAAGAGGAGAGCGCATGACGTCAGATGGTGGCTGCTGATTGGGAGCCTGAAGCAGATGCTGTAATCAGGTTGTACACTAGAATGCTGATAGATGGGGGCGGGGCCGGAGCTGCCAGGGCTGGGGGGAGCAATAGAGTCGCTGAAACAGAAGATGTAATAAAAGAGGGGGCGGAGATTGGCACAAGAGGCTGAAGGAGGAACTGCAGTGGTGCTGGAGCAATTGTCTAAGCCAGATAAACAAGTGCTTATTGCTGACAAGGCGTTGCTGGTGCTGCGAGTGTAATTCTTTAGTTCAGTAGCAGTGAAAACTAGAAGTGTACAGGATGGGAAAGTCCAGTAAAATAGCAGTGTGAAGCCTGTTCCCAAAAATTAAATTTGACAGAAACAACAACTCAGCCATTTCTTAGTACTTGGAAGCAGCCTAAATCAGAATTGTACTTGAAAATGTACACATTCAGAAAAATAAAATGAAAAAAATGAGTTTGGAAAATAACCCTTAATGTTGCACAAAACATCAAAAGAAGAAACCATATGTGGTTGCTGGACTTGATTTCTGACTACAGGCGCTTGCTGTGGAATATTGAGGGTGGCTGATGCCCAGCTGTAGGTCGGAACGTCATCTGTGAGGACCGGAAGTGCTGAACCCGAAGACGCGGCCATGATCGAAGTAATGGAGATTGCTGCAGTGTTATAAGCAACCCGTTTGTCCATATCGTTGAGACGTGTATTAATTGAAGCAATTGAGACTGCGATGGGGTGAATGAGGGACTTCATATCCTCTCAAATGTTGTTATGAAGCTGAAGGATGAGAGCTGTTCAGCTGTGCTGCGCTGGAGAGGATGGGACGACCATGACGAGATGAGGGGCTGCTGCAGCCTGTCCTGGGACTCTGGGCAAGCGAGTTTGTGGAAGCGCGCTTGCAAGAAGGAGGCGACGTTGGTGTAGCAGATATAAAGGTACATTTATTATTGTACACCGTCATACGCTCGCTTCTAGCCGGGATGTTGATATTGTTGTTGTGCAGGCCAATCCTTATAAAATAGCTGCTCCGGAGGCTGAGCCTGCTGGCAGGGGGCGTTTTCATCTCCGTAGTGCCGGGGCAGCAGGTCTGGTTGCTGGGTAGAGGTCTGCATTAGAAATAGACGGTACTGAGCTTCCATTGGAGAAATGATGAGATAGAGAAATTAATGCGATATTTTGAAGAGATCCGGCAGGGAAGAACAACGGGTTGCAGCGTATGCAAAAAAAGCAAAACGCAAGAGAAAGTTGAGCTGTGACTGAGTTTAAATATGGTGTCAATGATGGTAAGACAGATGAAATTAGTCAATAATGATAGGCAGGTGAAATTAGGAAGGGGCAAAGCCCTGGCTCACGCCCCCTTAACTCCACTAAAGTTAACATCTAAAGTTACCTTTTGAGGTTCAGTCCAAGTAAGTAATAAATGTCCATAGGTTAAAATGATCTGGCAGTTAAATGGTTATTTTCTACTGGTAACTTAACTAAGAAAATAAAAAATAGCTGTGTACCAAACCATAAGGCAATAGCTTAAAGTAGAAAAGTCACATGACCTCAATATGGCAGCATAAAAGATCACAAGAGGTCACCAACACATTTAGCATTTAGGGTTTATATAACCCTACCTACATGAAGTCACTACATCAAATGGTTTCTGAGATATAAGACGTTGACATTGTGGTGGAAGAAAGTGCACATTCTTCTTGCACATTTATCATCTGGAAACCAAAAAGTCACATGATAGCAGCTAGCTTCGGTCACAGGTCAAAATTAAACGTGCTGTCAGGTTTTAATTGAGGCGTTTTCATGAAAATATGAAGTTGCAAGCTGAAATGGTTTATAAGATGTTAGTACTGTAGTTTACTTCAAATAATGTTTTTGTTTTCAGAAAAGAAAAACACACCCCATAAAGTAACCAAACCAGAAGTTAATAACAACACATTTAATGCTGGTTCTTGTAAATCAGTAAACCTTAAATTGTTATTTAGGTCTGAAAGATTTTTTTTTATTCATTTTCAAACTGTAATTTCAGAAATAAAAATGCTAATGATGATTTGAAGTAGAGAGTCTAGCCGTCTGTACGCCACAGTAAATGTTTTTAAGGAAGTATATTTTCACTCACGTTTGTGTCTGCATTAGTGGCATACTAGTAGTCGCATAGCTGTCTGGGTGTAAGGATGGCACAACTTCACCGCTGACTAGGTGAAACACAGACAATGTTGAAAGAGGCCATACTTTCTCACGGTTCTTGGACATGTTTCGTAGCTGCTTGGTACACTTCTGGATAGAATTATGATGAACCAACTGAATGCTGCAAAACAATTTCGCATAAGTACAGGTTTTGAATGGGTTTTGTGTTTATTTCTGTGAGGTATAATAGTGCCAACAAACTTATTGTCTTATTATTTCTAAGTGGAAGCAGTATTTAGGTCCAGAATTAAACTGCTATCTAATGAGCTGAGATCAGTATTTGCACTGTACCGACGGTTTTCTGTTTTGATTTTGTTCTTTTGTTTCGGCCTTTAGATTTTCCAATATGATCAAGGGCTTGTGGAGAATCAACCAACTCTCTTATATAAGCAGCTTCCCACGTAATGATTTAAACAAACATGAAATGAATTTAATGAATGACTCAAATGCATGGATCTGATGTTGGGCCAGCGTGACCTTAGCAACGAGAGTAAAAAACAAAACAAAACAATGAACCTGAAACTAAATAAATAATAACAACTAAAACCGCTGAAAGAAGACACTTACTCTGGTGTTTGCATGTTTCTTTTTTGCCTAGAAACGAAACAAAATTAATGAATTAAATACTAGTATTAATACTGAAAACGTCCAAATATTAGCCAATGGAAGACCCAGGTGAGGCAAATGCTCATGTGTATCTACCACAGAACAGAATGGTCAGTATTTGCTTCCAGACTTTGCTGGTGGAAAAAAACAAAATCACTGAGAGACAAACAGACAGGAGAAAGGCAAGCTAAAAAACAAAACAAAACAAATTATAATAAAAAGATGGGGCCGGATGCAATCATGTAAAGAATGATGCATACATGAAAACAAATATGGGTGCATATGTTACTTGCTGTTTTTTTAAGAGGGTATGATAGAGGGGGATATTAAACTGCTGCCCTGTTCTGATCCATTCAAAATATGTGTAGGAACAATGGCTAGACAGAATATGCGTTTGTCTAAACCGAACGCACAGTGTAGTATGGACAGTGCGTTTAATATTTACAGTGCCGAGAAAAAGTTTGCGAACCCCTTAGGATGTTCACATATTTCAAACCTAAAATGTTATTAGATTTTAATCGAAGTCCTAATAATAGATAAAGATAACCTGATTAAACAAATGACACAAAAACATGATACTTTTTCAACACTTATTTATCCACAAATGATTTAACATTCAATATCCATGTGTGAAAAAGTATGTGAACCTTTAGTTTCAGTAACTGGTGGCACCCCCTTGAGCAGCAATGACTTCAACTAAGCATTTCCTGTAACTGTTGGTCAGTCTCTCATATCGGTTTTGAGGAAATTTTGCCCATTCCTCCTTAAATAACTGCTTCAACTAGGTGACATTTGAGGGCTTCCTTGCATGGATAGCTCGCTTCTGGTCCTGCCACAATATTTCGATGGGGTTTAGGTTCGGACTTTGACTAGGCCATTCTAAAACGCAGAATTTCTTCTTCTGCAGCCATTCTTTTGTAGATCTGCTTGTATGTTTAGGGTCATTGTCTTGCTGCATGACCCACTTTCGGTTCAGCTTCAGCTCACGGACGGATGGCCTGACATTCTCCTATAGAATCTTCTGATACAATGCAGAATTCATGGTTGTGTCAATGATGGCAAGCCATCCAGGTCCTGAGGCAGCAAAGCAGCCCCAAACCATCACACTCCCACCATCATGCTTGACGGTTGGGATGAGGTTCTTCTGTTCGAACGCAGTGTTTGGTTTTCGCCAAACATAACATTTCTCATTGAGGCCAAGAAGTTCTACCTTTGACTCGTCTGTCCAGAGAACATTGTTCCAGAAGTCTCGTGGATCATCTATGTGCTCTTTGGCGAACTTCAGATGGGCAGCAATGTTCTCTTTAGAGAGCAGTGGTTTCCTCCTGGCTATCCTTCCATGAACACCATTCTTGTTCAGTCTTTTTCTGATAGTTGAGTCATGAACACTCACATTAGCCAAGGCGAGAGTGGCCTGCAGATCCTTGGATGTTACTCTGGGGTTCTTTGTGACTTCCTTGATGATTTTCCGGTTTGTTCTTGGAGAGATTTTGGTAGGACAACAGTTCCTGGGTAGAGTGACTGTGGTCTTGAACTTTCTCCATTTGTAGACTATCTGTCTGACAGTGGATTGGTGGAGCTCCAAATCCTTAGAAATGGTTTTGTAACCCTTTCTAGACTGATGAGCATCAATAGCTGTTTTTCTAAGGCCCTCAGAGATTTCTTTTGATCGTGGCATGATGTGTTTCCACACACCTGTATGGTGAAGACCAAACTCACAAAGTTTCTGATCTTTATATAGGGTGGGGCCTTCCAAATTCACCCCTGAAGATCTACCTAATTATTTAAACACCTGATTCTAATTATCCCCTTAATTGAGCTGATAAAACCAGGGGTTCACTTACTTTTTCACATACCCTGAATCTTAATTACTAATTGTTTGTCTAATTCATACATCATTTTGTTTCAAAAGACATGGAATTGGTTAATATAAACCCTACTGGATATTTAAGAAAAGACTGGTTTTGATTCAAGAAGGCTACCATGGTAAAACTATGGAATTTCCATAATTTATCATTGGGGTTCACAAACTTTTTTTCTCAGCACTGTGATAGGATACAGCATCATACCAGATTTACTGTACAAGCTACAACAAACTGCATGTACACATCCTTTGCAGATGTAATTAATTTCTAGAAAAACAACTTCTGTGCAAATAACTGGTAACTGGCAGTGTGGAATTTGTTTTTTGTTTTGTTTTATAATATTTCAATTGCATACTTGCATCCCTTCCCGTCGGCAGCACATGATATACCCAAGGATGAAAAGGACCAAGGCAAAAGCAGAAAGCACTGCCAGTGTGATCAGGAAGTCTGAGAAATAGTCCCTACTTTTCAGTGACTCAAAAGGCGGCCTGTATTCTCCAATATCATGTAACACTCCACTTCCTGGTCTAGTTTTGTAATATCCACCTATTTAAAAATAAATACAATATACATTTTAGAATTAACTGATGTTTTACAGTAACTACTCATGGTTAAGTTTCAGAATTTTTCAGTTGGGTCAATTATCAATCAATCAATCAATCAATCAGTCAATCTTTATTTTATATAGCGCCTTTCATAGTGGAGCACCATCACAAAGTGCTTTACAAGATGCAGTAACAACAAGAAAATCCATAATACTTTAAATACAGAGAAATGCATAATACATGATAAACAGTAAAAAAACAAACAATGCATAATACATTAAATACAGAGGAAAGTGCATAATACACGATAGTAGCATAATACATGAAATAGTAGCAGCAACACAGCAGCTAATATCAAGCTTAAAGAGCATGGAAAGCAAGAGAGAACAGGTGGGTCTTGAGAGCTGATTTAAAGCAAGCGACGGTGGGAGCATCACGCACCAAAGCTGTGCTCCAGATACTGTAAGCTGCGTTCTGGGTGTTTTACACATTGAAAGAATATGAATTACATATGATAGATAAAGTTAATGCTTAAGAATACTCATAACAATTTTGCTGCACAGCTTAAAATCGCATGTTATCAAGCTTCTTGTACTTCATTAATTCCCGGCGTCTCAAAGGTCAATATACTGCATGCAGTAGCTAGAGAATAGATCATAGAAATGTCAGCTTATTGTATCCTGCCTGGGAACTGCCAGAAACAAGCGACTAATAAGTCTGGGTTTTCAATAAAACATTTTTTTTAAAGCGATGGTGAATAAGTGACTGGATTCTTGATTCTTAGGATAACCTCTTTGTCAACCACATTTTTGAAAAGTTGATCTCTATAATATATATAATATTCTGTGTTTGGAGAGAGTTTTTTTTATTTTTTTATATTAGAAATAGGCCATATAGTATGTGCATGCAGGCCTTTTGTTAATAATATTCCATCTGCAGTATTGGAATAAAAATATATACATATGTTCTGTTTCTGTGTTTATTTGCTTCTCAGCAATATTGTTTGTGGTGAATAAAGCAAATAAGAATAATTGTTGTTTTTGGTTTTATTGTAAGACCAAGTTTTTGTACAGTAGTTAAAATGTAAGGCTGTAGTTAATGCATACCCATAAATTAGCATTAATTAATTAAAGTACTCATGACTTCAAGGTAATGTTACATTTCACTCACATAGTGTCTAAATTGGAGAGTAAACTATTCAATGACCCGAAACCTTATCTGGGGCACTAGTTGGTAGTTTACTAGATTTGTTTAAATGATGAAACACATTTTTTTTAAGATAGTACTCCTTTAACTGAGCATAAGTAGATTTTAATACATATTATTAAGCTATCCACTCATTATTATAAAACTCTCAACAGTGGTACATTTTGAAATAATAAAAATCTTTCCCATTGTCTTCAATGTTGAAGTTCTAAGAGAATGTGAACCAAACTTATTTCAACGCTGACAACATAGAAAAAGACTTTTGTCATAAATGTACAAAGTTTCTTTAATATTTCAATATTTAAGTTCCAGTGTTTTCTGAGCTCTCACCAATACCATAGATCCATTTTAAAAGTTTTTCAGCAACCCTACTTCATCTAGATGAATTTAGGACAGTGAAGCCATAGAAATCATTATCCTTGTGTATTTTCTTCACTTTATTTATTGGTTTATGTCAGTAAATCTGCATTTTAGTTTTGGTTATGGACATGCATGTATACTCTGGTCTTCTTTCCTGAAGCTTTAGCTTAAGCCATTCATTTTTTTAAACCAAAACACTTACCAGAGATATTTTGCACCAGTCAATGTAAAACGTTGCCCTAAACTCCTTATCCTGACTGCAGAGCTGCTGGTTCTGAGGAGTTTCTACTTCCTTCAGACAGGAAGAGAATGCAACATCAGCACCCACTATCACATACACCCTGCAGCAAGCACATGCAAAGACAAGGTCAGTTCAAGTACACTCCAAAAATAAAATAACAAAAGCACTGTTATTCTACAGAGTGCTGTTTGTAAAAGGATATTCGAGTGACTGGTCAGTTCTTTCATGTGAAAAACTGTCGTGTCATTGAATAAGTATATAATTAGATAGTTGCAATGATTGGTCGCGCATCTAAAACAACAGTGGGTCAATATCTATAGGCACCACTGTACATAAAGAGCACATAAGACTATTTGTCATGTTTAAACTTACCCTTCCTTTAGGTCATTTATAGGAAGAGGGAATCTGCCTCCTCTATCCAATGCTGAGGTGATATTAATGGCATTTAGCCGATCTGGCTGCCATACATTTTTCACAGCTCCAAGGAAGTCTCCCAGCATTTGACCTGTGGCGAGTTCAGGCATGACAGGGAGGACTGCCCCTACGGTGATCCCCAGTACGAGGAGGCCTGGAACCAGGGCCTGGTTGGGGACGCCGCCGAATGGTTCTGGGCAGTCGACCATACCCAGGTGTCCTCAATGCCCAGGAGTGAGGAGCCCGAATGTCCACCGCTCAAGCCTGCACCAGCAGAGGAAGAGTGCCTGCTGATCCCACCACCATCACCAGAGGAGATCAGCTGGGAGGCCATCCTCCGCACTGTAGAGGCGTCCTGCTGGTGCCCCTTCTGCGGAGAAAGGGGGCATTCCCCACTCAACTGCCCCCTCCTACCAGAGGGGTGCCTGATGCACCCATTCCACCAGCAGGGGGAGGATGCCTGCTGGTTCCCCCACTGCAGCCAGAAGGGGAGGAGCCCCTGCCGCCTTTGCAGCCAGAAGGAGAGGAGCCCCTGCCGCCTTTGCAGCCAGAAGGGGAGGAGCCCCTGCCGCCTTTGCAGCCAGAAGGGGAGGAGCCCTTGTCGCCTTTGCAGGCAGAAGGGGAGGAGCCCCTGCCGCCTTTGCAGCCAGAAGGGGAGGAGCCCCTGCCGCCTTCGCAGCCAGAAGGGGAGGAGCCCCTGCCGACTTTGCCATCAAGAGGAGAGGAGCAAGAGCTACCTCTGCCTCCAACACCACCATTGGGAGAAGTGGAGCTCCTGTTGCCGCCTTCATGGCCAGGGGCTCCCCTCCCGCCTTCGCCATCGCCTGGGCCTGCCTGCTGCTCTGCATCGCTGCCGCCGTCGCCTCCCGAGGGTCCACTGTCGCCGTTGCCTGGGGTCACTGCAGGCTTCGCTTTGCTTGGTGTCGCTGCCAGCCCTTCATGGCAGCAGGGAATACTGTGGCCGGAGCCGCTCAAAGGGGAGCTACCGGCTACGAAGAAGGGGGGGGAGGTGAGGAGACCACCTCCACCACAGCCCCGACCACCACCCCTGTGCCATAGCCCGGCACCTGAGCGTACTCCACGACGCTTTCAAATTAGACTTTACATGTAGAATCTACACAAACTACTCCACATTGAGAAAGTTAAAAAATGCATATAGAATATAAATAAGTAAGATTTACAGAGAAAAACTGATTATTTGCATAAGTATTCAACCCCTTTGCTACTGCAACCCTAAATCAGCTCAGGTGCAAATGATTTGTTTGAAAGGTCACAAAATTAGTGAAATGGTTTCAGCCTGTGTGTACTCAAAGTGGTTTAACTTGTAGATAATTTCCCTCAGGTATATAAAGACTTTCAAGCTGCAACTCACATAGTGATCCAACAAAGCAACCATGAAGATCAAGGAGCTTTTGAAACAAGTCAGGGATAAAGTGGTAGAGAGACACAGAGCAGGAGAAGGATACAAGATCATTTCAAAGGAGCTGATTATCCCTCTCAGCACAGTGAAGTCCATCATTAAGAAGTGGAAGATGCATCATACCATCCAGACACTACCCAGATCAGGTCGCCCTCCCAAACTCAGCAGCCGAGCAAGCAAGAAACTGGTTCGGGATGTCACTCTGAAGCCAACAATGACCTTGAGAGATCTGCAAAGTTCTGTGTCTGAGATGGGTCAGTGTTCACACATCAGCAATAAGCCGGTCCCTACACAAAGCTGGCCTGTATGGATGGGTGACAAGAAAGAAGCCATTACTCAAAAAGACTCATCTTAAAGCACGTATGGAGTTTGCAAAAAAGCATATAGATGATACTGCAGACATGTGGAAAAAAGGTTTTGTGGTCAGATGAGACAAAAATTCCAGGCGTTACGTCTGGCGCAAGTCCAACACTGCACATCACCCAGTCAACACCATCCCAACTGTCAAGCATGTTGGAGGTGATGCTTCTCTTCAGCAGGGACTGGGAAGCTTGTCAGGATAGAGGGGAGAATGGATGGTGCAAAGTACAGGCAAATCCTTGAGGAAAACCTATTTGAGTCAGCCAAGACTGAAACTGGAGAGGAAATTCACATTTCAGCAGGACAATGACCCGAAGCACAAAGCCAAAGCCACACTGGAGTGGTTGAACAAGAAGAGAATTAATGTTCTTGAGTGGCCCAGTCAAAGTCCTGACTTGAATCCAATCGAGACGAAGATTGCAGTCCATCGACGATCCCCAACAAACTTATGAGAACTTTAACAATTTTCCCATGAAGAATGGGCAAAGATGTCACCATCCTACTGTGCAAAGCTAGTAAAGTCCTATCCAAAAAGACTCATAGCAGTAATTGCTGCAAAAGGTGCTTCTACCAAGTACTGACTTAAGGGGCTGAAAACTTATGCAACCAGTAAATTTCATTTTGTACATTTTCTTTGCAGGTTTTGCTGACATTTAACCTCCTCCTCATATAACAGTGTTCAGTTTAACCACTACAGCAAATAATAATATCAAGTTGTTTCCCTTTTTTGTCCTATGGGGAGATTCTATGGGTTGTACTTCTGAATTATAAATGATAATACAATGGGAGTCAATGTGACTTTCACAAACATTGTTAAAAAAAAACAAAAAACTATAGCAATACAAATGTTGTTTAGAAGCTAATAGGTAAAACTACCCATATGGGCACTTAATGGATTGTTATATCTGAACCCATTTTACAGTGAACAGCAGGCACACAGATACCAATGTGAGTCACTATTCAGATTTTATCAGCTATTTTGCCACAGTTGTTTTCACTTACCCTGTGAAAACATGACGTTAATGACAAGGTTGTGTCTTGCAGTCTCAAATGTACGTTTGTTGTAGGCGGTAATCTGACTCGGAATCAAGAAAAAAGTATAATCTCTGATTAGAATGATAGAATGTGCTGTGCCTTACTCAAGGTTTGCAACAAAACCAGTTTCCACAGTTTGCTAAGAGATTTGCTGTATTGTATGTTTAGATTTAATAAGCACAAGGAAAACTTCATTTTGTCTGAAAAAATCCAAAGTGGCAGATCTTAATACCTGCCACCTCCCTAAAAGATTCACTGTATTTTACTGCAGTGTAATGATAGTGACACCAGCAGGGTTTTCATGAGTTACAGGATTCCAGTATTTAAATATGCTGCTGTGGACTCTTGACCAGAGGGTCATGGGTTCAATCCCTGGTAATACTGCTGCTGTACGCTTGAGCAAGGTACTTTACCTAGATTGCTCCAGTAAAAACCCAACTGTATAAATGGGTAATTGTATGTAAAAAAATAATGTGATATCTTGTAACAATTGTAAGTCGCCCTGGATAAGGGCGTCTGCTAAGAAATAAATAATAATAATAATGATAATGTATGAAGAGCATTAAAAAGAGACCCTAATACCATTTACTGTAATTGTGCCTGTTGTATTTGTGTAGATATTTAATCATTTTTTCTTTTCTTTTCCATCAATCCAACAGAGAATTGTGAGGGTCTGGAACCAACTCCCCAGTAATGTTGTTGAAGCTGACACCCTGGGATCCTTCAAGAAGCTGCTTGATATGATTCTGGGATCAATAAGCTACTAACAACCAAACGAGCAAGATGGGCTGAATGGCCTCCTCTCATTTGTAAACTTTCTTATGTTCTTATGTTCTTAACACAGTTGTAATACAATACATACATTTTGTACACACAGTAAACGTACTTCCCTGGTCTCTCCCTAGATGGCAGTATAATCTTTTATGCACCATGGTTCCCATAGACTAAACACAAAGTGTGTTTGCCGGCAGCGTATAGGTTTCTGGCTCATACAGCTTGTTACTCTTATTGGTCCAATAACTGTTGTTTTAAAAAACAGTAGAATCCCAGCCCATGTTTTACAGAAAGAGGCTGTGGGGCCTAGGTGTAGTTGATCGATATATCTTATCTGCCATACTTTAACATTCACTATGTTTATCTACAGTACATATGTACAGCCATGGCCAAAAGCTTTGCATCACCCAGGTAGAATGAACTCATTTTGCTTCATAAAGTCGAATGAAATCTGCTGAATAATGATACCTTAACATACTGAATTACATACTGCTTTGTAATTTTCCATATACTTAAGGAAAAACTGACAACAATTGAAAAATGTGACATTTCAAAATCTAACATGAAATACTGTACTACTTTTATGGTTTCCAGTAGAGTTCTATGATATCATGTTGTAGTTTCTTTCATTACATTATGTTAAATAAAAGATCAAAATTATGTTTATATATATATATATATATATATATATATATATATATATATATATATATATATATATATATATATTGTGAGACAGCAGGGAGGGGGTTAAAACCTCCCTGCGCAGAAAACATGTGAAAATGCACACTGGTTTTAGTTTAATTGTATTTGTTTATTGTTAATTTAAATTGGTTAATTGTTTTATTGTTTAATTATCCCCTGCACCTGGTGGTTGTTATTAAATTAGGACCAGGTGCAGGGTATTTAAGGAGTGAAGCCAGAATGCTCAGGGCTGCTGAGTAGAAGGAAGCAGGAGAGGTGCTCTGTTTCTGAGCAGTCCGGAGAAAGAGGTACAGTTTAAACCTGTGAAGGTTTGGGGCAGGTAAACGGCTTAGCCGTCCTGCGAGTGAGTCAGGTTCCAGTGTGTATAGTAAGCGCTCCAAAAACGGAGTTAGGAGTTTGTTTGTGTTTTGTTTGGTTTGTAATTAAAAAGAGCGCAACCGCATGCTTTAAACCTCCATTTCTCTGTCCTGGGTCGCAGTTCTTAAAGGGGCACGAACCCGAGTGAGTGGCAAGCTCGCTCACAATATATATATATATATATATATATATATATATATATATATATTTAATTATGTCTCAATCCTAAAATTCTAGGGTGATGTAAAACTTTTGGCCATAGCTGTACAGTTTTAAAAGGAAACACATAATAGAAAACTTGGTTCACATAATAGAAAACAGCTGGTAAGTGTAGGGGACCTTAATTGTAATGACAATGCACCACCATTAGGCAAGTTGTACTTTTTCTGAAAATGTACCTCAATGATAATTGGTTTGCCCACAAGATCAGCTGTTGGAGACCCATAAAGCACTCCATATATAACGCCAGCTCTGTCCAAGTAGCCCAATACATTTGTGTTAAATGTGATGGGGTAATTCCTTGCATCGCCTATGCAAACACCACACTCAATAAATGGTATAAAACAGAAAGTATGGTATAAATGAAAGTGACCAATTTAAGAGTCCTAATTTAAGTAATACTACAAATGCTTGAATCCATACATCCATTCATATTTGAGTAAGACAAAAAATATTGTGAAGGAGTTCAGTTAACTCAGCAACACATGCCTTTATAACATTGTATCTGTGAGTCAAAAGCTTGGGTACAAAGTGAAATATTTTACAGAGTATGTACAAGTCTACATGGGATCTATACAAATCCTTATTCTACTACAATACACCTCATTTCTATTGGTGTACTGATAAAAAAAGGGGTTCTTCAATGATGTAGATATTTCTAACAATGTTCACTTGACTGCCACTGAATGTACCATGTACATCTTCCTTGAGTAATGCAAAAATATAGGATTTTCTACCCTCCTTTAAAATGTATTTATTTCCCTTAAAATAACCTTGATGTTTTTTTTTTTATTTAACTTGTAAAGGGGCTGTTGATTGTTGAAGGGATTCACCTGTGTGCTGCATTCATTTCAACTGCGGACATTCTCTCCTGTCAGTCAACACTACTGGCTTCCATATGGACAGGGATTTGGAAGTAACCAACCACCTCTGATCAGCAAAAAAAGGCTTTGAGGGAATGAAAAAAATATATATACCAGTATGCCACCACCTAGCATAGTAAATAAAACCACATGTATAGTGTCTACAGGCGCCTATTTTGTGAGAAAGTGAATTCCTGTTTAGTCATTGGTTTGACATTTTTCATTGGTTGAACTAGCTGCTGGTTGATGTTGCTGGGTCTACCAATCAAAGTCATTAATAATGAGAGATGTGTAGCAAAAGTAAGAATTAACAATTTAGCTACTCTTTTAAAGGAAAACAGGTTTAGATACAATAAATGTGCTTTTATTCAATACACTTGTTGGTGTCATTGTGAAATGATTTTTATCAAGAGCTGCTCACACTAATGCACACCCATGCCTTTACGCTGGAAACCCCGTCCCACACAAAAGCAAGCGGCTTGAACTGACAGAAGATAACGAGTGATTAACCTCATGAAACGGTGCACACAGGTGCACTGTTTCATGAGGTTAAACAAGATGCTCAGATATATTGTGAGAAGCGTTGCATTTAAATCAAGGGAAGTAATGTTAAAACTTTACAATGCATTAGTAAGACCTCATCTAGAATATTGTGTTCAGTTCTGGTCACCTCGTTACAAAAATGATATTGCTGCTCTAGAAAGAGTGCAAAGAAGAGTAACCAGAATTATCCCGGGTTTAAAAGGCATGTCGTATGCAGACAGGCTAAAAGAATTGAATCTATTAAGTCTTGAACAAAGAAGACTACGCGGCGATCTGATTCAAACATTCAAAATCCTAAAAGGTATAGACAATGTCGACCCAGGGGACTTCTTTGACCTGAAAAAAGAAACAAGGACCAGGGGTCACAAATGGAGATTAGATAAAGGGGCATTCAGAACCGAAAACAGGAGGCACTTTTTTACACAGAGAATTGTGAGGGTATGGAACCAACTCCCCAGTAATGTTGTTGAAGCTGACACCCTGGGATCCTTCAAGAAGTTGCTTGATGAGATTCTGGGATCAATAAGCTACTAACAACCAAACGAGCAAGATGGGCTGAATGGCCTCTTCTCGTTTTTAAACTTTCTTATGTTCTTATGTTCTTATTATGTTCTGCTCTGCCTTTTCACACGGTCCTATTAGATACATATAGACACTGCTTGAAAACTGTCTGTTCTCAGTACCACCACTTATACAAATAGCTTTATTTAGGCTCAGGTAAGAATCAGCCCTAAGTATTGGCACTTTTTCCATTTCCAGCAATGTTACAAACTATAATGTGTTTAATATGATGCACAATTGTAAAAAGCCTGTATTGGTGTTAATTGCATGCCCAATATTTAGCATGCTGTGTCCTTATACAGTATTTTAAGTTGTATTAAGGTGCACCATTGTTTATATCATTAAAATAGATTCCAGTGTTAGTGTATATCACATAACTAATGCAATACTGGAATTGGAAAATTGGAATCGGAAATACAATAAGTGTTACAGAGGTGATGCTGGAGTGGCTATAACGTTCAAGGTGTAACAGTAACAACCTCAGACTCACCATCCATCTGCTCGACTGCCCTGCATCTGCTTAATAATATACTACTGAAGTTTTGGCCAATCCTCCAATCAACGTTTTCATGTTTGACATCGGAACATCTGACTAAAACAGCTTATTGACATCAAACATAAAGGAAAAACAGCATAAGCCTGCTATATATATATATATATATATATATATATATATATATATATATATATATATATATACACAGCCATATTGATAGATTAAATAGAAAATCACATGTGTAAATAAACGTGTCTAAAAATATTATATGCAGACCGACAATAGACAATACTGCCTAAAAAACAGCAATTTAATAGCACGCACACGTATAATGATCAAAATGCATGATAGAAATATATATTTAAAAAAACAAATAATACTTATCTAGTTTTTAAAACAGTAAATGTAAGTGTTTAAAAAAGACCAGTTTTCTGCAGAAAAAAAACTATTCTTGTTTATGCCAAATGGTCATGTTTTCCATATGTCTTTTTTAATTAAATAAATTAAAGATAAACCATTTAAATTTGTATTCCCATACATACCAATAATAGAAAAAACGACAAGAAAGCTTAAAGATTCCATTATCTTTGCTGGAAATGTAAGTATATTTCTGCTTATCGTCGCTGATCTCTGTAACTTGACAACAAAGCATCCTCTTGCTACATTCCTCTCTCCCAACGCATTGTGGGAACTACCAAGCACTGGTTGGTTGGAACATCTGGCACAGATGCTGGAAAATTAGACGCCATGTGGGGCTGTAAAGAAAGTGAGATTTAAACAGCTGTGTGTGTGGAAGAGTTAAGAGGGACAAGGGATATCGAGGGAGAAGCTTTCAGAGGAATGAACGGTTATATCTCATTTTTATCTCATTACATACAGTAAAGCAGTGCCTGAAAATATAACATGGACTGCTATTTCTCCACAGTAGTGCATTGCAACTTCCTTTCATTTTCAAATGAGACTTCTAAAACCGAGAGACCACATGAATGACACTTGGCATATCTGATACTGCATATCTGAAAATCACTGGTAAGCAGGTGACCAGCAAGAGGAATTGAAAGACATTTGTTACTGGTTTCTTCTGGATCATCTAAAACCCAGTACAGGTTTACAGCATTCACTTGATGAGTACAGTAAATTCTCTCTTCAACCAACATCAGAGTTTCTTCTAGCATGACCAGATAAAAACCAGCACAAGGTGCCAAAAGGTTAAATGCAACAATACACTTTGGATATGATACAATTTAAAACAGCTTTTAAAATAAAAATAATAACTATAAACTTTAGGATATCTAGGTATTTCACAATGTCTACACCCGTGTCCTACATGATACAGTGGCTCTCAAAAGTATTCACCCCCCTTGGACTTTTCCACATTTTATTGTGTTACAACATGGAATCAAAATGGATTTAATTTGAAGTTTTTGCCACTGATCAACACAAAAAAAGTCCATAATGTCAAAGTGAAAAATAAAATCTACAAATTGTTCCAAATTAATTACAAATATAAAACAGAAAATAATTGATTGCATAAGTATTCACCTCCTTTGCTATGACACACTTGAAGCTCTGGTGCAACCAATTGTCCTTAGAAGTCACATAATTAGTTGAATGGAGTCCACCTGTGTGCAATTAAGGGGTTTCACATGATTTCAGGTTAAATACACCTGTCTCTGGGAGGTCCCACAGTTGGTTAGTACATTTCCTAACAAAAACTACATCATGAAGGAACATTCAAAGCAAATCCGGAATAAGGTTCTTCAAAAGCACCAATCAGGGGTAGGATATAAGAACATTTCCAAGGCATTGAATATCCCCCGGAGCACAGTAAAGTCCATTATTAAGAAATGGAGAGAATATGGCACAACTGTGAATCTGTCTAGAACAGGCTGTCCTCAAAAACTGAGTATCCGGGTGAGAAGGGCAATAGTCAGGGAGGTCACCAAGAGCCCTATGGCAACTCTAAAGGAGTTACAGTCTTTCACGGCTGAGCTGGGAGACACTGTGCATACTGCAACTATAGCCTGGGTGCTTCACAAAACTGGCCTTTATGGGAGAGTGGCAAAAAGAAAGCCATTGTTGAAAAAAAACAACATCAAATCTCGGCTAGAGTTTGCCAGAAGGCATGTGGGAGACTCTGAGACCAAGTGGAAGAAGATTCTATGGTCTGATGAGACCAAAATAGAGCTTTTTGGCCTCAACGCTAAGCGCTATGTTTGGCGCAAGCCTAACACCGCACATCATCCTGAGAACACCATCCCTACCCTGAAGCATGGTGGTGGCAGCATCATGCTATGGGGATGCTTCTCCGCGTCAGGGCCTGGAAAGCTTGTGAAGATAGAGGGCAAAATGGATGCAGCAAAGTACAGAGAAATCCTGGAGGAAAACCTGCTGAAGTCTGCAAGAGACCTGGGACTTGGAGAAGATTCATCTTCCAGCAGGACAATGACCCCAAACATACAGCCAAAGCCACACTGGAGTTGGCTTAAAAACAAAAAGGTCAATGTCCTGGAGTGGCCCAGTTAAAGCCCGGACCTCAATTCAATTGAGAATATGTGGAAAGAGTTGAAAATTGCTGTTCACCAAAGGTCCCCATCCAACTTGACGGAGCTTGAGCAATTTTGCAAAGAAGAATGGGCAAAAATTGCAGTGTCCAGATGTGCAAAGCTGGTAGAGACTTATCCAAATAGACTCATGGCTGTAATTGCTGCCAAAGGTGCCGCTACCAAATATTGACTCAAGGGGGTGAATACTTATGCAATCAATTATTTTCTGTTTTGTATTTGTAATTATTTTAGAACAATTTGTAGATTTTATTTTTCACTTTGACATTATGGACTTTTTTTGTGTTGATCAGTGGCAAAAACTCCAAATTAAATCAATTTTGATTCCATGTTGTAACACAATAAAATGTGGAAAAGTCCAAGGGGGTGAATACTTTTGAGAGCCACTGTATATGACACCTTTGGAAATTCATTCTGCAATAACTGGATGAAAACATGTTATTCAGTTGAGACATAACCCAAGCCAATATTTACTGTCCAAATAACAGGAAACAGTCTTTCTAAAATACTTGATCATATAATGTATTTTCTACATGTATCCTTGAGCAACTTTTGTGCATTACCCTTTCCCCTATTAAATTAAGTGTGGTGGACTCCATTAAGATCACTTTACCCTCCTGTGGGGAAGTGACAGGACAAAAGGCTCAGATAGGTGGTGATCCTAAATCCTCTCTCTAACCATTCTGCACAACTGGAAGGAGGTTAGTACTTATCATGGGGAAGGGATTAATAAATAGTATTGTTGAACTGGGTATTCTTTAACACCTACACCTTCATGCTATTGTTCCTTCAGTCATTTTCTACACAAACTATTTCAATGCCACTAACCTCCCTCCCTGCATGTAAATTGTGAATCTTCATGAGTAGATTCAGAGAAAAAAAAGATGTTTTGCAACAAAAAAAACCTACAAAAATATTTTGTATGTAAGTTGTGCATGTTTTTTCCGCATAGAAGATTGCATGGCAATGTCAGAGGACTTTAATAGGTGATGGCAAGTTGCAGGGTTTTTTTTTTACATTAAATGATATATTTGGCAGAATTCTCCCTGAATGTCATTAAACAATACCTTGTTAGCAAAACAACTATGTAACTTGCTGTATATTGCTGACACTTCTCTATGCAGCCACATGGAACATGGTCTGAACTGTTAATTTAAATAATCAAGGACATTTTTTGGAAAAACTTTCTTCAGTGGAATAGGATTAATAAGTTCATGATCCTTGTAGTGCCTGAATGTGAATGTTTACACTGAAACTACAAACCTACTTAACATTAAACAAAGCTTTCTTTGGGTCGTAAGGCGATCACATGTGCAATCACATCAGCATTCCCATCCCAGGTTTATAGAATTTCTCATTTTCAGGCATCTTTCGTTTGACTAGTGGAGGCGGTGATTTTTGTTCAGTTTTTTCAAATGTTGTTTGTGAGAACGTTCTGAGGCCTCTTCTGAGGTTTTAAATGTTCATCTGAAGTGTTAATCACCTACTGTATAGCTGCGCAGTAACACAATTTAGAATGACAAGACAATATTCTATAAACGGTAGAGTATATGTCATATTTTCTCGTTTTTATTCTTTAATCCATTCAATTTATTACCATGCCCTTTGGGTTGCATGCTGATGCGCTAGGGAGGCTGCACTGTGATTGATCCCCGGAGCCAGCATTGCAGCTGTTGTGTGTGCTGATGCGCCAGGGAGGCAAAATAGGGTGATCCCTGGAGCCAGCTACACTTCAGCCATCAACACCAGGCAGAAGGATATCTACATCATCAGATGTCAAGAAACGCAGACAGATCACATTAGTTTACAGTAAAAGAAGATATGGTGCTTATCTTGCTGAGAGCTGAGTCCAATATCAGCATGAATTGTAACACCTACTCTCATGTTATGGAAATCATGCTGTGGTGCTGCTAGAAATGTCAAACTCACACAGTATGTCTACCTATGCCCTGTTGTCACACACAACTGATTTGATTGATATTGGGTGTGTTTACAGAGAGAAACACAGAATTTTCTAATCAGCCAGAATTTAATGTGTTGAATCTTTAATTATGCTTTTGATCAGTTTATCTGGAGTCACTACACTGACATCTAGAGGTTTAGGACTGAATTGCAGGTTAGTCACGTTGTTCTAATTTTCCAGTGTATTTCAAAAGGGCCCTAGTTATGAAGGAGGTATGTTTTGAATGGATTGTAATTGTTTCCCTTAAAAGAAAGAGTTACTGCCATTTCTTATTTTTCAGAAACATGTCCACACACTTTAAAATATAATTTTTTTTACAGTACATCTAAACATCATAAAATTGTTCCACAGATAAAGAGAGACCTGACACACGGAGAGAAGGACACACTGTAACCTTCCCTCTGCCATTGCTGCTGTTAACATAATGGATTTTGGTGTTTTTATTTATTTATTTATTTAAATTTTAACATTGAACCACAAAGGGCACATTAATAAGAACCAACAAATTTCAAGAGAATTTTTTGAGATTCAATACTATACTAAATATAATAAAATTACAACATCTCTATATAATTTAAAAACACCAGCCTCAATGCATCTTGTTAACAGCAGCACTTAACTAGCCATTCGAACACAATATTGCCACAATATTGCCAACTTGCTGAACTTATTTAATTATTTAATAAATAATCCTTTGATAGAAACCCTTTTCATTCTACCTTGAAGTTTACAAAAAAGGGCATTTTTTTTGTTATAATGCATACTACACTTCATTGTTTTTGAGCATATGAACATAAAAAAAAAACAATATTGCTAAAAGAAGCTTTGTAAACATTCCAGTGTAATTCAGTTGTTTTTCAAATTTTCTACAATAACATAAAACACGTAATCAAACTTATTATTTTTATTTTCCAGATTGCATGTGGTGTCTGCAATCGCTGGTTCCACCTTGTTTGTGTGGGAAAGCCAGAACTGAGCCATGCTGACAGCGATCATTGGAATGTTTGTAGGAGGAAACACCATGTTTAAACCTTGAGTCTGTGGATTGCATTCTTTTTTTTTTTTTTTTTTTTTTTCTCGTTAATCAGAATTGATACCCTGTTGGTACCCGGTTGTTTTCTGTGATTCTCTCAATAAAGCTCCATTACAGGTGGTGTACTGTAAAAATGAACTGTTTCAATGTCACATTCTTTCAGCCTTTAACCATGTAAATGATGTAGACTCCTACTTTACTGCTTTATTCTG
Organism: Acipenser ruthenus; assembly: GCF_902713425.1. NCBI lineage: Eukaryota > Metazoa > Chordata > Actinopteri > Acipenseriformes > Acipenseridae > Acipenser > Acipenser ruthenus. The sequence goes on along the minus strand of NC_081192.1, from coordinate 12,161,412 downwards.
TGATTCTTTTAATTCAGTAACAGTACAGCTGGTGTTCAGTTGAAATGTATCGTGCCAAATTGTTTTTTTCTGGACATGTCAATGATACAGATCTTTTTTCTCATTTCTATCATTACTTCATGCTTACAAACCATTTGATCTGATAGGACATAACCCTTAGACTATGGTACCGGAGACACGTTGGTTTTGTTCTGCAAAACTCTAATTTCTATTTGTAAATACTTTTGATATGAATTAAACAAGCTGTATGTGTGAGGACATGGATACACCTATTTTGTGAGTTTGACACTTCTAGGAGCACCACTTGCATGATATATATAGGGGGTACCAAATAATACAGGCATGACATTGTTGGCTGTATAATTTGGTATCCCCCGTGTTTCTCACTGTAAATATGTCCAATGTCAATCAAACCATTTGTGTGTGACAACAGGGCATAGATAGACATACTGTGTGGGTTTGACATTTCTTGCAGCACCACTGCATAACATATATAGGGAATACCAAATAATACAGGCATAGACTATGATATTATCAGCTGTCTAATTTGGTATCCCCTGTGTTTCTTAATGTATATACACCCAATATCAATCTTGTGTGTGTGTGTGTGTGTGTGTGTGTGTTTGTGTGTGTGTGTGTGTGTACACTGTATATAAAATAAATATATAAACAAATAGATGTAAACAATAACGTTATATCTAACACATGTGCATTTTAATATAACTTACACAACTTGTGTTTATTCTAGACATAACAGCACGAGGCAGAGCCACAACATTCATTCTCACATTACTCATTAGAAAACTTTTGTGATCGTTTAAAGTTTTGAAATCCCCCAAAAATATATAAAGAAAATAGGTTACTTTGAAATCAGCACAATCGTTTATATAACACGTCGGTTGCATAGTTCACACACTAAGCATTAATTCGTTAGACTAATGATAAGTATATTGTTTTAACTGCGAGTAATATCATGTAGGCTTGTATTATCACACACAAAAAGACTCGTTTTTAACCAAGACAAAACTCAACAGGTTGCTCAAGTAAGATCATTGTAATAAGTTGTGTATTAAATAACACGTCAAAGACGTTTTTAATGAAAACAGACCATAGCTGATTATACACAGCACAAAGAAATCATGTCTTCATGTCGAAAACGTTATTAAATGATTGCAAATTGCAGACGACACCTGCTGCGCATGCACTTCACTCGTACTTACGTCAGACACGAACAAAACGAAGAATCAGCCGTACCCGTGTGAAGATCTCATTTTACTTATGCGCATTGCGACCGGGGATATAGCTTCCTGAGCGGGTACTGAATTGGATAACAACGGCTTAATAAACCGTGAATTCGAAAACCTACAAAAACTGAGTGAGCCTCCTTCAGTTCTACGCAATGCCACAATATGGATTGATGTATTTATATATTTATTTATGTATTCATTTATTTATTTATTTTTCACTTTGCCATAAAATAACCAGGTGCATGAAACTATAATTTAATTAATACAGAACATTTATTAAATTAGCTTACGTTAAAATGAGCTCTCTAACTTTATTTTATTTCTCTCTGTCCTGACGTACTTGCTTTATTATTATGTTCTATTAAATGTATCTTCTCTTGTTTCTCCATATCTCCTGAAACACACGTCTGTTTTGTTTTTATCCGCTTTCACTACCTTTCAATTACACCTGTCCAACATTACCCACATGTCGACCTGTTCCTATCCAGTTTTAAATAACTTTAGCTAACAGAGGCAGAAGTGTTAAAGGGACTAGGAGCTCTTAAAATCTACAAATCCCCTTGGCTGGATGAGATCCTCCCAATAGTACTCAAAGAAATGAAATAAGTTATTTACAAACCGCCAACTAAGATCATGCAATAGTCTCTTCAGTTTGCAATTCTCAGACTGGAGAATTGCAAACGTAATACCGGTCCACAACAAGGGAGACAAAACCGAACCAGGTGACTACAGACCAATAAGCCTGACTTCTATTACATGTAAACTTATGAAAACTATATTAAGATCCAAAATGGAAAATTAACTATATGGTAACAGTATCCTGGGAGACAGTCAGCAGGGTTTTGGGAAAGAGAAATGTGTCTAACTAACTGCTTGATTTTTTTGAGGATGCAACATAAACAATGGATAATTGCAAAGCATATGACATGGTTTATTTAGATTTCCAGAAAGCTTTTGACAATGTCCAGCATAAAAGATTAATTCTCAAACTGAACGCAGTAGGGATTCAAGGAAGTGCATGCACATGGATTAGGGAGTGGTTAACATGTAGAAAACAGAAAGTACTGATTAGAGAAGAAACTTCAAAATGGAGTGAGGTAACCAGTGGTGTACCACAGGGATCAATATTAGGTCCTCTGCTATTCCTAATCAACATTAATGACAGATTCTGGTATAGTAAACAAACTTGTTAAATTTGCAGGCGACACAAAAATAGGAAGAGTGTCAAACACCCCTTATGGAAAAAACATATTTTTAATCTATGGTAGAAAAGTATGATCCTTATATTTTTCATATCTATAAATTTGCCCCTTTTAATATACTTAAAATATACAGTATTTTAGTCTGTAATCCATATATTTATTTTATATGTTGAAAACATATGGTGCACCATATATTTTCATTAGTCTGTAATCCATGGGCAGACGCATATAAAAATAAATTCCGCATTCAGAACTGGGCAGACACATGGCAAATTACATTTAATATAGAAAAGTGTAAGGTACTGCACGCAGGCAATACAAATGCACATTATAAATACCATATGGGAGATTCTGAAATTGAAGAAGAAATCTATGAAAAAGATCTAGGAGTTGACTGAGAAATGTCTTCATCTAGACAATGTGGGGAAGCTATAAAAAGGCCAACAAAATGCTCAGATTTATAGTGAAAAGCGTTGAATTTAAATCAAGGGAAGTAATATTAAAACTTTACAATGCATTAGTAAGACCTCATCTAGAATATTGTGTCCAGTTCTGGTCACCTCTCTACAAAAAGCATATTAGAAAGAGTGCAAAGAAGAGCGACCAGAAATATTCCGGGTTTAAAAGGCAAGACATATGCAGACAGGCTAAAAGAATTGAATCCAGCCTTGAACAAAGAAGACTATGCAGCGATCTGATTTAAGCACTCAAAATTCTAAAAGGTATTGACAATGTTGACTCAAGGAACTTTTTTGACCTGAAAAAAGAAACAAGGACCAGGGGTCACAAATGGAAATTAGATAAAGGGGCATTCAGAACAGAAAATAGTAGGCACTTTTTAACACAGAGAATTGTCTGGAACCAACTCCCCAGTAATGTTGTTGAAGCTGACACCCTGGGATCCTTCAAGAAGCTCCTTGATAAGATTCTGGGATCAATAAGCTACCAACAACCAAACAAGCAAGATGGGCGGAATGGCCTCCTCTCGTTTGTAACCTTTCTTATGCTCTTATGTTCTTATGAATGTGCGTCATTAACATATGTTTCTCATTTAAATACTGAAGAGTAATTCCGCCATTGTGCTTCATTTTATGATGGAAACAAAGTTCGGGATAAGAGTCTGGTTCAAACAGACTGAGCCCGCGAGTTTCAGACTGTCAGAAGACACTTTTGATATTCAGGGCCACCGTGACAGTAAGCAGCGTCAAGACAAGCCTCTTAATAAAGCTAACTGGTTCCCTTAAGAAGTAGTTTTCATTGTTCCCGATCAAAACAGTCCATTCCAGCAGTCACTAACAGTATGTAGGATTGTTGTTTTTCTGTGAATGGTTGAACTAGTCTAGTCTATAACAATTGTGTTATGAAATATAGGAACAAGCAGAACAAGGTGCAATTTAATCTCAAAGTGTTGTGTCTGGGTATTTTTTAAGTGTTTCATGAGACCTTCCCACAGATTACTGTTTCCAATTTGTTCCGCACTTCTCTGCACTAACTCCATGGTATTGCCAGCAGTTTCAATTATGTGTTGGTATTTACAGGACTGCAATTCTCCCCCCCCCCCCCCCCCCCTCCCGGGTCCCCATCGTAAACTTTCCTTTTTGCAGTTTACTGGATCAAACCATTAAGGGCAGCGAGGTACGCCACCTGTCACACGTATGTATTTATAATACAATCTGTACTCTGCAAGACAATTTTTTTCATAACATCCTATTGTAGTTATATATATATATATATATATATATATATATATATATATATATATATATATATATATATATATATATATATATATATATATATATATATATATATATCCTTGTCGGTTGCCTACGCTCTACAACCACCCCTATATTGTGTGGTTGGAAGTGCCTCTCTTTGCCTGCAGTGGCGTTATGTAGCGGTGTTAGAATTGAAACAGCAGTCTGTCAAACTGGTTGGTGACACAGGTTGGAGTACGACATGTGGAGAAAAAAAAAAGCAAATAAAAAAGGAAACAGACAGCCGAAGATTTTCCAGCTACATGCCACTGTCTCTTGATGTAATGTACCAACCGGAACGACGTGGAGTCTTTTGACCACTATCTGTTCTCTATGAGAAAAGACATGCAAGTAAGTGTGACTCTTGTTTTCTACAACACGTATGCTGGTATTTAGTGAGCTATTTTCTTTGATCTGTTTAGTGGATTTATCAGCTGGTGCTGTTGTGGCCAGACATTTCTGTAGATACAGCGGGTCCTTTCTGCTTGTGAATGTATGTATTGATATATTTTTGACATTCATTTTTATTGTAATGTAATCTAACATTATTGACAATATTTTGATGGGTTACAATATAATTTTTGCAATACCTTGTTGTGTGAACATGATGTATGCAATACAGCGAGTTTATCAAGCTTATGTACTCCTTGTACTGGAGCGTTTTGAAGAAAGTTAGTTAGAACAATTTCAGAACATACATGTTAGAATTTAATTACCGGTATGTTATTTTTTTTTATCTGAAGATTTACACCAAAACCATTACATTAAATCAAGCTGTACTGTTGTTGTGTACGGTTGTTTACGTCACGTGTTAATTCTTACTTTGCAGTAATATGTTCAGGCTTGATACTGTGTAGCCTATTTTTCATAGCCTCGCGGGTGCACTGTGGTTGCAGCACATTTATTCTGATTCAGCACCAAATGGTATGCATTTATTCAGGTCTGCATTAATCTCGCAAAACTGTATGTACTGACTGTCGTTGGAAATGTGTACATGGAATTCATACCGTATTAAATCATGAGTTAATTCATTGGTTTCGTATGTGCTATGATGTATCTGGAAAAAAAACAAACAAAAAAAACTACGGTTTATTGTATGTGTTTGCACTGCAGTATGCAAGCAAAAAGTACTGCCTCGCCTCATATGTTTTTATTAATTTATTTATAAGCATACTACAGTATTTGTAATATAACACACTTTACATGTAAATATATATATTCTAAAGATGTTAGACTGTGCTGCTTTTCAAATCGCTAAATGTAAATCACTAATGCACACCAGTAGCGCTGTTGCGTTGCACGCTAGTCTAAGCCTTATTGAAAGAACTCTTAGGGAATGCGACATTTTTGGATTTGCAAAATAAATAAATAAATAAATAAATAAATAAATGCGGTTCATTTGTGCAATATATGTCAGATTATGTTCTACCATTGCCCTAAGCACTTTTACGACCAAAATGGTTGAACATAACCTGATGCTGCTGTCTGGCAGAGGATATTTGACACAATTTTGCATCATGTTGATTGATATCTACCAGTATAGCTTTGCAGGTTTTTTTAAATAACGTGTCTGCAGTGATGCATTGTAGTATATTATAACTGTCACGAGTAAGAATAATGCGTTTATAAAGGACCATTTAGTGTCATCACACAAAAGCTATACAATAAAATATGATTATGTTTATATTAATGTAATAATAGAATCTGTTGTACAATCATTCAGATAATTATAAAAACGAGTGTATACCCAAACCCTTAACATTTTTCCTCTTATTCACTTTATTTTCATCAAAAGTTTACAGTGCATTTCATGTTAATTATGCAATGTCTGTCTCTTTCTGCCTTAATTTAATACAGAACAGTAGTTGAAAATGTACCAATGTTACTAGTGCCAAAACTTTAGTCGTGGGCGGGTTCTGTTTTGTAGAATCTGGCAGTATTAAAATATGCACCTTGCAGTTTCTAGTTATGAAATTATCAAGTGCTCCTGTGTGAAATATAGTTTATTCTTTCTTTCTGCTTTCTGTTTCTGACAGCAACACCTGAAAACACCTTTATAATTAGATGCCTGAAAAAAAAATGTGCAGGATTTGAAACTCTTGATATGCAGATTGTGTCTCCTGCACTGAAATAAAAAAAAAAAATGATGAAAACAGAGGCATCAGGAGAAAGATCAACCCTTCGAAGTGCCTCTCCTCACCGGAATGCGTACAAGACGGAATTTCAGGCACTCAAAAGCACATTTGACAAGCCCAGAATCGATGGAGAACAAAAACCAAAGGCAGGAACTCAGAACACTCAGCAGACTAGAGGGAGAAGATATGGCTCCAATGTTAACAGGATCAAGAATATATTTCTGCAAATGGAATCAGGACCAAATGACAGTACTGGGACGCCATCTAAAGCGAAGGGAAAACTAGGTACTTCTCCTCAAAAGATACAAAAGCCCAAAGACTTTGTGGATAAAGTGGATGGATCGATTGTAAAAGTGGTAACCACAGTTGGCAAGCAGGTTAGCAAATGTGACACTCGTCGGGATGGACCCTGTCATTCCAAATTCTCTGAAACGCGGAAGATGTTTGAGCAGACCAGCTGTACAACATCTTTAAACAAGGACAAAAAAGGTTCTCAAGAGTGTCTGGATGACTGGAGGGTATCCCGTTCTAACAGAAGCAGCACAGATTCTCTGGACAGCTTGTGTTCAAGGACAGAGGCCTCTTCTCCAACAGTAAGCCAGCTCAGCGCTGTGTTTGAAAATGTTCAACAACAAAATGGAAGCTTGTTGGAAAAGTCTGATGATGGGGGACACAACAAGCTTAGTGAGGAGGACTGTAGCCTGCAGCAATCACAAGTTCAAAGAAATCAGGATTTTGTTGAGTGTAAACAAAGAATTCCACCTTCCTCATCTTCAGAGGACCTCTTAAGCTCCAGTCCTTTGTCAGATAAAACAGAAGAAATGGGTCATCTGGGAACTGGGGGGCAAGACAAAAATGAATTTGTTCTTAGTAACACTGTTGATTTAGATGCTTTGAATAGCACTAGACCAGTGGGAACAGTGACAGATACAGAGTGTCCATTATCACAATGTCCTGACCTCCAAGACAAATCAAAGAGAATGACTGCACAGAATGAAATGGTGGTGGGTCAAAAGGAATTAACAGGAAGTGAGGACTCCTCAGTTTGCTTTGAGACTGAGATCACTGAGTGTACTGACTTCAGTTCTACCTGGGTTTCTGATGACCAGGTAAATGACATACATGTAGGATATGCAGAAAACAAGAAGATAGTTGATACTCCTGATAGAGACATTTGTAATCAGGGTTGGGGTGAAAGCTATACAGAACCTGAGGATCAAGGAGGCAGTGATGAGAGCAACTATTATGAACTGGATAACAGTACTTGGGAAATTCCTGGCTTGCCTGAAGAAGAAGAAAAAGAAGAAGAGATCCCTTCAAATAGAAAAATTAGATTTAGCACAGCTCCAATCAAGGTAAGATTTGTTGTACATAACAGCAGTTTATAATGTGAAATGTTTGGGAGAAGGTAAGTCTTCAGTTGGCAGCAGTCCAGCAGACAATGGTATGTATTTCTTATTCGCAATAACACTGTACCAATGCAGGCTTGAGGTGGCAGACAAAACCAACATTGCTGAGAAGCAAGGGGAACGAGGAGATGACTTTTATTGTAACGTATAGCAAACACTGTCTGTTTTGGGATTATTTTCCCAGAGATTTTTAGCTGAGTGCTGAAAACCTTAATCTTGTTTAAGACCTGATAAAACCTTATTCTTTCAAATATGACATTTGTTTGTGGAGTCAATGAAATGTAAAATGTACAAAATAAATAACATTTTGAATTGAAAACTTTTACAACACACAATTTATGACCAAATTTATTATTAAATATACATACGTTGTATTTTATATTTTTTTTAATTTTTATATGGCGCCTTTCACAGTGGACCGCCATCACAAAGCTCTTTACAGATGCAGACTGTGAACTGTGCATTAATGCAAAGTCACTTACAATAGGACATTGATTTAACACATCATTCGCAGGATTGAGCACAAGGAGGTTAAGTGACTTGCTCAGGGTCACACAGTGAGTCAGTCAGTGGCAGAGGTGGGATTTGAACCGGTGACCTTCTGGTTACAAACCCTGGACTTAAATTTATTATTTGTTTAATTTTAATTTTAATTGTAATAATTGTTTAATATTCTTATTTTAAGCCAAATATTGATTACTCAAGGCTGCTTCTAATTAACGACTTGCTGCTATGAGAAGCAAGGTAGGAGGCCCGCAATCCTTTTGCTAATGGTCAGCCAACACAGCTTAAAGACTCAGACAAGCCTTTCAATATGTCTTTCCTTTTCTCCTCTCCCTGGCATCTGTATCACGCTTTGGGGGTTAGATGGGTCCCTGAACCCAGGATCACTGAGAGTGATTGCAAACATCATAAAATAGTGAGGGAAATGTAAAAAAAAATATTTAAATGCTATTTTTGAAGCTAATTTCTCTTTAACCTAAGGTTATCCATCCCAAAATTGGGCAATGGTTAGAAACACAACATTTTCTATATGTTCCATTATAGTTTACAGAAACCATGGTTGAGTTGTCACCCAATAACCATGTTCCCTTTAAAAGCAAGTCATTAAAGCTAGATAAGGTAGGACAACAAGCAATAGAAAAGTGTTTCATTTAAGTTTTAGATGTATTCATTGACTCGTAATGTGCCACATACGTTATGGGTTTAAAAACAAAGTCCTGGTTACATTTTACCAAAATGAATAAAAGACAACGGCCTGGAAATGCCTCTGTAAATTGATATATTGGTCGAAATATTAGGTTTTTAGTGGATTTTTAGACAGATGGAAAAACCTAGCTATTACTCTTTTTTTTTTAATTATGCAGAGAAACATAGAGAACTATAGTTTGCAATCTTCATATTCTCTGAACAATGCATCCTGTTAATCAGTGTTACATCTGACACAATACCACCTGCAAATCTTTTTTTTTGTATACCTTTGTATTTCTTTCACTCATGATAAATTATCTGCTTCCAATAATCAGTTCAGAGCCAACATATATGAACATTTTTTAAACTGGTTGAATGAGCATTTGGAATACTTCTTTTCAAAAGAATGTAACCTTCCCTAATCTCTCCTTTAAAACTGTGCACTGTGTAATGTAATAGGCAGTTCTTCACATATTGTATGACAGAACAGATTGTTTCAATCAAATTGCCTGTTAGCAATGAAGACTCACTTCAGATATTAAAGAGTTTCAGTTTTTACAAGGGGAGTTGCAGGGGTTTGAAGTTCCTGGGACTACAACATCTTTATATACTCAAAGTTCAACAGGAAAACACGAAGACTAGGTTATTTGTAGGCACCTTTTCTATTGCTTCATTATAGTGTGCATACCAGATTTTTCTAGGGTTGCCCATAGCAGATACTAAACACATGACGTGAGCAATCTTTAGATTTATATTTGTGTGATTGAAACAGCACATTAAGTTAGAGTTGCACTTAATTCATTTAAAATCATTGAAATGCATTCATTTCCACAGAATTGCTTTATAATTAGGGCATCTGTTTTTCGGTGTTTAATCATTTTATTTTTCGGTGCTCATTTTTAGTTATTTTTGAGTTTTATAAGTTTTTTGGGGGTCTTTTGTACTATACTGTATAAAATTAGTGTTTTCAGTTACTTTCCAAAATGCTTGAGCATTTTGTTTTCTGTCAAAATATGTATAGTAGTAACTGGACAGTACTTGCACACTTAAGTTGTACCTTCTTTCCTTTGCTGTCTTCCGCAACGTAAGCACATTCTTCTGGGGTTTTTGTGTGTAGGCATTTTTTTACATTTCGCCACAATTTGCAATTCTGTTTTAAATCCTCCGTATTTTAACTGTAATACATCTTTAAATCCTGCTGACAACTAGGAGTGTCACTATATGACGGTATGATGGTATACCGCAGTATTAACTCACCACGGTATTAATACCGTAGTAAAAAAACATTATCGCGATAACCGTGGGATCACGGTATTGTAAATAAGAGTCTGGAAGGCAGACTTTAGCACAGAATTCACCCGTACTGCACTGCTAGATGGCTTGACTAGTAATAAGGGAAAGAAACAATTGTTTTAATGTAATTTACACACATTATTTGTTAGAAAAAAATACAACTGTTTAAATAAATTAAACTAAAAAAGTCCTCTTTTTAAATTCACTTTGTGGCATTGGCTGACATCAGTATAATGATTTAAGTAGTCTGCAGCGTCTCGACTCCACCAGACACAGTATGTGTTATTCTCTGTTGAACTGTATAACTCACACAGTATTATGAATTCACACTGCCGTAAAACCACTGCTTCATTGTACAGATCCAGATAAAATGTGTCATTAAGCAAGTATAATATCCGTGGAATAGTCTAAACTGGAGCTAAAAATACATTCAAAAAGCTGTACAATTAGCCCTTAATTCACTTGACTCAAGTGAAATAATGTAATTCACTAAATATCCGAAGCTCACCACTGCTTGGACGATTAGAAAAATAATAATTTAAAAAATACAGCGGCAGCTGTAAAAACGAAAAAAAAAAAAAAAGCTAAATGACTAAATGTTTGAAATTTGAATCAAATATACATTTTTTTTTTTACTTAACAGCTAATATTTAACTTTTCCTCACCAACAGTTTACTAAACTCATCAATGCATATTCGCTGGATGTGATTTGAACATTGTGGAAGCATGCGCCTGCGTAGTGTAGATAATGAAACGCGATGCACATGGTAAAGCATACCTGATAAAGCAACGTCAAAGAAGTGCTGCAAAAGAAAGAAATCAACGAAGATCGATTTCAATCGGCTCGCAGTTTAAACATGTTTGCAATGCGATTCCCTCTCATCGGGGCAGTGTGTCATACCCACTCGCAAGTCTCAAAGTCAGCAGCCAATTGTAAATAAAAACGTGATTAGGTATAATTTAATTAAAACACTATTAATATTAAATTAATCGTGGTTGTAGCAACATTTTTTAAGTATTGTGTAAATATTTCATAGTTAAAAAGTACAATGCTTATGGGGTTGTCAGGGCTTGTTTTTAAAAGTTGTCCAACCGGACATATACAAACCAACAGAATACCTTGTATGTATGTATGTATGTATGTATGTATGTTGTGTGTGTGTGTATGTATTAATAGAGATATGCATGTCTCCAGTCATGTGTGGTTTTCACGATCATGCCGCCATCTAGCCAAAATTGTATATAGTACTGCCTTAGCCTTATGTTTTTGTCTATTGTCATTGATTTTACTTACCCAGGTCGGCCAGGTTGTCTTCGGCTCACCGCGCAGCAGCGACCCCTGTAGTCTGGCCGGGCGCCTGCGGGCTTGCCTGTAAGCTGCCCAGAGCTGCGTTGTCCTCCGACGCTGTAGCTCTGAGGCGGCTGCACGGTGAGTTCGCAGTGTGTAAAGAAGCGGGCGGCTGACGGCACACGCTTCGGAGGACAGTGTGTGTTCATCTTCGCCCCTCCCGAGTCAGCGCAGGGGTGGTAGTGGTGAGCTGAGACTAAAAAATAATTGGGCATTTCAAATTGGGGAGAAAATAATAAAAACTAATTGGCAACGACTAAATTAAAAAAAAAAAAAAAAAAAAAAGCAGAGTGAACTAGGTTATCCCCAACACTCTCTTATAAATTATGTCATCACCCACTGGGGGTCAACATATGCAATGCTATCAAGACTTCTGGAGCAGCAGCAGGCTGTTTGCGCAGTCCTTGTGGCTGATAGAAATACCTGGCATCTTGTGCCCGAGGATGGTAATGTAGCAATCATTGAAGATGTGGCCCAAGTGCTTGGCAGTCTAAATCCATTTACTGACTCACTGGTAAGTGAGAATCACATCAGTGTATCTACACTACGAGCGGTTCTGCAACATATTCAGAATGAGCTTCCTTGTAGCTCAGATTAAGCACATGATTTCAACTGATCTCTCTTCTAGATATGAAAGTGAGAACATCAGCAACATCTTAGATATTGCTAGCTTCCTGGATCCAAGATTCAAAGAAAGATTTGTTTCAGATGTTGATGCTACCCGTTTGCTAATACAACAAGAAGCAGTTGCTCTTACAAATTGTAACCCAGGCACAGAACAAGATGGCCACCAAGAGCCCTCCACATCTTTCAATGCTACCAGGCTATGCGTTGAATCTGCTCCCTCTCAGGCAAGGATGTCGCAGCAATCCAGTGTACCTGATAAAACCAAAGGTCTGCCTGGATTACTCAAGTACATAACTCAGAACAAGCAAGCTAATCCTTCTACAATCCCCAGTGACTTGTGTGTAAAGGAAGAACTCTACCACTACAGATCTGCTGTATGTCTTTCCGTGGATGAAGATCCTCTAACTTGGTGGAAACTTAATGCTTCTCATTTTCCATGCCTAGCGAATTTGGCCAGCAAATATTTGAGCATTACAGCTACCAGTGTACCCTCAGAGTGCATTTTTAGCACTAGTGGGCACATTCTAACACCGTTTCTTTCACTCCTAAGCACGAAACATCTGAATATGCTTGTTTTCTTTTTTACAGAAACCTAAAATAGACTTACCGAGCATTCTGATTTTGACTGCTCTTTAAGAAAATAGGAGCATAACTCAGGGCACTATTTCTTTCTTTATTTTAAGTATTCATTGCTCACAGTATTGCGCTGTTTTTTGTAAACTTTGTTTTAATTAGAAAAAAACTTTTTTTTGGATATATTTAAGGCTTGAATGTTGCTTGAAATATGCCTCTTTAAGTGTCCACATTGTTAGTGAAAATGTGAATGTTTCAAGGCTATTAAGCCCTATCTAGCTACTGTAAGAATGATGCTTGAGTGTGAATAGCTGAATAAGACATTAGTTTGGGTATTTTAGTAGCATAAAAATAAAATTGTGGGTATATTTTTTAAACAATTAAACAGACTCAAATTGGTGATTCTTTTTCTTGTTTGTGTATGCCTGATATCATTAGAACGGCATTTTTTAAGAACATGAAGGGACCCAAGTTTGCCCTAATTTTTCTGAAAAGAATAACACAATTTTAAGATTGTTTCTTACTAGTTTTTCAACTCAAAAGAATCATTTAATTACTCCAACCTGCAGCAAATGTGTTTCTTGATAGTCTCATAATATTGATGATGCTTTTTCCTTTCAGAAAAAAATGGGGGAAAACTTTGCAATTACTTCAAAATTGGACTTGTAATATCGAGATACTCACTATATCGCGATCATTTCTGGACTAATATCGTGATAATGAAAAAGTTAATATTGTGACATCCCTAATAACAACCCTCTATTCTGAATTGTAATCTCGTTTTAAATCTCTCAAGAGGAGTCTCCAATGGAAATGTAGGAATGTGCTGTCACTCAGTCGTGGGGGCGGGTTTAATGTATTCAGAACAAATCAATGATCGATACAAGGCAGGAAGGCGGGACATTGCCCAGCTGTGCTGGGAAATGTATTTTTGTATTCGTAGTAGGTTTTATTTTTTAATGGGAAAGGGGTGAAGTCAACGTGAATTGATTAACAATTTCCACGGTTTTTCTGGTGGTTTGCCGTGTTTATTGGCTATCCACCGATTTAAAACTGAAAATCAGAAGCCCTAGTTATAAGTTCTCTTTTAATTTCACAGACTTGCAAATATGAAGAATACAATTGAGACAAGCAAATTAGCAATATTATCAAGATCATTGTAATTCTGTATTGGAAAATAGTTTATTATATACAGTATGTGTCTTAACATGTGTTGATATTAACAAGGCTTATATAAATTTGATATTAGTCTGGCATAGCAGCAATATATACAATATGTACCATGCACCATGACACCAGTGTTGGCATTGGGGATTTTGTCTTCTGTTCTTGGAAAATGTCATGCCCGGAGCAATATAACAATTTGCTTGAAAGTTCCTGAACAAATAAGAAAGGCTCTTCTAAACAAATTAAAACTGACAGCTGTTCCTGTATATTTTCTAGCAACGTTTCACGTTTTTCAAAGGATTTGTATCTCCTTCAAGTCCTTGGGTCACTATTTGTTGCTATTTTGACATATTTTGCCAAGGTTTTTTTTTCTTCAGTGTACTTCCCATAAAGCAAGTCAAGAACATTTTGCAACTAATTTCCCCTGGTGTTCCATGTGTGCGATTGAATTTATAGCAAGATTTTATGGACATACTCTAGTAAGATTGTAATGCCCCAAATGATTTAGTTGTGAAAAGGTGCATATTTTGTCATATATTTCAGAGAAGGAAGTAATGCGGCTTTAAATACAGACACTTTTTCTTGAGCTGTGACCCCTAAAAAATTTAAATCAATGTATGTGGCAGCATACTGATGATGGGGAGATAGGACCTGGTCCATCAGTCTGTGATGATGGGGAGATAGGACCTGGTCCATCAGTCTATGATGATGGGGAGATAGGACCTGGTCCATCAGTCTGTGATGATGGGGAGATAGGACCTGGTCCATCAGTCTATGATGATGGGGAGATATGACCTGGTCTATCAGTCTATGATGATGGGGAGATAGGACCTGGTCCATCAGTCTATGATGATGGGGAGATAGGATCTGGTCCATCAGTCTATGATGATGGGGAGATAGGACCTGGTCCATCAGTCTATGATGATGGGGAGATAGGACCTGGTCCATCAGTCTATGATGATGGGGAGATAGGACCTGGTCCATCAGTCTATGATGATGGGGAGATAGGATCTTGTCCATCAGTCTATGATGATGGGGAGATAGGACCTGGTCCATCAGTCTATGATGATGGGGAGATAGGACCTGGTCCATCAGTCTATGATGATGGGGAGATAGGACCTGGTCCATCAGTCTATTAAAGGTGGCAGGGGCTCCATGCAACCTGAAGGGCATGGTCCGGAAATGGAACAGGCCATATGGGGTAGAGGAAGCAGTTTTCTCTTGCAAGTGAGTGGAACCTGCCAGTATCCCTTCGTCAGATCCAAAGTCGAGATTAACTGCGCCTTTCTAAAGTCCACACAGAACTGAGTGGAGCCATCCTTCTTAGGCACCATCACAATCGGACAGCACCACTCTGTCCGGGAAGGTTCAGTGACTCCAAGCCCGAGCATATCCGCCACCTCCTTGAGAATGGGACCCCTGCGGCTTTCCGTGATCTGGTATGGTCTCTCCTGAACCTTGACACCTGCTGGAATAATAATAGCATGCTGAATAACGTTAGTTCTACCGCGTAAGTCAGTAAAAACATCATCAGACTTTTTCACTAACTCGTAGAGCTTGCATTTCTGATCTGGAAATAACTGTTCCCCCATTGGAATGTTAGCTGTAGCTGGTGGGTTAACAGTGGGACCAAAATCCTCTTCTAAACTGTCATGAGCTATAAATAGGGCCTCCCTTTCCTTCCAGTGTTTTAGCAAGTTAATATGGTACATTTTGGTCTTATTCTGGCGATCGTGTTGTCTAATTTCATGGTTTAGATTACCATTTCCCCTTATCTCCTCATATGGCCCCTGCCACTTAGCATACAGCTTAGATTCCGAAGTAGGATATATCAACAGTACCTTATCTCCTGGCTGAAAAGTCAGAATCAGTGCTTGTTTATTGTACTGCTGCTCCTGGCAATGCTGAGCTAGTTTTAAATTTTCTTGGGCCAAACGATCAACCAATTCCAGGCGGTCTCTCAACATTATTACATACTTGACTATGTTTTTAGAAATGTTTTTGCTCCTCCTACCCTTCTTTCCCAAGATCAAGGATACCTTGGTGCTGCCTCCTGTAAAGCAGCTTGAAAGGAGAGAACCCGGTCAGGCTATGAGGCACCTCTCTCACTGCAAACATTAGGTAGGGGAGGAGTTTAGCCCAATGTTTCTGCTGTTGGTTGACAAACCGCTTCAGCATCTGTTTCAAGGTCTGATTAAAACATTCCACCAAACCATCTGTCTACGGGTGATCAATGGATGTCTGAATGGACCGAATTTGCAATAATTTATACAGTTCCTTTAAACATTGTGACATGAAGTTCATTGTGTGATCAGTCAGGGTTTCTTTGGGAATCCCTATTCTCGCTATGATCTGTACTAACTCTTGTGCAGTTGCAGCAGCACTAGTGGATCTCAATGGTACTGCCTCTGGATATCTGGTCACGTAGTCCACCACTACTAAAATGCGTATATCCAGAGTAAGACTGGCTCAATGGGCCCACTATGTCCATAGCAATGCATTCAAAGGGAATCTGAATCAGGGGCAGTAGGACCTGACATTGCTGACATTTCGGGCATTCCGCTACATATTGTGTCACCTCAGTAAATACTCCCATCCAATAAAATCGAGCCAATATTTGTTCTCGAGTCTTGTCGCTAGCTAAATGTCCCAAACACGGGACATCGTGAGACAACCACATGATCTCACATTGAAAAGACTGCGGAACAAGTAATTGTTATAATCTGACTTGTGCTCGTGGCCTGGGATACTCTATATAGTAAATGCCTGACAATAATGTGATGAGGATATGTAAGCAGTCGATTGCCTTCAACCTCCATCCCCTCGATAGACCGAACCTGCCTCCAAATGTGAGCCAGCGTGGGGCCATTTTTTGGTTCCCACACCAAATCCACATCTCGGTCCCAGCATTAGGGGCCGCAGTAACCTGCCCCCACAGGTCACAATGGGTCCCAATGTTCTTCCCTTGCATTTGGTAGACCTTGAAGATTCCCCCAACAAACCCACAAACCCCAATCTTGTGTCCCATTTTTCCATCCTTCGCTCTCTCTTTGGGTGGAACCGGGAATGGAACAAATCATCTTACAGTGGGAAGTTGTCTTACCGGAGACTGGCTTTACCGTTTTACTAATGACTTTATTAAAATGGGGCCAGTCTCAACCCAGAATCACAGGATACAGTAACCTTTTTGCGACAGCCACAATTACATGTTCTGTCTGACGACCAACTGTCAATTCTGGAACATAAGAAAGTTTACAAAAGAGAGGAGGCCATTTGGCCCATCTTGCTCCTTTGGTCATTAGTAGCTTATTGTTCCCAGAATCTCATCAAGCAGCTTCTTGAAGGATCCCAGGGTGTCAGCTTCAACAACATTACTGAGGAGTTTGTTCCAGACTCCAACAATTCCCTGTGTAAAAAAGTGCCTCCTATTTTCTATTCTAAATGCCCCTTTATCTAATCTCCATTTGTGACCTCTGGTCCTTGTTTGTATTTTCAGGTCGAAAAAGTCCCCTGGCTCAACATTGTCAATACCTTTTAGAATTTTGAAAGCTTGAGTCAGATTACTGCGTAGTCTTCTTTGTTCAAGACTGAATAGATTCAATTATTTTAGCCTGTCTGCACACAACTTTTAAACCTGGGATAATTCTGGTTGCTCTTCTTTGCACTCTTTGTAGAGCATCAATATCCTTTTTGTAGCGAGGTGACCAGAACTGAACACAATATTCTAGATGAGGTCTTACTAATGCATTGTAAAGTTTTAACATTACTTCCCTTGATTTTAATTCAACACTTTTCACTATGTATCCAAGCATTTTGTTGGCCTTTTTTTATAGCTTCCCCACATTGCCTTGATAAAGACATTTCTGAGTCAACATAAACTCCTAGGTTTTTTTCATAGATTTCTTCTTCAATTTCACTATCTCCCATATGGTATTTATAATGCATATTTGTATTGTCTGCGTGCAGTACCTTCCTTTTCTCTATTAAATGTAATTTGCCCATGTGTCTGCCCAGTTCTGAATGCTGTCTAGATCATTTTGAATGACCTTTTTTGCTGCAACTGTGTTTGCCACTCCTTCTATTTTTGTGTCGTCTGCAAATTTAACACGTTTTCTTACTGTACCAGAATCTAAGTCATTAATGTAGATTAGGAAAAGCAGAGGACCTAATACTGATCTGTAGTACTCCATTGGTTACTTCGCTCCATTTTGAGGCTTCTCCTCTAATCAGTACTTTCTGTTTTCTACATGTTAACCACTCCTTAATCCATGTGCATGCATTTCATTAAATCCGTACCGCGTTCAGTTTGAGAATTAATCGTTTATGCAAGACTTTGTCAAGAGCTTTCTGGAAATGTAAATAAACCATGTCGTATGCAAAAAAATCAAGCAGGTTAGTTAGACACGATCTCCTGTTCCTAAAACCATGCTGACTGTCTCCCAGGATACTGTTACCATATAGGTATTTTTCCATTTTGGATCTTATTATTTTTGGATTTTATTACACTTTTAATTTCCTTCCTAGCTCTCTGAATTTGTTTTGCAGGGATCTTGATCTGTCTCTTCCAATGTTGTTTGTACTGATGTGGATGACTACTACTGGGTCGTCTCCTGTTCGTTCTAGGAGCTTGTCCATGTTCTCAGTTATGTGCTTGACAAAGGCTCCTGGAAGGCAGCACACTGTTGTTGTAAGGGGGTTCAGACTGCGCACTGAACTTGCTGTGTTTCTCAATATGGAGTCCCTGACAATCATGACCTCCCTTCTTTTTGCTGCCTGGCCAGCACTGTTTATAGGGTCCTGGATGTTGTTCCTTTCGTTCTCTTGATGTTGGATTTGATCATCTAAATTTTGAAGTGGAAGATGTTTTGATTTCTGGTGGTTGAGTTTGACTAAGTTTCATTTTTTTCCCTGGCTCTGCCTACTTGAATCCAGCTGTTTGTGTCAGCTCTTCAAGTTCCTGTTGCTCTGTCATTTCGTTTAAGCAAGTCCTGGATCTTGCAGCACTTTACACACACTTGGATAAGTTCTGCTGGGTTTTGTTGGATTTCCCACATCATGCAGGTGTCACAGATTACTGGCTTGAAGGCCATTTTTTTAGTGTAAGTTTAGTTTCTGCAGCTGTCAACCTGCTTTCAAACTGCTTCAAAACTGCTCCGTACTTTTACACGAGTATTTCCCTACAATGTCGCTCTCCCACTGTCGCTGTATGAACTGTCTTGCTTTTGTTTGTGCCTGTTTGTGTTATTAGCTCCGCCCCACCCCCTTGTCTCAGAACGGCGCCAGATTTGAATCAGCTGCTCTGAGTTTCAGTTTGTTATCAGAAAAAGACATGCAGCTGTTAGAATTTAAGCTGCGGTAATTTCCCCATTTCTGTATTTTCTGATTTAAGCAGTTAAAGACTGATTTTCTCCTTACTGCTTCAAAAGTGGTCTGTACTTTTCCACAAGTACTTTGCCATGATGTCGCTCTCCTGCTGTCACTGTATGAACTGTCGCTCTGTTTTAGTTATGGGATGTGCCCTATTATCCCCATGGATACAGGAGATGACCACGGAACCCTGTGACCACCAGGGCACCCCCACCAAGAGAGCTTCCTCAATTAAGGTTTGCCCGGCATCCCGAGTCCACTAATGCGTGGGTGCTCATATTACCAACCTGTATATCAACAATGCAAGGCCCCTCCCAATAGACTTACCTGGTGCTGGTGATAAGTAATGAGAGGCCACACCACACTTCATGGCCACTGGGCATTTGCTAGCGAGGTGGCTGGCCTCAGGGCACCGGTAACAGGTTTGGGGTAAAGGACGCCCATGGAGCTTGTATATCCCGCTGCCGGCTTGGCAACAGGGAGGGAGCCCCTGATCTAACCCAGCTGGGGGTCGACCTTGGCCTCCATTGTTGCGGAGGGAGGCTGCCCGTTTGGTGTTGAGGAGGTGTCGGTCCATGGGGGTGGGTGTGTAGTGCTGAGGATGTCCCGTCCTCGGGCCTGTCGTCTTCGGTCGGTTGGAGGGGGAAATGGGCATTGCGGCCATCGGAGGTGCCAGTGGAGGTACAGGCTACGAGTCCTCATACTCTTCAGCCAATCAGACTGCTGCCTCCAACGTCATGTGACGGTGTCGGCTAACCCAATTCTGGGTGTCTGGCCCCAGCACCTGCATGAACTGTTCAATGGCAATCAGTTGTAGGTGCCGGTGCTGAGCCATCGGGTCACGTGATCCACTAGTTGTTGTGCCACCACGCTGGGTCGCTTTTAGTCCTGGAACCGGCGATGGTGTGTCTCCTCTGTGATGTCTGAGCCAGTTTCACTCGGTCGTAGTCTAACGTGACCGCATGTATCAATGCTTGGTAGGTTGCAAGACCACTGGGCTGCAGTTGCCTGCCTCTCGAACGCCACCAGATAGGTCTTGGGGTCATCCTCCAGTGACATCTTCACTACCCTTGTCTTTGGTAGGAGCACTGTTGGTTTGGTCACCGGTTCCCTCCTCGGCTTCCAGGAACATGGTGTGCATTCGCTCCATCATGGCAATTCTCTCCTGATGTCTCTGCTCCTGTGCCTCCAACATCGCCAACAATGTAGCCGGGTCTATCTTTGTATCCCTCTTCTGAACACCAACAGTGATCAAGTGTGAGTGGTGTGTACAAACTGATGGTCCAGACAGTAATTCTTCCAAAAACATCTGTGTTTATTAAATACAAAAATAAAGATCCTCCCCTCAACCAGCGATGGTATCGGGGTTTCCGAAACCCAAAAACAAAATACATAGTAATCCAACCCACGTCCACAGTGCACGAAACAGTGCTCCTTTTAATCCGGGGAAATCGTGGTGCGTGTTGGTGATGTGCAGTGAAGGAAGTGCTCAGGGGTTAGTGCTGGCTTTGCCTAATGAAAGTCTATTTCTTTTTTTTTTCTTCATAAATGTCTTTGATTGTTTTAGGCATATATGCCATAGTTTTGGCCTAGTAACAGGATTACTCAAGGCATCTTTAAACCAGTCAGAAAACAGTTTTCATTGGCTGCAAATGTTGCTCATTGCTGCATCTAGAGTTGTTAGTTTGAATCAGCGGTGCAGCTATTGAGACGGCTGTCATTTTCCTGAACACTCATTTGAGAATAAGATTAACAACAGCAAGGTGTATACATCCAATTAAGAAAACACATTGTTGGTGCAAGTGCATTTCATTAAACTGAAGGAATCTAATATACTATATATATATATATATATATATATATATATATATATATATATATATATATATATATATATATATATATATATATATATATATATATATATCGTCACCTCCAAAATTATTGGCACCCTTGATAAAGATCAGCAAAAAAGGCTGTATTAAATACACAACACAGGTAATGAGCTATATTTTATGCTCAAATATATGGGAAAACCATATTCTTTTATTGTAATACAATTGCTCAGAGAAAAAAGTTTTTTATTAACAAGTAATAAAAAATGTTCTCAAAAAGATAGATGTCAGAATTATTGGCACCCCTAAAGATTCTTATAAATAAAATCAAACAAAATTAAATCTGCATTAACATTCTACTTCTTTACGTTCATCTCAGTCTTAAGGAACTGTATTGTGGCCTTCCATGGCTTCCGTTTCACTGGGGTATAAAAATGAGGTAACATGCAAATGAAATCCATTTGTCATCCATCACCATGGGGAAAGGCAAAGAACTCATAAATGAAAAGAGACAAATGGTTGTTGACCTTCATAAATCAGGCAATGGGTACAAAACAATAGCTAAAAAACTAAATATACCACTTACCACTATTAGGGCAATAACTAAGAAGTTCAAAACCACTGAAACAGTGGTAAACTTGCCTGGTAGAGGACGCAAGTGTATCTTGTCCCCACGCACAGTGAGGTAGATGGTTCGGGAGGCAAAGGGAAATCCAAGGGCCACAGTTGGAGAATTGCAGAACTTGGTTGCATCTTGGGGTCACCAAGTCTCCAAATCTACAATTAGATGCCACCTCCATGACAATAGGCTATTTGAAAGGTTTGCCAGAAAAAAAGCCTTTATTGAGAGCAACCAACAAATGTAAGTGCCTGGAGTTTGCTAAACGGCATTGGCACTTTCATTGGAACCGGGAGCTCTCTGGCCACACACACCAGCGGTGGGTTTGGTGTCGAAAGAAGGATGCGTGTGCAGAAAAGAACCTCATACCTACTGTAAAATATGGTGGTGGATCTTTGATGTTACGGGGCTGCTTTGCTTCCACTGGTCCTGGGGCCCTTGTTAAGGTCAACAGCATCATGAACTCTACCCAGTACCAGGACATTTTAGTCAGAAACCTGGTTGCCTCTGCCAGGAGGCTTAAACTTGGCTGCAAGTGGATCTTCCAGCAAGACAATGACCCCAAGCACACATCAAAATCCACAAAGAAATGGTTAATTGACCACAAAATCAACATTTTGCAATGGCCATCTCAGTCTTCTGACTTGAACCCCATTGAAAACCTGTGGTTTCAATTGAAGAGGGCAGTCCATAAGCACAGACCGAAGGATATCAAAGATCTGGAAAGATTCTGTATGGAGGAATGGTCTAAGATCCCTCACAATGTGTTCTCCAATCTTATTAAACATTATGGAAAAAGACTCTGTGCCGTTATACATGCAAGGGGAGGGTGCACAAAGTACTGAAAACAAGGGTGCCAATAATTGTGACACTTCATTTTTTTTGGAAAGAAATTTATAATTTGAGAAATGTGTAATTTTGGTTGATTCCATTGAATCATTAATAAAGTCAAATATATTCCACATGTTGGAAAATTACAATATAGCTCAGTACTGGTATTATTTATTTTATATCGTCTTTATCAAGGGTGCCAATAATTTTGGAGGTGACTGTATATATACTGATGCACAATTAAAACACAACAGTATAAGTATAACATCAGTAGCTCATTGGGCACATACATAGTGTTATTAACATTTTAAATAGTGAGCAGACAGGTTTGTTTGAGTAGTATTATTCCTTGGGATAACAAAATACTGAGCTCAAGTCTTGTGATTTTATAAAAACACCAGGTGCTCAGTGTTTGGTATTTGAGTTGAGTTAAAATTGCCAAAATGAGTTGATTAAGAATCTGTATAAACAGCCATTCGAAAAGACATGAATTTAATTAATTCAAGAACAGCGAAAGATTGAGTAATGAAGATTGCCAGGATTGTGTTAATGCTCAGGGAGGTCATACCCGATACTATCTTTGTAATGTTTTCATTTTGACAGTGTGTCATGTTTCATGCTGAAAAAGGAGTGTCACTTCACAAAAGGCTGGGGGGTGGGGGGAGGGGGGGTAAAAATGCATTTAGGGGCCCCCTCTCCATGATAATAAAACTCTGCAACAAACTTTTAAAAAAACAAACCTCCGGCATTGCATCAATAAACCGAGTGAAGCAGTGCATGTCGCCTAGGCTTCATTTTTACAATCTTTTCTTTTTTTTACCAATGATTTTTCAGTTGCCATTACAAGCAGATCACTCAGATGAGGATTGGTCATGGAAGTTCGTAAATAAGTTTTGAAAACAGATGCTCATTGCTTGCAGTGGTTTACAATATATATATATATAACTAAGGGATTTACATTTTTCTGTCATGTTTATTTAAAAAGCAGGTGATAAACTAAGTTTAAAACACAAAATGCAGAACTAACACAAATTAAGATTCATATGAAAGCTGTGTGGATTGGACATTAATAAATTGGGGAGAAAACAATAAAAATAATTGGAGACCATTAAGTTAAAAAAAAAAACAAATGAATATAGCATTTATATTGGAAGACCACGTCACGAACATACTCTGCATATAATATTTTCTGGCTTTGCATGGCTTCCATCATATGCAGGGGTTACAGTTTTGTTCAATGACTTTCAGCACACCCACTTTAAAAATTGTTCCAGTGCCACTGCCCGTTGGTGATGCATATTCCCAGAGAATGGAATGTAATATGTCATATAGTATGAATAAGAGAATGCATGAAAGAATCACTGTGACTAGGATGGCTGCAGGGGTGATGTCAGACCAGGAATTGAAACCAAAACAGAGTGGTAAGTGGATTAAATTGCGCTGTTGTGCTGGTTTATTATAAATCAAAAGGTTGAACAAAACAAAAACACTTTGTAAAATAAAAACGGCACAGTAGCCAAAACAGACAAACAAAACGAACAGACACTAACAAACGGGACGAACACTACATAGACAAGTATCGTGGTGGCCCTCCAGCACAATACTTATTTATTTTCTCCTCTTCCCTTTCTTTCTCCCTGAACAACCAGCCTCCAGTGAGTGAAACATTAACCCTTTTATGCACCTGTACCGAGATTGCATTGCTAATCAATCATTCAATTGGAATCTCTGTACATCTGCACGTGAACTACTTTGTACGCTTCCCATGCTTCCATACAAATACCCCTTTTAATCTGCATGTGAAGTGATTGTGCCATCCTTGTGTTTAAATACAAATATACATTTTATAACCCTTGTGCTACATAACCCCACATTATATCCCATGCACCAATATATATACACCAATATTACTACACCACAAGCAACATATAAACATAAAATACACACAGGGGCGGGTGTACACTGCCACAATCACACTGACATTTTTAGGGCTTCTGGTGTTAAAAGATATGTGTGTAGGGAGTTTTTAAACCAATCATAAAGTACACATTTTAATAAAGTCTGCTTACAGGACATTGTACGTGTCACATTTTCTCATGCATATAAATATTTAAGAGCTTTTGCCAAAATTAAATCCCCTTAAACACTATATATAAACACTAGACAGTATAAAAGTAGGGCAGAGCTGGATTTGCTGATGCTTTATAGCAGAAATAACTGCTATTCTAATGAGATTCACAGCCTAGAAAGATAAACGACTTTGTATAACACACAGTTACTTAGGAACTGTTTTCTACTCATTAAACCAGTTCTTCTAATTGTATTCAATTTAATTGTTTTGCATTATCAAATGAATTAACTAGACCTAGTAATGTGTAGTTTTATTAAAATGACATAGTATATTTTAATAGCCTACTGTAGGAATTAGTTGCAAAAAAGAGATTGCTATAAATTAAAGATTAAATAATTGTAAATAATATAGATAAATTCAACTAATTTTGAAAAGAAAAATGTCACATTATTACACAGAACTACATTCTGTATTGTACTGTTCATACAAGTTTTTTATTCATGTTGTATGTTGCACCGAGGAATAAACAGAAGGTATTTAATGTTTTCGATGTTGTAGGCTTTTGAATGTAACTTGACTTGACTTGTTTCCTCCCAATTTGGATCTGGAAGCAGTGTTTTGAAGATGTGGCCTGACAAACTGTACAGTATATAGAACATTCTACCACTTAGAAGTGCTGCCCTTAGCAACAACCTCTCTGACCAGCTCAAAGGCATATGTCTGCAAAATGCTAAGACCCCTCTAAGAATGTAACACATCTGATACTTCCAACAGAAACAGAAACTGTCAGGTTATGATTTATAAACAGATTCTAAGGGTAGGGAATCCAAGCTGCCACCAACAGTCTCTGAGCTGCATCGATCAGAGTTGTATTACAGTTTAAATGCAGGGGGAGCAATGATGGTGTGCCAATTTCAACTCCCCCCCCCAAAAGAAAAAAGCTCAAAGCCTTACATTGTTGCCTGCAAGAAAATTAAAATAAGTCATTTAGGTCATCATAGACAACATGGCGTGAGGGTACATGATTGCTGCAGACTGTGATGCTTGCAAGTCAAATGAAGAAAATATATATCTAAGTTATGTTAAAAACTGTTTTAGAATTGTAAATATATGTTTGAAAATAGACATCCATTCATGTACTGTTACATTCAGACAGTATTTAATTGTTTCCACTTTGTACTTTTAAAATGGAGCTTCGTCAGCCATAGAATGAACCATTCAAAAAGATGCTATTAATTATGCTGTTATTCATCACTGCAAATAACCGTTCCCATCTATCTCACATGTATTGTATATCAAATACAATAACAGAATTTGTTGTTGTGCCTAGTACAATAACAGCATTTGTATTCACTCATGAGACATGGTCAGCTATTAAAACAGCTGTCTTGATTCTTACTATCTGTGGGCTGTACTGTAGGTAGGAGTCATGGCACCAAATGGTAATAAGCAGCCAAACGACATGGAGATGCATTCTTGAGGCACATAAGCTGCCTACAGAGTTAGCTATGCGTTGTGTGAAGAAACATTGATTGTTGAAGTTCAACCTTTAAAGCTGTATGTCCTTTCAGACAGACTGGCCTCCAAGAGAAAATACTATTTTTTATAAAGTTTAATAATAAGCAATCATCAATAAAAACATTTTGGTTTTATGATTAGGCCTTCCTCGTTTTACTGTAGCAGTGATATTGTTCAATTTAAACCTTTAGTGAACCCTCATTGAATTTTTTCACTACAAGCATGCTACCTCACATGTTATACATATTATAGCAAATGCCCTCACCACAATTGTTTTATCTCCTGGTTCTCTTGGGTCATAATCTGCTTTTGGAAAGCTAAACTCATTTCACTCCCCACTTTAAAACAAAAATATCCAGAAGAGATGTAACAATGGTTGTGATTGGCTGATACTGGGGAAACATTAACATATATTAATAATATAGAAGTATTGGTCTTTGATAAGGTAAATACTCAACCTTATTTTCAGTGACTTGACCGATCTCTTAACAGGAGTTATGCACAAATAGTAGATATATTGCTACTGAGGAGCCCAGCAAACAACATCACAAACCTGAGAATTTGTGTATAAAATAGAATGCCACGACTTTAAAGTATGGAAACTACTGTAGGAAAACAAAAATATATTATTAAAGAACATGTGCAATTTACTGCTTATTGACAGATGGTTCAAAAGCTGGCCATCCGTTCTAGTTGCTAGTCATAGGCATAAGTCAGACTAGCTGATCAACCAATGTCTTCATAGTAAGAGCCTGTGTCATCAGAGCACATTGGAACTAAATATATTGAAAGACGTAAACAAAATCAGTAAAAATGTTGAAAAAGTCATTTGAAGTTATTTACTCATTAACCATTAGATTACCTAATCCTGACAGTTAATACTGCGTAACAAAAACAATTACCGATAATTACAGTGCATGCTCTAGTTAATATAAAGAATGACAAGTTTTTCTTTTGTGCCTGCTCCCTTCCTTGCATGGCCAAAAGCTGTGTCCATCTGCATCTGCAGTCAGCCCCATAATGTCTTGTCTCTCTGCTCCTCAGATTGTATTACTGATTGCAACATCAGTGCCTTCTTGTATTAAGGACATACCCTCTGATATTATCGGGCCAAGGCCAATTTGGATTTCTGTCACTTACAACAGGATCACCTTGAAACTGTCCTCTATCACAGTCAGTCCTGCTAATATCACTCATGTTCTTGTCACTCTGCACTATTTATGACCAGTTTGAAATGACCTGGCCAGAATATGAGGGGAATCTATGGGGAAAAAGGTCCTGATAATATCACATTGGTTATTATCACACTCCGGTTAATATCAATCGGGTTAGAATTTTCATTATAACATACTCCCTGAAACTACTCACTGACCTTGTGAAATTAAGGCTCCCTGTATCTGTGTAGGAAACAGGACAAAAACATATATATATATATATATATATATATATATATGATGTAACTTAAAAAAGAGGATGGTGAGTAAGTAGATTCAAGAAACTGCACAGAGTCCTTTTCTTCAGTCAGTTGTTATGTTTATTGAAATATGCAGGGAGTCTGGTCCCAGGTACAGGACACAGAATACTCCTTCTTACAATTGTTGCATGACATTAAATACCCTTCTGCATAGGTGTCTCTCCCCTCCTCTTTCTCTGACACTTAACCAATAGAAAAGGTACAACTCATTATCATTATGTGTGTGTGTGTGTGTGTGTGTGTGTGTGTGTGTTCTAGTGTGAAGATCTCTGAACTCAGTGCTTTCTTCAGACCCTGGTGTCACAAAGGTCCATACATCTGGTTTTTGTCATCTTCCTTGTTCCTATCTCTCCGATTTTCCTAAGACACTTTGATCCCAGTGGCATTATCTCTTTTTGGATCTCTCTGAAGTCTTAGAGCCTGGTCTCTTCGGTCCCCTTTGAAAACTAGCTTTATGACCCCGTCATAAACCAGCTGTATTTTCTAAGCAAAAACCTGTTAACTAGTTTTATAACCCAGTGGATTCCCCAAATTTCATGTCAGGGCTGGAGATCAAAGGACTTGTTTGTACAGCTGTGTTCTGCTGGCCAGCCATTTGCTTTGACACAAATGAATCTTAACTTCTCTACCATATTGCAGCTTTCATCTATCACAGCAGTGCTTGCATTTTTGGAACTAACAGTTTTTTCTATCCAATGTTAAATCACTTTTCAGAAAAATAACATGAATACAGCCGTCATTCCTCATGCGTAGCAAACTGCTATTCAATACTTGTTCCATGTTTTCCAACAATATATATATATATATATATATATACTGTGTTAAAATGGCATGTGGCCTAGACTGGTCAGTGGTACGAATAGTAAACCCAGACTCAGAACTGTAGTTCAGCGTTTCTTGCACACTTTTATTTCTCAAAACCAAAACAAATACAGGAACCAAGCAAAAGGTTTTAAACAAAACACTTCTAAATACTTCAAATGAAACCCCCCAACTTCGGCTATCGTGGTGTATAACCAGAGAGCTAACATGCTTCTCTCTCTCTCTCTCTCTCTCTCTCTCTCTCTCTCTCTCTCTCTCTCTCTCTTTCTCTCTCTCTCGTCAGGCTGAACTATCTCTCATGCCATCTGCTCCCCCCAACAAACATTTCATTGTTCTTTATGTAGGATGTGGCCAGACATTAATCAATAATTCAATCACCACCTAGCCACATTCCACACTTTTCTAATTACCCAGTTGCTCAGTTGTGTTACTCCACAGCTGAGCCAAGATGGCTGCCAGCAACAAAAGCACATTATTTCCAGGTGCAGGGCTTCTGCCCCATCACAATATATATGTATATATGGTGCCTCACCCAGTTTCTAGACTGCATATTATGAGATGCAATTTCAAAACGGCTCACTCTACTGAGGACTATTAACAGGAAGCAGTTATTCACGATATCTTGGTAATCTAAGATTGCGATCAGTTCAGTTACAACTCTGAAGAAGTTGTGAAGTGCTAAGCATTTTCTTCCTACTGGCAAATCTTTATCTTTGGCAGCTGGGTTGAAATAAAATACGAACAGCATATCATGTACAGTATACTCAAGTACTTTCCTGTCGCTTTATCTGGTATTTAGGCAGGATTCGGCACTTTTTAAATTATTTGTTTCCCTTTGAAGTCTACAGATTTTAATTATAATAATGTGAGTCAAGTCTCAAATAATGTCAATTTTCTAAATAAAGATTAAAAACCTGTGATTTACCATGTTGACTTTACCAATGCTTTGGAGGTGGAGATGTTTTCCTGCATTCTCATAATAGAGCATCTCACTAGAGCACGCACTCAATTATGTTGTGATTCATAAACAAAACACCTAAATGGTTAATACAACATCAAGAAGCAATTTAAGATACCATGGGGGAAAAGTCATTTATAAGATCAATGCGGTATTTAAAAAAAAAAAAAAAATCATATACTGTAGACAAATCAGTTTTGCCCAAAGAAAAATCTTTTTGATCAGTTATTCTTCTAATCTATGAATCAGACATTATTTAATTATATGTTAAACATTATTTGTAACTGGGCATTATGGAAACCTTGTAAGTAATTTCTGGATGTTGTGACAAAGAGGTGCAATTCTCTTGAGTGTATTTCTGTATGTGCATATGTAAAATGGGAAGGTGAGGAAGTGAGCTTGTAATATGTGGTTTCCTGTTTTGACATTTAGATGAGTTCGAATTGCACTTGGGTGCACAAACAAACAAGCTCCTGATGAGAGGTGACAGTATGAAAAATGATTGGGACAGCAACTCTAAATGAATTATTAAGTAGAGAAAAGTGGACATTATCATATATCATTGAACAAAAAAAAAATGTGCCCAATGATGGAGCTTCCAGTTTGGGTGATCAAGGCTTTACTCAGCAGCCTCTTTGCAAGATCCAGTGTTACTTTCAAACACAAAAGGGATGTTTGTTGTGGCTGTGTGGCAAAGTGGTAATCAGTTGAGCAGGTGAAGTGCAGGTGCAGTAATCCAACAAGAAAAGACAGACAACAAAGTACGGGTGAAATGGTTTCTGTTTTATTTGTAATCCAAATGGTCTGATGATCCAACAGTAAATAATAGGAGGACTTGCAATACACAGTGATATGTATTGTGCAGGGAATAATTATGGGTTGCAGTCCCATAAACAATAGTAAACAATAGTCCAGTACAAACACACACAAGATACAAACACAATTTATCCGTGATACAATGTGCAGGGTTGTCTGGGTTTAGTGCTGGCCATGGGCGACAGCTCCAGATCGTGTTAGCCGTCTAGTCTTTATAAACAAACAAACAGTACGTTTTAGACAGACAGGCAAAACAAACAAAACACTCATGGTAATAATCACAGTATCGGTTCTTAGCATAACTATCACAAGGAGCAGATCACCTCACTACGTCCCCTTTATATACCGTCAACCATGACCCCTTGGGTAACGAGCGCACCAGCTCCTCCAATCCGCGGATGCCACACCGTTAACCTTCTGTGTCAATGATTTTGTGTACTGTAGCTCAGTCCCCTTTCTAGATGGCCGAGGGAATGAACTGTCGGGCCATCCAGTCCAGGGTACTCTGTTCCCTTTAACCCTTTGCAGTCCATTTATTAAATGCGCGTCAGGCATGCCAGGGCTAATTAATTTTCACACGCGCAGTTAATTTTAGACGCGCTGTTTAAAAGTGTTTTTTTTCAGTCAAACGGGCCCTGCATATCAACAAAGCACTCACTACGCATCTCCAGCCCCGCCCCACCCTTTCGTTTGCTATAGCTTTCACCTCTGTAAGAAATAAATAAATAATAATAATGATCAATCATCTCCTGATCACTTGTTTTATCACCAAACTCCTCAATAATGCGATCCAAGTCATTATTTTATTGCTATAAAAAGCTCTGCAGATGTCCGTGTTCTCTGTGCGGGGACTCGCTATCAGCCAGCTTGTTTACTTATGATCGCCCCTTTATCTGATACCAGGGCCATGTATGACTATTCATGAGATACGCCTTTTTTTTTTTTTTCGACTTGTCTCGGCTCCTGTCCTTCCCACTCGGCCATTGACTGGTTTTCTCGACTTTTTCCGGAGAAAAAACGACTAAAACCCTTTTTTTGCGTTTCTATAATGATGTCGGACAGGGTCCGACAATGGACCTGATAGGAATAATTGCAATGTCGGACCAAGTCCGACAATGGACCGCAAAGGGTTAATCAGCACCCTCAGAGGTTGGGTAGGAGATCAAACACCAAGAATCATTCTATCTCTGTCACAGGCTGTCATGGCTGTAGCATAAAAACTTAAAGAGTTTCAAGGTCAAACTTCTTCAATTAATGTGTAAGAGAGTTGTCTTTATTAGGCCATTGCAGGAGCACATTGATTAAATTTCACAGTTAAAGTTTTTATTGTTTTGCTTCTGGAAGCAGAACATTCTGGCAGTGTTTTTTTATATATATTACAATTTTATTATACTTGCAGTACAACCAGTGCTACAGATAAGGTTTTGGGTCATTGAATAATTAACGCTGCAATTGTTAGTAAAGGCATTTACTCATAAGTAGCGTCCTCATTTTCGGTTTATTCCGAATTTTACCGAAAAATTACAGGGTTTTTTTTTTTAACCGAACCTTGGTTTTTATTGATTTGTACCCCTATTTTATGATTTTCAGTATTTCTTTTCAGTATTTTCTTGGTACAGTTTTCTAGGAAATGTTCAAACATTGCACGTGATTAGTTCTCTGTTGTTTCACAAACATATTATCACCAGATTCTGTTGGCCAATGGTCAATCAAAGTCCGATTATTGTGGCAAATATTCTGCGTAGTAACTAGCTTGATCAGAAACTAAATTGAAATACTTACACAAAAATGTTATATTTTGAGTGGATGAGGAATGGGAAGAAAGCATAAATCAGTTTATGAATAATCAAAAGAAAACAAATGTTTCGAAGTATGCAAAAAGCTAAATAGCAGAAGTGGGTCAGAGGGTGCATTGTGTTGCAAATACTGCTGCATTGAGGTACATGTTCGTGCTGACAGAATAAAAGAACATATTGAAAGTGAACTGGGAGACAAGCAATATATTTCTGCAGCTTTTACACACGCTTTAATAAATGAGAGCACAGAATGTTAATGAGTTTGTCAGAGCTCTGTGCTTTGCTGGACAGCCACTGTTTAATGCAGAGGGGTGTGCGACAGTACTATCCATCCCATTAGCTAAAACATTACCTAATGCCGACAGTTTTACTCGTAAATATTTGACAGAAAATGATGATGCTTTAGTTGGTAAACTTATGGAACTCACTGATGGAAATCTCCAGTGTGATTTTTGGTGTCTCCCGATTGCTTGGACCGTCCAGTTCTGTCAATTTTCTTTTTTAATAGCAAGTTAATTCCTCTGCCACAATATAAAACCCTGCAGCTTTGGCTGAACGTGGTGTGTGTCATGAGACAAGAGAGTCTATATTATTAGAAAGCAATTGCTACCTGTGCTGGTTTACACCAGCATGATACTTTTGTCTTGAGTTCAGTGTTTCTGTTTTGTTTAAACCTTTTATTTTTCAATAAACCTGCGCACCAGCGCATTCATTCATACATCAGTGCTGTCTGTGTCTGTCTCTTCCCTGGTCTGACGTCACCCACCAAGGCAATCTGTGACAGTCACCTTTATGGATGCCACCAATTAACAAGTTTTGAGGCATTATCGGTTTGATCAGCAAACCATTTATGATCTTTGTGAATTACTTAAGGCGGATTTGGAAACATCCACCAACAGAACACACGCAATTCCAGTTTTGACCAAAGTCACTTTGGCCCTAGATTTTTATGGCTGTGGACTAGCACAGATGTCTAATTCTGCAAGGCAGGGAGTATCCCAGTCTTCAGTATGCAAGATTATTATTTGTTTATTTAGCAGACGCCTTTATCCAAGGCGACTTACAGAGACTAGGGTGTGTGAACTATGCATCAGCTCCAGCGTCACTTACAACTACGTCTCACCCGAAAGACAGAGCACAAGAAGGTTAAGTGACTTGCTGAGGGTCACACAATGAGTCAGTGGGATTTGAACCGGGGACCTCATGGTTGCAAGCCTTTTTCTTTAACCACTGGACCACACAGCCTCATTAATGATGTAACTTGAGCCTTGATAAAAAAAAACCTGCTTTTATTACATTCCCACTATCAGTGGCTGAGGAACAGGAAGATGCAGGAATGCCTGAGATAATTGGACTAATTGATTGTACACATTTATCAATAAAACCTCCTGCATTCGAAGCTGTATTTAGAAACAGGAAACAATTCCTCTCCTCAAATGTCCAGATCATCTGCGATGCTCGTTGTCGTATCACAAACATATTTGCTAATTTCGCCGGATCATGTCATGATTCTTTCATTTTACAACAGAGTGAAACTTGTAGAATGTTTGAGAGTGAAGAAATCACGGATTGCTTTCTACTTGGTAAGTGACATTATTAGCATATTGTTATATTTAATTACTTATAATTATGTATTTATAACTTAACAGTTCTGCAATTGTATGTTATATGTTGCAGGTGCCAGTGGCTATCCTTTAAAGAAGTGCCTTCTGACTCCAGTGACTGGTCCTACAACAAGAGCTGAGGAAAGATATAACGAGGCACATAGAAAAACACGAAGCAAAATACAACGTACCTTTGGTATGCTTAAGAACCGCTGTGGTTGCCTAAAAAAAGAGAACAGAAGTCTACAATACGCTCCAGAAAAATGTTGCAAAATAATTCTCATGTGTGCTTTGTTGCACAATATAACATTAATCAGAAATGTCCCACAAATTTTGCAGGGGAACAGAAGACAAATACCAACTTTGGAGGACCCAGATGTTCAGCCTAACAGAGATCAGCCACCAATGCAAGCCACACAAATCAAAAGAATAATAGAAAAATTATTTTTATAAAAGCACTTGTCATCAGATGTGCACAAATAAAACACACACAAACAACTCAGATGCAGTCATTTACTGGTCATTTTTCTTGAAATTAGAATACATCATTTTTTGTCATTGGTGCCTTATAAAAAAAACATTTCTCAAATTAATTCAATTGAAAAGCACAAAAAAAAAGAAAATCCATACATTTTTTTTTTAACTTGTACATCAAACTGGCCATTAAGATTTCAATTGCATTTTTTAAAATATATTTTTCTTCTTGCAGAAAACAAGGAGAAAAATATGTAAATAATTAATATTTACAATACATAATGTACACTCATATCTACCAATAAGAGCACTTGTCAGTCCCATTCAGTTCTACAGATCCTCATCCAAGGCTGCTGGTCAGATATGTTAACAAAACTATATGAAATTATAACATTTTGGCTATACCTTCATCAGTGCTCTTTGTATAGATTATATTTGGTTGTAATTCTTTTTTTTTTTAGCAGTTAGGTTGGTTTATACTTTGCACAGGATACTACAAATAAACTAAAATAAAAGTGCAGTTTACACACCATTGTGTAACAAGTTTACTAAAATTACAAAGCAAATGTGATCATATACCCTTTTTTCTACCATTTAGGGTAAACTATGCCTTATTATAAACAAATAAAAATAAAACATTTTTATACTATAACCCACTTAACCCTGGCCAGTCCAAGCACAACAAACTATGAACAGGGTTACAGTACTGTTGGTCAGTCTTTATAACATATAATACAAACCTCAAAACTGTTGCCAAGTATGTATATAGGCAAAGTTTAAATGTAGTAGACATTGTACAACGTACGTCATAGTACTTTTGAGCACCTCTTATTTCTCTCAGGAGTGTCACCTCATGCAATATTCATTTTAATAGTCATATTAATATTGAATTCTTAAATGAATATGCCAAACAAAGGGGTGTTTGTGTTTAAAATACCATGTTTAGGCAGGGTTATCTTCATACTCGATGCTGAAAGAATTAGAGAGGGAGTTTTGGCATATGGCAGTGTTTGCAGTTCAAGTCTTTAAGTCACTAAAAATAACTAATCCGAAGGGGCCAATTTGAGCATGATGCTGTGATGTGCTATCAACAAGCTGCAGTATTAAACACAAAAAGGGAACTTCTTTTGTGGCAGGAGTTTCGTCAAGCTGTGGAGGAATTTAGCACTCGGCATAAACATAAAGATACCAGAGCAAGCAAGTCTGGGAAGTATCTATAATTACAACATTGCAGAGCAGCGTTATGTTGCATTTGAACTGACCTACATGAAAGGTTTTCTTTATTGATTATCAAAAAACTGTGTTCTTACAAACGGTAAACTCCCCAATCTACTTATATCAGGGATTATAACCCTTTTGCCTTAGAAAGTGCAGCTACCTATGTAACTCCCTTTTTACATAGTTTTTTTTAACGGTTGCTAAGCAAAATGGAGACATCAGGACTCATGCTCAAATGTTTTTTTAGATCTCTGTGCAATGAAAAAGCAAATTCTATGCAGCAGCTATCTGTATTAATTCTGTACAATCCTTTACTGTTTATCAAAACTTAAATCTTCCCATGCACAGTATGAATTTTGTATGTTATTTATTGGGGGTGCTTATACAGTGTGTCAGCCCACCACCACCACCATGTCATAAAACATTTCAGATGCAGGCTTCATATTTTAATTTTTATGGAAACTCCTTAGGGTACCTTTCTCTTTGACCTATCACCTAAGATGGTTGCCATATTGTGGTCATGTGACTTGTATTGGGCGCCTGTGATTTTACAATGCTGCCTCTAGTGCTTCCTGTCTCAGAAACTATTTGAGATACCGGTGCTGACTTGATGTTTGCAGTGTTAAACACTGCATGATAAATACTGTACATTGGTGACCTTGTCATTTGACTTTTGAAGTTACAGCTGCATAGAGTCAGTATATTTATTTTGAGTTATTGTCTTAATATTTGGTACACAGCTGTGTTCTATGATTCTTTTTATCAAGTTCTATTGCCAATGTTGTGCCACATGGTTTTAACCTCTGACCATATGAATATTTTGCATGTATCTTTTACTTTTTCATGTTTATTTGATGAGCTATCACCCCAATTTTTTTATTGTGTTTTATTTTGTGTAAATAATTAAAATGCCTACTTTTTATTTTTATTTGATGACATTTGCAAAAGTAAGTCAGTGTCTGTGGGGATGTTACATGGGGATGTTCATTTTTGGTTCAAGCAGTGCAGATCTTTCAAGTTTGGAAGATGTATGGATTAGTATGCAGCCCTTGAAAGATTTAAATCGTAGCGTGTAACCATGACTTTTCTAATGCTCCTGCTGGTGGAGGTTCACTTGAGGTCTGTGGTTATCATTAATTGGCAATAGATATGTCACATGAGTCACCTTTTCTGTAACAACATCCTGCTGAGTCAGTTTTCACTCGGCCAAGCCATCAATTCGACTCACGTATTATTTTGTTTATTTGTATTGCTTGGTTCACCAAGTGGAATTATTTATTACAAACCATCAATCCTAAGGAGCAAGTTGGCTGTTAGCTCTGTGCTCCAGTGATCCATCTATTTATCCACATTTCTTTCTGTAAATTGTCCCTGAAAAAACAACACCATTATCTGACTACCGCTGACAAAGTATTTCATTGAGGACAGTTTAAGAAACGCAGCTAGCTTGTGGATACCAGGATTCTACTGTTAGTCTTTCAATCACTGATCTTCGTAGGGAAGAGTGTAATGGAGAAGTTTGTGTTTCTGGGTTTTTTGTAATGTTTAACAGAAGGGAATGGTCACTGGTTCAAGCCTAGCCTCTGCCTGTTGCAGAGATTTGTAACCTACTAGAACATAGTGTCAGCAACATGCCTTTCTGACTCGCAGAGTGATATTCTGGCTTTAGAGTTTAAAGAGGTAAATGAATGCTTAAAATTCAACAACATAATGTAACTGAGCAAAACAAAGTATTCAATTGAGGAAATGAAAAAGCAAAGCGTATTTACATTTTTTACGTCGATGAAGTGAGTAAATTACTCAAAACCCACATACTGTTCAGGTTTTCAAAATCAGACTCATGTTGCATATTCTGCATGAAACACAGACACTGGTGCTTACATTTCTTATACCAAGACTGCAAGGTCTTTTACCGTAAAAAACGGTGAATAAGTCGATTTTCTAGGCATTTTTGCGGGGCCCTTCAAAGGGGGGGAGCGACTAATACACAAGTGTGACGTATGCGCCGGTGTGTCTGATATTAAACTGCTGTACCAGCGCCACAATGGGATTACTACAGCCACGGTTAATTTAACTGTCATGAACCCGATTTATGTTTTCAGGATCTACGGCATTCAGGTCATGTTGCTAGGTAGAAACACAAAACCACTGTTCTAATAAAAAGGTTTAATTTGTAACTCTCAATGCCCTTAATCATTTTGAATGTTAAACGCAAGCTTTCAGACTCTTGACCGACCTCCTCTCGAAAATGTCACAGCTATACTGCTTCACTTAGTGTTAACACAATAGCTGTCAGTCTCTATGAATTTCCTTATTCCCACCCTCCCGAGCCACTGATTTGTCAACATTCAAACTGAACCCGCCCCTGTGATCTGTACCAAGCCGAGTAGTAAACTTTTCAAGTCTTCAGTTCGTGTATGTAACTGCAATGCTGTAATAATGCAGGTGACTTTGAGACTGGATGAATTAGGACAGTAAGAAAAAAAAAATGAAAATGTTACTCAACAGGTTTGAAATTGCATGTTGTTGAATTTGCCGAAATACATGTTAATCGCAATGCTGAAAAAACAGTATGTGTCTGGAGAGAAACTTAAAAGAGCTGATAGGAGGAAAGTGTTTATGGCCTGATTTAGAAAACATTTTGTTTGAATTGAGTACTTTGAATAACTTTAATACATACTGTAACTTGTTCTATATGTCAGTGCAACGCAGTGGTACACTTGTAAAGTATGTGTGTGGTTATGGTTCTGATTAACAAAACAAAATGCATGTATTTGTATAGCTGGAAACTGAATGCAATTATATTGCACCGTATACAACACTAAAATGTTTTGTTTACTGGTTATTAAATGGTGCACTGTTTAGTTTATTGTTTTTTTTTTGCTTTTTAATTGATGAAGCAGCACTATTTAATACTTTTCTTTTAAATTTGAATTAATACAACAAATTTGTAATAGCTAATGCAGCTGGAACTATTGTTTAAGTATGGTTTTGGAAACAAATGTTCAGTTAAGCAAATAATTATGTTCTTGAACTTGTTTGGGTACTTGATAAGCTAAAATAAAATACAGGTAGTTTAATACAGATGTGATGTGTGATGTATAACTTGATTTTTTTTAATTATTACTTTTTAAATTTTGAACAAATAGTTTCTAGCAATTTAACTAAAAATTATTAATGGAATAAAATGTTGCAAACAAGGGTTATTTTGAAACCAAACCTGTGTATCTTTCTTGATTTATCGGTGTTGAGCATGTAGGGAAAAAATGAATTGAAAAAAAAAGTATTTAAAACACAAAAAAGGTATTTTCCTAAAATTGAAGTTTCAAAAAGGAGGGAGTGACTTTTACGCTAATGCGACCTATAAAGCGATTTTTACGGTAATCCTCTTATAATCACCCAATCATACGATACCAAGTGGCACCAGATGTCTTTCCTGCTAAAATATGATTAATTTACAGTAACGTTATTATTAATTAGTCATTTAGCAGACACTTTTATCCAAAGCGACTTACAGAGACTAGGGGGTGAACTATGATTCAACAACTGCTGCTGCAGAGTCAATTACAATAGGACCTCAGTTTTACGTCTCATCCGAAGGATGGGACACAAGGAGCTTAAGTGACTTGCTCAGGGTCACACAGAGTGAGTCAGTGGCTGACCTGGTATTGAACCAGGAAATTCCTGTTAACAAGCCACTTTCTTTAGCCACTGGACCACCAAGCCTGATTCATTGACCCTAATTCAAAATAATAAAGCTTTTATAAAAATGTTATGGTTAATTTCAAGCCCATGTATGTACTGTCCATTGTGATATGTAATGTTTTGTTCTGTTAGATACTTATTTTGTAATGGTAAAATGTAGATCAAGGACAATGTATTATCCCTCCTTTGTAGCAATGCCCTTTAAAACAGTGCAGCTGTCTATCTTAAGTACCTTCATATTGCAACACGACTGTAGATGACAGCAGTTCTCACTAGAGTCAACAGCAGATCATTTTTATTCATAAGATTTGAATTGACTTTTTATTTCCACCAAGGTGAACAATGCCTGTGATCCTAACATAGAAAATCCTGTGAATTATATATATTTTAGGGATGCTCCGATTCCAGGATTCGGTGAACCGAATTTGAATCCTATATCTGCCCAGACGCACATCCATTTTAATACATCCCTCCAATGTGTGCAGTTCTTCTTTAAATAAAAGACACAAACCGATTGAACGTAACTGTTAACAAGAACTGCCTAAATTGTGTACGTTTCAAACTGAAATACTGAAATAAAGGGATACATTTCCATTCGGTAATAAAA
The DNA here is from genome assembly GCF_902713425.1 of Acipenser ruthenus. Classification (NCBI taxonomy): domain Eukaryota; kingdom Metazoa; phylum Chordata; class Actinopteri; order Acipenseriformes; family Acipenseridae; genus Acipenser; species Acipenser ruthenus. The sequence continues at coordinate 12,121,748 of NC_081192.1, read as the reverse complement.
ATACTATTAACTAAAAGGCTCAAAACTATAGATTGTGTGTGTCCCTTGTTAGTAGCTGCCAGTCAGTTTTTCATTCAACAGTTTTTGTAGATACGATATTCGGTTCGGTATTAGGCCGAATCTTTTGAGATGGATTCGGTATTCGGGCCAAATCCCAAATACTTGGATTCAGTGCATCCCTATTTTTTTGACCAAGACAGCCTTATTTTGGGTTCGTGCCCCAATAAAAACGTGACCCAGAGACTTAACTTGATGTTTCCAGCACACAAGGCACACTTTTATTATAAAAAAATAAAAATAAACAAACAAAAACCTAGCTCTTCTGAGCACGTACTACACATGTACAGGTTCCTGACTAACTTGCAGGACGGCTAAGCCGTTTACCGGACTTACAGAACAAACACACATAAACCAAACATAGATTTAACTTTTACACAGTACCTTTTTACACAGTATACCGCACACAGTCGGCTCTTCACACAGCAGCCTTGAGCGGACTGGCTGCTCTCCTTTTATACTTGGCAGCTGGCCTCAATTTGCAATAACGAGGCCAACTGCCAAAACAATAAACCAATTAACAAATAAAAATTAAATCAAACAATAATACAATTAAATCAATTAAAGAATTAAAATAAACAAAAAATGATAAGCTGGCAGGGAGGCTTTTCATCCTGTCCCTGCCACACTATATATATATATATATATATATATATATATATATATATATATATATATATATATATATATATATATATATATATACAGTGCCTTGCAAAAGTATTCAGACCCCTGACCAATTCTCTCATATTACTGAATTACAAATGGTACGTTGAAATTTCGTTCTGTTTGATATTTTATTTTAAAACACTGAAACTCAAAATCAATTATTGTAAGGTGACATTGGTTTTATGTTGGGAAATATTTTTAAGAAAAATAAAAAACTGAAATATCTTGCTTGCATAAGTATTCAACCCCCACACATTAATATTTGGTAGAGCCATATTTTGCTGCAATAACAGCTTTAAGTCTTTTGGGGTAAGTTGTACCAGCTTTGCACACAGTGTCGGACTGATTTTGGCCCATTCTTCTTGGCAGATTTGCTCCAGGATGTTCAGGTTGCTTGGATGATGCTTGTGGACCGCAATTTTCAAATAGCGCCACAGATATACTGTATATATATATATATATATATATATATATATATATATATATATATATATATATATATATATATATATATATTCATCATCATTAGGGCAGTTAGGATTAAGTATAAAATAGGGGACCATTGAATTTAGAGCAGATGAAGACTCTGGAACCAGATTAGCACCTCACTGTATGTTTTGGGGAACAGTCTAGTTGTGGGGTGTGATATGTATGTGGCAATCTGGCTGTAGGCGTGTGATATTTACATTTTCACTGAGACATTAGGACCATGCCAAAAAGAAAGGTGTCTCTCCTGGCTCCATGTTCAGCACTGGTAAAACTGCCTATCAGGGCCTGTTAATTGTCATGCAGTGAGTATACTGGTCTAACTAGTGTTCACTACATCCAACATCATTGTCCTTTTCCCAGGCTTCCTAGCGGTTCCTCAACTAAGGGATATTACCCCCAAGCCAGTTACAATAAATTATTATCCCCAACAGGAATGTGAATTTACAGCAGTAGAGAACAAGTAGCCTTCTTTTTTCATTGATCTGTGTGACAAAAGCAGAAAGACACTGAAGACCAGGGGTATCGGGCTGAAATGCCGGTTAGGCACATTTGTATTAACCATAAGCTAGCTGAACACCATTAAAAAGGTATTCCAGATCATGGAGGCTATTGTAACAAATGAAAAAAAAACAGCAAAAATAATAACTGTGCAAAACACTATTGTAATAGTATTGGTTTAAACAAAATAGCCTCCCCACACAGCAGGTACAGTGCTTTCCCTCCCTCTACTTGTTTAACTAAGCTTTCCCTAGGTACCGGCACAGCAGGCTTCACCATAACATTCATACAGTTGTTCACTTTTAGTTTTCTCACCATTAACACCAGTCCCTCACTCTTTTCAGCAAAATGGCCCAGTAATCTGTCAGACCAGACTTTTTATACCATCCAACATTATAATTGTTTAATTGAATCCCGCCCCACTTTTAACTCAAAGCATGGAATTCCAGGCATTTACAATTAAATTAACCAAAGCACATTTTCTTAACCTGTGACTTGCCCAGTTTTGTCAGCTCTCTGCAGTCTTTCCTCAGGTTCTTAACAGCAGGCAGGCTTTGTTCTTGGTCCCTTTTGTTTAACCTGCAATTATCACTGCCTGACCTACTGTTACAGACTGGTTTGACATGCATTTGACATGTATTTAAAATGCGTAGAGCAAGATCTTGAATTGCCTTCTGAAATGCTGGCAAATGCACCATGACACACAGGCTTCTTACACCACATAAAAGGTCAAACAGGATTTGATTGAGGAGAGGCAGGGGAAACTTTTAACCAAAAAAAAAATATATATATATTCTTAAAATGTACATTCTTATTAATGAAAATATTGATGCTCTATAATTTCCCTTGTAAGTGAGTGGGTTGCTATGTATTTTCACAGGTCTTCAATACATATTCAAATGAAGATTATGACAGGAGGAATGAGGAGGTGGACCCAGTGGCTGCCTCAGCGGAATATGAGCTTGAAAAGCGTGTGGAAAGGCTGGACCTTTTCCCTGTCGAGCTTGAGAAAGGTAAGTGAAATGTGGTACTTTTTGACTTAAACAAAAACAGGGTTTTTGAGGTATGGAACTGCAAATAACTGCTCTATAGATCACAGAGAGTTTATATGAGGACAAGTTTTAAAAAAAATAGTTAGGGCTCAGCAGGGAAACATTTTTGATTAGTTAAATGCATTTTGATTCACATTGATTCTCAGTACAGGAATGTGTGCCATTATGATCAAATTAAACTTAATTACCCATCTCTGCATACCGATTTGCTAATGAACGTTTCAGTCTCAATTAGTGTGTTATTGCTACCAATGTACTTTTCCCTTTCTTTGTGCAGATGAGGAAGGCCTGGGGATCAGTATCATTGGCATGGGAGTTGGTGCTGATGCAGGTCTGGAAAAACTTGGCATTTTCATCAAAACGGTCATAGAAGGAGGAGCAGCTCAGAGGCACGACAGGTAGATGACTGTGCATCCCTAGATACTTGATGAATTAAAAATACTTTCCCAGCTCTCCGCTGGTCTCATCATTTGGATGCTGAATAAAATTATTGGCTCATTAAAATTTATTAGTCAGTTCCTGATCTCTGTCACCCTTCAGCTCTTTTCTGTGCATTGCCTTCAATTTGCATATTGTGCCAGTTCATACCAGTAGCTGATCAGACAGGCGTTCTTTTCCTTCAGAGATCTGAAACTCTTTACCCATCTCTCCTTTTCTGAATTGCTGTGTTTCACAGTCCATTCCCTTGGTCGCTAGTCTGTGATCAACCATATCCTGCTTATTGTCAGAAACTCCCTGTCCATTTCAATTTACTTCAAAATATCTTCTTCCAGGATGTAATTTTCAACTGTTTCTTGGTTTTTGTCCTGTATTGTTATTCCCATAGTTTCTGCTACATACTTTACATACATTGTCCTAATGTAGAATTGACCAATGACATTCTGTGGGATATGCATCCCAGGACCACTTTAGCATGCCCAAGATAAAGTCCCCTAACAAACTGATTGTAAAAACAGTACAGAGAGGAGTACTGTGGGACAAACTGAAAAACCTACTGCTACTAGCAGGGTGGTCAAACATATTTTTCGATTTAAACAGAAAAAAAAATCATATTATATTAATCAGTTTTAACCTAACTTAAAGATATCTGAAACAAAAAACCGCTAACCTAATATTTTGTTGCACAACCTTTAGAGGCAATCACTGCAATCACACATTTTCTGTAGCTCTCAATGAGACTTCTGCACCTGTTAACAGGTAGTTTGGCCCACTCTTCCTGAGCAAACTGCTCCAGCTGTGTCAGGTTTGATGGGTGCCTTCTCCAGACTGCAAGTTTCAGCTCTTTCCATAGATGTTCGATAGGATTCAGATCAGGACTCATAGAAGGCCACTTCAGAATAGTCGAATGTTTTGTTCTCATCCATTCTTGGGTGCTTTTAGCTGTGTGTTTTGGGTCATTATCCTGTTGGAGGACCCATGACCTGCGACTGAGACAGAGCTTTCTGACACTGGGAAGTACGTTTCGCTCTGGAATGCCTTGATAGTCTTGAGATTTCATTGTGCCCTGCACAGATTCAGGGCACCCTGTGCCAGGCGCAGCAAAGCAGCCCCAAAACATAACCAAGCCTCCTCCATGTTTCACTGTAGGTATGATGTTCTTTTCTTTGAAAGTTTCATTTTTTTGTCTGTGAACATAGAGCTGATGTGACTTGCCAAAAAACTCCAGTTTTGACTCATCTGTCCAAAGGACATTCTCCCAGAAGGATTGTGGCTTGTCAATATGCATTTTAGCAAATTCCAGTCTGGCTTTTGTATGTTTTTCTTTCAAAAGTGGAGTCCTTCTGGGTCTTCTTCCATGGTGCCCACTTTCGCTCAAAAAGCGACGGATGGTGCGATCAGAAACTGACGTACCTTCACCTTGGAGTTCCTACTTGTATCTCTTTGGCAGTTATCCTTGGTTCTTTTTCTACCATTCGCACTATCCTTCTGTTCAATCTGGGGTCGATTTTCCTCTTGCGGCCGCGCCCAGGGAGGTTGGCTACAGTTCCATAGAACTTAAACTTCTTAATAATATTTGCAACTGTTGTCACAGGAACATCAAGCTGCTTGGAGATGGTCTTGTAGCCTTTACCTTTACCATGCTTGTCTATTATTTTCTTTCTGATCTCCTCAGACAACTCTCTCCTTTGCTTTCTCTGGTCCATGTTCAGTGTGGTGCACACAATGATACCAAACAGCACAGTGACTACTTTTCTCCATATAAATAGGCTGAATGACTGATTACAAGATTGGAGACATGTGTAATACTAATTAAAGAAACTAATTAGTTTGAAATATCACTATAATCCAATTATTTGTTATCTTTTCTAAGGGGTACCAACAAATGTGTCCAGGCCATTTTAGAATATCTTTGTAGAATAAGCAATAATTCATCTCTTTTCACAGCTTCTTTGCTTTATTCTATGACATACCAAAGGCATGCAAGTATACATGATAAAATAGCTTTTAATTTCATCACTTTTAAGGAGGAATGAAGCATTATTTCAATGAGCTGTAAGGGTACCAACAAATTTGAGCACGTCTGTATATATATATATATATATATATATATACACATACATATAATATATATATATATATATATATATATATACAGTACTGTGCAAAAGTTTTAGGCAGGTGTGAAAAAATGCTGTAAAGTAAGAATGCTTTCAAAAATGGACATGTTAATAGATTACATTTATCAATTAACTAAATGCAAAGTGAGTGAACAGAAGAAAAATCTAAATCAAATCCATATTTGGTGTGACCACCCTTTGCCTTCAAAACAGCATCAATTCTTCTAGGTACACTTGCACAAAGTCAGGGATTTTGTAGGCATATAGTCAGGTGTATGATTAAACAATTATACCAAACAGGTGCTAATGATCATCAATTCAATATGTAGGTTGAAACACAATCATTAAATGAAACAGAAACAGCTGTGTAGGAGGAATAAAACTGGGTGAGGAACAGCCAAACTCAGCTAACAAGGTGAGGTTGCTGAAGACAGTTTACTGTCAAAAGTCATACACCATGGCAAGACTGAGCACAGCAACAAGACACAAGGTAGTTATACTGCATCAGCAAGGTCTCTCCCAGGCAGAAATTTCAAGGCAGACAGGGGTTTCCAGATGTGCTGTCCAAGCTCTTTTGAAGAAGCACAAAGAAACGGGCAACGTTGAGGACCATAGACGCAGTGGTCGGCCAAGGAAACTTACTGCAGCAGATGAAAGACACATCATGCTTACTTCCCTTCGCAATCGGAAGATGTCCAGCAGTGCCATCAGCTCAGAATTGGCAGAAAACAGTGGGACCCTGGTACACCCATCTACTGTCCGGAGAAGTCTGGTCAGAAGTGGCCTTCATGGAAGACTTGCGGCCAAAAAGCCATACCTCGACGTGGAAACAAGGCCAAGCGACTCAACTATGCACGAAAACACAGGAACTGGGGTGCAGAAAAATGGCAGCAGGTGCTCTGGACTGATGAGTCAAAATTTGAAATATTTGGCTGTAGCAGAAGGCAGTTTGTTTGCCGAAGGGCTGGAGAGCGGTACACGAATGAGTGTCTGCATGCAACAGTGAAGCATGGTGGAGGTTCCTTGCAAGTTTGGGGCTGCATTTCTGCAAATGGAGTTGGGGATTTGGTCAGAATTAATGGTCTCCTCAATGCTGAGAAGTACAGGCAGATACTTATCCATCATGCAATACCATCAGGGAGGCATCTGATTGGCCCCAAATTTATTCTGCAGCATGACAACGACCCCAAACATACAGCGAAAGTCATTAAGAACTATCTTCAGCATAAAGAAAAACAAGGAGTCCTGGAAGTGATGGTATGGCCCCCACAGAGCCCTGATCTCAACATCATCGAGTCTGTCTGGGATTACATTAAGAGAGAGAAGCAACTGAGGCTGCCTAAATCCACAGATGAACTGTGGTTAGTTCTCCAAGATGTTTGGGCCAACCTACCTGCTGAGTTCCTTCAAAAACTGTGTGCAAGTGTACGTAGAAGAATTGATGCTGTTTTGAAGGCAAAGGGTGGTCACACCAAATATTGATTTGATGTAGATTTTTCTTCTGTTCACTCACTTTGCATTTTGTTAATTGATAAATATAAACTATTAACATGCCTATTTTTGAAAGCATTCTTATTTTACAGCATTTTTTCACACCTGCCTAAAACTTTTGCACAGTACTGTATATAAACATATTTATTCGAAATGAATTGCCTGTTTTGGCAACTGTAAATTGAGTGGGATAAATTTTATTGGCACAAATAATTCATGTAAAGAAGGATCGGGCATAAGGCATTTCTTACTATCTGATATATATTAAATATTTTAGTTGTGTGACATTTAATTTAAGGCATCTGCCATTAGTATCTAATTTTATCACTTATTTAATCAGCATTTACTTCCCTGCAGCTGACAATGAATCAGATTCCCAGGAGGTTTGAGTATTCTTGGCAATGATACCTCGGACATTAAATAGAAGTGATTCAATAAAAGCCTGTATGTTTATAACAACTTTAAAGTATTTTTAATCTTCAGAATTTGTTAGCTCAATGTAAAAAGTAAGTGATTATTGTGTAACCATTTTCTAATAGTAGAACAAAATTAACTGAGATTAATACGAACACAATGCATTGTTCAGCCTTAGCTAACCCTTGCAGTAAATTAGTATTATCTCTAACACACATTGTCTTTGACCTTCCAGTTTCATGTTTAACCCATTTTCTTTCCCCACCAAGAATCCAGGTTAATGACCAGATTGTGGAGGTGGATGGAATCAGCCTGGTGGGAGTAACACAGAACTTTGCTGCTGCTGTCCTCAGAAACACAAAAGGCACAGTCAGGTAAACAGACTGTTCTACAGCAAACGCTTATGTTGTGTGCAGTCCTTTCTGGCTTGCTGTCATAGAGAAAATACTCTGCCACCTTTAGATGTCAGTATTTATGTTAGGACCCCAGAAAAGTCAAAGAGCAGTTTCTAACCTGGAAATAACCTGGAATGTACACTTAGTAACAGACATATTCTCTTGGAAAACTTAAGTCTATTACCCCTGGCCATGCACAAAATGTAAATGGAAACTGAGGGAACCATATTTAAGTAGGCCTTCAGGTAACCAGTTCAGCTTAGCTTGAGCTGAACGAGGAATCCTCATACTAATAAACTGTTGTGTAGAACCAGCAGAATTTAGTCTAGTGGGTGGATTTCTGGATTTAATGGGAGTCCTTCAAGCCTACTGTGACAGAGAAAGAATGAATCTTGGTTATAAATCTCCCTCCCGACCTGTGTAAAGGGAACAGAGTGCTCTGGACTGGATGGCCTGAGAATTCATTCTTAGGGTTAGGTGGATGTCGGCCATCTAGAAAGGGGGCGGGGCTACAGTACACCAAGTCATCGCTCCAGAGGGAAAGCGATGTGGCAACTGTGGATTGGAGGAGAAACGGTTGCACTCGCTAACCCAGGGGGCGTGTTTATGGTTAAGAGAAACGCTGAAGGACAAAAGTCAAATAACTGTGAGTGTTTAGTGGTTGTTTGTCAAGTCTAATTGTACTGTTTGTTATTTATTAGACGGCTAATACGATCTGGAGCTGTCACTTAAGGCCAGCACAAACCCGTACAACACTTCACCATTGTTCACAGATAAATTGTAATTACACCACTTGCACGTTAGCACTCACTGTGGACTTGAGATCGTGTGTGTGTCACCGTGGGGGTTTAATACTGTGTATATTATTTCAGGACTGTAACCCGTGTTTAAACAATGCGATACACATTGCTGTGTATTGCCTGGGATTATTGTTTACGGTCACAAGCAACTTGGATTACAACCCTTTCCCAAATAAAACATTGTTTGGACATTGCAATCACTTGTTTGTCATTACTTGTGCACCGCATCACGTCTACACCTGCGCACTACAGACACTTTGCCATACCTACACTTACTGTCATTACATACATCCCGTAGAGAATAAAGCTCAACTGACAATATCAGAAGCAGAAACACATCCAAGGTAAGGTACAACAGAAACAATACGCAGACATATGTTATTTCCTTATCTTCATAAAAGGAGAAACTCTAAATAACAACCCTCAATATTTTATATGAAAATACCACAAATGATGGGAGAGCACTATACAAATAATCTAATTTTAGTACCGCCCCCCCCCCCCCCAACACACAAATTCAATAAAAGAAAAACACTGAACATAAATTCGGACTTCATACATGAAACGGGGCATGTAATCCTGAAAACAAGCTGTCTGTCTGGAGAAAAGTACAGTCACCAGCAATAGAAATAAAGCCATTAAAGTGTGCATAGTAAATCAGACACTTAGTCCATTTTCTCTACCCCATCATCCCAACACTTTATTCCAAGTTTTTCCAACACTTTCCAAACCCCCTTCCATCAGAAATGAGAAAAAAAAACTTGCAGCGTTTAATAAACTTTGATTAAGGTACTAGATTATGAATCCTCTAATATGGTACACCCGTTTTTCAAATTAAAACAATTTTTTTTTTTATCATAATAGGGTACATTAGTATATTTGATATGATAGTATAATCCAAATGGTTTAGGTAACCAGGATTCGAAGAATTCAATAACCTGTCATCCTTCTGTGCCCTCCAGTAAACCGATAAGACGTATGTTCTGCCGTCCCCCCGGTTTTCCAAATCATCAAGCTTCGTTGTCATATCGAAATTTTTTTCAGCTTCGGCGAGTTTCATTTCCATGGCTGATACTATATCCTCAGTATTCGAGATGTGCGATTCGACTTCTCCCATGCCCTTTGAGTTTTCTTGCACTTTGGTAGTTATTAATTCTAGAGTGTTGGAGAACTTAGAAAATGTATTCTTCATCACTTCGGTGATGTTTTTTGTAATTTCACGAACTATCCGCGCTGTATCAGCATTCAGAGTTTCTGTGGCGCCATCATTGGTCTCAGCATCCGGGATCAGGCACTGCACAGTTTTTTTTTTCGACTTTCTTTTCTGGCAGATTTCGGCACCAGACTGGCAGATTTCTTTAGTTGTTCACAGCACACATTCTAAGGTTCAATATCCATATTACTGGTTTTAGACTGTTTTAAACGTTAAAAAGGGGATAGTGGTGGTAAGAGCTCAGGGGTTCTGCTTCTCTCAGACAAACGTCATCACATGACCCCCTTCAGATGTTTTTTAAATTGTTGATAGTAAGATGTGCTTGAATATCTTTCTCGATATAAAAGGTTGTTTGTAACTTGTATGCCATTCCCCCACTACCACAGTGTTTTAACCTCTGGTCATATCAGTGAGATAGTGTCTTCACATTTGGTATATAGCTGTATTCCACGATTCTCTTAATCATGTTTAATAATAGTAATTGTGCCATTAAAAAAAAGAAAGAAAAAGAAGTTATGACCACATTTTTGTTTCATCCTCAGCAAGATTTCAGAACCATGACATCCCCCTTGTATGTTTTGTTTTTGTTCACATAAACACCAGGCATTTGAAATGGTCTCTTTTTCGCTTAACTGCATGGTTAATATGGTTTCCCCAAAGGAGCTCTTCAGCTGGAAACATTACATGGTGCTGCAAATGTATTTGAAGAATGAGATGAATTGCCATATTTCAAAGAACACCATACAAGTTCAGAGTTTAATCAACATTGAATTAGACTAAGTGAAAATATGGTTCATAATTATGTGACTGGCAAAATAGTATTCTAGTCTGTTGTCATTTCATCAAATAAATCTGATATATTGAAATTGATGTCTTTTATAACAGAGGTGGCATGTGATTAATAGAATTGTATTTTTCTTCTATTTTTCATTACATAGTTATGTTATACAACAACCTTAATAATAATTTTCTGTAATAAAAACCAAGCTGCAATTTCACTGCAGTGTATGAATTTGTTACAAATGCACAGGTGGTTGTAGAGTACAGAAAAAGAGAATTTAATATTTAGATTCAAATCGTTTCCTTTGTCAGCTCTGGTTATCTCATTTGTTTTCATAGTTTCATTTTCTGTATGAACTTCTGCCTCTAATGTCTGTCTTTCTCTGGAGCAGTTGCTTCATAGAAGTGCTTGAGGCTGATGCAGTAATCTGTGTCAGACTTAAACTGAGGGTTGTGTCACATGCATTGCCCAAGAACTAGGGTTGTGTCACATGCATCGCCCAAGTGCCATGAAGAAACAGCACCCAGTAAACCTGTAATTTGGAGCTGAAAAACAATCCAGCCAAATAAAGCATGAATTACACTTTTGAATTGGTGGTTTTGTAGCACTGACAATAATAATAGTAAAAAAACCAAACTTGCACTTAAAACATGTATAACTATTTTTGATCACTTGTATTTCCACCAACCATGAACAGAAGAATATACCTTTTTGAAAAACACACACTATTTAAAAATTGGGGTTATGAGAAAATGTAACAGTTTGTGTGTGAGTCAACAATATGTAGATGCATTCATGAAACTGAATTCTGAACTTTCTGGAACTTTATGAAATAATGGAATTGAATGGAAATACTGTATCAAGACTAGGCAGCTGGTGTTATTGCCTGCTGTACATTACTCCAATGCAAGTAATAGTGGAATGTTGTTGGCATCTGATTCCATTTATATAACAGGTTTTGTTACAGCTTGTTACAGTATTTGGTAAACAATTCTAATACAACCCTCTGATTTAGAATTGTGTTTAATTGCATCAGTAACAGTAACCATTTTAGTATCATATACTGTAAATAATATGTTATTGACATGGCACTCAATTAAAGCTATTTAAATCCAATTGAATTTAATATAAATATATAAAAATATATAAAAATATATATATATATATATTCTTCTCTTGAAGATGTTGGTGGAATATGCCTTATTTTGCATCAAACACGTGCCACCTGGTGGCTGTATGTTTCTGTGCAGCCTGAAAATTTAAAAAGTATGACTCATGTTCCTGACTTGCTTGGTTTTTTTTTTTTGGGGGGGGGGGGGGGGATTTTCAAGATAACAACCAAAATGACATCTCTTGAATCCCAATGAATCAATTGGCATCACTTGTCAGCTTATTCTTGCATCAGCTTTAAAGGGGTGAGGGGTTACTGTTATGTACAATGCTTTTGAAGTTGATTTTGCTATAAATTGCCTTGGGAGTGTTTCAGCATATGAAGAAACAACCACCAATAGCATAGAGTATACTTTAATGGCACAAAAGGGACACTTTCCTTGCATATTTTCATCAAATGCTAACCATTTGTAATCTTCAGGTGGTAGAGCCATCAGTTGTTACACACCTGCATGCTATAGAACTTGCTGCCCTGATGCAGAATCAGTTTACATCCTTATGCTTCTTGTTCTGCAGTAGTTCGTGTTGTATGTGCCTTGAGATGCTTGTACCTGAAAGGAACTGTAAGATATATATATATATATATATATATATATATATATATATATATATATATATATATATATCACGCCACGCATAAGCCTGTCTCTGGAGAAATCACGTTCTACATCCAGACAAGACAGAGATTTAAAATGGCCTTTGTCCGCAGGTTCCTTATTGGACGAGAGAAACCTGGACAGTCTAGTGAGGTTGCTCATTTAATAAGCCAGACTCTGGAGCAGGAGCGACGTCAAAGAGAGATGATGGAGCAGCAATATGCACAGTATGATGCAGATGATGATGAGGTGAGCTGTATAGACATGCTAAAGATTGGTGCAATGTTATACACAGAGTGTTATCAGTACTGTTTTAATATGAATCAAAGTGATAGTGAGTGACTTTGCAGTTAGAGTTCTTTCATGTTTCACATAATACTGCTAGGAAATGTTTAACTGAGGCAAGACCTTTCAAGTTTCATCCATTGTTTTATTTTTGAAAGATGTTTTTATGTTGCTTCTCCACTAATGTGGGTGACTCTTAATGTGCTTTTCATTCCCACTGAAACAACCCTTTTTAGTAAAAAATGAATATGATGAACAATTAAGTACCTTGAGATTTTTCATTAGTTCACATTTACCAGTATGTTAATGAAAACGTTTACAGACGGGGGAATACGCCACAGATGGTGAAGAGGATGACACAGCCCCAGAACTCAAAGGTGCAGAAATGGCAATAGAAGTTTTTGACCTGCCTGAAACAGAGGATATGTTTTCCCCAACAGAGCTGGACACCACAAAACTTTCCCATAAATTCCGAGAGGCAAGTATCTGTGAAAGTGGACTGAGGCAGTTTCTCATTCTTTTTACACCATTGATTAACTAACAGGATAATACCATTGTCTTCCGCTCACTGATATCGTAAATCACATGACAAAAGCCACTGTATTTTGTGTGTTGATTTTCAGAAAACCAATCCATATTACTATATAGTTTTATCAAGTGGGGGGCAGCAGTGTGGAGTAGTGGTTAGGGCTCTGGACTCTTGACCGGAGGGTCGTGGGTTCAATCCCTGGTGGGGACACTGCTGCTATACCCTTGAGCAAGGTACTTTACCTAGATTGCTCCAGTAAAAACCCAACTGTATAAATGGGTAGTTGTATGTATAAATAATGTGTAAAAAAAACATAAAAAAAAAAATAATGTAATTATATGTAAAAATAATGTGATATCTTGTAATAATTGTAAGTTGCCCTGGATAAGGGCGTCTGCTAAGAAGTAAATAATAATAATAATATCAAGACATAAATCTCCATAATCTTGAATTTAAAATGACCAGTCTTCTAAATGGCAATGTAGCATTACAGATACAGTTCTTTATAAAACAAAATAGTTGGTTTTAATAATCTCAGTGAACTCAATCGCAGCTTAATTGTGCCATTGTTTAGATCAAGTTAATCGTAGCTGTCAGTCAGAAGAGGTTATTCTTTTAACATTCTGCACAGTGAGCCATTGTGCATGCTAGACACTCTAATTTACAGCTTACTGCAGTGCAGTACTTTGCACAGGCTTTCATAGTGAATGATCTTGGTCAGTGGAGCTAAGAAGCTTATTTGCCTTGTTGTTGCATTGACTTGTTTGTTTTTAACTTTCAACAGTTACAAATCAAGCATGCGGTCACTGAAGCAGAAATTCAGAAGTTGAAGCACAAGGTAAGACGGTTTAAGCATTATATAATGCTATTTTGAGAAGTGCATTACTGTGGCACACGGAATTGTCTTTGGGTGTTAGAGTGTAATACAAGTGTTTTAAGCATGTTTCCCTGATAATTGTATCTGCACATCTGAACAATATAGATGATGCTGCACTGTATACACTAGGCATTAGCTGAATCCAGTGGAAAAATACTTCTAAACTGAAGTCTATAGAAGCTAAAAAAAAACAAAAACCTGGGCATTGATTGCTGCTGTTGTTTGCTCAACTTTATTGCAGTCCTGTGCAATACTTGTTCAAATGTTGTTTTACAAGGAACAGGAGCTCAGAGCATAGATATAGTTATGCCTGATATACTTTTATACTAACATACTGATTAATTTAAACTGGAGTTGTCTGCTTTCTAAAGAGTAGTCTCTTTGACGATATAATATTCTCAAGATAAGCACATATCTTATTGCAAATAGGTGTGCCAGAATAACTTCCTCAATGGGTGCTCTTTCAGAAGATACATTTCCCTTTCTACTGTTAATGCCCAGGGTGGATGTTATTTCAGTCAAATCACAATCGTGTGAAAATGCATGTCTTACACCCATGCAGGTACTGCTGAGCATGGTCAATGATCTGTATAATATGCACTATATTTAAATACACTGTATAAACATTATACTGCTGACAATATTATTGAAAACATCGTGCCCATAACTAGACTGGCAAGTCTTTCATAAAATCACATGCTCAGCATTTATAATACAGAATTCAGCCCACAGAAACCACATGCAACTTCTACCAAAGTCAAGGTTAAAGTTTTAAACATTATGAATGTGAAAAATGTGAGCAGAGGATGGGTTATATCTGTCATTGAGAAATAGTCTAAAATTCAAGTGCGCTACAGCTTGAGGGACAAGATAGGTGCCACAATCACGCCTCAACCTATTAAACCTTAATCCAGGTTATCCAAAACAATGTTGAAGTAAAGTTCTTCTTTTAAAAAAGAAAATGTTTGCCACTTATCTGGTCGCCAGTTTCATTAGCTTTGTGATCCTCCTACAGTTGCAGACTGCTGAAAGTGAGAAAGTCCGATGGGAGTGCGAGAAGAACCAGCTGAAACAAAGCATTGAGGACAACAAGAGCAGGATGCTGCAGCTGGAGAGTTACTGGATTGAAGCGCAGACTCTCTGCCACACCGTCAACGAGCATCTCAAAGAGACCCAGAGCCAGTACCAGGCCTTGGAGAAGAAATACAACAAAGCAAAGAAACTCATAAAGGACTTTCAGCAAAAGTAATTGCCAAGCAACACTGTTATATGACTAAGATCTTGTAGAACATGTATTAATTTGCCAATGTCATTTTTTTACATGCAGTACATAAATTGGTTTAAAAAACAAACAAACATATTTTTAGGAAGTCGAACATATTTAATATTTTGTTTTAATTTTAACCTATACTATGGTTTGGGGGTGGAGCTAGGCCCCTTGCATCCTTTCATCTTCTTTCATCAATTAAATCTAACTTATTTAGCCATCAGTCATCATCAGTCGTTTTTGACGTAAACCTAAGTGGATTTCAAGACTCTGAAATTCTATTGAGCATAATGGAGAACTTACAGCATCTGTCTTCCGATTAAGAGGATTCTGGGGATTTCCTGTCTATACCAGACCATTCTCCTCCCTCCAGCCCCTGATTTTTGTATCCCTCTGGCATTTCATTTAGATCCAATCAGGTTGCCATTCAAGTTTCTCCATATTTACCTGCCACACAAGGTCCTAATCTTCGCTGATCCAAGCGACTACAGCCTCAGGATGCTCCTCCCGAGCAGTTTTGGAAGGACTGGACCATAAACAAATTAATAAAAACCCTCCTTAAAAACGACAGTGCGATTCCAGCAGGGAGTGATTGATAGGCAGTTCCATTTCAGCATAACCAGTTTTTCTGCCTAAAAAAGCTCTTCAGCAGCGCCCAGCCATTCAGCCTCTTCAACCAGACAACCACACTTCTAATCAGCAGCCAGCCGCGCCAGCCAGTGAAATTCAGCAACAGCACTCCCTGATATTTAACGAAATTAAATTATTCATGCAGCCTTTCACCGACACAATATCTTCAGTCAGTACCAAACTGAGCGATTTGGATAAAAGGGTATCTAATATCGAGCAAGAGAAACAAAGTTCAGCTCTCTCATTAATTCCTGCAGCAAACACTTCCGGTTCCGCTCTAGCCT
This sequence comes from Acipenser ruthenus, assembly GCF_902713425.1. Lineage (NCBI taxonomy): Eukaryota > Metazoa > Chordata > Actinopteri > Acipenseriformes > Acipenseridae > Acipenser > Acipenser ruthenus. The sequence continues at coordinate 12,105,693 of NC_081192.1, read as the reverse complement.
CTGTCATTTCATTAGACCCTCCAATCTACAACAGTGCTACTGCGTCTGCATACGGCTCCTCCTCTCCAACTTCAGCTCAACGTCACTCAATATCTCCGCAAATCAGGCGCAACATAATCTAAGGTAGGAGACCCCAGACTACTCAAAAATTTAACATTGGGGGAATTCGTCCTTGCCTTCTCTATATTCAGAGACGTGCTGTTCTGCATATCCTAACCAAAGAGCTGAACTAGACGCCTATGAATATTACATGGTGGAATTATCTGTCAGATATGGAGGGACCATGTTTTTTGATTATCATAGAGCTTTTTCAGCAAAGCAGCAGCTATTCTGGGTTCTGATAACCACATAATTAACTGGGCACAACTCCCCCATTTCCAGTCTACAGAATTAATCCTCTCGGCATCGCCACTCGGAAAATGTCAGGAAAAAAGCGTCTCAGCATCGATTTATCAGCACCGCGGTGGTCAAGCACCAGCACCATCAACTTGCTCATTCCTCATGATCAATTTTCTCTTCATTATATTACCATTTCAGATGCAATTTACGCTATTAACCCTTTGCTATCCTATCTGGTCCTATCTGGTCCAATGTCGGACCCTGTCCGACATCATCAAAAAGATGCAAAAAACAGGTTTCTAGTCAGTTTTTTCTCCGGAAAAAGCTGAGAAAACTATTCAATGGTTGAGTGGGAGCGACAGGAGCTGAGACAAGCCGAAAAAAAAAAAAGTCGTATCTCATGAATAGTCATACTTGCCCCTGTCATCAGATAACGGCGGCCAGAGAATATCACAGACATTTGCAGAGCTTTTTTGAGATGTATAGTAATAAAATAATGACTTGGATTGCATTATTGAGGCGTTTGGTGATAAAACGAGTGATCAGGAGATGATTGATCGGTATGTACAACTATTATTATTATTATTATTTATTTCTTAGCATATGTGAAAGCGATAGCGAACAAAAGGGTGGGGCTGGGCTGGAGATGCCTAGTGAGTGCTTTGTTGATATGCAGGGCCTTTTAAACCCGTGGAAAAAAAATACTTTTAAACAGCGCGTCTAAAATTAACTGCGCGTGTGAAAATAAATTGGACCTGACGCGTCTGACACGCACTTAATAAGTGGACTGCAAAGGGTTAAATTAGCAGGCCGAGGTTCGTGGTTAGCTAAAGCAAATACATCAGATGCATTTAAAGTAATGCCAATCCATCCTTCTCTTCGTCATCTATTTGGTATATGCTGGAAAGTTCTATTATGCTAATCAGTTAACTTTTGGCTGCCGCAGCATCCCGAAGATATTCAATACACTTTCAGAAGCATTATGCTGGATACTTCTCAATGCTTACCATGTTTCATTTCTGTTTCATCTTCTTGACAATTTTTTATTGATCTCTCCTTCAGATCCGCCAGCAGAAGCGATTTCTAATCTTAAAAGTTTATTTTCAAAAGTTGGCGCTCCACTTTCAGAAGAAAAAGCAGTCAGCCCCTTACATTCTCTGGAATTTCTTGGAATCATTCTAGACACAGAAAAGTTTGAAGCCAGCCTACCCGAGTCTAAACTCAACCATATTCGCTTGCTTATTCAGAACTTCCAGATCAGTAAAACAATTAGGAAATGTGCACTGCTTTCCTTGCTGGGTCATTTCAACTTTTTAATTTGCATTGTCCCCCAAGGGAGGACGTTTATATCTCTACTACTTGCGCTTGCATCAACAGAAAAAACCCAGACTCTTACATTAATATTTCCTCAGAAGCTAGGACATTAAAATGTGGTCTGCTCAGCACTGGAATGGCCTTTCTATGTTTTATGACAAACTTATTTCAGCACCACACGACCTGGCTTTGTTTACAGATGCCTCATCTAAACAATCAGTGATTTTCCAGTACATGGCCTCATGAAAATCTCCACATCTAAAATACACAGATCTTCTTGAAATATACCCAATAGTTGCAGCTGCACAGCTATGGGGTCATATCTGGTCTAAGAAATCATTATTATTCTACTGTGATAATATAGCTACAGTGCACATTATAAATAAAGGATGTTCCAGTCCCCTTCTTATCATGCAATTACTGCGGCGGCTAGTATGGATTTCAGTTTCCAACAATTTCCTAATGCAAGCTCGCCACCTACCGGGCTTTTATAATAATGCAGCTGATGCTCTTTCTCGTTTACAGATTTCCAAATTTCCAAATTCCACAGTCTGGTCCCTACAGCTCTGCCATTTCCAGCAGCAACTCCACAGTTCAATCAGCTGATTTTCAACTGAATCCAACTATCAATAAGCTACTTAATTCATCTCAAGATTACATGGTTTCAGCATTTGCCCCTTCTACCAGATTCTCATACTCTACAGGTTGGGCTTGTTATGTAACTTTCTGCTTCCAACGCAGGATTAATCCTACTCCATTTAACCAGGATTCGATTTTATAGCTCATCTCTACATCTGGCACCAGCTACAATCAAATCCTATTCATATAGAATTCCACACCAATTTCGCTTGATGTCTGTCACTTATCCAACTATACTGTCAATCCCAGCTGTCTGTCTCCTCCTGCGAGGAATTTCCAAGTGCTCACTGGTTCCATTTCCTGCTCGCCTGCCTATCTCTATAGACATTCTCAGCAACTTGATTTCAGGTATCTGCCAAGGGTGCTTCTCTCCATTCGATGATGGAAACCATATACCTATCCACATTTTGGGGGTTTTTGAGATGCCCCGAATATACAGTTCCTTCTGTTTCCACCTTTCCTACTTTAGGTATCTGCTGCAGTGACCTCAAGCTCAATCCAGATTCCCATTTCATCCTATCCCTCTGCATTTCAAAAACAGATCAGCTGCGGCAAGGACGATGTATTCAGCTTTCAAAAATCAACTCTACTCTATGTCCCTACACTTATTATTATTATTATTATTATTATTATTATTATTATTATTATTATTATTATTATTATTTATTTCTTAGCAGACACCCTTATCCAGGGCGACTTACAGTCGTAAGCAAATACATTTCAAGTGTTACAATACAAGTAATACAATAAGAGCAAGAAATACAATAACTTTTGTTCAAGCAAAGTACAAGTGTGACAAACCACAATTCAATAATACAGCAGATAATAGTGATAGTGACATCAGGATATGATTAAATAGTGATAGTTACATCAGGATATGATTAAATACAAAGTACTACAGGTTAAACACTTGGCAGATTACAGTATTCTGAAGTACAGGATTAAATGCAGTAAAATAGGGGGCAGAGCAAAATAAAGCACATTTACATGAAGGGTGATAGTGTCCCAGGATACAAACAGAGGAGTTCTACAGGTGCTGTTTGAAGAGGTGAGTCTGAAGTGAGGTGAAATCTGAAGGAGGTGCCGGAATGTGGTCAGGGACTGGGCAGTCCTGACATCTGTAGGAAGGTCATTCCACCACTGCGGAGCAAGGGTGGAGAAGGAGCGGGCTCTGGAGGCAGGGGAGCGTAGCGGAGGTAGAGCTAGTCTTCTAGTGCAGACGGAGCGGAGAGGTCGAGTGGGGGTGTAGGGAGAGATGAGGGTCTGGAGGTAGCTGGGTGATGAGGGTCTGGAGGTAGCCGGGGTACACTTCCATGCTGTACATCACAGAACGCCAGGCTATTTCATCCTCTGAACCTTTGTTCATCAGTTCAAACCGGTCCATTGTATCAAAACATTGGTGTTCTCCAGAGCAGGTCTTCCCCTGCAATTCTACACTCATCATTCATTCAAAACGGGCAGCTACATCAGCTGCAAAAGCAAATATTAACCAGCATTTAATCAAAAATATGGGACGCTGGACCCCATCAGTAGTTGAATCTTATATTCGTTCTTCATCATCCGAAATATCCTCAGCCCATCAGTCCATTGCTGGTATGAATGACCTTTCTGCCAGGGCCACCAAAGATTTCCTCCTAAAAATAATAAAGTTTTTTTTTCTTTCCACCTATGTGAGGGTCCCCAAGCGGTGGAACCCCTCATGTTTGTCGCGTCTCCTCAAAGACGGAACCCCCTTCTATTATGTTGGGCTTTTTGAAGAGGCGGAACACCCCACTCTTTATGTTCTAATATCTACTAACTCCATGTTCTTTTTTCCAGTTCGCGAGCCTCTTGTATGTTGGGTCATCTCAGAGACAGTGACCCCTCTTTGCATGTCGGGTTACCTCAGAGACGATAACCCCCTTCCTGTGTGTCAGGTCTTCTCAATGATGGAACCCCCCTATACGTTGGGCCTTGAAGCCTTGGAGCCCCTCTCTCTACATGTTTTATATGTTACTAACTCCATGTCTTAAACACCACATCAAATGGCCTTGCTCCACCCCGTGAATTATTAAATATTTTACTAGTTTGAAAATGTGTTGTTTCTTGCTAATTGTATACCACTACAGTTTTTTTTTGTATTCATAATTGTCATTTCCCTTTGCACATCTTTCAAAATAGGGCCCTAAATGATACAAAGGTTTCATCTGCATTTGATTATTTTTACATTAAGCTGAATTATTTGAATTGTCTGACAGGGAACTAGATTTTGTCAAACGTGAAGAAGTTGAAAGGAAGAAGTTTGAAGACACAGAGAGAGCACACCTGGTAGAGATCAAGGGACTGCAAACTCGGGTAAATAATGATCTATAGTTATTTTATGGTAATACAAGATGCAAAGGCCTATGCTTTTTTCCATTATAAGTTCACAGGACAGGAGAAAGGGCTGCATGGAGGGTACCTCAGGAATTGAAATTAGGAGAGCAGTGCTTGTGACTTGGAAAAAAGGACAAGGTTTCCCCTTGGCTCACGGAGAGCTGCCCTCACGGAAGTGAGCAAACTGATCGGTCTCCAAGGCTGGGAAGCAAGCATTTCTTCCCCTAAGGGGAAATTAAATAGGACATAAATAGCAGACAAATCAAAAAGATAAAGAGAAATCCAGAGGATTCCCCTGCTTGCAAGAGTCGCCTATGCTGAGGGAGGCTGGCGAGGCCAGACTTCCAAGGCTGAGTAGCGAGCTTCAATTCCATCACTACGAGACTGGAACCCTGAAAAAGAAATAAACATATAAACGGGGCCAGAAGTCTTCCCCCAGCTTTCAGAGAGCCTCAGAGGAGTCAAGGCCACATGGCTGGGCTCCGAGGCTCAGAACAAGCTTTCCAGACTGGCATGGGTGAAAAAGGATAGAGGCCTAGCTCCTGCCCCCTGAACCACACTGAAGGGTTACAAAAAAAACTTGGTTTCTGTAAAACATTACGTTACTCTACTGTACACCTGTAACACAATGGGCCATTTTTAATTTTTATGAAAGAAATATATTTGCACAAGACCACTGGTTGCTCTACAGTACATAAAGCCAAGCCAAGCCAAGGCTTGTTAGGTTGTCATCAGCATACTTGGAGGAGATGTAAGACCAAGGTCCTATTGTAAGTGACTCTGCAGCAGCATAGTTCACCCCCTGGTCCCTGTAAGTCGCTTTGGATAAAAGTGTCTCCTGAGTGACTAATTAATAATAATAATAATAATAATAATACCTGATTAACATGTGCTTCTTACAGATCTTGGATCTGGAGATAGAACTCTTTAGACTGATGAAGCAAAATGTGACTCAGGTGAACAACAACAATAACATTGCAGAGAGCCGGTCCTCCCATGGGTTTGTGAGGAGAGGTCCCTCAGGAGAAGCAATAGAAAGCTTGGAAGGAAGGCAGAAGTCTTGTCAGGCTGGCCCAAATGGGGGTGAGTCTAAAATGTAGAAATGTATTGTTTTTAGGAAACAGTTTAGGGGAAATCCAATAGGCTTTAAACCCAAAGTGTGTCCATTGTTTTCTGAAAAAAGAAAGAAAATTAATTATGAATCATGAAAAAATGGTGCTCATGCCACTAAGGAGCAAATGACTTTGTGAATTTCCACCTTTAAATTTGAATTGTAAATTGTATTGTGTTGGTGGTTGTTTCTCTTATCTTTAACTATACATCAAAATGTACTGTTGACTTGGCTTTTTAGTATTTAAAGGGTACATAAGGCCCTTTTTATTTTATTGTGTTACATGTTCCCATGTTTTGATACAACTGTTTACGTAAGGTGTGTGTATTGTTTTATTTTTAATTTTTTTACAATTTGACCACTTTTTTAAACTTTTAAATTGCATTCCCTGCCTCAAGATGGCTTCCCATGTACCTGCATGGACCTCTCAGATCTACCTTACCCATCATCTTCCTGCTCACATTCCCATCATCCTCCCTCACTGGTAAATCTATGGGTGCGTTCACAACACGCAGACTTTCGTCATTCTGCACAGAATCTGCACAGAATCGAAGCAAGCAGCCAATGAATTTTCAGAATCTTTGCAGAATCTGCGCAGACTTAGCAAAGTCTGCCTCTTGTGAACGCACCCCATCTGCATATGTGAGCAGGACGATGATGGGAAATGTAATTCTGAGAGGTCCATGCGGGTACATGGGAAGCCATCTTGAGGCAGGGAATGCAATTTAAAAGTTTAAAAAAGTGGTCAAAATGTAAAAAAAATAAAAAATAAAACAATACACACACCTTATGTAAACAGTTGTAGCAACACATGGGAACATGTAACACAATAAAATAAAAAGGTCCTTATGTACTCTTTAAGAAATGCCTGTAATGTCCTAATTGCAATATGTTGCATTTTGTGGATCTTTAGTTGCAGAATATTGATACAAATGTTGAAATAAATCATTGTGGTGGATATTCTTCAAATGTTTTATATTTCCTATGTGGGTATTGTGAAGGTCATTTGTATAGTGTTTTTGTATAAAATAATAATAAAAGAATCAATCAGTTGAAAGACTTCTAGTTGAAACATTTGTCAAAGAATTGTAATAGTTACTTTTCATATTACTACATGTACTACCTTTGAGTGTTATAGTATGTTTTAACATTTTTAAAACACAAAAAAAAATGTTTTCTTGCTCATATTTTGAAATAACTTCTTAAGAGAGTACAGCTGCACAACGTAAGAATCTGTACAAAAAACTCACCTTGATCCTCTTTAAATAATTAATCAGCCTTTTGTAATACACAAGCCTACCCTCCTCTGCTCTGGATTGTTCGGCGTGAAAGCGATTCTGGCTTTAGGCTTGTGAGATTGGAGGATGCTCACACGCCCTCAGAACGTCTGTGGACATTCCAAATTGGGGGAAAATAAATCAAATTAATATTTGGTCACTCTAATATAAAAAAAATAAATAAGTAAAAAATAATGCTGGCTAAAAAAAAGACGTTTGTAATTTTTACAAGACAAGTATGCCTTCATAATGCGTAACAGTTATTTAGTTAGTATTTGTTTCACATACGAAAACTGTTTCAGTTAATGGCGGCTTTGAAGTGGATGCTTGGTAACCCCCCCAACCCTCACTAAACCCCTGAGAGCTAACATTGCTGTTTCATCGTATTGTGCTTAATATTACACTGGCTAAGAAGGACTGACCAGTGTTGAAAGGACGTTAACTGTATTAACTGCTTGTACATTTAAACTATAGGTTATGTATTACAAACGTATATAAATTGGTGTACTTGCCGGTGGGAGGGGGAGACCCATGAAAGAAAAAGAAAGAAGAGTTAGTAATCTGTGTAAACATGGTGAAATGCTTACATTCTTTAATGAAAGGGTGCACTCTTTTGTTGGAAGAATATTACCGGAGGGAGGGTGTTTGAAAATACAAAATGCACAGTAAAAAGAAAATAACTTCGTTTTGAATTCTTGTGCGTGAGAAGGTGAGCTCACTACTCCGATTAAAGAAGAGGGGGTAGGGGGGTGAATGTTAACTTTAGTGATATAGGAAAATACCTATATTAGAAATAATATTAGTAACCAGAAAATCTAATGGCCGTTCTAATGTACTTTATTTGGTTTTATGTAAAGTATGCAAATTAAATGTTTTATAAAATATTTCGAAATAATTACTCCCTTCTCACTTGGATGAGCTGATGATAGTCAGCTGTATATAAGCTCACCAAGTAAGAAGAGAGTGGGTTGTTTGGTAATTGTGGTCCGACAGCCTAAAGCAGCAGCAGCAGACAGGAGTTCAGTAACTGTTTTGATGTTTGGAGAGGCTAGAGGGCAAGCTAATCCTCTGTTAAGCCAAGCTTAACCCAGTATATGGGCTGGCTGTTAATTAATTATTATTTTGGAATTTTGAAGAGCTGTTATTTTTCTGTTTTGATAATAAAATTTCAAATACTGCACCTTCCATCTTGCCTTGCTTTCTGCTCACCATTACTGCTGTTCGGCAACCTCACAACACCCAAACGTTTTTCAGTGGGATGCAACCTCAGGACCAGGTTTTTTGTTTTTTTTTGCTGAAGTTGACTCTCTTCCTATAGAAATTCACTAAAAATCTTTTTTTTTTTACAGTAGCAACTTGGAATTGGTGTCCTTTTTTTCCAGAACACTGGGGAACATTATAAAGTACTTCAGAAACCATACAAACTTTTCGCTTTTTTTTCCAACACTATATATATATATATATATATATATATATATATATATATATATATATATATATATATATATATATATATATATTGTTTTTTAATAAATGTTTTTGTATCATTATATGTTCATTAATCTATGACCCAAGGGACCTTAGAATACTTCCTGGAAGCTGTATTGAAAAATGTTGATGTTTGGGCAAATTACAAGACATTGTTTCTCTTGAGTGATTGAAATGACACAGTACATGTACTATTCTAGATTATCTTCTCAAAATAAATATTTACAAATAAAATAGTTAATTCATTCCATTATTATCAGTAATAAGGAAAGAAAACCGTACCTGACAAATTTAGTTCATGAAACAGTATCTGCTTATATCCACTCGTTTCTTGATATTTATAAATGTTGTAAAAACATACCGTACATATTAAAACACATGAGACAGAATAAAAGTTCTAATGTAACAATGTAAAATACATCAGATTTACAGTGGTTTTTTTCTTAGCTGTCAACAAGTTCTTGTGTCATGTACAAATTAAATGCCCATCTGTGACAGAGAGCGAGTGAATCCAAGTCATAAATCTCCTTCCCGATCTGTGAGGACGTTACATAACAGGAACAGTGTGCCCTGGACTGGACGGGTTGGCAATTCATTCCAGGGAAAGTCATAAGTCGGCCATCCAGAAAGGGAGCAGAGTCACAATACCAGAAGTCATCACCTTAATGTGGTAGGCGATGTGGCAAACGTGGATTGGAGGAAAAGCGATTGCACTCGCTACCAAAGGGGGCGTGACTAAAGGTATATCAGTGGATGTGGCAAAGCAATCTGTTCCTTTGTTATGGTTGTGAAAAGACCTGTAAAGGACATGCAAGTGAAAAATAACCATGAGTGTTTTGTGTGATCTCTGTCTGTCTATTAATTGTCACATTTGTAATTTATAGACAACTAAAATCCGGGAGCTGTCGCTATCAGCCAGCAACCAACCCCGGACTACACTGCACTACTGTTTCACTAATTGCTGTATAATTCATCACTTGCACTAGGAGCACTCACTGTTGGATATTGTGATTGTGTGTGTATAGTGTGTGGTATTATTATTATGAGACTGAACCCCGTGGTTTTAACTGTGCCATACACATCTTTGTGTAGAGCCAGTTATTTATTATTTTGCTTTCAAGAAACCAGCCAAATAAAAGAGTTGTTTTTCACAGTGAACTGTCTTGTGTCTGTTATTCCTGAGCACTGCATCACCTCTACACTTGCTCACTGCAAATCACTTTGTCACTTTGTCTCGGTGACACGGAAGAACGAACAAGCAGACAGTAAAATTTAATTCCTGCCCTGTCCAAAAGCTGTACTGCAAACTGTGCTGCAAATTATGGTGGCCCATAACGAAGTGTGTTTTTTATCATGTTTACTCGATCATAGGCCCAGAATGACACTTCAAACACGATCACAAACTGTTTGTTGTGTTGCTTAGAACTGCCTAACCAAATTTGGGGAATTGTTTGCAGACCACCTGGAGTTTTCTCACAGACCACAGGATGGGAACCACTGGCCTAACCTTAGACAACACGCTGAACTGTCCAACTTAAAAAAAATCTTTTAGTAGTATTAAACTTGGCCAAAATAATTGCATCTATTGATCTGAATACTTGCGAAAATGGTATAAAGCAAGGTAACATTTAGAGTTGTTATCATGTTGTATCAATTGTTGACCCCCCCGCCCCAAAAAAAACCATTGGATTTCAGATAGATAACATAGACCAAAATGTGTTGCGGTTTTTTTGCCTTGTTTTTTTTACATAAACATTTTCACGCCATTTTTTATAGTATAGATTTTTGCTTTTGTAGTTTAGTTGTCAAGGAACAAATTCATTTTAAAAATGCAGTACGTTTGTTACACAGAGAGAGTAATCTTACACAGAAATCATCTTGTTAAAGGAACAATTCTACACAGCCAATTCAATTCTTAAAAGCTCCAAAATAAACTATTGATGTTACACTTCAAGCTGCACTCCACGATAAATGTGGCATACCCTGACATGCATCGAGTTACCGTAAAAATACCGTAAAAATAATGTGATATCTTGTAACAATTGTAAGTCGCCCTGGATAAGGGCGTCTGCTAAGAAATAAATAATAATAATAATAATAATAATAATAATAATAATAATAATAATTTTCCATGGAACACACTGTTGCTCCCCCTGTTGTTGCCATTTTATAACTTAGAATACTATAGTGTTTTTGTTTTTAAATGTATAAATACATTCCTTTTACCTTTTGAAGATTTTAATGAAGCCGTCCCTGAAACAGAAAGGCTAGACAGTAATGTGTTGAAGGCACGGGTGCAGCATTCGGTGAAGAGTAAAAGACACAGGCCCTCACGAGCCAGGCTGCGGGACAGTGTCAGCTCCACTGATGGGGAGGACAGCCTGGAGAGGAGGGTAAGAGACAGAGAACCTGAGACTGGGTATTAAATATACAGCTTTTTCAAATCATACAATATTGAAATATGTGCCTGCTTTAAAACAGCTGCAGATATTATTCTGCCAGTTTCTCTCCTGTACCCTGGAGTTCGAAAACAGCATTACAAAGTTTTTCTAGCACCCCTACTTTAATGAAATATCACAAGCTCCTTTTTAGACTGCAAATGCTCTGCCTTTAACCTCAAGCTTGAGAATGTGGTAGTAAAGGAAACTGGCAAAAAAAAAAAAAAGTCTCTTTAAATTTGTCAGCTTCCTGCCAGACTTCAATAAAAAAAAAAAAAAAGATTATTTTGCCAAAAAATGTTCAGAGTGAGTTCAAAGTGTACTGCCATCTCAGGATGTTTTTAATGCTGGCTATTTAAGGTACTCGCAATTCAAATATTCCATTTCGATGTCTTCATGAAAGGGTGTTGAAATCTCGAGGCATATCAGTATATACAGTCTTCTATGGGGAGTTTCCATGTGTGGTTACACGTGAAGTGGCGATGCACGTGCACATGTGGGAGAACAGCTTGAGAGGATCAGGTTTGTGGCTGAAAATAACAGCCACAGAGAGGGATAGGGTAAATCTAATTTACTCGTGAGCATGACGTAAAACACAGGTAATCCATGCCCCTTTTCACATGGAAACCCGCATTTCATGTGAAAACATCCACTGCTCCCAATCCAGGCGAAGGTGTCTATATATATATATTGTTTTTTAATAAATGTTTTTGTATCATTATATGTTCATTAATCTATGACCCAAGGGACCTTAGAATACTTCCTGGAAGCTGTATTGAAAAATGTTGATGTTTGGGCAAATTACAAGACATTGTTTCTCTTGAGTGATTGAAATGACACAGTACATGTACTATTCTAGATTATCTTCTCAAAATAAATATTTACAAATAAAATAGTTAATTCATTCCATTATTATCAGTAATAAGGAAAGAAAACCGTACCTGACAAATTTAGTTCATGAAACAGTATCTGCTTATATCCACTCGTTTCTTGATATTTATAAATGTTGTAAAAACATACCGTACATATTAAAACACATGAGACAGAATAAAAGTTCTAATGTAACAATGTAAAATACATCAGATTTACAGTGGTTTTTTTCTTAGCTGTCAACAAGTTCTTGTGTCATGTACAAATTAAATGCCCATCTGTGACAGAGAGCGAGTGAATCCAAGTCATAAATCTCCTTCCCGATCTGTGAGGACGTTACATAACAGGAACAGTGTGCCCTGGACTGGACGGGTTGGCAATTCATTCCAGGGAAAGTCATAAGTCGGCCATCCAGAAAGGGAGCAGAGTCACAATACCAGAAGTCATCACCTTAATGTGGTAGGCGATGTGGCAAACGTGGATTGGAGGAAAAGCGATTGCACTCGCTACCAAAGGGGGCGTGACTAAAGGTATATCAGTGGATGTGGCAAAGCAATCTGTTCCTTTGTTATGGTTGTGAAAAGACCTGTAAAGGACATGCAAGTGAAAAATAACCATGAGTGTTTTGTGTGATCTCTGTCTGTCTATTAATTGTCACATTTGTAATTTATAGACAACTAAAATCCGGGAGCTGTCGCTATCAGCCAGCAACCAACCCCGGACTACACTGCACTACTGTTTCACTAATTGCTGTATAATTCATCACTTGCACTAGGAGCACTCACTGTTGGATATTGTGATTGTGTGTGTATAGTGTGTGGTATTATTATTATGAGACTGAACCCCGTGGTTTTAACTGTGCCATACACATCTTTGTGTAGAGCCAGTTATTTATTATTTTGCTTTCAAGAAACCAGCCAAATAAAAGAGTTGTTTTTCACAGTGAACTGTCTTGTGTCTGTTATTCCTGAGCACTGCATCACCTCTACACTTGCTCACTGCAAATCACTTTGTCACTTTGTCTCGGTGACACGGAAGAACGAACAAGCAGACAGTAAAATTTAATTCCTGCCCTGTCCAAAAGCTGTACTGCAAACTGTGCTGCAAATTATGGTGGCCCATAACGAAGTGTGTTTTTTATCATGTTTACTCGATCATAGGCCCAGAATGACACTTCAAACACGATCACAAACTGTTTGTTGTGTTGCTTAGAACTGCCTAACCAAATTTGGGGAATTGTTTGCAGACCACCTGGAGTTTTCTCACAGACCACAGGATGGGAACCACTGGCCTAACCTTAGACAACACGCTGAACTGTCCAACTTAAAAAAAATCTTTTAGTAGTATTAAACTTGGCCAAAATAATTGCATCTATTGATCTGAATACTTGCGAAAATGGTATAAAGCAAGGTAACATTTAGAGTTGTTATCATGTTGTATCAATTGTTGACCCCCCCGCCCCAAAAAAAACCATTGGATTTCAGATAGATAACATAGACCAAAATGTGTTGCGGTTTTTTTGCCTTGTTTTTTTTACATAAACATTTTCACGCCATTTTTTATAGTATAGATTTTTGCTTTTGTAGTTTAGTTGTCAAGGAACAAATTCATTTTAAAAATGCAGTACGTTTGTTACACAGAGAGAGTAATCTTACACAGAAATCATCTTGTTAAAGGAACAATTCTACACAGCCAATTCAATTCTTAAAAGCTCCAAAATAAACTATTGATGTTACACTTCAAGCTGCACTCCACGATAAATGTGGCATACCCTGACATGCATCGAGTTACCGTAAAAATACCGTAAAAATAATGTGATATCTTGTAACAATTGTAAGTCGCCCTGGATAAGGGCGTCTGCTAAGAAATAAATAATAATAATAATAATAATAATAATAATAATAATAATTTTCCATGGAACACACTGTTGCTCCCCCTGTTGTTGCCATTTTATAACTTAGAATACTATAGTGTTTTTGTTTTTAAATGTATAAATACATTCCTTTTACCTTTTGAAGATTTTAATGAAGCCGTCCCTGAAACAGAAAGGCTAGACAGTAATGTGTTGAAGGCACGGGTGCAGCATTCGGTGAAGAGTAAAAGACACAGGCCCTCACGAGCCAGGCTGCGGGACAGTGTCAGCTCCACTGATGGGGAGGACAGCCTGGAGAGGAGGGTAAGAGACAGAGAACCTGAGACTGGGTATTAAATATACAGCTTTTTCAAATCATACAATATTGAAATATGTGCCTGCTTTAAAACAGCTGCAGATATTATTCTGCCAGTTTCTCTCCTGTACCCTGGAGTTCGAAAACAGCATTACAAAGTTTTTCTAGCACCCCTACTTTAATGAAATATCACAAGCTCCTTTTTAGACTGCAAATGCTCTGCCTTTAACCTCAAGCTTGAGAATGTGGTAGTAAAGGAAACTGGCAAAAAAAAAAAAAAGTCTCTTTAAATTTGTCAGCTTCCTGCCAGACTTCAATAAAAAAAAAAAAAAAGATTATTTTGCCAAAAAATGTTCAGAGTGAGTTCAAAGTGTACTGCCATCTCAGGATGTTTTTAATGCTGGCTATTTAAGGTACTCGCAATTCAAATATTCCATTTCGATGTCTTCATGAAAGGGTGTTGAAATCTCGAGGCATATCAGTATATACAGTCTTCTATGGGGAGTTTCCATGTGTGGTTACACGTGAAGTGGCGATGCACGTGCACATGTGGGAGAACAGCTTGAGAGGATCAGGTTTGTGGCTGAAAATAACAGCCACAGAGAGGGATAGGGTAAATCTAATTTACTCGTGAGCATGACGTAAAACACAGGTAATCCATGCCCCTTTTCACATGGAAACCCGCATTTCATGTGAAAACATCCACTGCTCCCAATCCAGGCGAAGGTGTCTGGCACAGATCTCTATAATCCTACGTCTCCACCGGTTTTCAGCCATGGTGATCTGCAATAGCTGGGTTGGACAGTTTCATTATATACCTCAGGTTAAATATTTTCTTTTTTCTTTTATTAAGTTGTGTGATAAATTAGTTGAAATATTATTCATGACTAACGACATGCCACCCCACCAATGAAAAACAATTTGGGCAAGAGCAGTAAAACACATTATTAAACAACCAGCACGAGGCATTTGCAAATCACAGCTTTATTACATGAGCTTAACACTGTGCTTTAAAGTTTCACTCAAACAAGATGTCACCTGACAACTGTGGATTTCCAGGTGAGATTCTCTGCATGGAAACCACATTTTCCCGAGCGGTCTGTGAAAACAGCATGAGAATGTTTCACATGGCTAATTTGCATATCGACCTCCTCCTTTCCCCATTATTTGCATGATGTCAGGTGAAAAGAGGGTCTTCTCGAATAAAATAAATCGAGCCAATGGAAACCCAAAATGTATAGGGCATTTTACATTTAGCTCGAGCATAATGTGTTGAGTAAAATTAGAACACACATGGAAACTCCCCCATTGAGATGTGAAAGCTACAATCTCTGACTTACAATACCACCTTTTTTGTTACAACCTAGTTTTCGGTTCACTGAGCTACTAAACTCTAAAGTGACAAGTTGGACTTAGCCTGTTTAATATATGAAGTAGTTATTTTTGCAAGCTATATACACTATAAAGACTGCAGAATTAAGGCATTTAAACATTCCAGTTTATCTATCACAAGGAATTCACCATTAAACCTAAATGGCACTTAAAATACACTTTTTACACTAGTTTCAAGCTGCTTCATTCAGCTCAACTTCAGAGATAATTACTGTATTTTGAAAGAAGTCCCCTCTCCTGCCTGCCTCCACTGTACATCTTGCCTGCTTGGCAATCACATCTGGCTGAGTGTTCTAGAAAAGCTACAGGCAGCTTAATTAAAATGAAGATTGTACGATGTCAGCAAGCACTCACTTACCAACACGGTTTTCTACATCATTTAGCCATTTACAGTTTTTTTTTTTTTTTTTACCTGATATCCAAAAGAAAATAGAGCTCTGAGAGCATGATTGCTGTTTTCTTGTTACCTTACTTCCTCAGGCTTTGGCTGGTTCTGGCAGCCCCTTGCTCAGTGCCAGGTCCCCTCTCCCTGTGACTCTGAGAACCTGTTCAGCTGCATCAGACTCGGGTGCCTCCTCCCTGTCCACTGCAGCCCTCTCATCTGAATATACACCAGAAAACCAGGAGGAAGGGCAGGAGCACCATCACCCACAGCAGAGTAAAGAAAGGGAAGGTATTCAAATCATCTAAAAAGGCACCTGCATATGCAGTATGTCCCTCCCTTTGTTTAAATACAATACATGATACCAGTTCAAGTTTCTATTGAGATTCAGCTGGCTTGTGTTTTTTGTTTTAAGGTTGGTAAACTGAGTTTGCTTTTAATACGTCATGATGACAATGAAATCCAGAATATTAATAGTAAACACACAAATTACTCCTGAAATTCACTTACATACCTTTTTATAGCACATAAACTCTACATGCAGCATTTAAGATTACACATTATACCAGCCTTACTATATTAAAATACATTTTTAAAAATGTTTTACAAAATATTATTTGTAAGTTTCCAACAGTTTTTGTTTTTTCTTAGTTCATCTACTCAAGCTGTGACCTAGTTGCTGTGCATGCTAGTAATCTGACTGTGTATTGAACATATCTGACTTTGCAGATCTTCAGTCTCCAGTGCTTTCCAGCCCTTCCCTTGGACAGGAAGAAAAGGCTAAAAGAAAGCTTATTGACCTTGGGTAACATATTCAATACATACCTGAGCTATTCCTTTAATCACGCTCTTAATCAAATGCAGAACTAGAGAATTACTCATGGAAAGTCATGCAATTGATCTCATGCAGAGTATCAATACAAATAAAAAAGGTTTTGTAATATACTGATAGTGTCACATCCAGCACTTGAAATGAAGTTTGCTTTGAATGTTTGCTGTGTAATCACAGGGCTCCCCAGCGATGGAGCTCTGGCAACGGGAAGAAGGGGAGAGAGAATGATAAAGAAGCTAAAAGGTTATCATCTGAAAGCAGGTATGTAGAAAACATCATTACACCAAAACTGTTAATATATCAGTACAAGCAGGAACAGGACTGAAAGTATATCAAAACATCTGCTTTGTTAACATCTACTCTAATCAGTAAACTAGGAATATTAATCCATAAAGCATGCTTAATCATTTCAGCCATCCCTTGCTTATGCCTTCACCCAATGAGTCTACATTTACCAGCAAGCTGTATCTCATTTAAGATGTTAGAAGCCACTGCCATTTTGCAGCTCTTTCTAACTTCATTTGCAGTATTTTGCCTTGTTGTTTTGATACATGCATTATTGGTTTTCTGCCTGGTTTTTCATTTTGACACACTGTTTTATGCAGTCCTGGATTGTTTATTTCATTTCATAATTCATAGAGCTACTTGTGCAGGTTTATGCTACTGGAAGTGGGGTGTTAAAAACATTATGATGAAGCAAGAACTCACTTACTTGGAAAAATTAGTCAAGGGTTCATTTTGCTCTGCTGCCGGATTCTACAGCTCTGGCCAAAAGTTTTGCATCACCCTATAGAATTAACTAATTTGCTTCATAAAGTCAAGTGAAACCTGGTGAATAAGGTTACATTAACATATTGCATTAAATACCACTTTGCAGTTTTCCCATATACTTAACCAAAACTGACAAACAATTGAACAATGTGACATTTCAAAATCTAACATGAAATACTGTACTACTATTATGGCTTCCGGTAGACTTTTTGCCATATCATTTTGTAGTTACTTTGACTACATGATGTTCAATAAAAGATTTAAATTATGATCATGTATTTTTTTAATGATGTCTCAATCCTAAAATTCAAGATGATGCAAAACCTTTGGCCATGGCTGCAGGTCTGCCTCATTCACTTGATTTACTTGGAAGAACTCTGCTGGCAGCTGCCATCTCTGCTGCTAACGAAAGGGTGAGATCAGACAGACGTAATTGCACTGAACCCCAGGGTATTTTACAGCTCTGAACAAAGCAGTGAACAGAGAGTGATGCCATGATAGAGGTTTCAGCTTCACTTACTCAGCTGTGACACATGAAGCGGAAGTCATTATGATGACAGCTTTGATTATTACAAGATGTCATTTAGATCATAGATTGAATAATGCTGTCACCTGGTTCCCTATGTAGACCATTATTTTTACATTAAGTTCAAAGCATACTAGGAAATGTTTTTTTAAGTATTAGCGGTGAATTCTGTTCTGTTCTGAGAGTAAATTTGAATGATGGTGGTGTTATGCTTTTAGCAGCTTTAAAAGGGCACTAAAAATGCAATTATGTTATGTTGACTTCTAATAGTTTCCAAATATCAGCCTTAGAAGCCATATCTCAGTTTTAGAAATGTATACAGTGCCATATCCTTGTAGATTTTTTTTCACAACAGCATGTGATGTCCTAAAAAATAGAACTTTGAAACATATCTCTAGGGCTTCTAAAGAGACCCAGGAACACTCAGTGACAACCTCCTCAGAGGGAGCGACCTCCTCCTTCCGGCTCCCTTGTGTACTGCTCCCCTGGTTTGGAGAAGGGGCCAAGGATTCCACATCATCAAGCAACTTTCCCTCTCTCACCAGCTCGACAGAGCCTTCCTATGAAAACAGCCCAGAAAAACACAAAGCCAAGGTATGGCACTATGTAAATACATTGTGGACACCAATTCAGTTTTCTGACAGACAGCCTCTAAAATATTTGAGCTACTGTTCCCAATACACTTCAGTTACCATCTTATAATGTAACTACAGTAAATTGTGCGTGGGTTCTATAAAACAGAATGCATGTCTCCACTGCTGGTTGCTCTCTCGCTGCCTGTGGGTCGCTTCCCACATCCCTGCTGTGGACTTTTCCACGATGAGCTGATTAGCTCAGCAGAGTCCATTTTGCGCACTTATATTTACAAAAAACAAAACAAAAAGCAAAATTAACATCTCTTTTCGAGCACTGACTAACATTCAGGATCACCCTGACTACACACCAGACAGCTAGGCTGTTTACCGGTTGACATACACACACAGTTTAAACAAACCACAAAAACTACACACAGTACCTTTAATACGATTGCGCACCTCTTCAATCAGACTCCTTCCCACAGCAGCAGCCCTGAGCAAACTGCTTTCCTTTAATACCCTGCACCTGGCTCTAATTTACAATAATAGCCAGGTGCAGGTGATAATTAAACAATAAAATAATTAACAATTTAGTTTGGCAGGGAGATTTTAACCCTCTACCTACCACAAACACACATTTTCCGTGCGTAGGGCTCATAAACCTGACACTATATATATATATATTCATCTCTCATGAATACAAATTTCAAGGGACCAGCAAAAAAAATCAGTAAATCTTATTATGAGGAGTCTAAGCCAAATGCATACTGTCAGATTTGTATTGAAGATACAGTAACACTGAAATCACATTTCAATTACAGAACAACAAAAAGTATTCTACATTTAAAATAACTCTGCATTTTATTGAAAATACAGTTGTAAGTGAACTTTTAAAAAGTATACATTGCAAATTAACTGCACTTGCAATCTGTATGTTGCAGCTGCTGTGCTAATTTCTCAGCTTTGTGTCTCATAGTGGTCCCAGAGGCACATTCTGATCACAGGCATTTTTAAACCACAAAAGCAAGGTGTCCTCAACATCAGGGTATTCAGCAAACAAATTTTGTTTACATTACACTGGAACTATTTTTTGTGCTTAGTGATATTTACTGTTATTGAACATATTTTTTTAATTTGCTGTGTTAATTTAAAAAGTAAATAAATATAGTCATTTTAAATGTGATTTATAACAGCATTAAGGCACTCCAGGGGTGGGTTAACATGAGATAACCTCACACTGAGGGTTTAAAGGTCCTCTGCTTCATGCCGGGCCTTATAACTCCCTAAGTGTGCGGTTATGTCATGTTAACCCACCACTGGAGTGCCTTCATGCTTCAGTATAGTGACTGTGTGTGTTTTACATACCGTAGGCATGGGAATAAAATGTCTCTTTCTAACACTGCACTGGACACATTTCTTCTCACATTCATATAACTTGGTATCGTATTTACTCTTTGCATGTTCACTTCAGTCACTTCCGATAATAAAAAAAAACAAGTATGATTTGATTTGAAATGACATTCTTAATTTTAAATAAATAAATAAATCGGCATTGATATTAGATCAGTTCAAATCAACAATCGATTACCAATAATTACCAAACCTGTTGATTTTTTATGCATTTTATTTCTTTAAACTGTTCATACTAATGCTTTATTAAAATATTTTTTTGGTCAATTTATTTATAAGAACATAAGGACATAAGAAAGTTTACAAACGAGGGGAGGCCATTTGGCCCATCTTGCTCGTTTGGTTGTTAGTAGCTTATTGATCCCAGAATCTCATCCAGCAGCTTCTTGAAGGATCTCAGGGTGTCAGCTTCAACAACATTACAGGGGAGTTGGTTCCAGACCCTAACAATTCTCTGTGTAAAAAAGTGCCTCCTATTTTCTGTTCTGAATGCCCCTTTATCTAATCTCCATTTGTGACCCTTGGTCCTTGTTTCTTTTTTCAGGTCGAAAAAGTCCCTTGGGTCGACATTGTCAATACCTTTTAGAATACTTGAATCAGATCGCCGCGTAGTCTTCTTTGTTCAAGACTGAATAGATTCAATTCTTTAAGCCTGTCTGCATATGACAT
Source organism: Acipenser ruthenus (assembly GCF_902713425.1). Lineage (NCBI taxonomy): Eukaryota > Metazoa > Chordata > Actinopteri > Acipenseriformes > Acipenseridae > Acipenser > Acipenser ruthenus. The sequence continues at coordinate 12,085,137 of NC_081192.1, read as the reverse complement.
GCCTTTTAAACCCGGAATAATTCTGGTCGCTGTTCTTTGCACTCTTTCTAGAGCAGCAATATCCTTTTTATATCGAGGTGACCAGAACTGAACACAATATTCTAGATGAGGTCTTACTAATGCATTGTAAAGTTTTAACATTACTTCCCTTGATTTAAATTCATCACTTTTCACTATATATCCGAGCATCTTGTTGGCCTTTTTTATAGCTTCCCCACATTGTCTAGATGAAGATATTTCTGAGTCAACATAAACTCCAAGGTCTTTTACATAGATTCCTTCTTCAATTTAAGTAACTCCCATATGATATTTATAATGCACATTTTTATTGCCTGCATGCAGTACCTTACACTTTTCTCTATTAAATGTAATTTGCCATGTGTCTGCCCAGTTCTAAATGCTGTCTAGTTCATTTTGAACAACCTTTGCTACTGCAACAGTGTTTGTCACTCCAACCACTTTTGTGTCATCTGCAAATTTAACAAGTTTGTTTACTATACCAGAATCTGTCATTAATGTAGATTAGGAATAACAAAGGACCTAATACTGATCCCTGTGGTACTCCACTGGTTACCTCGCTCCATTTTGAGGTTTCTCCTCTAATCAGTACTTTCTGTTTTCTACATGTTATCCACTCCCTAATCCATGTGCAAGCATTTCCTTGAATCCCTACTGCGTTCAGTTTGAGAATTCACAGAATTTCAATGATGATTTAAGTCCCAGTAGCACAAGCTCTGAAAATGTTGGTGGTTTGGTAGCAGAACCTAAAATAACAGGTTGATCGCACACCTTGGTTTTGTCTTCAGATGAGGTGAATATGCACATTCTGTGAATATTGCATCAACCCTGCCCTCCCCTCAGCACAAGCATGTACTGTAGCAACCCTTTGAAACCACTTCTGAACATTCAAGACAGCAATTTCAAACTGTGCCTGAACATGTGGGTTGCCTGACCATTAGGGGTTGCTGAAGTGCAATGAGGTGAACTAAACCCAGTAGACTTTCCTTTACAACCTCTGGGGCTCTCCCAGCTAAGGCTGGCACAACCAGGATTCCAACCAGCAACCTCCTGATCACGTGACTCTTCCTGCCCTGCAGTCATGCCTTTAGTGAATGAGCCATTGGGGCCCTTAATAACATGTTTATTGACTATCAGGTTTTTGTTTGTATCTTTATATTCTCTCTACTACTTTCCTGTATGTATCAGTGTCCCAAGCTTTGTTCTGTTTCTGTGCTCTTCATGTTCTTTTTGTCCTGATAACCCTGTTCCGCTTACTCTTTCCAGCTGCCTCTCAGAGCCTGGATATGATAGGTGATTGTGGCAAAGTGGTTGATTGTGTACAGGTGCAGGAGTGATGCAGTGCGTAATTAACAGACAGAGAGTTGTAATCCAGTTGGAAAGGGTTTTTAATTATAATCCTGGTCTGGTGACCAAACAATAACTCCAGGCAATACACAACAATGTGTAATTTGCAGTCCCAAATAATAAACATACGTATCTTTCCCACAATATACAAATACGGTCACCGGTCCTGGGTGCGTGTTGTAGTGCTTGTGGTGGGTGATACAAGTTTATGCGTGACAAAAGTGACGTGCTGTTCCGGGTTTTGGGCGACAGCTCCGGAACATGTTCGCCGCCTAATAATAACAAACAAGACAATTATAGACAAACAAACAAAACAATCACGATAGGTTTTATCACTGGGTCTGTCACGGGTCCTTTCAGGTTCAAATCACAAACCAAAGCGTCACATATGACCCCTTGGTAAACGAGTGCAGCCGACCCTCCAATCCGTGACTGCCACATCGTTTCCCTTCCGGGTCGATGAATCCCTTGAACCCTGGGAAAGAACTGTCAGCGAGCCCATACAAGGTACTCTGTTCTCGCTGCTTAGCGCCCTCACAGGTCGGGAGGGAGATTTACTACCAAGAATCATTGTATTTCTGTCACAGTGATGAGGTGAGATACTGACAGATACTGACTGTGTTTTGCATCATCTCATTGCATACTGTACATACACTATCCCTTAGGCAATAGTGCCTGCACAATCCTTCACCCTTTTCCACTATATGTAATTATTCTTTGTGCCCTGCGTTTAAAAGAAAAACCCGAATAAACAGTTTTGTACTTTCATAAATATTAGTCTTTTGTAGTCATGCTTAAACCAGCTAGATTTATACAGAATATATGATGTTATGGTAGTGATGGGCAACCCGCAGCCCGCATCTACCTGCGGCCCCCTCATCCAGCCGAAAAAAGAAAAAAAATACCCTCGGCCCGCGACTCATCTATCTAAAGAAAAAAAATCCCTAAGAACGAAAGTGAGTTCATGCTCTCTTCCATTAATGGATATAATTTACTGTGTTAACAGAATGCTGTTGCAAGGTATGACGGTTCAGTTCGCGCGAGAGTTTTGTCGCTGATTAAACCCGCCAGTTTAGTTGAATACTTCTCTTTGGTAATAATTATAGTTTTAAAGAAAGAAGAAAAATGAAATGGACCGATTTGTTACCAGGTTAGGTGGAAAAGATGGTGGAGAGCCGAGTTCATCTGCTGCTTCAAAAAAACGATGAAGGATGCGTCAAAAAGCGAAAGATTGGTGATGAAGGTAGGACTCTTTAAGAGAGCTGGGAGTTGGATTTTTTTGTTACTGACCACAAGGGGAAGCCATTTGCCTCATTTGCTAGGAAGCTCTGTCAATTCCAAAACGGTTCAATATTTACAGACACTACGAAACTCGCCATTCTGCCTATGAAGCAAAGTTTCCCTTGGGATCTGCCCTACGCACTTGGCAGCTTGCAGTGCTTAAGAGTGGCTGTGTTTCACAAAAGCAAGTGCTTAAAAGTGCTTTATCGAGTCTTCTGGGATTTTATGCAAAAAACTTCTGGGAGTTCAGAAACTGAGAGGTGATTCTCAGGCTTATAAGAAGTCCTCAACTCAGCAGAGTCAATGATATTTCAGACGAATTGGCCAGTCAACTTTTTTGCATACTTCATTCAAGTGAGACGTTTAGTGTAGATCTGGACGAGTCGAATGACAGCAGTGATATTGCTCAGCTTTGCATATGGATTCGATGTGTGGACAGTTAGTTAAATATAACAGAGAATTTCAGGGACTGACTTTTTTGAAGCATTTGTGAATGTCACAACAGATGGCTGTCCTTCTATGGTGAGAGTAAAGCGTGGATTTGTGACATTGTTGAGATCTCACTTACCTAACTTGTTTGGGGTGCATTGCATAATCCACCAGGAGGCTCTCTGTGCAAAGCTAAGGCAAGGGAGATAGACTGAAGGCTGTGATGGACAAAGTGGTGCATATTGTTAATATTATATGTGCGCGACCATTGCACCACCTGCAGTTTATCGAACTTGAGTCAACTGGATAATGAATACGGGGACCTCCTCTTACACGCTAAAGTATGTTGGATAAGCAGGGGAAAGGTACTTGGTCAGTGGTCCCGTGAACAGGCTGAACTTGACGTTGAACAGTGGGTACTGGATTTGGCATTTCTCTATCACCGGTCATCTCAACATGCTAAACTTGGCTATGCAGGTGTAAAATCACCTCCTACCTACCCTAATTGCCAGCATCAGGAAATTCATGCTACAGTTACAGTTAGTGTCAACTCAGCTGCAGTCTCATGATTTCATGCATTTCTCCCATCTTAAAGAAGCAATTAACAACTTCTCTGATGCCAGCGAGACAGAGTACTCGGCATCTATTCACACAGGCATGCTTACTGGATTGGCGGAGCTGAAGCCATTCATGTCATTACTTACAAACCTGTTCGGATTTGACTTTGCTAACAGTGGAACTGTATGCCAGAGGCTTGGGCTTGACAAGAAAAACTTTGAGGAGGAATTCCTTCACATGCGTGCACTGGATGAAGACGTCATCAACCAGCTGAGGAAAGAGGGCATTCCCCAACTATGGCAAACCTTTCCAGGCCCTGTTCTCTGACTTTGCGCTGCAAACTGTTGTCAATTTTTGGTTCAACATATACATGTGAACAGACATTCTCTGTGACGGAAAACATCAAAAACAACAAACGCAACAGTCTGAGAGCTGGAAACCTCACTGCTGAGGTGCGATGCGCCTGCACCTGCCTTACTCCTAACTTCAAAAAACGAGTGGAAAATATGATCACACAGAAGTCTCATTAAGTAGTATATCTATGACTTAAATGTTTCTTTCTTTTGTATTGATGTGTTCAATCCTTAATCCTACAATCTTAATGTTTACATAATGTAATATATAGATCTTTAAATTAAAATGTATCATTTTGGCTTGTAATTGCGGTAAAGGGGGTCTTGCAGCCCTTGGAGTCGTTTGAGGGCCGGACCTGCGGCCCTCTGATTAGCTTAGGTTGCCCACCACTGTGTTAAGGGATGTTTTTCACTGTATGTGTACAGATTCTTGATGAGGGACAGTCACCGAAACACAACCAGTGGCAGAATCGAACTGTTCTCGAATGGAGCTGCAAGCAGGTTTCACATTGGTTGATGGGACTAAACTTGGAACAATACATACCAGAGTTCACTGCCAAAAACATTGATGGGGAGCAGCTTCTTCAGCTAGATGGGAGCAAACTGAAGGTATTAATGTTATCATATTAAAGCTTTATGTGGGTATTTGTGTTTAGGTTATTTTTTTTTATTACCAACCGAAAATCAGTCATTTTTTGCTAACCTAATTATTACCAGTACAAAACTGCAATGTGGTGGATTGCATGATAATACTTCTGTCGTAAGATTTGTTAGAAAGAAAGTTATTAGTTCTGCATTTTCTCTGCTTGCAGTCCCTTGGTATTACTACTTCCCAAGATCGAGTACTTCTCAAAAAGAAAATTAAAGACCTGAGGGTATACATGGAGAAGGCTCGCAAGACCAGAGAGAAACTGGAAAAGCACAGGGAAAAGCTACGCAAGAAAGAACAAGAGCATCTGAAGAAGCAAGCTAAAGCAGGCAAGCCCTTAGCAGGACCAAGAGAGGGCAGCACTGAGTAAAACTTCAACCCTACTGATTGCTTGGAGGATTGTGATACCTGAAAGACTCAAACCTGGATCTGCTATTCTAGAAACATCATCCTTCTTAATACTACGGTACTATTAATGCTCTTACAAATACATTTGGCTCTGAGGTGGAAATTCTGATGCTTCAGTTATTTTATTTAGATTTCTTGTGCTCAGTTATATTACCTTTAGCTGGAGCTGCACTTTTGGAACAGGGTTGATCCACTCATTGGACTCTGTCTAGTCATCCTAGAGATTCATCAGGAAGCCAGCCAAGCAACAGCAAGGTGAACTGCCTGTTTATGAAAGTGCATTAGAGCTTCTTCATGTTGGGGTGATCTTACTATCTGCACCAGTATCTCTCAGCAGTGTACATGAACTGTATCTGTTAACTAATACTATTACTGGATTACTCTCTCTTCTGAATTATATTGTATGTCTTGATTCTTTGGTCTGTGTTATACTGGTGTCTTAACTGAAACAAAGTGGTATCATTTTAATAATACAAATTGTAAAAATGGTATGTTCACAATATTTTACATGTATATCTGCATAACTCTGGTGTCTGTATCAATGTGATCTTGCTGGGGTTCTGTAAATGACAAAACTGGTACCTGTGGGGTTAGTTTTTATTTGAATTTAGAAGTGTAGGACTGGTCTTTTAATCATGTTTTACTACGATTCTTAAAAGCATAATCACCTGTGTAAATTGCTATAATTGTATTACATGTTCTTGCAATTGTTAACAAACATTACCCTTGTATATATATATATATATATATATATATATATATATATATATATATATATATATATATAATGTCATTTCATTTTAAATTGCATTCTGTTTTTAGAATGATTTATTTTAAATTGATGGATCAGATGTGGATATTAATGGTTTTACATGTGTTAGTCATGACGCAATATTGATGGGATGTTGCCTGGTATGCATTGTGGGTCAACCTCTTACTTGTATATATCCCCAGTCCATGCGTTTGTTCTTACTGAATTCTGAGCAGACACAAGTCATTTGCTCAGCTCTGCAGGTTTCATTATTATTGTTTTCTGTCTGCTGTTCATTTTTTCATAGTTAGGTACGACTGGCATAACACTTTAATATTCTTAAGCTTAATGGTATTTAAATGACACCAGAGCAATAAACAAAGATTTGTGAGGGAATTGATTAAATAAAAGGTCAAGTTTACTTCATTAGTTTTAATTTATAAAGCTGAACATTTTAAAAAGCTGTCACATGTTCAAGGTTACATTGATCAATCTACACAGTATATCTCAAACCACACAATGTTTTAAAGGTACTTAAGCAATTATTACTTTTTAAGTGTACAAAGAAGTAAACATTCTGCATTCTAATAAATGACGCGGCCTGCCAAGTTGTTTATTTTAAGCCCCTTTTCACACTGGCGTGCTCTACCTGGGTCGGAACCTACCAATTGGATTGATTCAGATCTGATTGGTTTAATAGGTTGTGATGGTGTATGCTAGTTTATATACTTTTGTTTGTCTGAAATATTCATTGTAGTCCACTGAAAGAGTTAACTTTCTGAAAGAAGTGCTTGAGTGGCAGTTTTATTGATATCTGTCATTGATATCTGCCTTTCCGTTATTGAGTATTAACATATTGGCTGACCTCAATAGAAATCAGTGAGAGGGCAGTGCTCAGTTTTGTATAATGAGGGCAGTGTTCAGTTTTGTATAATACACTGTATGGTACAGGTACTGCATATAGGCAGTTGTGTAGCTGTAACAATCTGGATATATTTTGTTAAAAACTGTACCTACTGAAGATAAATTGGGATAAAACACTCCTAATGTATGGGTAACTGTTACCGGAAAGTATTCTGTCATTTGACTGAAAATATAGCTTAGGCAATTCCGTGTGAACATTACATGATTTGTTACTTTGTTTGTATATGTTGCAGCTGGCTTGTTTTGTAGCCAATCATTATTAAACAGATTTGAAAAGAGGAATAGGCAGCTAACAAAGAAATGCACTGAAAGAGTTTGGTAAAAAAAAAAAAAAAAAGGTTTTTTTTTTTTTTAAAACATGGGTGTTATAGAAGGCAGATAATTTTAAGAAGCAAAGCTTGTAAAAACAGCATGTTAGCATTACAACAAATGTCTAATTATTATTAAATGTATATTTTCTTAATTGTTAATTATTTTCATGAAGGAACTAAGTGGAAAGAGCAGGTGCCAAGCTTAAACTAGTTTCTTATAAGCTCCTAAAAGCCTGTGATTTACTACTAGTTTGTGTTCCTTCTGACGATGAGTAACACGTCAAAGAAACAGTAAAAGTTCATTTAAAATAAAAATGTGTAGTTTGGCCTTTTTATGTAGCAGGGGAAAAAAGGTGCAGGCTACATAACAAATAGTGTCATGGAATGAGATTCCAGAGATAAACGGCTTCAGTTAATAAACTAATAATCACTCATACAGACAGGATTACCTGTGTTTGTTAATAAATAACAGGTAATATTAAGAGTAAAGAGAATCTGAATGAAGAGAATGTTATAGCATGCAGTGAAGGTATTTGGCAGCAGCAGGGTATTCATATAGCACTTTAAAAATGACTGTATAGTTTGTACAAATTTCAACCATTTTAAATGAAAACAAGCACAATAGAAAGGCTTCAGGACACTTTTATTAGTCACATTTTCCAGTTTGCAACACAAGGTATAAAGCTTTAGTGACAGTTCGGCTGGGCTTGATGTGATTTGTAATCCAAACAGAAGACATTAAGGGAAGCTGTTATTGTAACAATAAAAATCCATTCATATTCTGCTTCTGCATACATGAATGCAAGCTTAGCATTACAATATTATACCGGAATTTCATTTTAAAGAGTGTACACATCTCCTTTATTAAATACATACTGTATGTATAGGTTAGAAACTACAATCCTTATTGAAGAAAGCTGCTTTTCTTTCAGTACAATCTCAACTTCTCCAATGTGTGGTTAATTCAAATCTGGATTTAAAGAAAAGCTTAGTTTTGCACTTCTTTAATTTGTGTTTAATTTCTATTTGTGATATTCTTATTTATATACCCTGGGTCTTAAATCTACTGAAGAAATTTACCAAATCTTTACTCTGAATCAGCAGTCAGACACCATGGAAACTCCTGGCATTTACATCCAAATAAAATGCACTTAAGATATGGCTGACACAGGTTCTTTGTTCCTGCACTATACATAGCATGTGAAGATGATGCAGTGTATAGGTATTGGCATGGAATATGTGTCAATAGATTTTAATCAGAAGATATTTGGTGATTTTGCTGGTACTAATTTGACACATACACTGTTTACAAAACAATATATATATATATATATATATATATATATATATATATATATATATATATATATATATATACACTACAACTGTGCTGTGTTGAGGGCTTTAATAATAAAAATAAAATTATCTATCTACTACAGTTCCCTAGATGCAAAGACATTTGCTTAAAATGGTCAGAAGACCTGGTTTTGTTAAAAAAAAAAAGAAAAAAAACATTCAGTTTTCTATTTGATTTTTTTTTTTTTACTCTTTTCTAATACTTTTGTCACTGCAGTAAATTAATATAGATCGGGCTATAGGCTACGAAGAGAAGCTCCACAGGACTGGGCAAAAATGTTGATAATAAGCAGCATTGACGTTATCAGTAATTCACTGATAACCTGGCAGAATTAGATTTTCTGGCTACCAACAATAATGAAGCACACACCAGCGCCAGTACAACTGCAATGTTTTATTCATTTATTATTTACATTTTTGTAAACAATATCTGAATGTTCAATTTCAAAGTAAATGGCTGCACAACTAAAATATCATTTTTTTCAAAATCTTCATAGTGTATAGCAAAGTTTTGAAATCCTAAGGACTCTATCCCTGTTTAAAATGGCTAATGTCAGAAGAGTAAAGGCTGGTTCACACTGGGCATACGATTCAGACGGACACAGGATGTAGTTCACACTGACCGATCTTCTCCCTGCGTTAGTTCATTCTGATTGGTTTAAAAAAGACAACACTCTTCTGTGTGACTGACAGCAAATGCCACCATTCAGTTTCATGGTCACTGACATTCGCTCAGACTTTGTTGAGCTGACCCGCTCAATTTAACCATCCCGCTTTCAGTAAACACTGTACGTAAGCTGCTGAGAGACACACATCAAACACGGTTTAAATTCCTGAGTTGTTAGTTTTCATTCTGATTATTTATCTGTTTCATGCTTAATTATTAGTTCTTTAGACATTTCCCACTACATCTATACAAGTATAATTTATTTCAAATAATAAACGATAAATTGTATTTTACTTGTAAAATTCTAAAGAGAAGCGTGTGATTGGTTGAACGCTAGTGACGTCAACAACTTGACACAGAGATGCTGAAATCTACCAACTCGTCCGCAGCGTCTATGATTTGAATGCAAGGTGATGCGTTCGTAGCGTACGTATGAATCGTATGCCCAGTGTGAACCAGCCTTAAGGCAGAAACAAATGCGTGAATTATGACGTGTTTTTGCCATTTACCGAAGAAGCTGTCTGCATTTGTTTCATCTTCATTCCCCAGTTGATTTATGATCAAGATATGTGAATAAAAATATCAAAACAATTAATATTATGCTGAAAAATATATTTCAGCAATATAGCACAGGAGACAGCAATTGTTAGTAGTGTGTTTGTTGCATTTTTTAAAATAGATTTCCCATGGGAGTTTTCCATAAGGGAAACTCTAAATGGTGTTCTGTAACACTTCTGGGCTAAAGCAACTCAGTAGTACATTACAGGAAAATTATACTGCAGTGCACAAGAAATGCTGCAGCAAAAGTTACTGTAACTTAGTAATTTTTTTAAATGTATCACTTCTCAAACTTTCCCTGATACAACTGTTCTGAAATTGAATATAATAAAATTAAAACAACTCATATACACAGAAACATCTCCAATGTTTGCAAGTTTCACCCCTCTTCATAAACCAGTGAATATTTTCTTTTTAATGACATTAGATAATTTTACATCCCTCCATATACAACATTATTAACCCTACTTTCACAGTATTTTTGGAGGGGATATGGGTGTCGGTGGGCACCTGTCATGAGATACAAAAACTACATTTTGATTGACTGCTCCAGATCACAGTAAAGTGCTTTGTGAAACACGGTGCCGATAAGGAGTTTTCCTTTGTACAGTGGCTCTCAAAAGTATTCACCCCCCTTGGACTTTTCCACATTTTATTGTGTTACAACATGGAATCAAAATGGATTTAATTAGGAGTTTTTGCCACTGATCAACACAAAAAAGTCCATAATGTCAAAGTGAAAAATCAAATCTACAAATTGTTCTAAATTAATTACAAATATAAAACAGAAAATAATTGATTGCATAAGTATTCACACCCTTTGCTATGACACACCTAAATAAGCTCTGGTGCAACCAATTGTCTTTAGAAGTCACATAATTAGTTGAATGGAGTCCACTTGTGTGCAATTAAGGTGTTTCACATGATTTCAGGTTAAATACACCTGTCTCTGGGAGGTCCCACAGTTGGTTAGTACATTTCCTAACAAAAACTACATCATGAAGACGAAGGAACATTCAAAGCAAATCCGGAATAAGGTTCTTCAAAAGCACCAATCAGGGGTAGGATATAAGAACATTTCCAAGGCATTGAATATCCCCCGGAGCACAGTAAAGCCTATTATTAAGAAATGGAGAGAATATGGCACAACTGTGAATCTGTCTAGAACAGGTCGTCCTCAGAAACCCAGCGAGAAGGGCACTAGTCAGGGAGGCCACCAAGAGGCCTATGGCAACTCTAAAGGAGTTACAGTCTTCCACGGCTGAGCTGGGAGACACAAACATTCCAAAGCAATAAAATTCATTAATGTGGTTAATGTAAGAGATACAGATGCTCAAAATGTGTATATAAAACTATAAAACTGAAAGCATTCAAAACTTATTTTAAAATAATGTATTTATAACTGAAATTATAACTGTGTTTGCTATGTGCCCATAAGTAGATATTGTCTGTGATAAAAAGAAAAACTAAAGAGTTTTCATCTAGGTCTGACAGTTTGACTGGTGTTATAATTAAACTTTACCACTGGGTGGAGACACATCTCCAGGGAAAAGAGTCATGAAATAGTCACTTTAATATTACCGTCTAGGTCACTGACAATATAGGTCTCACAAGTTTAGTTTTGAGGTTGTCATGACAAATGTGTATTTTAGAAAAGTACATATTTGGTAGAAATGTTTACAGGAAGTCTGTATTTCTTGTACTTCCTGAAGGACAATATCCGTCACCCATAACTTGAAATGCTCTTGCACCACACCACCATATCTGGTGCTTTGCAAACTTCTGTCAAAAAAACAATTTATAATACTGTATGGCTTGGACATTCCCTGCATCCTGATTGAATGGTGCCGTTCCAATGCCATATGATTAAAAGAGTAAAAACTGGTTTGAATCTCATTTCATTCTAATCAGGAAAATGGTTGCTCCAAAAAAACACCTAATGGGAAAACACCTTTACATGTGTAATGTGAGGTATCCAACAGTGACCGCATTGCTCTGCTTCTTATTCAAGGAGCAAAAATCAAGTTTTTTCCTTGAGTGGACACACTCTATTGCATTACTGCACTACAAAAGAAGCAACAGCGTGTGCTAAACAGCTCATTTGGAAAGGTAAGAATAACAATTTTATACTATTCATTTCTACAGTATTATTGGTTTTATTCTTTTTTATTCAAGTACTGCACATCCTTAATAAGTTGACATTTGAAGGGGTTATAGCTAATGGAATAAAAAATCATACTTAGTTTTGAAAGAAACACATAATATAGCTTTTTTTTGAGGGGGGAGGGGGATATCTACAGTGCCGTGAAAAAGTATTTGCCCCCTGTCTGATTTTCTGCATTTTTCATATTGTATTTGGTCAGATTTTTTTGTGGGTTGTAGTAGTATGTAGAGGGAGTCTGAGAGAAAAAAAAATGACACGAAAGTTTGGTGCTTCTTTCATTTGTTTGGTGTGCAAGGTAATCAAACATGCAGTCTTCAGGTGTGAAAAAGTTATTGCCCCCTAGAGTTAACTCAACCCAATTAAAGGGATAATTAGGGTCAGCTGTTTGAGTACTTTGGTTAACAACCAGGCCTGATTTGGGCCAGCCCTGCCCAATATAAATCTGACTAACTTTGGCCCTTACCATCAGAGTGAAGTTGTCAGCACACAGGTTCTAGATGCACATCATGCCACGAACAAAAGAAATTCCTGAAGACCTCTGGAAAAAAGTTGTTGATGCCTATCAGTCTGGAAAGGGTTACAAAGCCATTTCTAAGGCTCTGGGGCTCCACCGAACCACAGTTAGAGCCATATTGTCCAAATGCAGAAAGTTTGGGACAGTAGTGAATCTTCCCAGGAGTGGCCGTCCTGCCAAAATCTCTCCAAGAGCAAGGCGTAAAATCATCCAGGAAGTCACAAAGAACCCTAGAACAACATCCAGGGATCTGCAGGCCTCTCCATCCCCGGCTAAGGTCAGTGTTCATGACTCCACCATCAGAAAGACACTGGGCAAAAATGGGATTCATGGCAGAGTAGCAAGGTGGACACCATTGCTCACTAAGAAGAACATGAATGCTCGTCTCAAGTTTGCCAAAAAGCACCTGGATGATCCTCAAGAGTTCTGGAACAATGTTCTATGGACAGATGAGTCAAAAGTGGCACTTTTTGGCCGACATGGGGCCCGTTATGTCTGGTGAAAACCAAACACTGCATTCCACAGTAAGAACCTCATACCAATGGTTAAGCATGGTGGTGGTAGTGTCATGGTTTGGGGATGCTTTGCTGCATCAGAACCTGGATCCCTTGCCATCATTGAAGGAGCCATGAATTCTGCTCTGTATCGGAGAATTCTACAGGAGAACGTCAGGCCATCCGTCCGTGAGCTGAAGCTGAAGCGCAGCTCGGTTGTGTAGCAAGACAATGATCCGAAACACACAAGCAAGTCTACATCAGAATGGTTGAAGAACAAGAAATTTAAAGTTTTGGAATGGCCTAGTCAAAGTCCAGACCTAAACCCCATTGAGATGTTGTGGCAGGACCTGAAACGAGCAGTTCATGCTCGAAAACCCACAAATGTCACTGAGTTGAAGCACTTCTGCATGGAGGAGTGGGCCAAAATTCCTCCATGATCGCTAGAGTGCAGGATGCGCTCTATAGCCTGGACGTCGCGAGTTCGAGTCCAGGCTATTCCACAGCCGACCATGGACGGGAGCTTCCAGGGGGCGGCGCTCAATTGGCCGAGCGTCGCGGGGGGGGGGGGGGGGGTGGGGGGGGGAGGGAGGGTTAGGTCGGCCAGGGTGTCCTCGGCTCACCGCGCACCAGTAACCCCTGTAGTCTGGCCGGGCGCCTGCGGGCTTGCCTGTAAGCTGCCCAGAGCTGCGTTGTCCTCCGACGCTGTAGCTCTGAGGCGGCTGCACGGTGAGTCTGCAGCGTGTAAAGAAGCGGGCGGCTGACGGCACACGCTTCGGAGGACAACGTGTGTTCATCTTCGCCCCTCCCGAGTCAGCGCAGGGGTGGTAGCGGTGAGCTGAGCATAAAAAATAATTGGGCATTTCAAATTGGGGAGAAAATAATAAAAACTAATTGGCAACGACTAAATTATTAAAAAATAAAAAAACATTCCAGATAGATTCAGTGCTGAGTAAACTTGGAGTAACTTCTAGAACTTTCCAGTAATATAAATAGCTGCTCCATAATGGTAACAAGTACCCGTCTCTTCCCCTGGCTCACTCGGTGCACCTCAAAGAGGATTACAACAGCATCAAGACCTTGCTGGACGCCTTGAAGTATGATGTGTACGGCTGGGAGGTCATAGGAGACTTCAAAATGGTGGCATTCCTGATGGGTCTCCAAGGCGGTTTTACCAAGTTTCCCTGCTATCTTTGCCTTTGGGACAGCAGGGACACCAAGGCGCACTACCACAGGCGGGACTGGCCACAGCGGACCGAGTTCTCTGTGGGGAGGAACAACGTCAAGTGGGAGCCACTGGTGAACCCCCGGAAGGTGCTGATGCCACCACTGCACATCAAATTGGGCCTTATGAAACAATTTGTTAGAGCTCTAGATAAGGAGTCGGCAGCCTTCAAGTACCTTCAAGACTTCTTCCCTAAGCTGTCTGTGGCAAAGGTCAAAGCCGGTGTCTTCGTCGGACCACAGATAAAGAAGATCCTGGAGTGCAATGAATTCCCCAAGAAGCTCACTAGTAAGGAGAAAGCGGCTTGGAACAGCTTTGTCGCAGTGGTTCGGGGCTTCCTGGGCAATCACAAGGCCGAAAACTATGTGGAGCTGGTTGAGACTCTGGTGAAGAACTACGGCACAATGGGCTGTAGGATGTCCCTCAAAGTCCATATCCTTGATGCTCATCTTGATAAATTCAAGGAGAACATGGGAGCGTACTCGGAGGAGCAAGGTGAGCACTTCCACCAGGATATACTGGACTTTGAACGCCGCTACCAAGGACAGTAGAACGAGAACATGATGGGAGACTACATTTGGGGGCTGATTCGTGAAAGTGATTTACAGTATAATCGTAAATCTCGAAAAACTACTCACTTCTAAATCTATTGTAGTCATTTTTGTATTACTTTAGTATAAATACATGTTAATTTGGATTCATATGTTGTTTTTTTCTGACTTTATGTGAACGAAGACACAAATTCGCCCGTTTTCTCATTGGAAATAGGTAAATTTCAAAATATCACTGTCCTGGTCACAAAAGCAAAGTTTGTGGGGAATAATAGTCATTTTCTATACTTTTGAGGCATAAGCAATTAGGAAATAACACTTACTACCCAGGAACAAAAATTGTGTTACATAGTGTAATTATTGAACTTCCTAGGTCATTTCACCTACAGGCTGAAAAATTCACCACCCCAAAAGATCCTTCTTTCCTGAACCAACCAGTTGCTTCCCCTGCTGCTGATTGCTTTGAACCCAAAGTCTTTGCTGAGGGAATAACAGCCATTCACTTTGCTCAACCATCTACCTTAAGGCTATCTGCGAAACATTTCTTGTGCATGTACAGTCGCAGACAAAAATATTTGGGCAGTTAAAAAAAAAGAGAAAAACCATAAAGAAAGTGATTTCTATAATTTCTAATGGTTCCATTGAAAGATTTGAATTAGAGATTCAGCTTTATAATAAAACAACAAATTATTATATTACATGCTGTGGCGGAGTGTCCTGCCCCTATTTATTATTATTTGTATTTTTGTTTGCGGCGCGGATAAAAGCGCTGCGTCTTTTGTTATTGTTTTTTATATTTACAATTTAAAAACCCCGTGAGGATGCATGACTGATCAGCTACTGATTCTTTAACTAGCTGACAGTCATGCATCCTTACCAAACGCGTGCAGACTGTGGCCGAGGGGTAATAAGATAATTAACAGCTAGTTAACCCCTCGGCCAGAGTATAAGAACTTGCAGCTGTCCATGCTGCGGGGTTGGGGTGTACAGAGAGGAGGTACGGGGATATAGAGAGGAGACAGAATATAACAATTGCTAAAACGTGCTGGATTAGCCAGCACGACACTTACTTGTTTGTCTGTTTATTCGTTTGGCCCTCGTGCCCTTTGGTTTCTGTTTTGTTGTTTTTTTAAATCTTTTATTTTTGTTTTATTAATAAAATCACCTGAACGCCGTTGCGTTCAGCTTCACCCGCCCATCCATTGTTTTGATTCAGTTACTTCCTGGTCCATGACGTCACCACACTTTACCACTTCAAGCCAGCCTGCCACACATGCATAAAATGAAAAATAACATGCAAAAACGAATTTCATATGTTGACAAAAGTATTTGGGCAGTCAATATGTTTCACATGAAACCCATTTGTTGCGGATTATTGACAATTACCATGATTGAAAACCAACACCTGATGATGATTATAGAATAAAGAAATACATAATCATCAAGTGCTGAAAAATAAATTGGAAATTTGTCATTCAAAAAAGCAACAAAAATGGTTAAAAGTAAAGAGTACAGCAACAATCTCACAATGGCAGTGATACAACTGAACAAAAAAGGAGAAACTACCAGATAAATAGCAGAAAGACTCGGTTTACCGAAAAGCAATGTGTGGGCTATTATTGACAAATACAGAAGAACAGGAACTACTGCAACTAGCTTCAAGTGTGGAAGACCAAGAAAGATATCTACAAAATCTTGAAGAATCATCGTTCGAGCAGTCCGGCAAAATCCTGGGATTACTGCAAAAGATTGGACATAAGAATTGAGAGAAGATAGTCAATTCAACGATACCTTAACAAGATGAATGTCCATGGGCGAAAACCAAGATGAAAACCTGTGTTAAAAACTGTAGAATGTAGCAAAAGAAAGCAATTGGAGATTTCTATTATATACTTGAAGAAGCCTGATGATTTCCTTGACCACATTTTACGGTCAGACGAATCCAAAATATAACTTTTTTTTAGCAAGAAAGCAACAATATGTTTGAAGGAAGAGAGAAGAATTTAAAGAACTGTTCATCATGCCCAGTGTTAAACATGGTGGAGGTTGTGTGATGGTATGGGCTTGTTTTTCTTCCTTAGGCACTGGTGACCTTTGTATTGTAGAAGGATCAATGAATGCAGCAAAATATCAAGAAATTTTGCACTCTCATTTGTTACCCAGTGCTAGAAGGCTTATTAGATGGAAGTTTGTATTCCAGCAGGATAATGAGATGTTGTGGATTGACTTGAAGGCTGATTGCAGAACTCAAAGTTGAATGTGTTGAAGAATGGGTAAAAATGTCTACGGAAAGATGCCAGGAACTGGTTTCAAAATACAAAGAAAGACTGCAAGCTGTAAAGGAAGCAAAGGCTGGGCACACAAAATACTAATGTAAGAGTGCCCAAATACTTTTGTCAAAGAATCAAATTACTTTTTTCATGTTATTTTTCATTTTATGCATATGTAATAATGTGTTATTTTATTATAAAGCTGAATCTCTACTTTCAATAGAACAATTTGAAATGATAGAAATCACTTTCTTTGTGGTTTTTCTCATTTGTTTTAACTGCCCAAATACTTTTGTCTGTGACTGTATGTATTTCATCAGGATCTAATCTGGATGTTCACAGTAACAACAATGACGAGAGCTGTTGGCTTTATATGGTGGCTGTTGTGCAGACGTTGATAGCATAAACAGTCATATGGAGACCCCATTGATTACTACTGACTTTTGGTCACTTAAACGAATAAAGGTTTGAAAGTAAAATTTGTACAGAAAATTGTTGTTTTCACAATTCTGATTTTTTTTTCTGATTTGGTAACTTATTAGGTGTTTTTTTACAGCCATTTTAGTACCATATTACTCATTTTAACTAATAATTTAAGATAAGATAAGCCTAACCAGCTTTTAGAGGCAGCAAAGCCCATTCACCATTTCAGATGATGTTGTCATAGGATGCTGCACTGCCCAATAAGCCAACAGTATTCTTAACAGCAGCAGAGCCAGCTAAAAGCAGTTAAACAGATAAGAGGAGCAACTGCATACAGCAAGAATCACGGAATCACCTAGAAAGAGGTGCTCCAGTAATTCAATCAAGGTATAAGTGGCTGACCTGCTGAACTTTAGACAGGTGTCTGTACCAGCCATGTTATGGAAATGATCTTAGCTGCTTATAACAAGTGTATAATATAGTGAGATACAATTCCCAAGTTAATGTTTTTATGTTATGTTTTCTAATTGGTGCTGCAATCGTGCATTCTTTCCCCAGGGCAATTGAAATAATGATAAATTCATACGATCATATAAAAGCCACAAGTAAATGAAGAACAGTTTAATGTTTTTTAAAGTATAAGACTTCAGTAGGAATGTATTGTAAAGCATTACAGCATATGTACAATTGTATTTAAAATATAATCCTCACAGCATAACCACAATTGCTTTTACATGTATATTACAGCAACACCAAGATTTCTATACTCCAAGCACGCTTTTGCACACATCAAGGTGTGTAGTTTGGGCAGCCTTGAGAAATAGATGCCATGGCAACGGAGACAAACTGCTGCTTCCACCTTCATTTAAAAAAAAAATGACTTCTGGAAGGATTGGATCACTGTAATCCTGACTTGGGTGAATGTACCTCATCACAACCAGTGTAATGTCAGTTCCACTAATTATACAATTAAAAGAATATGCAAGTTAAAATCCTAACTTGAAGCGATAATGACAACAATAATGCTAACAGTAAATCATACAAATCATATTTATGTCTGTGGAAAAGTTTTGAATGGGTGGTACAATGTCATATCTTTGACATCATGATAAGGATCAGTTATGCTGTTAATCATGAATTGTAAGTTTCATATACTGTACAGATAACACTAAATGTCATACATACTGGAAGTATTGTAGTGTTATTTTTAAACTCTATAATACAGCAATATCTTTGTTTAAAAGCAACAACTTGAGAGACAAGATTTGTTTACCTAAATGGAAATTAATGGTGATATCACTTATTAAAATGCACACAATTGAAATAATCAAATAAAAATCATGCCTGAACTAATACCTTATCCACACTACCTAAATAAAGCACAACCAATACGCATTAAAACCACGATTGCTATTCCTCCTCTTCATGATTTGCATCATTTAGGTGGTATGAATGGGCCACATGGGCACATACCTGGCCAGGTCAAAGTGCTCTAATAAATGAGCAGTTATCAAACTGTGCTAATGTAAGATGCCAAGAAAGTATTAATTCCCACTGGTTCATGTATGAACAAGCAGGCTATGATTTAAATCACAAACACATTCAGAACAATTATGCTTTCTGAAGCATAGATCATTTTTCACAACCAAGAAGACTGCTGTATCTACTAAAAAACGCAAAATTCCAGCCAGAAAGTATTATTGTTACACACACTGTGCCAAAAACAACTTAGCCAGCAAGGAATATAATCAGTAACTACACTTATGATGTATCTTTTCAGAGGACTCTGAAATTAAATTCATGACATCTCAAAGCCAATTTAGAATGGTGTAGTATAACTGGATATAAACTGAATTCAGACACATTTTTTGGCTGTTTTGTCTATTGGTAGGTTTAGACAAGCAAGCTAAGCTGTTTCACATTTTTTACCACATGGCAGTCATTACTTGTGTGGGCCTCTGGAATTGGCCTTTTTATTTTCTTCCACTTAGCAGGAAAGTTTTGGTCTTTGATTACAGACATCAGTAAGAACTTTACCCCAGAACAAAAATATTTTAAAAACATAAAACAAAACTCCTTCTTAATATTAAGGGATCCAATAGGCACACATTCTTTCTTTTTTTGTATGGTAACATGGCGCAAAGTTTGTGTTCCATTCGGCCAATGACTATTTTGTGTTTAATATGTGAAATGAAAATGAGCTGATAAGACACAAAGACAGTGCCATTAACTGTTTGTGTGCTTGTGTCTAGACACTGGTGTAGGTTGTGAACTTGGCAACATGTTATGTATCGACAAAAAAGGCATCTAAAGCTATTCCTGCTATGTACATTACTGCTGAATTTGGAGTTGAAGTCATGAGTAATATAATGTTATTTAACAAATTAGTGGTTTCAGAAGGCTTGCAAAGCACTGATTGGGATATTCAAAAGTGCGTCACGACACGGTACAATTTTTCCGATTAATGTTGTTCACGTCCAAGAATTTGCTGCCATTTGGAACAAAGCCAAAACGGAACACTGTTCTTAAAAAAAAAACAAAAAAACAAGCAGCAAGAAAAGGTCAGCCAACTAAAATCATAGCAAGAGATCCAAAACATGTATCCATGCACAAATCCAGTCTGCCTGTGCTTACTGTATCATCTCCTAGAACCGGTTTTGAAAGTCAAGGCTTCACAATAACCTGCAACACATTCAGTCTTTGCTTTTCCAGCACATTGTAAACCCAAAGAGCCTGGCCTCACAGTGTAGAACCACTTCAGCAATTTGGAGACCACAGAAAAGTGTAGGTTACACTCCCAAATAAACTGCAGTGTGTGTGTGTATATATATATATATATATATATATATATATATATACATATATATATATATATATATATATATACACACACATATATACAGTATATATATATATATATATATAAATTATCATTATTATGGATTTATTTGGCAAACAGCTTTATCCAAGGCAATGTACAGGTGTTATAGTACAGGGTTACAATGCAAGATTAATATTTAAGTACAGTATAGTTTACAGTAAGTGCAATAATACTAATAGAATACAATATGAAATAGGATGCAACAAGTTCTGAATATGTTTGTCAAGAGTAACACTTTCCAATAATGTATCTGACCATCACTATATTCCTGTTAGTGTTTCCCTGCCTTTACCCACACATCACAATTCTTATCGGCATTGTAATTGCAATTTACTACAGGTTACTCTGGTTAAGAACATGCTTATTTTATTTTGGGAGAGATAGAGAGCGCAGAGACATCTGTATGAGTCGCTGAGACATTGGTGGGGCATTGGTTAATTTAAGATCAAAACGTTCTGCCAGATAGATATAGACAGACCTACACACAGTACACACAATAGCATTGTGAGGTATGGGAACATGTGAAATCATATACTGTAAACACTAGTTACACTTTTCAAAATCAAAATTAAGAAATAATAGCCACCATTTGTAATTGATGCAAGTACTGAGCCACCTGCAATACTTTGAAAATGTATTTTATTTTCTCATTGATAAGCACTATTCATCATTGATTTTACACTGGAATGACTGGCTCAGATGCGACCATTACAAAAACAAGTTCAGCAACATGATATCATCTAAATAGTGGTAGGACCAAATATTATTATAGGCGTATTAAAACTAGAACATTTCTACTTTGTTCCACTATTGCGGTTCATTCTTCGGCTAACATGGGTCCTCCTGGTGGAGGCCTACTTAATTACTGTAGACCAGAACAAACAGCTGAAGCAGGAGTTTAAACTAGATGACCTCACCATTTAATTTACTCAAGTCCAAAAATAAACCCTGGAAAAAATTTCAATGAATTGGCATCTAAGCCCATTGAACTGTATGGAAAGGCAAGGGCTGGGCGCAACCCGCAACCACATGGTTCAAAGACAAACTATGCACACTATAACAAGAGATATTATACAATGCTAGAAACATTTAGCAATTTGACTATGAATATATGCAGATAAACAGAACTTAATTTTGGCATTAGCATATGGTTATGGCAAGATATTGATCTAGCAAAATATACATTGACCAGTACCAGCACTTTAAATGTGTTTGATAATGCAACAACCATTTTATTGGCCTTGAAAATACAGCAAATACTACTACTTATAATAATACAACAACCTTTATTGAAATAATTGATACTTACATTTGCTTAGTCATTTAAAAGGCATTTAAAAGCTTTCTACAGTATTTGGCACACAAAATAATGCTTTTTGGTGAGGTACAAACAGCTTATTTCATCAAATGAACTTAGTTTGACAGTGCTTAATATATATTATACACTCTGAAAATAGAGCTTAATATTTAAGATTCACGATCATTGATTCGTTTTTAAGCGAGTATGTGTGTGCGATATGAACAGTAACATTTTAACAAACCAACAGCTTTATATACTATCTTGCTACTTTGATTGACAGTTAAATAAACACTGAAATTGTGTTAGAAAAATAAGTTACTTATGTCAGTTTTGTGGCAATTATGAAAAAAGTTAACCACACTCATTAGGGCAGCAGTGTGGAGTAGTGGTTAGGGCTCTGGACTCTTGACTGGAGGGTTGTGGGTTCAATCCCCAGTGGGGGACACTGCTGTTGTACCCTTGAGCAAGGTACTTTACCTTGATTGCGCCAGTAAAAACCCAACTGTATAAATGGGTAATTGTATGTAGAAATAATGTATAATGTGATATCTTGTAACAATTGTAAGTTGCCCTGGATAAGGGCGTCTGCTAAGAAATAAATAATAATAAATTATGGCATACATTATTATTATTATTTATTTCTTAGCAGGTCACCAGATTTTTTACTTTAACCTTTCTACCCAAATTCAAAGATGTAACCGGCTTTTTAAAAAATGGTGTTCCTCTGTTCCAGCAGTAAAGTCGTTTACCCGCTGAACCTGAGTTACGGACGCTACCAACCAAGGGAACCCTGGAGACAAGAGCCCAGTATGGTAAATCTCTTCCTGGAGTCTTTTTAGTAGTGACTGACTAGTAGGGGTTGTTGGAGCTCAATGAGCACGCGCACTGGGTAACGATAGAACTCAATTTGCCACTTTGCTATGGAAAGGCAAAACAAAATAAGCAACAACATTCTTTTGTATCTTATGCCCAGGAGAGTATCTAGAGTCTAAACCGTACCATTCATGCATTCACACAAAGATTAATATGCTGCTGACAGTATACTGTATTTTATATTTCTTCTAAATGATGAGTAATCACTGTTCAGTAAACAGAATGAACGGTTACATTCTAAAATGGCTGTGTGGTCCAGTGGTTAAGGAAAAGGGCTTGTAACCAGGAGGTCTCCGGTTCAAATCTCAGCTCAACCACTGACTCACTGTGTGACCCTGAGCAAGTCACTTAACCTCCTTGTGCTCCGTCTTTCGGGTGAGACGTAGTTGTAAGTGACTCTGCAGCTGATGCATAGTTCACACACCCTAGTCTCTGTAAGTCGCCTTGGATAAAGGCGTCTGCTAAATAAACAAATAATAATAATAATAAAAAACACTATGGTAATAATGTTCTTCTCTCCATGTGTTTTTCTGTTGACCTGCAGTTGAGCTTCTGGGTTTGTGTTTGGTGACCAGATAGGAGTATCAAGTGTGGCAAATGTCCAAAATAACTCTTTGCTCCACACCCAGCTTTGCGTAAAATTCTATGTCTCTCATACTTTGACATTGTATTTGCCCAGCTTCTTCGGCTCCTTGCTGGGCATGCACCAGTCATCTGCCTCTATACTTGTCTGGTAATGCCTCCAGGCTGATTTGTTGAAAACGGGCAGTCTTTCCACAGATTCTGTTGACAAAGCCTTAAAAAAACAAAACAGAAGCAAACTGTTGTTCTTGTAAACCTACATTTGTATTTATTTGCATTTGTACACTGATCTGATGTGGGGTGAAATGACTTTGCTATTAGATAAACATTTTAATTATCTTTTTTGTAACACTTTTAAAGCCTTTTATAATTTAGATATTGGGGTAAGGTCCACAAATTCTGTGTAAATTGTCCATATTAAGTATTTAAGCTAAACCAGCACCACATTTGTTCATACCAGACACTGCAGTGAAAACGAGTACAGAATATTATTTGAACAAATTATTTAATTGCATGGTGGAACCAAACAGCCAAACCACCAAGTCGCAGGATGAGCTTTGTTTTGTGTAACACACAACACACTGCTGATGCCGCAAAGCTTGGCATAGCAGGATCTGCAGAGTGGGAAAACTCATTTTGCAATCTAGGCTATGGATTTAACCTTAAAGGAATACAATTACTGCAATGTGAGAATGATGGTTAGGCTTCAGATCTATAGCAATGCAAATCTATTTCACAAAAGGAGTTTTACCTTTAAATATATAACAGCAGATGTACCATATCCTTCCATGGAATACAGCTGCAAATATCCCTGAAAGTATTTGGCATAAAGACGAGAGATGGGTAGACCGTAGCCAAAGCCAGCCTGAAAAAAAGTTTAGTTTTTTTTTTTTTTTTAAATGTTAAAAGTTAATTTTAAAGCTCCAAGAACAAACTTGACCAGTGTACAAAGAGCATTAACACCACAAATGTTAACATGACAAAGGAAGTGGATAACAGGAAATAACAGGGAGCTTAATTAGGCACATTACAGAGCAACTTGACAATAAAAGAATGTCACAAAGACGGCCGGAGTGGGTGGCGTCAGACCAGAAGCAGGGAGTAAACAGACAGAGACTTGGAGTTTTGGTGGAGCTGAGCGAATGGTTTCGCTCAGCATTTAATAAAACAGCACAGAAAATAAAAGGTTTGAAACACAAAAACACGGGACACAGCACTACACGCCTAAAATAAAAAGACAAACAAAACGGACTACACAGTAAACAGACAGACAAACGAAACACGGTGAGTGAGAGAGTTATTCACTTTTATATTTACGTTATTTCTTATTATTTAATTTCTCCTTCTCCACACTCGTTCTCCACTCACCGAACACCTAACCCACGAGTGACTAACCGTGCATCTATTTATACTGTTTGTGCTGGGATTCAATTACTAATTAATTATTCACTTGAATCCCAGCACGTGAATTCATTACGTGAAACCCCGTGTTCACATATTATATTTTAAATGCACGTGCGTGATGTGCAATCCCGTGCCTAAATACAAATATACACTTTTTAAATACACGTGAAACACAGACCCGTTTATATCCCGTGTACCAATGACTATACACCAACATTAACACACGCACGCAACACACAAATGCACACAGGGACGGGGCACATTGCCACAAAGAATTAAAGATATTTCATGATTAAACCCGATATTTATTAAAGCAGAAACACATAGCATCTCACATTCAAAATTAATCATTTTCTTCTTATACAACATATGTTCCTAAATATTTAAATGCTTACCTGAAAAACAGTAAATGCTAACTTGTAGAAAATTTTGTTTTTTATGTCCACCTTTTAAAGACATTCTATTTTCACCAGCAGTGAGTTATCAAACACAGTAAAAATAAAATGTAAAAACAACAACAACAACAACAGGCACGTGAAATGTGAAAATGTACTGGACAGAGCGATCTTTAGAAGAAATATTTTCGAACTTCGATGCAGCTGGTGTAAAAAAAGTGTATTTACACTGTTCTTTCAGAAATGGGAATTTTCACAAGAGTTATATATTGGGTAAACTGTGAAAAAAATACAGCCTGAAATTATATGGTTCAGTATGTATGAAGTGGGACGGTTATGCTGAAGCTGGTCTTGAACATATATTCTTACCAATGGAGCATTAAGCGAGTTGTCCATGACAGGCCTTGGAGCTGTAGAATACATGTAACTGAAAAGCCGGTCAATCTTTCTCAAAGGAACGCCTCCACCTCTATCTAACATCTAGAACAAAAGGCACACAGGTTGTCAATAAGCTGTCAACAATGACTGACAGTAAAACATTTTAAAAACAATACACTTTTTATATAAAAGGGCTACATGACTTCATTTTCTAACCGCTTATCTTGAACCATTAGAGCAGAAAAATGAGCAACCAAAACTAGGGGCTCCTCATTTAATGTACTGTACAATGAATGTAATGTTTAAACTAAACTGTGAGAGGTCAGTCACTAAACTGATTCAGAAAGACATGCTTTAGAAGTACCTATTTTAGTAATTTTTTTATTGCTTACTAAACAGGGAGCAATGCATCAGAATAAATTACATAACTGCTGAATGTTAGTTTTACTTAATAATAGTTTGTCCAAGTTTAAACTGTGCAGTTCAGTTTACTGCAGCTATAGTAAACATTTACAAATATGTGTGTGTAAGCATTTGAGCCTTAAGACAAACATTTCCTTTACCTTTATTGTCAGGTCTTCATCTCCCAATGAAACCATCACTTCTATAGGAGGGAGGGAAGGGCAGGACTCATGAGTCTCAACAGTGGCTCTCATTGCATTCTGTAAATGATTCATAATGCCTTATTACATAAACAACTTCATAAGAAGAAAGACAAAAAAATAAATAAAACGCACTTTAAAGTTTGTATAAAGTGGCACTTTCTCTACCCAGTTATACCCAAAGAGTAGTTGGAGCTCATTTAATGCAGAGTGAAGCAAAGCTCAGTATTATTATTATTTATTATTATTTATTTCTTAGCAGATGCCCTTATCCAGGGTGACTTACAATTGTTACAAGATATCACATTATTTTGACATACAATTACTCATTTATGCAGTTGGGTTTTTACTGGAGCAATCTAGGTAAAGTACTTTGCTCAAGGGTACAGCAGCAGTGTACCCACCTGGGATTGAACCCACGACCCTCTGGTCAAGAGTTCAGAGCCCTAACCACTACTCCACAGTGCTGCCCACTGAAGTACTATGTCTGCTCAGTGGAGAAACAGAGCTCTCATTGACTCCAGTGCTGTAAATCTAACAGATTTTACAATAAATAATAAATAGAAAAGTACACTCAACTTGCACTTTACATATACAGAGACTACACAGGGGTTGGACAGGGTAAACAGGGATATGAGGCACACACATGGAAATGGAGTTCCTTGTGTCCAACTCCATATGCATTGCTCTTAATTAATAGAGGAATACATATCCTTTATAAAAATAGAAAAGATGCACAGTTGAACATAATATGAGACACTTCCTTTGCTAGCTGGGCTAGTGTTGGAAAACGCGAGTCATTTTGGAGTGATATTCCTGATCTGTTTCGCATGGCACACAGAGATGGACCCCGATGGGCGTGGCTCAGTTGATCTTATGTCTTTATACAGAAATCCCACAGACACAGACAAAGATTTTTAGAAACTGTTGCGCAAATTCTGGCAAGTTAAAACATGCGACATGTATTTCTCATTTTTATCAATTTTGTTATCTCTGGCAGACACAGACATGTTTGTCTGAATATTCGGATATCTGTCCCAGTACTACTGGTCATCAAACAAAATAATGTGGATTGACTTT
The DNA here is from genome assembly GCF_902713425.1 of Acipenser ruthenus. Lineage (NCBI taxonomy): Eukaryota > Metazoa > Chordata > Actinopteri > Acipenseriformes > Acipenseridae > Acipenser > Acipenser ruthenus. The sequence goes on along the minus strand of NC_081192.1, from coordinate 12,058,391 downwards.
GAAACCTTCAACACTTTAAAACACATGACAACAGAGTACTGTACCTTGAAGAGTTCAAACAACATATGGTACAGATGGGACGGGACATACACAATGTGGAGAGGTTGACCCACCGCCTTTGCTAAAAAGAATGAAAATGGTTAAATTAATTTCCAGTAGTCTTTTCCTTTTAAAAAAAAAATTTTTTTATTTTTATTTATCACATTATTCACAAGCAATTATAATCGCAAACTGGCATCATGCTTACTCAGTTAGACTCATTATTCTAAAAGCAAACAAAACCCTATTGCTTAAGTCTGGCTAATTGTTAATACACTGGCAGTAAAAAGGGCTGACTATGATAAAAAAAAAAAAGTCTCTTCTTTGGAAAACAGAACACCTCATGCAGAAAATCTAATCTGTCCTTGGAAAAACCTGGAATTGATTCAACAATGGAAGACTAACGACAGAGTAAAGCTGTCATTTTAAAAGACACCAATGCTTTTATTTCATACTACAAATCTCATTTGCCAAAGGTAGCCTTTTCAATTGATGCTTCTGAATTATATTTTCATTCCCCAGCAGACAAAATACAGTAAAAATGAGTTTTTCTATAACTGTGTGCCGTACTGCTGCAACAAAACAGTGCGTCTTACAATTACCCACCTACAACCCCCAAAACAGTGCGTCTTACAATTACCCACGTACAACCCCCAAAACAGTGCGTCTTACAATTACCCACATACAACCCCCAAAATGGTGCGTCTTACAATTACCCACGTACAACCCCCAAAACAGTGCATCTTACAATTACCCACGTACAACCCCCAAAACAGTGCGTCTTACAATTACCCACGTACAACCCCCAAAAGAATATCAGGGCTTAATCTGGGAGCGTCAGCTTTGGAATTTGGACATGGCATTCAGACTTTCAGGTGTAAAATTAGCTTATGTACTGTAAGCGGCTGCCTGCCAGAACTCCTTATCCTTATGTCTTGGCTACCTCGAAAGTTAAGTCACTAAATAAAACTGAAAACATTTTACTTTGTTTTTGTTTTACAAATCTAGCAATAAACAACCAATATATTAGTCTCTCTATATATATATATATATTATATATAGTGCTCACCCATTATAACTTGCCTCGTTATAGTGCGGAATCGGTTGTAACACGGTAGGGTCATGGCTCCCATATATATTATTTATATATACACACACACACATTTCGTGAAACAAAGAATTTTATGAAAAATCTTTTGCAGCAAAAGTTTTGCTTTTGTGCATGAGGAAAAAAGTTACAAGAAATAGATGTCTACAATTATTTATTTCAGCAATTATTTTGCAAAACTCCAAAAATGCTAATTCAAAAGTATTCATACCCTTTGATGCCATGATAGTATTATCTACAAGGTGCTAGAAATCTCAACTGTCTCGTTGTTTATGACATCACAGCAACCCTACATGGAATTATTTTCCTGTAACTCGCTGAAGCCCACTATTATTCTTATTATTCTTATTAAAATGTCAGTGAATCACATCAGTTTATGAGTAAAGGAAAGTGCTAATTGTAAATGTATTAAGGTGAGTAATAAACTGACTCCTTTGTGATTTAGCAGTTGGGTCAAACAATTTAACAACATATGCTGAATTGTAAATAAATATAAAATTATAAAGAGAATCCAGAAATAGGAAAACAGGGTTATTATTCTGGGTTGTTATTTGGATTTTAATAATAATAATAATAATAATAATAATAATAATAGCATCTGTAATAAAACAAACTTAAATGAGATGGATGCAGTCATTTTATCAATTAAATATGCAATTAAAACCAAGATTTACCGAGATAAAAAAAACTGGAATCGCTTCACAGCCTGTGAAGGGTACACCCCACCCCTGTGTTTATTTTGTATTTGTGGTGTATTATTATTATTATTATTATTATTATTATTATTATTAAGATGTAAGGTTTTGTGGTTGTTTTAAACCAAGTTTTGTTATTATTGTTTGCCAGCATGGATAGAGTTAAAATTCCCCATGCAGCTAAAACTCGTGAGGCAGCTAATCATTTATTGACAAATTGGCCATCGACCACGCGTATCAGAAATCCCTGCAGAATGTGGTCAAGGGATAAACTAGTTAATTATTAGCCAGTTAATCCCTCGACCACATTATAAAAACCAGCAGCTTTTGGAACAAAGCAAAAGTAAGAACTGAAAATAAAGAAACCAATTGTTACTTGTTTGATTACTGTCTGTTTTGTTTTGGCCATTGTGCCGTTCTCATTTGTAAAAGTCTTTTGTTTTATTTAATTATCTGACATCACCACCAAGCCATCCTGCCACACAGCCCTAATATACATAAATATAATATAAATATATAAACTGATGCGTCCTGATAGTACTGGTAAATCTGCTCTGATAACACGCAGTCTGTTGTGCAACATCAAACTACAATAATAAAACATGTTAAAAAATATGACCTGTTTCCTTTTTAGTTACAAAATAACCTGTAGCTATGTTGAGTCATTTAGAACTAAATAAGTCCATATCTGTCCCTCTAGGGTGGATGCCACAGCCTGTATGATGTTCTGTATCAATTGGTTGTTTGCAGGTTATCTGACTACTAGCATATGGATGCAATTTTCAAACTTTCTTAGACAGGATCTGGACAGTATTTCAAACAATTTATCCTTAGAAACAAATGTGGCAGGCCAGAATCCGTGGTTTCTCAATCACAGTTTTAATTAGCTAGGGCAATAAGCCATACTTTTGTTTGCTTTGGCTACACAGCTGTCACATTTTAATGTTACCAACATATTATTTCAAAACATGTCACTACTTGCATGTATAATTATCATACTGAAGAGTATATTTTTATAAACGTCATCGGATTTAGAGAATGGCTTTACCTGCTTTGCACAGCACCACTCTATTGGCAAACTGAGTATCAGATCAATTGGTTTGTAAACATAAAATGCAAAAAAGATTTGTCAAGGTACATTTTTACTGGAACTTTGAGAAGATTTTAGAACAGCTGTGTCAACTAGGCAATGACAGAATACAGCTGTGAACCGAATATGAAACTAATATCTCAGATTCATGTAGAAAACAAACAAACAGTCACAGCCATCTTAGCTCACAGGTCAAAGGAAAGACAACATTTTTTAAGATTTATGTTGTCATAAAAAATGGTAGTAAAACAAAATAAGTGTTAGCCAATTCTGAATACTGTGTCAGGCTGTAATCAATGTTTTTTCTTTTTTTTCTGTTAAATCATCAAAGAACTGTTGTGGAAGGACAGCCATTTCTATGACTTAAGGTATGTATAAGCTGTAGCCAAAATAAATGTTTAGGTCGATTTGACAAGGCTTTCCAAAATATACTGATTATAACATATGCTACCACATGTATGAATTTTAATCAGGAAAAACGCACGCATAATAAAACAACACATGAAACTTTTAAGTAAGAAAATCATTTAAATACAATTTAAAAAATAAAATAAATAAATAGCAATACAGAATATCCTGTTCTCCCCTGGTGATGACTTTTGCCTGGTAGCTACTTATAATAACTTCTGACAGCCAACATCATGAATCAACATGAATGTTTAACTTCTGACTGCGTGCACAGCAGCTTATAATCACAACACTGGATATCTGCTCTTATGAAGTAACTGTACACAAAAGAGGACATGTGTTTTGTTTCATCAGTTTTGAAGGAGGAAAATTGTTAACTGGAGTCACTATGGGGGAGTTTCCATGTGTGGTTGTTTACACGTGAAGTGGCGATGCGCGTGCACGCTTGGGAGAACAGCTTGAGAGGATCAGGCTTGTGAACGAAAATAACGGCCACAGAGAGGGATAGGGTAAATCTCATTTACTCGTGAGCATGATGTAAAACACAACAAATCCACGCACATTTTCACATGGAAACCCACATTTCACATGAAAACGCCCACTGCTCCAAATCCAAACAGCCTTGGGAGCATACGTGGGAAGGTGTCTGGCACAGATCTCTATCTAATCCTAAATCTGGTTTTCAGCCATGGTGATCTGCAATAGCTGGGTTGGACAATTTCATTATTATACCTCAGGTTAATTATTTTCTTTTTTCTTTTATTAAGTTGTGTGATAAATTAGTTGAAATATTATTCATGACTAATGACATGCCACCCCACCAATGAAAAACAATTTGGACAAGACCAGTAAAACACATTATTAAACAACCAGCACGAGGCATTTACAAATCACAGCTTTATTACATGAGCTTAACACTGTGCTTTAAAGTTTCACTCAAACAAGATGTCACCTGACAACCATGGATTTCCAGGTGAGATTCCTTCCTGTACCTGTTCTCTGTGCATGGAAACCACATTTTCCCAAGCTGTCTGCGAAAACAGTATGAGAACGCTACACATGGTTAATTTGCATATCAACCTCCTCCTTCCCTCTTCATTTGCATGATGTCAGGTGAAAAGAGGGTCTTCGAGTGAAATAAACCGAGCCAATGGAAACCCGAAATGTATCGGGTCATTTTTCATTTGGCTGGAGCACAATGTCTCGAATAAAATTAGAACACACATGGAAACTCCTCATATGTTACTTTCACTAATTTAACTTACCATGCACCTGTCTGATTATCACCTCAGGGGATGCCAAGTAATACTGATCACACAGCATCTTTGAGCTTTCACATGCATCTGTTAAAAATACAAACAAACACATTCAAAGTCAATGATTTATAGCGCTAGGGGTCACTGATGTTTTACTCGTATTTGAGTATCTGTTTAAAGCTGGTTTGCCAAGTAAAACTTTTAAGACACTACACAGATGTTCTGGGACAAAACATGAAAGCTTGTGAAAAGTGTCAATTAGGCAAGTAAATGGAGGTTGTTTTTTGACAAAGCATTTTTTTTATTAACTAGTTAGTAATTTCTGCTTGTATTATTTATTTGATATACTGTATATTGCTATTATAGGTATGAATCAAGTATGAAAGAAGACAGCAATACAAACTCGCTGTACCTGAAGTGATGCCAATATTTATCTTCCTATAGTCACATCATTACCTTTAACAACTTCCACTACATCACAGTTAGGGTCAATGCTTCCTATATGCTTAGGATGGGCAGGATTTGTGCTTCCTTCAAAGATAAGAGCTGGAAAGAAAAATAGAGAAATTAAGGCTGCCAAGCGATTACAAAAATGAATTGTGATTAATCTTGCGATTAAAAAAATGAATCTCAGTTCATCTTGGTTTTAATCGCATATTTAATTAATACAATTACTGCATCCATCTCATTTAAGTTTGTTTTATTACTGATGCTATTATTATTATTATCATCATCATCATCATCATCATCATCATCATCATCATCATCATCCATAAAATCATCCCATTATAAAAACCCTGGGTCAATTCCAGCGTACCAATGATTTAATCTGTATCAAGTGGACTAAAATCCTCCAGATCTGTACTAACTTAATCCTAATTGCAGCGTACCAAAAAGGTGATCCCGGTAATTGATTTAACTGATCGGAACAAGTGGAAGAAGTTACAACGATAAACAGTACTAACCTATTGCTACGGCCAAAGGTTTTGCATCACCCTATAGAATTAACACATTTTGCTTCATAAAGTCGAATGAAACCTGCTGAATAATGTTACGGTAATATATTAAATGACATACCGCTTGAAAAATGTGACATTTCGAAATCTAACATGAAATACTGTACTACTATTACGGATTCCATATAATTTTGTGGTTTCTTTGATTACATGATGTTAAATAAAATATCTAAATGATGTTAATATAGCTTTTTTTATTAATGTCCCACAAATATATAAAGGGATCCCTGTACAAAAAGAAAATCACATTTTTATTACATCAAACATATTTAAGTAAAATATGTATTTTTGTGCACATTTCAAACTGGCACATCATTTGCATTTTAGCTGCCGACACTGCTGCTGTATAGGCACAGAAAAGTTTAATTGCATGATAATGGACCATTAGTTGTTAACAGTTAAAGCTATTAACTGAAATTGTATTGCATTAAAAACACAAAACAGTATCAAAGGTACATGATTAAAAAGTTTATTTTAAATGTAGGACCTATATTGTGCAAGACTTTATTCTCACCGATCTGACTGCCCGAACGTGACGGACATAAGAAGTGTATGGAATAAAGTTTTCAGACGTACTACTCAATTCAGGGGAAAAATTTCACTGTCGCTGCAAAACATTTAAAGCAGTAAATGCAGTCTTATCCTTCACAGTATTAAAGTAATCCACTTGAACAGGATCATTACAAATCTAATTTGTTACGCTGCAATCAGGATCTTGTTTAGTTCGATTTAGCAGATGATCTGCATGTGAGGATTAGCTTTTGGTACACTGCAGTTGGGATTAGAAGGTGTACGAACTTCAGTCCAATCAAGTGGACTAAACCTGCTTAATCCACTAGTTAGACACATCAAGTGGACTAAATTTGGTACCTGCGATTGACCCTGTTTTCCTATTTCTGGATTCTCTTTATAGTTTTATATTGATTTACAATCCAGCATTGCTGTTAAATAGTTTGAACCAACTGCTAAATCACAATGCGAGTTTAATGTCAGTTTATTACTCACCTTACTGCATTTACAATGATCTGTTTCCTTTACAGTTTCCTTTACTCATAAACTGATGTTTTTCGTTGCCGTTTAAATAATAATAATAATAATAATAATAATAATAATAATAATAATAATAATAATAATAATAATCATTTAAATTCTCTTTTATTAATAACTTCAAATTGCATAAATAAAACGTAACATTCACTGAGTAACGGTTATATTCTCCATAATTGTAAATAACATTGTTTAAAAATAAATGTGGTTATTGAAATAAAACAAAGCTACAATGTTAACAGGTCTGCAGTCGGTAGCTATCCAACAGCACTGGTTATACTTCTAGTATCGTACTTAGCTTAATTCATGGGTTTGCAGGGATCCTAAAAGAGTACTCTGTCGAAACTGACGGGGTTCATTTGTAGTTGTTGTGCTGTTGTCTGTAGCAGAAAAACTACTAGAGTGTATTTTGAGAAGTGAAAGCATGTTCAGCATGCAGATGGTACAGAAGACTAGACGCACTTCTGTGATACTGGAACTGTAAATGCAACTAAGCCTCTTTCTATCCAATGAACCGTCAGAAAGTTTTAAAAAAATAAACAGCCCATTCACGTCCTTCAATTTGAGTGCTTTGCTACATAATGCGGTTCCGTAACTCATTTTCTACTAAGACAATGAAGACACGCATTCAATCCTGGCATGCGCTAAAATGGTGTGTTAAAAAAAAATGTATAAATAGTCTCTGAACATTTCAAAATGTCCTATTGTACTTACTATGCTGGTTTATGAGCATGCGGATAGAAATGCGGCTCATGTAGAAACGGTCAAGGAAGTACTGGACATTCTGATTTGTGACTGGGTCCACGCCAAAGGACTCTTTATACTCGATAACCCCCTGAGCCATGGTAGGGATCACACTGTTGTGCCTGTTTCTGATGTTCACCAGAGTCTCTGTAAAACTAAACAAACATCAATGTGTTCAAACTCAGAAGGGTGTATTTAAAAAGCTGCAAGTCTGTTTTAATGGATTAAATATGTCCATTTCATATTTTTCAAGATGACTATTAAAGAAAACCAATAAATAAAAAAAAAAAAAAACACTTATCTTGTGTACAGATATCATCCCAATGCATAATTATGGCACACTTCTGCAGTAGTAGTTTCTGAGAACAAGATTTATTTTTGTGATTTAAGATACCGCATGTTAAAACAATAGGTTGTGTGTAGGGCATCATTTTGTAGATTGAGTATCTCAAGCTACACTCAAGCTACAGTATCACCCAACATATTAACTTATATTAAAGGCTCTGTCCACACTATGCCTTTAAACCGTATTAGTTGCCTTTAAACCGGCTTAAAAGTGCTAAATATGGTTAGTGTCTACACTACCCAGACTCAAGACGACCTCAGGGAGCAGAGTTCAGTTCTAAATTCGATCGCATCAGGTAGTACAGTTTGTCAGAAGTGTGGACGCTGTAATACCGAGATACATTTTTTGTGTATCCTCCAATATCCCAAAATGCTTTGTGATACGTTTTACACGTGGACATTACAAATACAGGACTCAGAACAGGTGCTTAAAGGAGCTGAGAACGACTATCAAAACTGCTGCACCATGTACAATTTCTGAGGCTTGTTGTAAAATGGTGGATCATGGAGTGACGTGATCAGATGACAAAATCAAGGCACATTGATATCTGGAGAGATGAAACTGGTCAAGGAGAACTTCAGAGTTCAAAACGAAATGCACACGATGATAAAATGTACCTCGTGTTTAACACATTTGATACTAAAAGACTTAACAATATTTACTGAAAACTTGAATTTTCTGAACTATTTTCTTTAATGATTTCTGCGGTTTACATGGATTGAGCAACATCATTGACAATTTGACCAGAGGAAGATGGACACGGCAAAGGAATCTACCACCAGTTTTATTCCTGACTGGAAGATGATAACCCAGGGCATCACATCAGGTAAGCATGCGCACAGAACATACAATTGCTATTTGACTTTACTTAAAGATTCAATGTGATTGTAATTGTTCCCAGATTCTAAATAGAAGTGAGATCATTTTGTTGTTTTTAATTACTTATCTTTTTTATAATACGTATTGAAAAATAAGTAAAACAACTGTGATTGCAAAAAATATATACACCAGCATTAAAAAAGCACACTACAAACAATGTGATGACACAAAGGTGGCAACATTTTCTTATATTTTCCTCCAAATAAAAGCATAGAAAGCCTTGCTGAAAAGTCTACCCCTGTCTCTTAATGTAATTGTAAGGTAATGTTAAATATAAGGAAAAAGAAAACATCTCCGTGTCTATGAGTATTGAAATGAAACCTGGGATCATAAGCAATGTAATAAATGTGATTGTGTGTTTCAGATGAAAGTACACGTTGTTATATATTTATGTTAGAATTGTGCAGAACTAAGCAGACTAGAGATGGGGACGAAATATCACTTTGTACTATTCAAATATAAGTAAAACCGACAACAAGACGAGAGGAACATGAAACAGTATAAACAATCTAAAAATATAAAGCTTATCTTTCAGAATGACTTGTACTTTCTTGGAATTGGTTCGAAATAAAAGCAAAAAATACAGTGATAAAAAGGGGATGGGGTAAAAGCCTGTGTTTCAACGAATTCAGTGCCCCCTAGGATTCATGTGTCCCCGATGGATGTGCGCATGCACTTGCAACAAACCTTGCTATCTGCCAACGGGAGTGTGTGATTCCTCGCTGTTATTGCAATCCACTGGACTAGAGCAGCGCCTGCTGCAACATGAATGTGCGCTCTGATGCAAACGGCAGCGAGTTTATTGCTTCTGGACGGAAGATGTTTGTGTAAGCGTGTGATTTCGGCAATTCTACATCCAAAATAGATTGTTTAAATACAGTAACAACAACAACTATATATTGTGTTTCTTGAAATGTGTATAAATTAGCTAGTTAAACTTACTCTTATTAGGACGATAGTATTGTATGTACTCTTACTATATTGTGATTATCGAACTGTACATGTATATATTTTAGTTAAAGTTGCTTTTATCAGGACTTAAGTTATTGAATATTTTTATCTGCTCTTACTGTATTGTTAAATATGTATATTTTGTGACAACTGGGTAAGGGCATCTGCTAAGAAAATTAATAATAAAAAATAAATTGTGCTGCTAGGAACTACATCCAGACTATTTCAATAGTGTTTCTATGCATTAAGCCCGACTAAACATGAAACAGTACTTTAGTGTGGACACTTTGAGCTGGATTAATTAAAACGTTATTGAGTACAGTTCTCGAGATCGGTTATGTAGTGTGGACAGGGCCAAAGAGTAAGCCAGGTGATAAGTTTTTTGTTAAGCTGTTTTTTCAAGAGAGATGGAGTGTACACCAAAGAACTATACACAGCAGGGATGACCAACTTACTTAGATAAAACTTTTCCATCATCAGGATTCTTCTCCTGGAACTCCACTATTTCCATAAGACTCTGGGCATACCTGTTTAAAAAAAAAAAAAAAGAAATCAATGGTACAGTAGGCTATCCTTTTGAGAAAATAAAAATGTAGGTATTTCATGCATGAGCTCTTCAGCGATAAACAACCAAAACGGTTCCACCTTGTCACTGAGCAAATACATGCATGTGCCACTTGCTAAACCTGAATTTCCTGTACACCGAAAAACACTCCTATTGTATTGTTTTTGACTACTGTATGAGCATATACTGTATGTGGCTATGGATGTTCTTAAATTGAAGCTACATTGTGTATGCACCAATATATTTAAAAAGCTCTCCAATGATAATCCCATGAGAGGCATTATCTTGTTTTCACATAGATCATTAAATACACAGCAGTTCTAGAAATGAAAACTATAGTTTTGGTGCAAAATATTTATTTTAACGATGTACTCTACAGTACTACACAAACATATAGTCTAAAATGTAATATGAATGAAAAGGGATTAACTATTGTACTGTACTTTTAAAAATGAATGACAAAAATAAAACCTTTGCTGCAATTGTTTACATTTTCAAAATAAAAATAAATTTTAGGTTTACAAGCATTTGTCTAGAAGACAACAGAAATGAACATTTATTGGTGAAATTAAATAGAAAAATAAAAAGGCTTTGAACACAGAATGGAAATAGGTTCAGACAAGTACAGACTCAGAAATACAGTAATATTTAACAATATGTTAGTCACATACTGTACATATCTCCAGCTATGTTCTTTATAAGAGCAACAAATTATGGGTCATATCATATTGTACACAGCATAATAAATAGCTTAAAGGTCCATCCATAGAGTCATCAAAATAACACAAGATGTCATTCACGAGCTTAGCAAATCAGATGTCAGTACTGTGAAAAAGTATCTCTCTGTTCCTTTGCTTGTTTGTGAAATACACCCTCAATCTATTAAGAATGAAGCACTGAGAAAGAAAATGGCCCATGTAAACATTGACCTCAGTATGGGAGCCGTATTAGGTCACAGTTCAAAGCAACAGGTATGGTTACATTTTGATGGAGAAAGTGTGTGTCTCAAGTGTTTTCTGAGATACAAGTTATTGAAAAAACATACCAGCTCCCCTTACAGGTATGCTTTAAAACAGCTTTTGTTCCTACTGAGTATTGACTACTCCTGTAATGTCTAGCAACCAAGCACAGTAACAGGGACCAAATGTTAAAAAGATCTGCCTAGCTGCTGTGCTACACTGTATAAGATGTACTTTAATATCATGCTTATTATCATAAGTGTTGAAACATACTGCACAGGGAACAAGCTTTAAAAAGTGACTGCTAGGTTAAGACAAACATAGTGACATGGTGCAATGTCTGTTGACAATGTTACACAAGTCAGAGAAGAAGGTCATTCTCAGTTTACCAGCTCTGCAGCAGCTGTAGTGAAGGGGTGCACAGCATCTTGTCAGGAAGAAAATCAACCTCTTTCATGATGTTGGCCAACCTGACAGGAAGTTCTTGCCTTAAAAACACAAAAGAAGTCTTCTCGCAAGCATTGGCCGAACCTATTTAAAAGAAAAAATAACTCAATTACCATGAGGTAATATAAAATGTAAAACAACAACTGTGACTCGACAGATATTCAACTCTACAGTATAAACTACGCCAACCTACAGATTGTTCAAAATCACTAAAACAAAACTATCAACAGTATATCAAATTGATGTATTGTTAATAATGTTTTTTCTTACATTTTACAAATAACATAAAGACACTGCCTGCAATATTTTTGTTTCCGTACCAGAATATTGCATCTTTCATAGCAACATGAACACAAAGTTATGTATTATTCAGGTAGAAACGGGACTATAGAATACCTTTTTCCATACTGGTAAGTATTTCAATTTAAAGCTGTGGATTCAATGTTGTGCCCCACTGTAGCTCAGTAACCTTTTACATAAAAACCCCATGATTCAAATATATACTGCTTCCAATAGGAACTATAACACTGTGCCGACACAAATAAATAAATGGAACTGCATACTAACATTTTCTTTTTTGGTTTTGTTAATTTAAGACTGCCTTTTTGGCCTCACAAGCGATAACAGTCCTGTACAGTGCTCTGTTGAACCCATTACGTCTTTCATTGGCAACTTATACAGCAAGATGCATATGCACAAAGTGTGCCTCCCCCAACCCATCTAACATAACGATTAACTACAAATCATACACGTATTTTAATCTGTTGAGTTCACCTATCAAAATACAGCACTGTATTGAACTACACTAACTAAAAGACGTCCAGCTAGCTTTTAATGTCCAGTGGCAAACACCCTGGTCTAAATTTAAGCAAAACATTTGGAGAATGACAAGCACTCCCCACCACAGCTATAAATACAAGAACCCCTTCCTGATAAACTTGTGCTAAATAATCTCCAAAGCCAATTCTGTCACAACTGAGTAAGTGCTTCTCTAGATACACTGTATGTAAAATTATAAGTGCAGCATACAGACAGAGAGACAGTCTCTTTATACTCTATGCCCCCATGACCTGACACTCTCAAGTTTCATCTCAAATGGGATAACCAGTTCTCAATGCAAAACATGGATGGCCTTCATATACCCAGTTGGGAATAATACTAGTGTTACGGTACAGAACCTGCTGCGCTGTATAAATTATGTGGTATCAATTTTGCCACCAAGACACCATAAAAGCCTGAAAAGGCAATTGTGAGCAGCTGGCTGGAAAGGGGCCTGCACATCACTCAAACTGGTTACATTTTGAAAAACACTGCTTCCAATCAGGGCAAGTGATGCTTTAGAGAAATGGGACACATCAGAGCACGCAGGTTATCATCTTGATCTCGTTTAACTGATCAGAACAGTAGCTTAGGTACTGAAGACACAGACACCATATTCAAAAGGGATTGCTAGTGTGTTAGCAAGACCTCATCTATTTCATATCAACGGCAGTTGTCTAATAAAAAAATGACACAGTAAATTGGATCAACAAATAAAAGAAGCTCATCAAATAAGGTACAAATGCCGTTAATAGCATAAAATACAGTTGATTAAATTAATTAAATTATTGTTATTAAACATGCAATATACACACACACACACACTGATCAAAATGCACATTTATATTTTAAAGGAATACATGTTAATAAAAACAATTTGATAAACAACTTGGGTTAAGGATTAATCTAATTATAAAATACCTTCATATAATTTAAATGCACGAATTTAAGTGTTGTTGCATATAACTAACTGAACCGGCATGGATACTGTACTAAACTCTTCGGCATTAAGGAAATAAGTTTATAAACTTACTACTACAAAGCAGTCGTGAGCAAAACACCATTCCAAAAAAATGTAAGCAAAAAAATATCTTACCAAAATCAAGGAACTGCTTCATTGACAGAGGAGAAGGTGAATACTTGGAGAATCTCTCGATCTGTTTGGGTATGTTTGCCAAAGCAGTATTTCTCATTAAATACCGTGCAATTTTCATATTTAACTCTGTACTTAAGATTTAATACAAGCCAAATGACCAACGACCTCCACTCTGTAAAACACCTTTTTAAGTCCTTCACAGTTCAACTACTCAAACCTAATATAAATACCACCCACCATGCTTGGGGGGGAGGATAACATAAAAAAGTAGTTTGATCTCAAGTGTTTTGATACTTCCATGCGCTTAGCTATAATCTATTCTACGTTACAATCCCCTGAATATTCACGAACTAAAGTTCAGGAAAATAACGTTGTTGTTATTGTCGGATATTAAATGAATGACATTTACACAAGCCAATTAGAGTAAGACCTTAGACGGCTTGGGAGGCTGGGTATTTTGAAAAGTAACAGCAGGCCTCGGGGCTGTGGAATCACCTGTCAAAAGACCGGAAGCAATTGGGATAATTTAACGAAAACGTTAAGTAACCGCTTACAAAAAATATACTTTTTGAATGGTGTTCTCTTTAACACATAATTAAAATAAGAAAACTTAGTGTGTGTGTGAGAGAGAGAAAACACTTTGTTGGTTTTCTAGATGCATTTGTATTTTGCTTGTTTGCAGACTATATATATATATATATATATATAACAAAAATATCTCATCACCGAGCATGATTTAGACCAATTTTCATATACTTTTTTTTCCCGCCTGTATAGGCTTACTACGATATAGAAAAGTAGTAAATCTATGCTATACCAGACGTCCCGGGAACACTGCGGTTGTATTATTATGATTACTGTTATAAAGAATACTTCTAAAATGTATGTCGTAATAACAATGGACACATATTTACTACAGTACTTACTGCTGTAAATTGTATGTAGCATAATTAATCCCTCATAAAACATCTATGTCCCCCGTACAAGTACTTTAAACCTGCCCTAATCTCACGGCAATGTATGGCCGTGTATTAAATGATACCACCGCAACATGATACAAACCTGTATTTATTTATTTAATCTATACTAATAGTATCTAAAATAGCTTGTTCTCACCCTGTGCGGTTTAGTAAAATATAGTCTCAAACATACTTCTTAAGTAAACACTACAATGTACAGCAGTGTTTTGCTGTAAAGTGCATTTGTTTAAATACTGCATTAACTTCATTGACCATTGTACGCTCTAGACTCCAATAACCTTCTTTTATTTTCACCCTGTCATAGCATTCCACAGTATTTACTATGACATATTTCAAGGTGGTTTCTTAAGTATTTATTGTGGTGTCTGTATTTTTTTTTAATAAAAAACAAACAAACAAAAAAAACCCATGTACAATAGTTTACTAAGCCTACACTTCATTTATAATTGTATCAAATGGGAATCATCACAGTATCGTTAAAGACTCAAGATATACTATACTGCCCCCTAGCCATTTAATAAAGGAGTTGTCACTAAAATCTACATTTACAGTATGACGAGTCATGTACCCAGATGTATTATATATTTTTTTTAGATCTGCAGTAGCTTCATAACTGACAATAACGAAATTATGTTGTGAATAACACGCACAATGTGAACTACACCTACATAACTGGGTCTAACTTAACTACCCGTTTTATAATTAACACATTGTGGCTAACTTAGTTTGTGAAAAACATAAAGAGTTAGACGACAGACTCTAAGGGGCTAAGGAGGTGGGATTTCCTGTACATCACACAATGATAACCGGCGACTGGGAGCAAGGAAGTACAGTACCAGAATCAGGTAGCACACACAGAAGAGCTTTAATCAAACAGCAATCAAGTGTCTGAAGTCCCGCAGGTAAAGACGTAAGGAATGCATAGACCATTTTCAAACAAACTCAGAATACAATTCCACCTACTGCGTGTGTTTATATACTGTGTACCAATTGTCTAAATTGCAGATATCCGCACAGGGGGAGTGTGTCGTGATTGAGCAGCCTAAAGGTACGTATTTTATTTATTTGTGCATGCATAATATATCTTAATGAATAATGTTCATTGTGGGCATACATGGCACGCAGTGAGTAAGCTGAATCAGCCGTGCTCTGCCAGTTGCATCACTGTCACAGTTTTGTACGAAGTCCGGTTTCATATGCCATATAGCGAAAATTATGAATACAAAGACATGTCTGTACAGAAGAGTTTAGTAACACTTTTTTTTTGACAACCAAATTTTTACGCAACGTTTTGTATTTACAGTGCTTGTGATCCAGAGAATGGCATGAATGCGTAATGCGTCAACCCGCCACAAAGCCTAGGATACTGAATTCGGTGATGCTGAAGTTTTAATATTATTAATGAACTAAAACAATATAAAGGTATTTTAGAAAAAAAGTATGTTTTACATACCATACATTACATGTACTGTTATACAGATACGTGTGACTACTACAAAATAAAATATGCTGCTTTTAAATGTTTGCTCTCTAGACTTTGGTTACTGCTGTGTTTGTTTTTAGCATTATTGTTTATTTGAATGTACGTTAGCTTAAATATTTTTGTTTTTGTTGTTTGCTTTGTACAATGAACATTGTCTTTGTCAATCCAGTTATATTTTGTTGTAAGTTTTTTTCTTCTTCTCTGTTTCAGATCTGTGTGTGTCTATAATGTACCTGGAGTTTTTATTCATCTGTATGAACTGTTATTAATTTCAAGCCACACTACAACACACGCGTTTTGGTCGGCATAAATGATGTGTTTCTGATCGGCTAAATCGAGAGCAGCAGGGCTGACTATAAAATGAATTTTAAAAGTATTTCAATTTAATGAGGACGAAGTTCTGTTTATTTTCAACATTTCAGTAACAGGGATAACGACATTTTCATTCCATCCGGGTAGCACTTTTCCAGTTGTGAATAACGCAGACATGCTCTTTCACATTCACCATGAGACGCCTGGAAATGTTATCTGACATGGTTTTCTTGAAGGTCTCCCATCCAAATACTGGATTTGAAGTGTAATACCCCGTCTGATGTAGAGAAGCCTTTCTTTAATGCAATTTATTTTAACTTAAATACTGAGTTTTTGACTATAGTAAGTACCCGATTGAAAGCCTTGTAATGAGCTTATGTTAGTTAGCATTAAAATATTAACTGTTTAAAAAAAAAAAAAACTAAAAAAAAACTTGTCCGATTAGGCCTATATTTGGAAATGTTTCGATGGCGGCAGCCATAGAAGTCGGGGGTCTCACCTTTGGGGGTAAGTGAGGCTCACTTCCCCGACCTCTATGGCCGCCGCCATCCATGCCTCTGCCGAGGGGGGGTTCTCACTGCGTGAGTCAGAGGGGACCCCGGCCACACACTCTATCCTACATTAGCTTCAGTTCCCTTTGCATGACCCTTTGCCGTTGTTTAGTTCAACTAATTTCTAATATGTTTTCTTAACCTTCTTAAGGTAAAAAACATGTCTCAGTGATAGAAATTGAAAGTTCAGTTGCAAATGAGAAGCAGTGAAGGGACCCATTCAATTAACTTTCAGCTGGGAAAGGCATACTATGAAATGCAATTAACATAGCATCAAAATTTTGATTTAGATTTTATTAACATATTATCACTATATGATACTTTTTTTTCTAAAATGCTATTTCTTAGCTTCACGGGGCGAGAGCCCGGGCTGGAGTGAAAGGTCGTTACTTGGAGAGGTAGTTTGAGGAGTGGCCTCAGGGGACAGGATAGGAAAGGAAAGAGGTTCCCGACCGGCCAGAGGAGAGAGAGCGGCCTCAAAGGCAGGCTGTTTAGCAGCCTTGGGAACCAGAAAACACACAAGATAGATTGGCTCGGCAGAGCCCACGAAAGGCTCTGTGGAGCGGCAGTCGTGTAGGAGGAAAACAAGAACCTGGAAAAGGAACAGAATAGAAAGCTGGAAAAAGAGCCCAGTCTCGATTTGAGTAAGATAAAGAGCAGGAGCTGAGTAGGGTAGTGAAATTGTTTGTAAAACCTTTACAGTTGTATCACTTTATGGTATATTATGCATGTTTTACCCATTCACGTTCATTGTGCATTTCCATTTTTATTTATTTTTGATTTATTGTAGAATGCTTCATTATGTTGATCTCATTCATCTTGCTTGATTTTAGTGTATAGTTTAGTATGTATTTAACTGAACTAATGTTTGAAGCTATTATACTGCTTTTGCCTGTCCTAAATACATTAGTATATCCATACCAACTACCATATCATACACTGACTGATACAATGTGAGATTGTTATTAACTGTTTTACCTGTTACAATATTTTCTTTTAATAAATGTTTTTGTGCCTTTTAAATCAGTATAAATAGCTAACGAACACACTGTATGTACTAGGTCAGAGAAATAATAGCTGTAATTCACCATGAAGGAAAAACGAACAGCATGGTCCAGTCTGACTAATTATGGAAAACCTTGTGCAGGACTAAAGTTATTATTGGGGGTTTTGTATAAAAAGCAGCAGCAGAAGTTATTAATTAATGTGATTAACGATGTCAGTCTTAGTGTTTGTCCTGGACGTCTCTAAACCAAGACTGCCAGTTTTGTTGAATTTTCACAAAATGTTTATGGTGGTTTTGTTATGAGGACTGTTAAGACCAACAAGTTGTTGTCCTAACAAGTTTTTCACAGGACAAACGTTCACAGAGTATTGTAGTTATTGGAGGAGACCCATTGACTCTTTTTTTATATAACAAGGAAAACGAAGTATGTTTAACCCTAAATTAAACCATTGAATTTGGAGAATTGCTTTCCTTTGATCAAGCTCTGCATTAATTCGGTTTGAATGAATGCAAGACAGATTCCAAAATGAGATCCCTTAAAGCCTTGAGAATACGAACAAGTTATTCAGCACAACCTACACTACTTTTTTTTTTTATACATGTAAGACATGAACTGGACAGAATCACTTTGACAACTGTGGTAAAAAGGTTATGAGATTAACTTCTGTTGTGCTTTAAAATAATGTTAACACCATATGACTATACTACAATGTTATATTTCATAAACCTTTAGACTTCTGTCATGTTACTATATTTACATGCATTCATATTGCAAAAAGGTCGATAATATTTTTTATAAAGCTAAAGTAATACTGTAGCTAAATTCGTAAACCAAACAAAAAACGTGTAACTCCTATTCAGACTTTATTTATTCTCATGTTTTCATAGTTAATTCTAGAATTAATCATAAGTGATGTGCACAAAAAATGCAACTTTTAAAGTTCTAGAGTCAAATAAGTGTTTTGCTGACTGTTGCGCACAATTTTCTACACTTAAATTTGTTTCAACCTAAAATATATGAAATAGCTTATCGGTTGTATAAAGGAAGAGAGAGATTATTCTCATAAGAATGGTTATTTCACAATAAGCTATTTATTATTTTGTTTTTACTGTTAATTGCATAAATAACAGTTTGTAATCACAATACAGTACAGAACGTGTACTGTAGTTCCCAATTACAGTACTGAATTGAGTCATTGATCTAATTTTCTACAGGACAGTTGCGACTAGGACAGTGTATTCTGTACTTTGAAGATTCAGCTTCATGAAGTTTATAACTCAGGTTCGGGAGGATGGGCAGGACATACTTGCAAGTTAAAGGTCAAGACATGCATTCACTGCAGATGGTATTACAGTCAAATTGTCAATGATTTAAAAGATAAATCCATCTAGATATCCTTTTGCATTTGTTTTAAAACGTTAAATGTAGACCGGACATTTCCATCAAAGGATTTAAAAAATCTGGAATTGATCTGATGCAACCAGAAACCCAGAGGCACTGTAAACTGCACCTGTTACTGTAGTAAGACTGTTCTTTTTTATGTTAAGCATTTTTGGGTTTTTTTTTTTTTGTTTTTTTTTTACAAAGGTTTAATTAACAGCCAAAATTTTTCTGAATTAAATACCAGTCAAAATGTCCCATTATACGGTATGTTCCCACCCCCTACAACATTTTTGATTGACATTTAGTGATGTGATTTCCTCCCAGCCCAAATTCAGAAATCGGACCAGAGAATTGGGAGCCAACTCGAGTAATTTAAAAACATGGAAACGGAGGTCTGGGGGAGGCAACTCGAGCACATACCCGGGCTATGTGGTTCATGGAAACGTGGTGTCTGTGTGCATATCATTCATGCTATAGAGCCCTAGTCACAAAACTTCATACTGTTAAATAATGTTTTGTTAAAGAGGAAGTAGTGGGGTTCTGATAAATATAGCGTTACACGTCCCCACGTGTTGCTACAACTGTTTAAATAACGTACCTGTAAATTTTCTTTTCATTGTTAACATCCTGATAACTTTTTACACTTTAAAGTCTGTTTCAAAGCTCGTTTCAAAATGTCCGCTCTAGTGCACAGGTTTGAGATATGTCCTGTAAATCACTTCAGGAAGAGCGATTAAAAAAGATAAAATAACATAGCAACAAGTGTTCTGTCTTCTCTGTTCCATACCACATCATGGATCTTTATTGCGGTGTTACCTGTTTGAAAATTTGGGCAATAACCCTTACACTATCAGTGCACTAGAGCGGTCATTTTGAAAAGAGCTTTGAAACAGACTTTAAAGTTATAGGTGTAAAAAGTTGTCAGGATGTTAGCAACGAAAAGAAAACTTACTGGTAATGTTCTATTTTTTGGAACACTTACTCTTTAAGGACTGTTTTTAAAGCCCATTTTGATTAATCAAAACAAGATTGCAGTTAAACATTTTGCAACTGTTTTAGATGGGGTCAGAAGCACATGATTTTTTCTAGATTCCTAATAAAATGTTTTCTTTAAAATAGTAGTTTTGGGTAATATTATTATTATTATTATTATTATTGTTATTATTATTTTTTATTTTTTTTTATTTCTTTTTTATAAAACAATCAGCTGTATGTAATTGTTACTACTGAACTCAAATGATTCTGCGATATGTTTTATTGACCCATGACAGACCAAATTATAGTTGTCTTGCTACACCCTGACCCTGTTTAATAGTTCATGTTCATTTTAAAATTCAAACTGTAAACATTTTTAGGAATGCATTTGACTTTCTTTCTTTCTTTTTTTGTTGCTTTATGCTTTAACCATTTCAGTCCATCCTGTTAATTTAACACTCCATTGTTTGCTGTATCTGACACTGCTCTCCATCAGTGCAGCTGCTACTTTTGTTAACATGGGATACCTGTTATTTTAAGTATTTATTCCCAACCCCTATGTCTCCTTCTTTGAAATCAGTGGGCACGCCCAGCAAAGCAGGCAGTCAGGACTCAGTTGAGTGTGGAGCAGTCGGAAGGTATGCAAACAATGTATTTATTTAAATATTTACGATAAGTATTTCTGTTTAGTACACCACCTTTATGCTTGAGGATTGAGGATGTAAAGTAACAGAATAGTAGGGGATATCTTTAATAAATTATGAATACAGCCAGGTTAACTGTTGAATTGCAGCTTAAGCCTATAGCAGGGGTTCTCAAACTGGGGTCCTGTACCCTGTAGATGCAATTCAATAATATTAGTCACAGTCTTTTTTCACATGGGGCGGTTCGGTGAGATGAAGTGAAAAAAAGCACTATAACCACTCCTGCAATACTGCATCGCTCGTTTGTCAAGTGGTTATGAGATTAACTATTTTCATGCAGTGCTTTGCTATTCATGATAAAACTGGTTACACTTGCCTTTGTTAACATTTGTGTCATTATATTAATAACATAATGTAGTTTTCCTCTGTTTGCATTGTTATGCAAGTACAGCAGAGGATTAAAACAGCAGAGATGAAAAGACTTGCATCTGGATTTGATCTTTTATTCCCTGGCCTTGGTTCAGGCTTGGTTCAGGCTTGGTTAAAGCTTGGTTCAGGCTTGGTTAAGGCTTGGTTAAGGCTTGATTCAAGTTTGGTTCAGGCTTGGTTAAGGCTTGATTCAAGTTTTGTTCATGCTTGGTTAAGGCTTGATTCAAGTTTGGTTCAGGCTTGGTTAAGGTTTGGTTCAGGCTTGGTTAAGGTTTGGTTCAGGCTTGGTTAAGGTTTGGTTCAGGCTTGGTTATGGTTTGGTTCAAGTTTGGTTCATGCTTGGTTAAGGTTTGGTTCAAGTTTGGTTCATGCTTGGTTAAGGCTTGATTCAAGTTTGGTTCATGCTTGGTTCAGGCTTGGTTAAGGCTTGATTCAAGTTTGGTTCAGGCTTGGTTCAGGCTTGGTTCATGCTTGGTTAAGGTTTGGTTCAAGTTTGGTTTATGCTTGGTTAAGGCTTGATTCAAGTTTGGTTCAGGTTTGGTTCATGCATGGTTAAGGCTTGGTTAAGGCTTGGTTCAGGCTTGGTTAAGGTTTGGTTCAGGCTTGGTTAAGGCTTGATTCAAGTTTTGTTCATGCTTGGTTAAGGTTTGGTTTAGGCTTGGTTCATGCTTGGTTAAGGTTTGGTTCAGGCTTGGTTCATGCTTGGTTCAGGCTTGGTTAAGGTTTGGTTCATGCTTGGTTCAGGCTTGGTTAAGGTTTGGTTCAGGCTTGGTTCATGCTTGGTTCAGGTTTGGTTCATGCTTGGTTCAGGCTTGGTTAAGGTTTGGTTTTAAGGTTTGGTTCAGGTTTGGTTCAAGTTTGGTTTATGCTTGGTTAAGGCTTGATTCAAGTTTGGTTCAGGTTTGGTTCATGCATGGTTAAGGCTTGGTTAAGGCTTGGTTCAGGCTTGGTTAAGGTTTGGTTCAGGCTTGGTTAAGGCTTGATTCAAGTTTTGTTCATGCTTGGTTAAGGTTTGGTTTAGGCTTGGTTCATGCTTGGTTAAGGTTTGGTTCAGGCTTGGTTCATGCTTGGTTCAGGCTTGGTTAAGGTTTGGTTCATGCTTGGTTCATGCTTGGTTAAGGTTTGGTTCAGGCTTGGTTCATGCTTGGTTCAGGCTTGGTTAAGGTTTGGTTCATGCTTGGTTCAGGCTTGGTTAAGGTTTGGTTTTAAGGTTTGGTTCAGGTTTGGTTCAGGCTTGGTTAAGGTTTGGTTCAGGCTTGGTTAAGGTTTGGTTCATGCTTGGTTCAGGCTTGGTTAAGGTTTGGTTTTAAGGTTTGGTTCAGGTTTGGTTCAGGCTTGGTTAAGGTTTGGTTCAGGCTTGGTTAAGGTTTGGTTCATGCTTGGTTCAGGCTTGGTTAAGGTTTGGTTCAGGCTTGGTTAAGGTTTGGTTCATGCTTGGTTAAGGTTTGGTTCATGCTTGGTTCAGGCTTGGTTAAGGCTTGGTTCAGGCTTGGTTAAGGCTTGGTTCAGGCTTGGTTCTCAAATTAAATGTGTCTTTCTTTTATGATTTTGAGTTCTTCTAAGTTCTGTTGAGTTTCCAAATCGTATTGGTAAAATGAACCGCAAGTTTGATAGCCAGGTTCACTTTTACCTTTTACCTGTGAAGCTGTTGTTCTTTTCTGGCTTGCATGTATGCTTTTGCAACACTGTTACAAGGACACCTACCCTTGAATGACATATTAAACATGACAGAAATGTAAGTTAATATGGAGAAAAAAAATCAAAATTCTGCAGGGCTGCAACCACACTCAGTAACCCACTCCTCGCAGTGACGTGTTGCATGGGACTCCACACAGAGGTCACATTGTCACTTGATTTAAATGTAATGAGGAAGAAAAATTATAACAGCAGCAGATGATTATTGCACTTTTCTTTCTAAACTTTCTGAACTGGGACAACAGATTTAGGTAAGGATTAGTGTGCATCGTGTTGGTTTTGTGTTGTGAACTGGGTGTAAATTTCTGAACCTCAGACAGATAACAATATATGCAATGTCTATTAGCCAGTAGCTATTTTAATTATTAGGAGCATTAAGCTATATTTGAACTGCAATTTTAAAAATCCCATAAAACTTACACAGTGTAATTTAATACCACTTCAAATAACATATTTCCTAAACATACAGAAATTGTTATTAGCATATTTCCATTTTTAATGATATTAAGCTATCCCAGATGTTATCCAGTTGGTGATGAATACTATACTGTAGCTTATGAAATGTGGGAAAAGAGAATGTTGCATTTACTAGAAATCAAAGTGTTACCTGTTATAGAGATTTTGTGACACACATCCCCAGACACATCTATAAATACAACATTGTAGTCAGTAAATCACATAGACCTACATCCACCGTATGTAAAATAATTATGTTTAACATGCAGGCAGAGGGATGGACAGACAGACATTCCCTGCATGTTCCACTTAAGGTGCAAATTCTTGAAGCAAATAGACATGTTCTGCTTGGTCAATGTGGAACTAGGAACAGTCTGTGTTACTGCTCATTGAACATACAAAGGAAGAGTTGGTTGGTCCAATATATTTGTTTTCACGAAATAATGCTTCTAGTTTATCTGTGTGGCAAAGACGTCCATGACTCTTAGTTTGTTAGATGAGGGCAGATGGTTACAGAAGGGATGGAAACCATAATTCTAGCCTCTCTTTGCATGGCTGCATATAATTAGTCGGCTCGTAGTGTAGATATATTGGCACAGTAGCTATTTAAGGGACACTGTAACAGGAACAACACATATATAAATTAACTTACTGTGAAAGAGTTTAGAATGACAGTTTTAATTTTAGGAACCTTCTAATATATTTGGCTCCCACTTCAGCCTTCTCCAGTGTCTACACTGTAGACACATGAAAGCTCTTTCAAGCTCAAGTAATAATATTGTAAAGCATGCAGAATCTTTGAAATGTAGCCTTCCCCTAGGGGTCACACTTAACCTATGATTGAGTTTAATATTTCTTGGCCGTATCTCATTCTGTTGTTCACAAAGAGCTGTTGTCCCGCTGCCGGTGAGATTACCAGAACCAACTGGCAAGCATAAGCTATTTCCATTGGCTTCAATAGAGATACAGACTTCGAGCATTCAGAAAGGGTAATCTTATCCTTCAAATTGCTGCTCCGTGCCAAAGAACTGCACATCCCCAATAAAAAGATGCATGCTAATGCCCGTGACTGTGTTCCCCATGCAAATGTTGTTTAAATGATTCCTTGGAGAACAATGGCTTTCATTCATGCTGTTGTATTTTACAATAATGACTATTAAAAAACAGAATATAATATGCAGTATATAGAATGGTCAATGCAGTATTATTTAAACAAGGTGTTCAGGGAAACTTTGTAGTTTGTAAAATGTTGATTTTGTTCATGTGCTGTTTTTGGCAGATTTCTATAAATCTGCCAAAAACATAAACTCATTGAATAAACGTTTTAATGTAAAGGATTCCAAAGCATTTCTGTGGGTCATAGGCCTTTACTCACACATGTGAATATAAGCTAGCATACTGTATATGTACAGTAATAGTGTTAAAAACGTAGGATTTCTCTTATTGATACTATAGGTATTTGAGCTGCCTAAAAGGGATCATTCATACCATCTTCAAAAAATACTGTCACCTTATTAATGCATTATTTAATTGATTAATATAATCAACTATGTTCATGCCTGATTATTTTTCTATTTGTGCCAAATAAAACATCCTTCAATGTTAACTGTACTTCTTTGTCTTAGTCATATGTGGTAGATGGGTTTGCAGACACACTGTACTGTTTACATAAAGAATAGCAGATGGGCTGCAGTGAATGACAAGCTTGTGATTGCATTGAAGGGTTCTGGTTACATAATAAACCATGAGAGCAAAGCCTGAGTGGTTTATGATGAATTCACCAGAACCCTGCAAATCAATTACAATCTAGAGTAATTCACATCAGCCCCATTTGTTTTTTTTATATACTATATGGATTCCTTGACTTTGAAGGTTTATATTGAAGGCAGTTTTCTTTGTTGTGTTTTTCGTGGTCTCTGATGAATGATTCGCTGGCTTCTTGTGTGGGGATTTCAAAATGAGAAGCCTTTTTTAGGGCTTGGAATTTTTTTAATAAAAACGTCAGTCAGCAGTTCAAAAGAGAATTCCAAGTAAAATAGTTGAGAAAGTGATACATTGTCAATGTGCTGTCACATTACTTAATTGTGACTTTTTTTTAAATGGGTTGAGATGAAATTATAGTACTTATCCATATATTATATTTTAATAATCAATGCAGTAAACTGATGTACTATTGCACATGTTTATGATATTACATCAACCCTAACACAACTTTGGAAACAGAGGCAACTCTACCAACTGTAAATTAGTAACTTTGATATACAGTGGTCAAGTGAGGAATAAAAACAAGTTGTCTTTAAGGTCCTTGTTTCCTGTAGTTTTCTGAACACATTTAAATACCACAGTCCTGCATTACAGAAACCACCCTTTGTATGAGCAGCTGTCATACTCTAAGTTTTTGCCACAAATTTTACCCTTGCTTAAATATGTTGACCTTAAATATGTTGACCTTTTTGCAAAGCAGTACATCTTCAGCAAACTAAAAATACAAAGGTGTTTTTTTTTTTTTTTTTTTTTTTTAATTGTTCCAGCTTTAGAAAGTATAGCACAGTGTCTATATTTACAGTGGTGGCCATACATACTGCATCACACAATCAATATCTTCACCATTTTATTTTTTAAAAGAATTGTGAAGCGGTGAAGATTATTACAGATTATATACTAATCATCTTTTGCTAAGGGTCAGTGTGGCAGGATGACAGAGGTTTGAGGCTCAGAGACAGTGGAAGGGGCAAAATAATGATCTTTATTAAACAAAAATAATCAAATAAACAGGCACAAGGGCCAACAAAAAGGTTCAAACAAAATACAGAAATGTAGGCTGGGCATTAGCCTTCACTACAGTTTCTTTTTCCAAAATTAAACAGCACAGAACACCAACAAACAAAACTCACCCAAAAACTCCTCTCCCACAAAGGGTTTCACCTGCCCTTTTATAGTCTGTGGCTGGAGCCCAATTAACTAATAATTAACAATTAAACACTTAAGGCTCCAGCCACATTCTCACATGCATTTTACAGGGAGGAATTTAACCCCCTCCCTGCCAATCCAAAACAAACCAAGAATCACAAAAACATAATGAAAACAGTAAAAATAACAACAACAAAACACAAATTATAGGGGCAAGCTGGCACCCCATCACATTTCCCCCCCCTTGTGCGCAGCACACTTGGCCCCAACGGCCACCTCCCCCCTTTGTCCCAAAGTCCCGGACGAGGGGAAGCAAGTGGCCCATGGGGGCAGCCATGGTGGGAGGTCTTCCTTCTCCCTTTGCTGAGGATGGGTCAGTCCGAGACCTGGCGAAAGGGGACCCAGGTGCATTGGATAGGGCGTCGGGAGCACAGGCAGGCGACCAGCCAGCTGCAGCCCCAGGCAGAGGTGCGAGCCCAGGCGACAGTGCAACGACGTCTGGGCAACCAGGGGGAGCGGAGCAGGAGACCAGGCGACCTCCTGTGCCTGGTGGTGCTGCGACCTGGGAGTCAGGCCCAGCGACCAAAGGTCCAGACATGGAGCCTGGGTGTCCGGGAGCCCAGGCCGAGGGATCCAACCCCCAGGCGCCGGGCTGTGGCACAGGGGTGGTGGTTGGGGCTGTGGTGGAGGTGGTCTCCTCACCTCCCCCCCCCCTTCTTCGTGGCCGGCAGCTCCCCTTTGTGAGGCTCCGGCCACAGTACTTCCTGCTGCCATTCAGGACTGGCAGCGACTCCAGGCGAAGCAGGACCCTCGGCGACCCCAGGCGAAGCAGGACCTTCGGCGACCCCAGGCGAAGCAGGACCTTCGGCGACCCCAGGAGGAACAAAAGCAGAGCAGCAGGCAACCCCAGGCGATGCGAGGCAGGCATCCTTGGGCGTGGCCAACATTGCAGGAACCTCCGGCCAGGGTGGCAGTGGCCAGAGTTCCTCTTCTCTGTTGGCAGCAGGAGGTAGAGCCCGCTCCAGCTCCTCTGGTGGCGGACGCGGGAACAGCAGCTCATCTCCTTCTGATGGCGGAGGCGGGAACAGCAGCTCGTCTCCCTCTGGTGGCGGAGGCGAGAACGGCGATGCTGGTCCTTCCGGCGACGCTGGACCCTCTGGCGACGCTGGACCCTCTGGCGACGCGGGACCCCCTGGCGACGCGGGACCCCCTGGCCCCCCTGGCGGCGCGGGACCCTCTGGCCCCCCTGGCGCTCGGGACAGTAGCTCCACCCCAGGCGACGGCGGACCAGCATCCCTAGGAGAAAGCACACAGAGTTTCTCTAGACGATGCGGGCAGGCAGGCAACCCCAGGCGATGCGGACAGGCAGGCACCCTTGGGCGGTGCTGTGCCTCTTAGCCGCCGGGCAGTTTGTCCCCGCGCTCCCTTCAGCAGCCGGTACAGAGGCTGGGAGGGACCTCCAGCATCTTCTGCTGGCGGTGGAGGGAGAGACAGCGCCCGCTGTTCCCCCTCTGCTGGCGGTGGAGGGAGAGACAGCTCCGGCTGTTCCCCCTCTGCTGGCGGTGGAGGGAGAGACAGCTCCGGCTGTTCCCCCTCTGCTGGCGGTGGAGGGAGAGACAGCTCCGGCTCCTCCCGCTCGGGCCGTGGACGCACCGACTCCTCCCGCTCGGGCCGTGGACGCTCCGACTCCTCCCGCTCGGGCCGTGGACGCTCCGACTCCTCCCGCTCGGGCCGTGGACGCTCCGACTCCTCCCGCTCGGGCCGTGGACGCTCCGACTCCTCCCGCTCGGGCCGTGGACGCTCCGACTCCTCCCGCTCGGGCTCCTCCCCCTCGGGCTGTGGACGTTCGGGCTCCTCCCTCTCAGGCTGTGGACGTTCGGGCTCCTCCCTCTCGGGCTGTGGACGTTCGGGCTCCTCCCTCTTGGGCTGTGGACGTTCGGGCTCCTCCCTCTCGGGCTGTGGACGTTCGGGCTCCTCCCTCTCGGGCGACGGCAGCGGCTCCCCCTCTCTGTGCAACGGCAGCGGCTCCCCCTCTCTGGGCGACGGCAGCAGCTCCACCCCCTTTTCTTCAAGGAGGGGGATCTCCCCCATGTCTATCGCCAGGTATGCCAGGACCATGACGGCTATCTCCTGGAGGGACCCCGGGTGGTGCTCTCTCTCCCACTCCTCCCACCTCTCCCCATCTCGATACCACAGCGTGCTGAGGGCTGTGGGGAGGTCGTGGAAGAGGTCCGCTTCGGGGTGCACCAACCACTCCCAGATCTCCCGTGATGGTGGTGAAGGCGGTGGTGGTGGGGTGGCTGCCGACGACGGGGTTGGTAGCTGCTGCTTTCTTCGCTGCCTTTGTTTTTTCCCCATTCTGCGCACCGCCAAAAAACCTCCAAAAATCCCAAAATTCAAAAATTCAAAATTCAAAAAGAAAAATATACTGCTCTGAGCCTCTAGGTGGCGCTATCCCACTTCTGACACCAACTGTGGCAGGATGACAGAGGTTTGAGGCTCAGAGACAGTGGAAGGGGCAAAATAATGATCTTTATTAAACAAAAATAATCAAATAAACAGGCACAAGGGCCAACAAAAAGGTTCAAACAAAATACAGAAATGTAGGCTGGGCATTAGCCTTCACTACAGTTTCTTTTTCCAAAATTAAACAGCACAGACCACCAACCAACAAAACTCACCCAAAAACTCCTCTCCCACAAAGGGTTTCACCTGCCCTTTTATAGTCTGTGGCTGGAGCCCAATTAACTAATAATTAACAATTAAACACTTAAGGCTCCAGCCACATTCTCACATGCATTTTACAGGGAGGAATTTAACCCCCTCCCTGCCAATCCAAAACAAACCAAGAATCACAAAAACATAATGAAAACAGTAAAAATAACAACAACAACAAAACACAAATTATAGGGGCGAGCTGGCACCCCATCACAGTCAGTCTTGTAGGTCAAATTAAAATCAGTACAGGTTCAATGAAATTCATGTCTGGTACTGATATCGATGCTCAGTTATTATTTTCATCTGTCAGCATGTAATGCATGTTAAAATTGAGAGACACTTGAAACATTGCTTAACAAG
Organism: Acipenser ruthenus; assembly: GCF_902713425.1. Taxonomy (NCBI): domain Eukaryota; kingdom Metazoa; phylum Chordata; class Actinopteri; order Acipenseriformes; family Acipenseridae; genus Acipenser; species Acipenser ruthenus. The sequence continues at coordinate 12,029,023 of NC_081192.1, read as the reverse complement.
GACCTGATAAATCCAGATTCTGTCATGGTTATACTTACAGGTGTGCCTGGGGTGTCTGATTAGTGGGATATGCAGGCATTGTCTAAGTGTCATTGTGTCTCTTGACAGATATACATGATTACAGTATTTGCAAACACACAGGTAGCGACTCTTTAAAAAAATGTGTTCATGACTTACAATTTTCGCAAAACTTTGTCTAATTAATGTCTTTATGGACCTTCTTTATGTTAGACTTGTTTAACAGTATAATAAAACATTCAGCCAATCAATAAATGGCACAGTATGAAACTCCTCTTTGTAAAAAATCCTGATCCATAGCAAAACTTGAGTAACATTTTAATGATAACAAGTACATATATGATCAATAGACAAAAATGTTAAGAATGGATTTAAAATCTATAGTGGTGCAATGCAATACGACCACCAATGCAGAGATATTGTCAGTGCTGAATCCAGATCATCAAAAGGGTTAAAGTAGGACACAGAAATTGGAAAAATAACATGACTAATGAGCATTGGGTTACACCCTTATGTAACAGACACCATAGTATACTACATAGAATACTGTAACTGAAGTATACAATGCAGCTCATTTAAAACATTCAACTTGTGTTAACATTCTCCTACAGGTTGTGAGGGGGTACTATACTCTGAAAAGATCTGTATATCTACACAGTGAAGGACATGTAGTCAAGGACATGACTTTAGACCCTGCTTTTAGAGCCACTGAATAATAATTTAGGATTGATTTATAGACTACCAGAAATGTCAAGTTCAGTGGTCAATACGGTGAAAAGGATTAAATTCAAATATATATATATAAAATATAAAAAAAAATATATAAAAAAAAACATAAAATAAAGAGGCATTTAAAGAGATACAACCTCAATTATGCATATAAGAGACATTTATACAAAGGAATACGCAATGTTTTGCAATTGAATGCTACAAACTCGTCTATTTGGCATATTGGTAAAGCATATTGTATATTGGTAAATTAACATGCCTGTAACAATAACACATCTCTCCTAGTCCTTTTTATTACTTGACATCTCCCAGTTAATGACTCCCGCTTGTTTGAAAATGGCTGCTTGTATGTTATGGAGGATTCGAGATCAGGCAGTAAGGTCTTTGTTTGTCTTTTCTGAGGTGGCCAGTCACCTTCCTGTTTGTGTACTCAGGCAGTCATGTCTTTTGTTAACAAGTTTAATACATGCATCGCTACACTCGAATTTAGTGTCTTTAATTCGAAGGAATATGGTATATACATATATATATATATATATATATATATATATATATATATATATATATATATATATATATATATTCTTGTACGTTTTCTACTTGCATTGCCCTGGTAATCAGTCAAAGGCTTTTGATCCTTTTGTGCACAATGTTTTACTTTGCATGAGGTTAGTTGACTAATGATGATTTGTTATATTCCATTTAATAACATTGCATGTTCTTTCCCCCTTCTGTGCTGCATGGCTTTGCTGGTTCTCAACTAGGACCCTACAGTGGGACACTGACCCCTTTGTTCTACAGCTACAGTCTGACTCTGAACTTGGGTATGTGCTGGTTTTTAAAAAAGTTCTTTGTGTAGATGTGTTCAGTGGTGTAGTGCTATATTTAGAAGTGAGGGGTCGCTGTTATCTACCCCCCCCCCCCCCGTCTAAAAATAAGAACTGTTCCAATTATTACATCTTAATTGTAAAACGCTGACACCTCAGCACAGCGCTGATACAGGTTCCTTTCACCTCTCTACATTATTCACACCTGTTGTTCCAGAGCATGTGAGCAGACTGGAATGCTCATAAATGCCGCTCCTCGCTGTCTTCCTCTTTGAAACCGCTCGCTCCGCTCCACTGCTAATGTAAATCGCTTTCAAAATGTAGAGATGTGTGAACCGGTTCCTTTGAAATCGGGTACCCACTTCATGCTTTGGTACCGATGAACCGGATACAAATAAGAACATAAGAACATAAGAAAGTTTACAAACGAGAGGAGGCCATTTGGCCCATCTTGCTCGTTTGGTTGTTAGTAGCTTATTGATTCCAGAATCTCATCAAGCAGGATTGAAGGATCCCAGGGTGTCAGCGTCAACAACATTATAGGGGTGTTGGTTCCAGACCCTCACAATTTTCTGTGTAAAAAAGTGCCTCCTATTTTCTGTTCTGAATACCCCTTTATCTAATCTCCATTTGTGACCCCTGGTCCTTGTTTCTTTTTTCAGGTCAAAAAAGTCCCCTGGGTCAGCATTGTCAATACCTTTTAGGATTCTGAATGCTTGAATCAGGTCACTGCTTAGTCTTCTTTGTTCAAGACTGAATAGATTCAATTCTTTAAGCATGTCTGCATATGACATGCCTTTTAAACCAGGAGTAATTCTGGTCACTCTTGCGCTCTTTCTAGAGCAACAATATCCTTTTTGTAGCGAGGTGACCAGAACTGAACACAATATTCTAGATGAGGTCTTACTAATGCATTGTAAAGTTTTAACATTACTTCCCTTGATTAAAATTCAACACTTTTCACTATATATCCGAGCATCTTGTTGGCCTTTTTTATAGCTTCCCCACATTGTCTAGATGAAGACATTTCTGAGTCAACATAAACTCTTAGATCTTTTTCACAGATTCTTTCTTCAATTTAAGTATCTCCCATATGATATTTGTAATGCACATTTTTATTGCCTGCATGCAGTACATTACACTTTTCACTATTAAATGTAATTTGCCATGTGTCTGCCCAGTTCTGAATGCTGTCTAGATCATTTTGAACAACCTTTGCTACTGCAACAGTGTTTGTCACTTCAACCACTTTTGTGTCGTCTGCAAATTTAGCAAGTTTGCTTACTATACCAGAATCTAAGTAATTAATGTAGATTAGGAATAGCAGAGGACCTAATACTGATCCCTGTGGTACTCCACTGGTTACCTCGCTCCATTTTGAGGTTTCTCCTCTAATCAGTACTTTCTGTTTTCTACATGTTAACCACTCCCTAATCCATGTGCATGCATTTCTTTGAATCCCTACTGTGTTCAGTTTCAGAATTAATCTTTTATGTGGGACTTTGTCAAAAGCTTTCTGGAATTCTAAATAAACCATGTCATATGCTTTGCAGTTATCCATTGTCGATGTTGCATCCTCAAAAAAGTCAAGCAGGTTAGTTAGACACGATCTCCCTTTCCTAAAACCATGCTGACTGTCTCTCAGGATACTTTCACCATATAGGTAATTTTCCATTTGGATCTTATAATAGAAGTCAAGCTTATTGGCCTGCAGTTACCTGGTTTGGTTTTGTCTCCCTTTTTGTGGATCGGTATTACGTTTTGCAATTCTCCAGTCTGACGGTACGACCCCTGTGTCAAGAGTTAGCGGTTTGTAAATAACTTCTTTAATTTCTTTGAGTACTAGGAGGATCTCATCTGGCCCAGGGGATTTGTTTATTTTAAGAGCTCCTAGTCCCTTTAACACTTCTGCCTCTGTTATGCTAAAATTATTTAAAACTGGATAGGAACAGGATAGGTATCCTCCTTTGTAAAAACTTGTAAAAAGTAATAATTTAATATATTTGCTATTTTTTTCTCTTCATGTATGATTTTGCCATTTTGTATCTCTTAAACATTGTATCTCCTCTTTGAATGTTCTCTTGCTGATATTTCTAATATTGGAAAAACTTTTTTGAATTGGTTTTAGCCCCCTTAGCAATGCTCATTTCTATCTCTCTCTTGGCCTTCCTAACTTTCCTTCCTTTTTGACTTGTGTTTGCAGTTCCAAGTACTCTTTCTGTGTACTTTGTTCTTGGCCCCTTTTAAACGCTCTGTAAAGTGCCTTTTTTCTCGGAATATTTGTTTTTAATTGATCTATTAAACCATTTGGGATTTAGATTTGTTTACCTTTGGGATGTAATTGTTTTTCACCTCTAGTACAACATTTTTTAAAAACAGCCTATTTCTGTGGATGTTTTCTCTATGTTCTTCTCTGAGATTGCTAATGGTGCTCTGACCTCTGTTTTAGTTATTCTGTCTTCGTTATTTGAAAAGACTAAATCAAGGCATGCTTCCCCTCTAGTCGGTGCCTTGACAAATTGCATTAGGAAGCAGTCATTTGTCATTTCCACCATTTCAATTTCGCCTGTCGTGCTCCCCACCGGGTTTTCCCATTTTATATGGGGGAAGTTGAAATCCCCCATTAATATGGCTTCTCCATTGCTGCACACATTTCTATTGTCATTGTATAACAGATTATTTTGCTCGGTGCCTGAATTTGGCAGTCTATAGCATGCCCCTATTATGCCCTTTTAATTTTTGTCCATTATTCTGACCAATATTGATTCTACGTTGTTTTTTTCTTCCAGATTTAACACCTGGGCTTCAAGACTATTTTTGATGTATAGCGCTACCCCTCCGCCTCTTCTGTCCTGCCTCTTTCCTATACAGTGTATACCCACTAATATTATATTCGTCTCCATCACATATCAGGAATCCGGTTCCAGTGAGTACTATTATGTTTTTAGTAAAACTGATTATTAAAACATTAATTTCTGTCAAATACATTTGATAACTATAATTGACACATTCACACTTAGAAAAAAAAGGTCTGCAAAATATTTATTACAGCAATAACGGGGTTTTTAATTTTTTTTAATTTTTATTGTATTTATTTCCCTGGAGAATAATTCAATCTCACTTTTTTACATGAAGTGATAAACACTTTGGGTAAAGTGAATCTTTGGCACCTCGATGGCATCATTCGCAAGACAACCCCAAGCTGAACATGACATGATTTCAGCTATCTAAACCCTAAGCCGGAAGGGGGCGCATTTTGGCTTGGGATCCTAACATACACTGACCCTTTTGCACATACCATGTGGTTAAAGATTTTTTAATTGTATAAGCTTTGTGAAATTTGCAATTAACATGGTTCATATACAAGCACACAATGGCTTTCGCTGTTGTAATAAGCTCTTAATGTGCAAATTGTTTTTTGATTATTTTGTTAACTTTAATTATACAGGACGATTTCATAGATTGCAGAATACTGTCGGAGCATCGCAAAAGCTGCATTTTTTATGAATTATATCTTATATGTACAGTGTCAAATATTTTTCCTTTGCAAAACATCTTTTGGAGTGGGAGTGGTGTCAGAGGCTTTTCATGCTCATGCTCCGTTCAGGCACTTTACCCACTCCACTCCACTCCACGCTTCTAGCAAAATGGTCCCGCTCCACTCCTCACTCCACTTCACTCCACGCTCCTAGTAGAATGGTCCCGCTCCGCTCCACTCCTCACTCCACTCCACTCCACTCCACGCTCCTAGCAAAATGGTCCCGCTCCACTCCTCACTCCACTCCACTCCACTCCGCGCTCCTAGCAGAATGGTCCCGCTCCACTCCACGCTCCTAGCAAAATGGTCCCGCTCCACTCCTCACTCCACTCCACTCTACGCTCCTAGCAAAATGGTCCCGCTCCACTCCTCACTCCACTCCACTCCACGCTCCTAGCAGAATGGTCCCGCTCCACTCCACGCTCGTAGCAAAATGGTCCCACTCCACTCCACTCCACGCTCCTAGCAAAATGGGCCCGCTCCACTCCTCACCACTCCACTCACATGTTCTGTTCCAGACCAGGCACGCTACATTCAGACTTTTTTCATTATTTATCTCTCAAGGGTTTCTTATGGTTATTGTATTCTTTGCTTATTTGTATGGGTTATACACATGTATATCTCCATATACTAATAGGAGCAAAACAGTTCAATATTCTACATGTGCAGAAGCAATGCTCTCCCTGCCCAGGAGAAGTGAGGGAGTGCCACTCCCCCGCGACCCCCCCAGCACTACACCCCTGGATGTGTTACAAGCAATTCATTTGTGTTCATTTTTGAAAATAATAAAATAAAAACACTGTATAGTTGAAAAACTTCTTGTGCCCTCTTGTAGGTCTTGTACATACATTGTATGGTTTCAATACTTATTCATATCAAGTACTCTCACTATGCAGCTTGCCAGGGAAGTGCTAGAAACCTGTCAGGTAAGTAATTATGGTGGCTTTAACTATGAGTCTCCCCTCTTATTGCCCCTATGTGTGCACATTTAATCCAATGTGATGAACCTTGGTAACCTGCGTGATGACCAACACTCTTACATACAATAGTTAAGACCCTGTAAAACATTTTGTATATTAGTAGCTAGGAGGGAAAAAAATGCACAGACTGGGAGCATCAAAAATCTCACAGGTAGACTTCCTACCAAAAGAAGTTGTGTCATACTGTAAAGAGACTCAGACACCTCCAGCCCATCCTCCTGAAGATAAAATGCTTATACACAATATAATAGTACTGTAAACATTAATATAGCAGTAATGTAAACAATGTTAGAAATTGTGATTAGTATAATTTTATTGTTAGGCTTCCATACTCATACAGCTCTAAAATATCTGGGAATATGTTTTGTTATTCTCTATCATATTTATTTAGCTGTTTAAAATACCTGAATGGTCAATGAACCCTTTGGACTGGTGCATTATGTCACCCTGGAACATTCCCTTACCTCACCATTCTATGTGAGGAGGCTGCCCATAACCCGACCACAATTGGCTACAACCTCCCCCAGCCCAACTAAAGAGGAGAACATAAAATAGTAAACATTCACTAGTCTGCATAGTTTATATAAAATACACAGTAATGGGTGGGAATTCACAGAGTAATGTCTTACATAGTAATATTCACATTTATTTTAACTATTTGTTGTCTGGCTACATTTTTCGTAAGATATAGAACAATGTTAAAACATTACCCTCTAGTGGATAGATTTTTTTTTTTTTTTTGAGATTTAGTTATTCAGTAGATGCTTTGGTAGGAAAGTTAAACACATTATTTTCCATTGAGGGTTGTTAAGGAATGTACTGTTCAAAGGATTTCAGGAATTTGCTATACTTTTTAAATTGCTTGGCAACACAGAACTAAACTACAGTTTTGTATTTGAATGGCTGTTATGTTGTGTCCTTAACATCTACAGTACTAGTAGCTGAAATATTAAAATATATGCACTTTCTGATAAAAAATACTACTACTAATACTACTACTACTACTACTACTACTAATAATAATAATAATAATAATAATTAAATAAGTTGTATCAGTAGAATTGTCTATTTCCTGAGGTATTTACTAATGAAGTAGTTTTCTGAAAAGGGAAGCCCTCAGTTCTGTCCACGCAATTAAAAACTGGAAATGCTAACTGTGTTTAGTTAGATCTAAGTGGATACAGATTGTGGTAATCCAGGATGTTGTATAACAAAGAGCATCACCTGTATTTGAAGTTCCTTTGCAATGTCCCGTAGCGAACTGTAATTCTCCTGTTATTGCTATCAACAAATCAGATTGCAAGTCGGTCATTGTTCAACTGTATTAGCCATCTAGAATATACTCCTAGATTGTAACATCCATAATGCAAATGATTAAAACAGCATGTGTTGTGTTATGAAATAGCCTAGAGCCTGAATGGCAGTCTTTTTAACTGCACTCGATTTTCATTCATAAAGAATGAAACACTTTATGAAAAATAACATTCAGATCCCACCCCTTTATTCAGCAGTAGTAGTTTTTTCATGGTGGTAAATCCATCAAAAACAGCATTAAGGATTTTAACAAGCACAGTACAAGTGATTAGAATAGGCAGAATATGCTAAATGGAGAATTGCCAAAGATAATGTAATACTTGTTAATTAGAAACACAATCACATGATTTCTTAGAGTGAATTTATTGTGATATTAGTCCTGTAGTCTTTTTTTTTTTTTTTTAACTTGCTACTGTATTGATGTAATACAGAATTTACCTTGAAAGATTAATTCCAGGTAATACAATTAAACACTGTCATTTGATTCATTGACTCCCCTGTGTACTTACATTTTAAATGCTACTCAAATTGAAACCAGTTCATTTAAAATATGTATTTTATGACTTTGTGAAGATAAGTACAAGTACTGAAATAGTATACAGAAGATGTAAAATTACAAAATGAATCCACAGTATATCCTAAGGAGTTCATATTTGCACAGTAGGAACATTTGTCAAAATATGAATTTCATATTTGCATTCTTAGCAAAATATACTGTTTTTATCACATATAATCAATTACAAAACCAAAAAGACTGCATACTTTTATTCAAACCGACTGTGACTTTTATACCTCAGAGTGATGTCAGCATTTCTCTTCTTTTTTAGGGGGGTTTCACCAAAATACCACATTATTATTAAGACTCTTCAACCCGTCTGTTGGCAACAGCTGGTTGCCATGTGATTTAAGACTTCCTGTCATTATAATTGATGTGTTTTTATTCTTTCCACTTCCTGAAGCCTGATCAGAATTAAAATTGCAATTGGAATTTCCTGTCAAAGCAACTCATTTATTCAGCGAGTGCTGCATTGACAACCCCTTAGATTGGATACTGCCCTCAGCGATGCACAGGCTAGGGTTTGTTTTCTTCTTTCGCAAGATTCTCGCTTCTTGCACCGGTTTGACTTCAGCTTACACCACATCTGCAAATATATACAGGTTGTCCATCATACGGTAACCTTGCCCTTAAGAAAACCCCACACAGAAAATGGTAATGATTTGAATATCTAACACAACCACCTGCTATGGGGCCCTGGTTTTTATGTTTATTTAGGAAACTCTGCAGAACTTTTAACTAATTGTTGAACCAAAACATTTCCAGTCACCTATGAAGAGTGTTCTGCCACATGTATCCTGGCAAGTTTAGACTGCCACCCTTTAACAGACATTTTACCTCTGTGGAATGTAAGGGTATGGTACTATACTACCGAATTCAGTCCGTTTGTATTTGTAAGGTGCCCAAATTCTTGTTTTACAGTGATATAATGCAGATGGGAACATATGTGTTGTGTTTTTAATGTTTTGATATTAAAGTTGTAGTACTGAGTGTATTTAAAATGGAATCAACCATTTGCCTGTTAGTGATTGATAATCTACTATATCTTAAACACAGAGCCATAAAAAAACAAACAAAACCAAACAAACAGTTATGTAATCTTGGAAATGCTCTAGTGCATTCTTTTTCCATCAGATGATGTTTCCTATGCTGTTAACCCCTTCCTCCAGTAGTGGATTCCTGCATCACTTCACAGCTATTGTTGGTGGTGGCCACTTTGTGACTGTTGACTACTCATGACCCGCAGGTGCCCATCTGGTTTATGTTATCCCTGTCAGTAAAGCCTAGTCTTAAGGGCAACCACATGCTTCAGATAGATCAGTCAGATGCAGTTTGAACAGCTACAAGCAACCTCACTGAAATGCCTATAGGTGGAGCTGTTTTTTTGTTTTGTTTTAAATGTACAATGTGACACGGAAGGGGGGGGGGGGGGGGGGGGATTATATGGGTATGGTGCTTCTTATGTCTGCAGCTCCAAGCATAATGAGATTTCCTGTACAGTGACCTGTCTAAACAAACAACTGAACAGAATTACCTTTATAAAATAAAATGAATCAAGAGTGCTGTAAAGATGAAAAGATGTATCATTTTTTGTTTTGAAGATCCGATTGAGCTAATTTCCTATTTAAGTAGTGGAAAAATAAAATAAAAAATAAAAAACCTCAAAACTGCTTTCTAAGTGTGGATGGTCCCAGACAAGCAAATTATGTGCCAGTCAATATGTTCCAACCGCTTGGCTCCTGGTTGTGTTGGCTGTATAATTGGTATGAAAGAAAACTGTTGTATATCTGTTTTTATGCCTGCAGCGCTTGCATGAGCCGAGACCCTTGAAAAATTGCAGGGAAACAGCTCATCCAGAAATCAATGAATGCAGTCAGCCAACATAATTTCCTCACTACATCTTTACAAAAGCCTTAGAACCGGTATTCTTCAGCATTCTACAGGCCAAAGTATAACTTAAGGCTTTGTGACTAAGATAGCTCAAATTGGCCTTTTATTTTAAATGCGTAATTTGTAATGGAAAACTGATATGGCAAAAAATAAAATGGTTAATCTGATGGGAGAGCACATAATGCTGACACTGCAAGGAACGACAGTAGATGTTAAAAATGATTTCCCTGCCCCAAAGAAAAATAAAAAGCAGGCCAATAATAATGCTTGGAAAACAGAATTTTGCTTTAATGCTCTGGATATTTCAAATCCAGTCACGTCAGCTTGAGGTAAATGCCCAGTTTAGAGAAGGCCAAACCGTCAGTGCCTTGGGTTGTGGGAAAGACATAACGCTGACACGACATTAACAGAGTTTCCAACTGATTTCAATCAGGAGATGAATATCAGTTTCAGCAGTAAATGGTTTTCTGCAGTATTCATTTTGTGCCCAGTTGGGTTGGATTGGTGTAATTTTGGCTCCAGTTCAGACCAAATGTATACTGCTCACAAGTTCTGGGCCAGGATCAGTCTTGTTCACTGGAGCCTGAAATGCCATTAATGAGCTACAGTCAAAAGGACAAAACGCTTCATCTGTTTAGTCTAGAGCACCATGGGACTTGTTTGCAATAGTTATGATATTAACGCCGTAATTATACTCAGTGAACCACATATATACTGCAGCCATAGAGTTTGTAAGGGGCGTTACTGCTTTAGAAACCACATCTACTAGGTTATAAGTTCGTAGGGTCAAGCAGGGGCTTTTTTAAAATTCTTTTAGGTTATTCTTGAATATTTTTCTGGAATATTACCATTGAGGGTTCTTTGAGGAGACTGGGCAATATTCGTATTACGCATTATTTATGTTATATTAGCATTTGCCTTTTTCATGCTACCACAATATAACGTAGGTATAGAAGAGTGGAAGACTGTTCTGTGCTTTCTAGCGTATAGGAATGTATGATTCCACTGCCCTTTTTTAATTTTGCAGTGGTTAGGTAGTGGTTAGATTGTTTATAAGACTCGTAAAAATTAAAAAGAAATCATTGTGTTATTGTTAACATAATCATGACTTGGTTGGAATTCTCTTTAAAAAGCTTCTGCTGAAGAGTGGGTGTATTACTTGTATTCACTTACAATAATAAGGCACTACAAAATGCAAGCCAAACCAATATTAGGTAGAGGGTTGCTAATGAAGTGTGTATATATATATATATATATATATATATATATATATATATATATATATATATATATATATATATATATATATATATATATATATATATATATTACATTATTTTGTCCTCTTTAGTCATAGAGAGTGTGAGATTAAATTGTTACTCAAATATGTCTGCCTTGCTCATATTTAACCCTTTATTTCCTGAGTCCTCTGTCAATTATATTATGTATTAATTATTGCTATTATTGCTTATTAGTTATCAACTAAAGAGAAACAGGATACTTGATACTGCCAATAAGTGGGAACTGAGAGATGCAACTGGTATTGGTTGTCTTTGGTAGTCAAGATCTTAGTTAATTATATTTAAAAAATACACAATTCCGATCTCAGCAAGTAAATTCAGCTTACATCAAAGCGAATACTTTCATTTGAGGTTTTTGGAACATAATTTGTATTTTAAATAATATAAACAGAAGTGAAAAAATAAACTAGTTTACAGGTAGCTGTGCAGATTGCCCTGAGCAAGCTAGCCTTTATACTGTACATAACACTCCAAGGTGCCATTTACTTTGATCTTGATTCGAAATCCATTTAACCTCTGATAACAGTACAAGTTATAGTTTGGATTAACACATATCACAAAGTGTCAGCAGCCTGGAGAAAAAAGAATGATTGATTGATACATTAGACCTACAGCTATGGCTACCATCACCGAGAATTTTAGGATTGAGACATAAAAAAAAAGATATAAACATAATTTTGATCTTGTATTTAACATCATGTAATCAAAATAAAAAAAAAAATACAAAATGACAGAGCAAAAGTCTACCCGAAGCCATAGTAGTAGTACAGTATTTCATGTTCAAAATGTCACATTTTTTAATTTGTCAGTTTTTCATTAAGTATATGGAAAACTACAAAGCGGTAGGTAATTCAATATGTTAACGTAACATTATTCAGCGGGTTACATTCAAATTTATGAAGCAGAACGTGTTAATTCTACAGGGAGATGCAAAACGTTTCGCCACAGCTGTAGAGTGGAAGCAGCACACACACTCAGCGTGCCCTGTAGCTGACACTTGTGTGTTTAGCTTGATCATAAATATCATAACAACCATATTAGTATCTGATAGTTTTGCATACACTGCTCCCTGTTCCTAAATTGTCAATGATTTTATTCCAGTAACTCTGTTTAATAAAAAAAACACTGTATTCTTTGCAATATAGAACTACTGTATGTTTCAAAGCATAAGCCTTTAGTCACTTGAATTAAAGAGCCATTTCAATGCCTGTGGTTTGTACTTAGACATTTATCAGTAACCCTAACAGGCTGGGTAATCATGAAGTTCCATTACAAACCACTCTTTCTCTTCCACATATCTAAGAATTCAGCAATTGCATGTGTAACCTTAAATACCTCCAAAGAGTTTTGTGCAAGTGTATTTACAAGGAAGAACAGGTCACATATGGAAATGTTTCTATTCAAATGTTATTTTAAACCTTCTCATGTGTAAAAAAAAACAAAACAAAAAAAAACCTCTGGATGTCAGTATGCTCAAAGCAGAGCTGTAGAATATGCTCTGCAGTCCCATGCCGCTGACACATTTGAGATTTTAGTGAAGGTTTTAGGTTGATTTCTTTGTTGTATTTATATTTGTTTACATTTTGTTTTAAAAAGATATATATGATGTATGTACAGTATAAGATTTCTTTCAGCAGAGATTGGTCTAAATATTCTAACACGTTTTAGTGCCCCAGAAACGAATAACTGTTACTTTCCCAAAGGGCCAAATGTATTTAACTGAAAGTGGTTGCCAGTTCTGAAGAAAAAATACTGTTTTGAAAAAAAAAAAAAAAAACCTTTGAAGTATTGAACAGATGCCAGGCCATCCCAGATGTAAACAATTACCCCTTCTTTTACTACCATATCCAGAAAAAAAGGAGATTTATGTTTTATTATTATTATTATTATTATTATTATTATTATTATTATTATTATTATTGCTTGTTTTATTGGCCATCTAAAGGACTGTAACATTTCCCTTGATAGTTGAATGCTAAAAACGAAATAAATAAATAAATAAATAAAATAAAAATGAAAAGGAGGTGGCTGGGAGTTGGACCATGTGAAACAGTGGTGCAAATGCCCAGTTATCTGCCAACATGAAATCCAGCTTGGGTGAAGTATCTTGGGTGGTCCTGTTTTGATTTCTCATCAAACCACCATGCGAGGCTGGCATTCTTTGTTCTTAATTTGACAGCCTTAATGAAGCAGGGTGCCTGGAGGTCAGTGTTAAGCTGCAGTAGCAGAAGTACCCTCTCTCTAATTTCATTTAGATTTGTGGTCTTACCAGGAAATGCTTTACAAAAGGATTCTAAGAAAAGAAACAAACCAAAAGCAAAACAGAACAATGTTACTTTAAGGTATCAAATAGCTCATACTGTACATAAGTTACAACGTACGACAATGAAAGTAAGATACTTAACAACTTGCAAAACCCTTCCTTTTATGTATGCTGTATATTACTGTGACTTAGGAGGTGAATATATATATATATATATATATATATATATATATATATATATATATATATATATATATATATATATAGTGTCAAACACTTGATTTGGCAAGTAAAAATAAATAAACAAAATGGAATAAAATAAAATAAATCTAGTTTTTTTATGCACTTTCATAAATTAGCCAGCAGATGGCAGTCATAGCATACAGTGACAACACTGCAGAAAGCAAACCAAATTCTTTAAACAGTGGAATCTTTCTCAGGCTACCTAACTCTCATTGCCAAAGAACTATGGAATGACAGTCAGTCCATAAACATAAAGATGCATCTTAGGCTTCTGACCAGTATTTTTTTAGGCCTGATTGGTAAAAAACAGATTCAAGACTCATTCGATGCTGATCTTCACATCTAAAAAAAAAAAAAAAAAAGGTTTTCCTTTAGAATTATTTTGTACATTTTATAAGATTAGGTTTAAGTTTGTTTGACATGTTTTTCCCTTTGAATTTTGCTGGAATCTTCTGATTGTTGTGTGACTTATAAAAAGTAGTAGCCTATCACGTTATCTTTGAGAGAATGCTCTTTGAAATCTATAGACAAAATGTTTTCATTTTTAAAACTACATTTTTCAGCAATTTGATTTGCTTGAAAAATATCTTATATCGTTCAATAGTAATTAAAATGTTCTTTTTTAAAATGCCCAACTAGAAATGTGTGTGGCAGTTCTAAATATGTACAGGTTTAACAATACAGTGGTATATAACAATGCATATGTTAACAATATAGTTAAAAAAAATAATCTGCATCTATTTAGTCATTTCTAGACAGATAGCATCGTTAGAACACCATTGTAAATGTATGTTTTATTTTTGTCAGATTCGAAACATATTCAAAACAAACTTTAAATATACTAATGCAAATACAAAAAACAAATACCTTTTTTGTTTAAAACTAACTAGAACAGACCATCTTGTTTAATTGCTTGTACTGACAGACATACATTTGGAAAATCTGAAGTTATGAAATGTAATCATAAGCTGAGTGTTTGTGCATGGCATGACACGTTTCTAAAAGCTGTGGGTACAGTATGGGCAAATGTTGGCACAGGAGTGCTTGATTTACAATTTTTTTGCTTACAATACAAATTTTATGGATTTTTTTGAATGTGTCAACTTTGGCTAATCATTTTATGTATATATATATATATATATATATATATATATATATATATATATATATATATATCATACACACATACATACATACATAAATAAATATATTTTATAAAAAACCCCAAAAATCTATATATATATTTTGAAGACCTTTGAAACCGGGACATGTTTATTAACTAGTATTAGAAGGGGGACAACATCTGTCAGTGATTGTGCGAAGAACTAGAGAAATTTGTGACAGAATTTTATGCAACCACAGAAAGAGCAAAACAATGGCATTTTAGATGTAAGAACACATACCCGTATGTATCAGTACATATTTATTATAGACTGAATTATTATTGTAAAATGTTCTGTGTGGTTTACTAATTAATATTGTTATTGCATTTTTTTATTTTTTTATTTTTTTTGCTGTAAGAAAATTGTATTTTAGAACAAATGGAGCTGAAACAAGTAGTTACTGATTTAATATATATATATATATATATATATATATATATTCATATTTATATAGAGTGAAATCTTTAGTGAATGTGTTACAGCATTTCTACTACTTTTTAGACATTTGTATATATTCGTTTTTTCCCCTAAAATTGAAAAATAAAATATGTTCATAATAACACATAACATGTCAAGATTTATAACACGTATTAACCAGAAAAAAAGCTAATAAATCTAGGACACTAAAAAGAGAACATAGAGAATTTAAATAAAGAATATAACATAAGGGAATGTAACTTTAATACATTATATGCATTAAACTAAAACACCAACACATAAATGAATACATACAAACAAATAGAAGCAGTTTGTAGGTACAGTAAATTATTTCTGACCTGCTCTGATATGTTCTGTGAACAGTGTAAATCTTATATAGCAGACATTTCTCTTACAAGCACTTGATTACTATAGTGTAACATGTTTTAACCTTGTATAACAAAAAGTAGAAATTATTATTATTATTATTATTATTATTATTATTATTATTATTATTATTATGATAAAGCAAAACACTTTTAAATGCAGATATTTAAGAGCTACTATATAACGTTTTCAGTGGTCATGTTCAGGCAGATGTCCGATAGAAATTCATGTGTGCATTAAGGCATGACAACTCTGCTGCGTGACTTCAAAGAGAATGCTGCTCATGTCACATGTTCTCAACACCTGAATCATCACATAATGCACGGTATCATTATTTAACTTTGAACTGGTCTGTTGCTTTTGTCTGCTGTTTCAGTTTCCTAAAGTCTCTTGGGTTTACAGTGTATTAAGCAGTCATCAGGAAAAGAGAAGGGTTTGCTTACTGATACGGTGGTACATCTGGCTCTTTTTTAATAAAGACCAATGACTGTTGCAGAGTTAACAATTTTACAGACACCTCAAATACAATTGTTTTTATATTAATCAAAAAACTTGCTTGGATGGTATATGTCTATAGAATAATTTGAACAGCAGATTTGCCTCCCTCTAAATAGTAAAACTACTGGTACAATATAACTTATGTAAATTTGTGACAATATTGTAGTTTATCCTTAGGTTTGTCAGTATTGTGCTGACTGAATTTTTGTATTATTATTTTTTATTTATTTATGAAATAAAATACACAATGGGTTGTTACTCTCAATGAAGCATTATCAGTTAAACCTTTTATTGAAAAGTTGTATTACTAGAATGCCTTAAAATATTAGATAAAAAAGCAGTAACTGAAGTTCAATTATTGATTTGGTTAACAGCATGCAAAAATCATGTAGAATATCTGGAAACATCTTGCATGAATAAACACACAAAAAACAACCTTAAAAGCTGATTATGTAGGAACAAATTTATTAAAGATTAAAGATAAACTGGTTTCCTTAAAGATGTGTAAACTTAATACTGTCTCATAAACGTTACATTTACAATTGTGTTATACATTATAATAAAAAGTATGTTTTATTAGAAGAATGTTATATGTATTCAAATATGTATTCTTCACAGTACTGTGATTTAAATATACTGTATAAAGTATGTGTATCATTCTGTGATATACTGGAGAACATTCTTTAGGCTAGTTGCTGTTTTATAGAATTCATTTTTTTCTTTACTCTTTTGACTTCTATATCCTAGCCAGCAAAAAAAAATCTTCATTTGTTGTCTTCAATATACATATTGTATTCCAAAAGAGACATTTATCATATAGCAAATATTTACATTAAACCTGTTTTGTTTATTTACGTTTTACCACAACTTTTATTTAAGTATTTGCTTGCCTCCCACACTAAGTATTGCATTTACACTTACAGTATATGTGTGTGTGATTGTGGGAGGGGGTTAGTACAGTATTAACTTTATATAAAAATTCCAGCCTTTTATATATGGATGCACACTCCTGTTTGCACTGTGCTAAATTGTAGCACTCAGCACTTTGCCTTCTGTTGAAATGCATACACACAACATTGGCTTTGGCCGATTGAAACTTTAGGAAGTGGCTGTGAGTGCTGGCAGTCAATTAAAACTGGGCTGGAGTTCAACTCAAAGATTACTCTGGCTCATTTTACTGGAATATGTGTTTGATGCGCAAGTATTTAAAAAAGGAAATGTATTCTTTTCCACAGCTTGTTTTAATTTGTAAACGTGATGTTCACAAGGGATTTCAGTCAGAGATTTCTTTGTTTATCACTTTGGGTTTCTAAGCAATGGTAAATACAGTAACATTACTTGAATATGTTTCCAGTAGTATTAACATGTAACCAGTCTCTTACTCCACTCTCTCCTGTACCTCTCTCATTTTCCGCTCACATCTGTCTTGTAGTGTAATCACACCATGTGTAGATTTAGGTTTGTTGTCATTGTGCTTTTAAAAAAAAAAAAAATGTTTTTTTTTAATCTTGTTATCAGCAGGTGTGTTCTGGTCAATATCAAGTAGAATTCTGCCCCATAGATTCTTTTTCTTACGGTAATTGTAAACCGTGCATGAGAAATCGACAAATCACCATTAAGGATTACAAAAAAATAAATAAATAAAATTCTATGTTTAATACTAGTTCCTGAGTACAATCTTCTTTTTTGTGCTTGATAATAATTTCATGTGTGCTGTGTAACGTGTTATTCATTTCGCAGTGCTCTCTCCCAAATGGCACAAGATGACATTGTTTATAACAATAACACACAATGTCCCAGTACACAACATATTAACTTCAATAAGAATTTTTAAAATACCACAAATGTTTATTTATTAGTAACACCAACATTGTCAATGTAAAACAAGAGAACGAAAGGTACATTGTGTGCACTAAAGTCACTTTTTAATTCACTTAAAAAAGTATAATGGTATATGTCAAATCTCTGGCTTAAATATTTATTTAATTTACAGTATTAATAGATGGATTTAAACATCTACACATACAAATAGGAAGGTGATATATAGGCAGAATCTTTGCAGATTGCTGAGTATAGTATGTACATCAAAAAACAAATTACTGAACACCAATTCTGTACTACTTTAGATTATCTCACAGATTTTCCACACAACCAACACATATCCAGAGTGTATGTATTGTAGTTTAGAGTGACTGACAGTGTGATACATGTCAACATTTTATTAAGAAAAATATACTAAGACTTAATTCTTATTATGGGAATGCCTGATTATTTAAGAACAAACTGTTGTTAAAATTAACAGCATTTGCATACAGTATGTGGCAATTTCTGATGTGGTAAATGATGGGTGTAAAACTCAATGTAGCAGTGCAGACAGCCCCATTGCATACATAGTGACCCATTTTGACAAGTGAGGCTCATCTGCTGTATCTCACAATGTGTCTTTTCAAGTCAGCCCAGCTGCAACAAAAAAGCTGTACACTGCTGCTGTCTCTCTGTTCCCTGACTTTGAGTCCAATTATCAGTGACCTACAATTATTCTGGGCTAAATACTGTTAAGGGTTACATGTGTAAAAAAGATCTTGGGGTTTCAGCCCAGTGGTGGATCTTGTCTTTTGAATGAACAATGCTCTTAAAAAAATATACATGGGTGTTAATTGTGGTACGTTCAGCCTAATAATAATAAACTCCCTAGGAATACGAAGCTGGATTTTCAATATTCATGTTTTAAACAAGCTCTTATTATTATATACCCACTTGTCAAAAAATCCTAGTGAATGACAAGTACACATAATCTACAAAAACACATAGCATCTTATTCTCAGAGCAGAATGCCTTTTTTAAAGGTTAATTCATTTACAATCAATTTAATGATTGCATAGTTCTAGTCATTTTTATTCAGTATAAACTCATTTTAGAAGGACAGCTTGCGTCTGTGAGGTACGTTATCTTGGCTATTTAAATATTATTTCAATGCACTTTTTTCAGTGCTTTATCTGGATAAAGAAACAAAATTGAAAAAAATAAAATAATACAGTATCTAGGATAACCGCACACCTAGTGGTTAGAGCAACTAATGTCCTCTTTTGTGTGGTATCCCATCTCAGCACCCTCCCCTCACCTGCTTTGCCTTAATCTCAGTGCTTCATGATTCAACAACAATGAATCAACATATACATTATATTATTAAGGAACATTTTCCAGACCTTAGCCTAGTTGTCCGAAATAACAAGATGTCAGTTTTGTAAAAATAAATCGCACCCACAATAATTTATAGGGCTCAATTTATTTTATTGTGCTGAAATAACATTGTGTTCTCTGTACACATTGCATCATGTAAAACTATAAATCTATACAGTAGGCATATATACAGTAGGCTTAAATCAAATGAATATCTAACATACTTTCTTTTTACTTTAGCCTGAAGGCTACCGGTAACACAAAATAAACCATGCTACTGCATTGTACACATTACTGTACAATATCAAAAATAATGAAAAAAATATTTTAAATTGAAACAAAATGATTTTAGCTCATTTTCTTTTTTTACCATAGCTTACTACAATACACAATTAACACAAAATAGATCATGGTGCCGAATTGACACGCTATGGTAATATACAGTACTGCACATTTACATAGAGAATTTGATTAGTGGTTGCTACTTTTATTTTCTGTTGGTATGAGTCAGACTTTCTTTGCAAAGCAATTAAACACTTCAATTTCAGAATTGTAATTAGTCCACATCTTGCAGATCAATCACAGTTAGTGTAAACTCTGTAGAGTATGAGTTTTATATAGTTTTATTTTAATGTTGTATTTCATTTTATTGATTTAGTGGGCTACTATCTGTTCCGTTTATTTTCGTCCTGTCTTTGGTGTCACTATAACAGCTGTTTTTTTTGTTTTTTTTAAATCTTTTTCAGTGTGCCTCTTTGAATCATGCAAATTACAGTGACCAAGCGTCACACTTAATTGGATATTATTGGGAAACGTACGCTATGTATGTACGGCATAGCCGAATGTACGGCATAACAGTGTCTATATTAGCGAGGGGCTACTGTATTAAACCAATTAATTCAGGGATTATTGTACCTGGCAATTCTTTACTTTCATTCATAGGGTTTCCATGCAGGGCAATTTACACATGAAAAGGCGATGTGTGTGCACGTTTGGGAGAATTTTTAGTGTAAATCAGGTTTGTGGCCGAAAAAAACGTCCAAAGAGAGGGATAGGGTAAATCTCATTTACTCATGTTAATGAAGAAACACACGCGGAAATCCAAGCCAGTTTCGCACGGAAACCTGCATTTCACGTGTAAATGTGAATGAGCTTGTTTACCCTTAAGTGACATCCTATAAATATTGCCAGGTCAGTTGTTACTGTGGCTTCCAAGACGGCAGAAAGTAAGTGGCTGATGGGCGGTTTTATGGTTAGCAGTGGTGTAGTTCACCTTAATGATAATACGGGTGACTTTTTTTTTTTATTGTTTTTTGCTGTGTCTGGCCTGTCATGTTGTATATATCTGTGGGTTTACAGTTCACCACAAACTGCGTTATGCCCTTGTTATAGTATTAAAGCAGCTGTTTGAGAATACCCTTGCTGTAAAAAGTATGCTAAAGTTAAACACAAAGAACAAATGAGCTGCTTAAATGTCTAACTGAATTAATTCCCGTCCTTTTTTTGATCCCAGCTATGTCCGAAGAGAACATGTGTCCGCCCTCCACTTTAATAAATATAGTTGGTGAACTGGATGTCATGAGCCAGCTCGATCGCCCAAAACAGCGCAACAACATATATACCAACAAGTTGCTCTCTCAGAACTGACCAAAAAAAAATTGCAAATGAATGTATTGATTGTGTTTTATTTGTTTGCATCATTAATATTTAACACAACAGTAACTCCAACACTACTTAAAAGAAAGGAGAGAATCTCTGAAGCACGAGCCTCCTCAGATTGCTGCTGTCCAATTGAAACTGGTGGCTGAGGTAACCTTCATAGTTGCCAAGTCCGCTAATAATAAGCGGGATATGGCTTGGGTTTTTTTGAGTTGCGGGTTGGAATTTGCATAAACACCCATACTCTAACATGGGTTGCACTTCTTTTGAAAGGCAGTACCGTTTTTTTTTTTCCCGTCAGACTTGGCAACACTGGTAACCTTCCCCGTCTGTCTCACAGGCAGTCACTGATTCCTGAACCACCTCATTTTATTGTTGACAAGTTTGTGCAGGATACAGCAGGCAGTGGCAATTTTGGGAACAAACTAATGCTGCACTTCAGTCCGTTTCATCAGTATCCACCACCTCCCTTTCAAGTGCCCACTACCCGTATTTGCCCAAGCGTGGTGTTGAATGCTTCCTCAGCAGCTGTCAGCCGTCCGGACAGGTAGGCTTTCTAAGCCAAGGTAGTATACGCAGCATCACCTGATCCCCTATATGCTGTATTGCCTGAATGAAAGGGAAATATATATGCGGTCAAGAGTCCAGAGCCCTAACCACTGAGCTGCTTTATTAACTCTTGTACTTGGTAGTACAGTATGGAGACAACAATAGCATTGTTTAAGCAGCTGCCTGTGGTTTATCAACAGGTACACAACCTAGGATCCCAGGATAGCAGATACTGTTGCCAAAATAGATGTTAAGTCTTGTGACGTTGGCTTAGTCAATATAGTTACTGCTGTTAAAGTTTCTTTCACATGTGAACAATGATCAGTGTCAAACCAAAATTGTCAACTAGTTAAGCTACCACCCACATGGGTTCACAGCAAAGGCAATGTTATGGAAGCAGGATTTATATTCAAACCGGATACAATTCTGGCCAATTTAGCTATTAATTATTACATAGCATGGGGCAGAATGTTAATGCTCTTATTCTAGTTTTGTTATTTTGTTTGCCTATGGTAATACTCTGTTATGTATATAATGTTACATATACCCATACAAATAAACATACAAATTATAGTACTGTTACAGCTTTTTCACTTATAGGTTTTCACAAGTAATATAAACCCAATAAATAATCTTCAGTCCAGAAATGCTGTTTCGTGACATGACGGCATTAGCTGCTTCTTTCAAGTTTGCGGAGTGTACTCCTACACATGAGATGTTTCACTGTGTTGTGGTCTCCTTGCTGTAGAGCAGTCAACTTCTGAAGGGTTCCTTGTGTGACCCCTTTCATGCTTGTTCCTTCAAGACGTCTCTCAGACTGCTCACCAACGAGCCCTCAGGAAGTGCTCCTTGCTGGAGCTTCTTTCTTGTGTTTTTCTGGCGTTGCTTTAGTTCCTGCTTCTCTGTGGAAAATATTAGCCTTCATGTTCCCTCTTTTGTTTTGTTTTTTTTGCATACAGTCTTAGCCCCCCCTCCAAACTGACAAATTGTCAAAACAAGGGAGGGTCTTTGAATTGTAATTAACTCCATGCCCCTTGCTGGCTTGAAGTACTGTGTCTTTAACTTGATTAAGTAGGGATGAAAAGTTTGGTGACACCCTCCAACCACATGACTGGATCTTTCTAACAGGAGCAATACAAGTAAAAAATGTTATAAGTCTTGACTTTTCTCTGCTGTATCCTGAATGTAATAATCTTGTGTCAACATGCATATGTCAGGGATAGGCAGTAATAGCGTCTCAGTGCTCTGGATTTTATAGAGCTGTTGGACATTAACCAAGTCTAACTGACAAACCTCAAGTTTAATATATCCAGCAATGTTAATAAGAATATTTCGAGAAGCATGAGCTGTGATGTTATAGAGAAGCTTTCATCTAAAAAATCTTATGATATTGGTAAACTGATTTTGCATCAAGCACCTAACACCGTTCCAACATGAACAATGCATATTTTTGAAACATCAACTAGTGTAAAACACAATACAAGTAAAAATTGCTTTGACACTGTTGGAATTAAGAATGCACTTATTCCAGATAACTTTTCACCCAGTGTTATCAACTTTGTCCATTTTTTTTCTTTTATTTTAATTGCGTTATAAATTGGCTTGAAATATATAATAGTTGCTCATTCAAATAATTATTCTGTTTACCATACTTGTAGCACTTCAGACCAGAAGAGAATGATTCTGTGAGTTTCAAACAATTCCCAAGATACTATAGCTTCAAGGAGTCCCTGTAATGTTTATCTATTTATATACCGAATGATAAACAGTTGTTGTAAAAGGAGAATTTTAAAAAGTAAGATGTGATTAAGTGATGCTTAACAAGAGGTAAACCCAGGGTCTTAGTACAGAAACGGTGTTTGCAGACAGAGAAGGCAGCTTGATTTAATATGACAGAGAAGGCAGCTTGATTTAATATGACAGAGAAGGCAGCTGATTTAATATGGCATAACCTGCATGAGGAAGTCAAATAGATTGAATGCTGTTTCTTGGAGGAAAGACGATATTATTACCTCTGCGGATGGTCTTTCATGTCAGCCACCAGAGATACTAAAACAAGTTCAGCCTCATGAAACTGGCTGCAGCCTAGGTATGCCCAGCAGTTAGTTAAAGGCTGATCCTGCTGAGACCTTCCTCTTATAAATCAAATGGCAGAAGAAAACTCTTTACTTTTCACTTAAATTAACACAGACACAAGATACAGGCTCCTGGCAGTCAGTCTCAGTATGACAAAGTTATCATTTCTGAAGCTTGGTAACAAAAAAAAAAAAACCTCAGGGGTCAAGGTGTTAACTGAAAAAAAAAAATCACAGCGGAATTGAAAACATTTTTGAAATCCCAGCCAATTATTCAAGCATTTTGGTTTAGAGAATTTAACTGAATATACCCATGCAATAGATCAGATTACACTTCATTTTGAATAAGAACTGAATTTATTTTAAATTGGTGTGTGCCATGCAAGGATCTGCTGCTACTATGATAATACAGCCACTGATTAAAAGCATGCTGGGTGTGCAGTAACACACTTGGAGACATTCGCTCTGGGTTAGGTCACCGATGTACTTTATGTACGCTACTTATTTACAAAGTTTTGACTCTGGGGGCAAACTTAGTACAAAGGTGTGATTACTAAATAAATGCCCCTTCTGGCACACACACAGTACAGTAATTGTTATTAACTCTAAAAACATTGAGCCCAGCTTTACCTCGATGTCCAACCCCCACCACATGAATACAACAAAAACTGGTACCCGTTTCCTGTTTTTCCTGTTCACAAAAGACAACCTCAGGCCACCACTTTACGAGTGCCCCCCCTCTCTACAGTACATAACCGAGGTACATCTTGTGTTTGTGTCTAAGCAAATTCCTTGACTTCAGATACAGATAACCCTTACAACTGAAATGACTGGCTGGTTCTGGGCTGAGAATACAGGCTGGGAATTCTGTGTATTCAGTTGGTTTGAAGCAACACCACTTATTAGGTCATCCCTGATATGTACTTGTTCATAATCACTGTGAGTATTGCATTCTCAGTTTTAAAGCAGTGGGTGTAAAAGTGGCAATTGTGGGCCTTTTTCAAATTGTCCTGACAAAATAATTGATCATAATACTACAACACTTGGTGTGCCATAATGACTGTTTAATACCGGTAATGCACTTTTAAAAAAATCGTCAAAATGCTTTATTTTTCTGAGAGGTGAAACATTATTTTTTGGAGTGTAGCAAAAATACAAATATATTTGATGAATGGCAAATTAAGGTCTAATAATGGCACATCCATCAGCCACTGTGAAGCACAGGAGAATAAATGGATTCCTACCCATCAGAGTGAATAAATTGCATTTGCATTTGGTTCTAAGAAAAACGTATTTTTTAATAGGGTAAGTGCCCATAAATTGTTTAAGCTCAGAATGCAGCTGCCTTTTCTGTAAAATGGACTAGTTTCGCTCCAAATGAAGTGGGGCCTGCAGAGAACATTTTGACATGCTATTTGTAAATGAGTGCTTACGACAGAGAGCGAATGAATCCTAGTCAACAATCTCCCTCCCGACCTGTGAGGGCGCTGTATAACAGGAACGGTGTGCCTCGTACTGGATGGTCTGGCAGTTCATTCCAGGGTCAGTCGGAAACCAGACATCCAGGAAGGGGGCGGAGTCATCGCCCTAATGCGCAGGGGGCGTGACTAAGGGTATAACAGGGGGTGTGAAAATGTAATCTGTTCCTTTTGATGTGGTTACTGACAGGACCTGTTTGGGAAACAAAAGTAATTAATTACCGTGAGTGTTAAGTGATTTGTTTGTTGCTAACTGTCTGTGCTTGTCATTATAGAAGGCTAACCTCCGGGAGCTGTAGCTAAACCGCCTGCAATTAAACCCGGACTCCACTTCACCATTGTACATGAATAAACCTATAAATCACCACTTTCACTAAGAGCACTCACTCAGGATTTGTGACCAGGTTGTGTTTGTGTGTGTCTTGTTTAGAGTATTATTTCGGGACTGAACCCTGGTTTGCCGGAGCGATACACATCGTTGTGTAGAGCCAGGTGTTATTATTTGTCAGCAAATAAAGAGCTGCTTTTTCACCGTGAACTGTCTTGTGTCTATCATTCCTGAGCACCACATCACCACTGCACCTGTGCACTATGAACCACTTTGCCACAGTGCTACATTTATTTCCAGTGTTTATTGAATTCCCCAGAGTGTAATCAATCCACCACTATGTTTCTCAGTATATTGCTCCAAAGTCTCATGTGGTTTAAAAAGCATGCACCATTCTGGCTATCACATTGCAATAAAAGATTATACTTAGGGCCTCTGTTTTTCGTTTTTTATTAGTTGTATTTTTCGGTGCTTATTTTTAGCTATTTTCGAATTTTATGTAAATCGTTTTTTTTCGGGGTTTTCGTTTTTGATATATAAAATCCTTATGGTCACGGGGACATTCTTGTGTGTATGCATTTTTGTACATTTTGCCACAATTCTGTTTTAAATCCTCCGGTATCTTAACTGTAATACAGCTTTAAATCCCACAAGCGGAGTCTCCAATAAAAATGTAGGAATGTGCTGTCACTCAGTAGTTGGGGCGGGTTTAAAGTATGATAGATACAAGTCAGGAAGGCGGGACATTGCCCAGCAGCACTGGGAAATATATTTATTACTATTTTTGTAATAGGTTTTATTTTTTAATGGGAAAAGGGTAAAGTCAACATGAATTGATTAACCATTTCCACAGTTTTCCCGGTGTTTTCCGGTGTTTATTGGCTATTCACTGATTTCATTTTTTTTTTTATTGCGGGTGTTTTATCGTTTAAAACTAAAAATCAGAAGCCCTAATTATACTCAAACAAAACACAGTAGTGATAAGGTGTGTAGTACACTGAAATATATCACACCTAAAAAGAAATACCTTTCATGACCTGGCATAATAAAGAGCTAAACTGTACAATATATTTAGCAAAATACAAAATGAGTTCAAACGTATCCATGTGATCCTCTGAAATAGTTAGAAATCTTATTCGTGCGAGTCTGAGACACCTCATTTTGCCTAATCGGTCCTCGCTTCACCCAGCGGCAAAACTACAAGTTTGTTAATATGATACAATATCCCAGTCAGACAAAAAAATAAATGCTTGGGCAGTAAACATTTAAATGGTTTCCAAACCGTACAGTACATCAATCAATCTTTAACATCTGCTGTTGCGTATTTACTGGTAATTTCCAGGACCCTTAAGAGTGTCATTAATGAAAGATGTGTTGTTCATTCTTTACTGCACACTGCAGCCTTTTGTGGCGTGACTGCAAAACTCTTGTGATTAAAAACAAAGTTTTTTTGGCACTGTGTGGTTGCTGTTACGCTGCCTGAAGCACCCGACCTCTGGTCAGACCTTCGTTTAACCCTTTCCCTGAGGTCAGTTGGCAAATTGCTCCATTGAGAATTGAATTGGAAATTGGACTACAGGTGACCATGTTGGGAGAAAATATCAGGAACAGTGTTGTTTCCATCTGCTCCCATGCCATCCAAGCCTAAGGCCCAAAGGTTAGGAATACAGTACATTCCAAGTTCATTAGGAATGAAAAGTTGCCACAGGCAGAGCATAGCAGGTGTTTATTGCTGTTTCCTATTATGGGCCCACAATCACTAGAGAGCTGAGCATTGGTTTGCCATTGTTATGGCTGAGCAAAGATAGGCTGCTGTTACACAAGTTTGGCATCATTTAAAGCTGTAATTTGGCTGCACAATTTAAGGTTGTTCTTGTTGATGCCATGAACTATTCAAAGTGTTTATTATGTATCAGTAAAAAAAAAAAAAATCCACTAGAAAAATAAATAGGCTTCCTGGGGCAATGTTAATGAAAGTATTAATAAGTAGTACTTATTTTCTAAAATGTATTAAAGTTGCCTGATCATAGCTAAACCTAGCACTATGCACTTGCTCCATTGTGTCCTGTTCCCCATTTCCTAACAGATCTATTTGTTGTGCTTCTTTGGATGACAGTCTTTCTCTCACACTCCACTTTACTGCTACACCTTTGGTAACTCATTTTGAAGTTTTCCCCTTAACCTTTTCCAACCTTTGTTCCCTTTTTGTTTTTCTCTCTTTGGGATTTCTTTAAAGAAATCGGGTTTAGTAAACAGGAACAATTTCCGATGTACAACCCTAAACTGTACCTCATATAATCTCTCTGGGGTTTCGATCTCTACTTTGCTGGTGGGGTAATAATTTATGTCCCCATGTACACAGGTAATACCAACTTTTTGGGAGTGTTGTAATTGAGAGGGTCTCACTAAAGTTGCTGAGACCAATTTAATTGCACTGCCTGTATCAGTGAGAGTGATTGCATTTTTCTTATTTACTTTACGGTATCATGAAAGTATGCATCCCTTCAGCAACGCACCCACAATGATATTCATTAAAATCAAAGTTTTGCTTCCCTGTATTACATTGTATTGGTTCTATTTCATTTGGACAGTGTGCTGCTATAACTATGCAAGCAAGATATTTCAGTTTTTTATTTTTCTTAAAAATATTTCCCAACATTAAACCAACCAGTGCCTATAGAAAGTCTACACCCCTTGAACTTTTTTCACATTTTGTTGTGTCAGTGCCTCAGAGTTTCATGCATTTAACTGAGGATTTTTTTCCACTTATCTACACACCATACTCCACACTGTTAAGGGGAAAAAAGTTTTTATTGAGAAAAAAATTATATATTAACCCTTTGCGGTCCTATAATCGGACCTGGTCCAACATTGCAATTTTCCCTTTCCGGTCCAGTCCTTGCTGATGAGAAACATCCCCATAACATGATACTGCCACCACCATGCTTCACAGTAGGGATGGTGTTCTTTGGGTGATGCGCTGTGTTGGTTTTGCGTAAAACATAATGCTTTGCATTTAGGCCAAAAAGTTCAATTTTTGCCACATGGCTACAGTGTTTTTTTGCATACTTCAAACGGGATTCAAGGTGGGCTTTCTTGAGTAATGGCTTCCTTCTTACCATACAGGTCAGATTTGTGGAGTGCTTGGGATATTGTTGTCACATGCACAGTTTGACCAGTCGTGGCTGAGTTGTCTGACATCAGGCCAGAAGCAGGAACTGAAAAAACACTGACACCAGGCACTGCAGTTTCAAAATAAAAGACGCGGCGGCGCCGTTTATTTAAATACAAAAATAAATCAAAGGTTTAAACAAAACGAAACTTGCTCACAGAGCGAAAATAAAACAGGTAAACAAAAACAAGTCACGAACACAAAATAATAAATAATACAGGTCAGGCTGTAGCCTTCACTGTTCCTGTATATTTTTTCTTTTAGTTTTGTTTTCACTCGCTCCTCGCTCACTCTCTCCGCTCTAACACCCACCATGAGTGCAGCGAGCTGCAGGCTTTTATGCAGGTGACCATCTCCCGATTTAGCAACAAATTAAATTACTTAATTAATTTGGGAGATGGCCACCTTCTGCACAAGGTTTTCTAATTATTCCTGGCAGAGGACGAGTACCCACTCTCGCCTCTGCCAGAACACATTTTAAAATAAAAACAATAACAAACACGGCACTCGCCGTCATTTACACAACGATAATATACAAATAAATTATACACCAAAAAGACATGGCTTTCTATGTCATTTAAATACAATAACTAATTAAATAAATAAATAAATGAATAAATACAAAAACAATACTGACGACGTTTCGCCGTCATATTTTTAATTAACAAAACCATAATACAAAACAATAAATTGCACAGGGGTGGAGGGGGAGACCCCGTTCTAAAAATAAATAAACAAAACACTGTACAGGGCTCCTCGCCCTATTACAATCCATTATATTATATATTTTTTTCACTTGGAAGTTGTGGGGTAGGATGTGTAGATAAATTAAAAAAAAAAAAAAAACTATTTTAATGCATTTTTATTCCAGGCTATAAGGCAACAAAAGGTGAAAATATTGAAAGGGGTGTAGACTTTCTATAGGCACTGTATACATCAAACTTCAATGTATATACAGTCAAACCGCTTAATATCTCACTGTTTAATATCACACTTTGCTTAATATCATCTCATTGAAATGTCCCGGACAAATTATAATGGGAGTCAATGGAAACAAGCTCCTGATAATATCACTTTGGTAAATGTTACACTCTGCATAATAAACATATATATAATTCGTTATAGGACCAAAGGTGTATTCTAGGCTAGGTGTAAATCGAATCAGAAATGCTAATTACATATTTCAGTATAGCCTATAAGAGCTTAATTTATCAGTACATCCATACGAAGGCAATCATTGCCAGTAGTCATGTGCAACATTATACAATGGAGCAAAAACTTTATTTCATAGTGTGTATAAAATATTTTATTGAAACTGTGGAGGTTGGCTGAAAGGATTCCACAGCAACGCTGCAGCGCACAACTGCACGGAATACACTTGTAAGCAGATTTAATGCTGCCTTCCCTGTGGAAAAGGCTGAAAGTAGAGACACTTTCCATATTTGTTCCAGTATGAAACACAAGTCTTTAGTCTACAGAAATTGCAAGACTAACTTAGTAACGTGTTTTAGTATCGTCTAGAGCAGGGTTCTTCAATAGGCGGCCCGAGGGCCAAATCCTGCCTGTGAGAGCCTTTCTTTTGGCCCATCAAATGTCAATTTGTCCTTCATCACAAAAACTGAACTTGCTGATACGCAAGATTATAAAATCGCCGTAATCTACAGGGTATTTGCTTCCCCTAACAAGCGTTTTTTTGGCAGCCTAATATGCTGTCCTTGCAAAGGTACCACCAAATGTTCCTGTCAGGACACGGCACTCTGATTGGTTATCATATTATTGTTAATAAAAACGATTAATAATCCTCTTCCAACACCGAAACCCTAAACCTAAGGTCAGTATCCTATACTGCATTCATTACACATCTAAAGTAGTTCATGTTTGGCAGCGAATAAGCGTTTTCGTTACTTAAAAAAAAGTGACCAGAGGTGCTGACTTCCTCAGTTGTCCTGACAGGAACATTTCGTAGTACCTTTGTAAGCACTGCGCCTAATACAGGAACAAGTCAGCTGACTGGCCAAGCTTTAATTCTGACGAGCTATCATTTTGGCATGCGTCACAAATCTCCGCCCATTTGCTTAGTTTGAGTGCCTCATTGGTTGAGCAGTGAGAGAAGGCTTCGTGCAATATGAAAACAGCGGTAGTAATATTATTTTCTTCATTGCGGTGAAACTATCTGAATATTCTTACAAACATTGCTGCACATTAATTCGAAGCCAAAAATCCACGTCTGTGTCTAAAATGGCAAGTGATGTGTGAGATTAACATAAAAACCAACAACAACAAAGTGATGCTTCAGATTTGGGAAGTGAGTCAGAATCGAGGGATACAGCTGCAGGTAATGCACATCACTTGAAAGTGCTTCACATTTTCCAGGCACTGGCCAAACTAGCAAGGTAAATGCTACGTATAGTGATCAACATTTTGTTTTGTTGTGATCCTATTTTCTGTTATGAGGAGGTAATAAATGAAAACAAAAATGGTGTTTTTTTTCTTTGTACAACGCCCCCTTTCCCACATATATTTTTTGAAGAGTTTGTTTAAGTTAAATTTGACAGTTTTCACTTTGCATGCACAGCTTAAAAAAAAAAAAGCAAACCCCAGTCATGCTATTACTTTATGAAAAATGTGTCATTTGCCACATTGTTTATTGCAAAGAAACTACAATGGCAGGGATAAAAAAATAAATGAAAAAGAAAAAAGCGATGTCTACTTATGTACTGTTTCTGCCTGAAACACACACATGAAAAGTGTATAATTTTAAGTTTGACATCCTCTGCTTTAGAGTTAATTCAGTGTAGCAAAGTAAAGCCTTCACAACCTATTCTGGAATAGTACAGTTTTACATATTTTAGGATAAATAGTATTGGAAATTGCTTTAATGTTGTAAGATTTAGCTGGGAATTGTGCAGCATGTGATTGGAACAGTTTTTTGTATTAATTTAACTTAAATACGTTAGTAATGTACTTTAGCTTATGTACTGTATTAAGTTATATGATTGATTAACCTATTGCGTTTGACCTGTTGTCACAGCAATAACATTTTTTTTTTTAATCTTCCAAAACACCAGATGTTTGACTCCAGTTTATAGAAAGTCTTGGGAAGTGCTTTCGTTACTTAACTTGAATGCTTGCTGCGCAGTAATTGTCAGAACATTTTCTAGTTTTAATAAAATTAAAATTAATAACATGCTGTTTTAATAGCATTACAGTGGGATTTGTATAATTATTTGTTTGCAAGGTGTCGTTTGAATACTGATCAGGAAATTATACTTGCTTAATATTTTTTTTTATTAATGGCGATCAAATATTGTATCATATTAAGTAGTTATTTCTGAGATGTATTAGTTGATTGGTGCAAGTGCAGTGTTGCAACGTTTTGTTACTGTATGTAAAGTGTAATTGGATAGTCAGATTTTCATGACCATTTAAACCCCCCCCCCCCCCCCCCCCCCCCCCCTACCACTAGGCACATCTTGAGCTCCCTGTGGCCCCCCAAGGTTTGGACATTGCCTTATCTGGCCCGCCAGAGAATGGAATTGAGTACCACTGGTCTAGAGGGCAACAACAATTACTTTGGGTTTTGAGCTGCTTAGTTTGTTGCAATTGGTATTAACTTGCATACTGGTTTAGTACCGTCCTCCGTACTAACCACAGGATCATCACCAGTTAGTATAGCTCCTTTCAGTTCGTTACAATTGACCTATCAGCATCAGTAATAAAACAAACTTAAATGTGATGGATGCAGTAATTGTATCAATTAAATATGCAATTAAAACCAAGATATACTGAGATTTTTATATATATATATATATATATACATATATATAATATATAAAATATTTATATACTCAGATATCAGCTTTTTAATAGACGCCGCCCTCGAATAAACGCCGCTCAATAAAGAAATATATTTTTTGTCTACCCCTGCTCAAAAAATAAAGAAAGAAACACGCAAATCTGGCTATGTACATGTGACACCCCCGAAAAGACTGCAGCCTCAATCCACCATGTAATACAAACTTATGTACACACGCCTTAGTAAGTAAATGTTATTTTATAGTACAGTCCCGACACACAACCCAAGATGAACTACTTACAGCACAGTAGCAGTCCTTCACGTCCCTTTTTTCCCAGCAGAGTTCAGCGCCAGCACAGCAGGGGATAAAACAAGGGCTGTCTGTTTACCTCGTCATCAGTGAGAAAAAAAACGAGTAGGATATATTTTAGTTTTAACAGAAATCAAACCGATATTCACAGGTAATACTTTTCGTTAAAAAAAAAAAAAAAAAAAACTGCATCACACCGTTCTCTCTCCTCTTCTTGTCCCTCCCCATAGCAACCAATACACACTCCTGATTCGCTGGTACAGTACTCCCCTGACCTCCCAACTCCCACCTAATAGGCTCTTGTTAACTGTCAGTAAATGTACTGTATTCAAGCCCCAAAACCCACAAGAGTATAGTGCTGCAGATCGGAGCCGCTCATGGCGCTGTTTATAAAATGCCTTAAATCATTAAATAAAATATTGCTGCGTTTGTAAAGCATAGTATTATTAATAATGGCCGACCTTGTATAATCGCCGCCCCCGTTTAAGGGCCGCAGTCATTTTGATCAATTTAAAATAAACGCCGCGGCGCCAAATTGAAGTAATACGGTATATATAGATACACACACAGAGTGCTCGAAGTAAGCTTTTTATTTTAGGCGCCAGCAGGCTCCTATTTTTTTCTTTATGGAAAGCCAGAAAAAGAAAATGGTTGCCCATAACTGCATTGAAGTCTATTAAATATAAATAAAAACTATTGTTCAAAATAATGCTTACGATTGTAAGTCGCCCTGGATAAGGGCGTCTGCTAAGAAATAAATAATAATAATAATAATAATAATAATAGAATATTAATTTATACAATTTAACTTAAACAATAATGTGCATCTCTAAGTTGCAAATTTGTTTTTCTGCACAGAAAAAAATAACTTATTTTCAAAAAAGGCAGTCCAAAACAAACTTTAGAATAGGTAATAGTGAATAGTAATTTCGTTACTATGCTTGCTTACAATACTTGCAGTACATTATCCCAGATTCGTTAACTAGTCAGCTGAACTGTTGGCACCATGATGACTGGGATCTAATACGAATTTTTAATTGAACATGTTCAGTACATGAAGACGTGGGTCCAAAATTTGAACTGTGTTCTGTAATTTCTGACTTGTTCGCTTCGTTTGTATTGCTGCTGCTTAGAGATTTTGGTGGCACTTTCTTTGTCTTTGAAACAGATGTATTTTTTTGCTTTTGTTCGACGACATTTTATTAATCTTCTAATAGGTTTGCGTGGACCTCTGGGTTGGTGCGCATGCACATAGGGCCGGACCAAATCAAACCCCGATCACTCTTGGGAGTTTCCATATCGCATTTTCTTTATCACGAAACCAAACCTAGCCATTTCCAATCCGCGAAAGGGACGGAGAAAAGTTTCACAGTAGTAGCAGGGACCGCCGAAAGCAACATGAAAAAAGCTGGTGACCAATCCCCAGCTGGTATTTGTAACATTTTGAAGGGGTGGAAACAAGGCGGGCGAAACAGCCAGGGCAGAAAAAAAAATAAAAGTCTGTGTTGTTGTTTCGTTTGTGTATCAGTGAATGAATGCTATTACATACAATTACTACAAGTAGTAATAATAATAAAAAATACGTTTATTATTATTAATAATAATAATAATAATAATAATAATAATAATAATAATAATAATAATAATAATAATCTGCTTTTATTTTTATTGTGTAAAATATTGAAAAAAACGGACGTGAGTTTCAAAGAAAACACACACACACACACTTGGCAATGACCTCATTTCCACGACGTCTGCAGCATCGTGGTGCATTGTTCTGTCGCATTCTTAAATGATTTTTGTAAAAATCCATACCGTGCCCTGGCTAGTCTCAGAACCATGCAATGCCAGCATCCTCATACCCGACTGGCACGGTGCTGCCCAGAGCCCTGTTGTGCACAAGGCTACATAGTAACTGCACGAAGATTAAAAAAAAAAAAAAAAACGTAACACTGTCGCCAGGATCAGTACTGGTACATATTGTATCCCTTTCATGCAGTCACTAGTGGACAGCTACTTTCAAGTGATTATCTCCTATAGAAACTCTATTGTGACATCACTAAAGGAGGTTGTGTGGTCCAGTGGTTAAAGAAAAGGGCTTGTAACCAGGAGGTCCCCGGTTCAAATCCCACCTCAGCTACTGACTCATTGTGTGACCCTGAGCAAGTCACTTAACCTCCTTGTGCTCTGTCTTTCGGTGAGACGTAATTGTAAGTGACTCTGCAGCTGATGCATAGTTCACACACCCTAGTCTCTGTAAGTCGCCTTGGATAAAGGTGTCTGCTAAATAAACAAATAATAATAATATAATGCATGGTGTCCTCTTCATTGGACATCTACCGATATTAGAACGCCTGCCATCTGTGGCATTTTATTGTTACTACAAAAACGAAAAGGTGATAGTACAATGGCAGAGAAAGATTCAGCAGCACCGAGCACCTCAGGGATTTCTGTAAAATCCTTTTACACAAAGAGAGAAGAGCATGTAAAAAAATATATTCAAAGAAAGTAATGTTTAGGGAATAATATGGTATATGATTTGTTCAAATACTCACTTTATTTTTTTCACAGTTGATATAAAACCATATGTCCACTTCAGTGGACGTCATGCAATACCAAGATTCATATTGCATGTTAGGCCTTTGTTGTCCTATAGGCCTATGCTAAATATTTTGGTCATATAAGAGCTATATATTGCTGTTATGTCCACAAATGGGCTCATGGTATCTTCTCAACTGTTTTTTAATTATTATTATTATTATTATTTATTTCTTAGCAGACGCCCTTATCCAGGGCGACTTAATTGAAAATTAATTTGAATAATTATTATTAGCAGCAGCTGTCCACCAAGCAGTACATTCCCAAGAAACCCAAGCCGTGGGATTTGAAGGTGTGGGTGAGAGCAGGAGCATCTGGGTACATGTATAGGTTTGAGGTGTATCAGGGAGCAAGTGGAGGTAGGGGTGAAGTTACTACACTGGGCATGTCTGCTGATGTGGTTCTTCACCTGTGTGATGACATACAAAACAAAAATCACAAAACATTTTTGATAAAATTTTTTTCGTACCATCGCTCTCCTCCAGAGGTTACGCAACAAGCACATGCAGAGCTAACAGGCTTATGGGAGCATCAAAGTTGAAGGGTGAGGTGCGTCATCAGTTGTGACTAATGATGAGAACATCACCATAACACGATGGCTAGACAGCTCAGTGATACACGGTGCATCGTCCTGTGCAGGCAAGCGGCCACAGGATTCTGCCCAGAGGTGGAGCAAGAAATAAAAGGAAGCAATCCACATCCCTCGACCATTTTCAAATATGGGGGGAGTGGATCTCATGGATCAGTGTGTGTCGATGTATCCACACAGACACAAAAACAGGAGATGGTACAATCAAGTATTATTTCACTTTCTTGATGTGACTTGTGTAAATGCATGGCTACTGTATTGAATGTCAGGATTCAATGACAAGGATCTGTTGAATTTCAAAGCATCCATAGCTTGAGCACTGATCAATGCCGGCTCTCCGGAGCAACGTCAAAGAGGAAGGCCAAGTGAGACACCCCCTCCTTTGAAGCGCACAGCAGTGTCAAGGGCACCCCCTGAAATCAGGTTCAGTGTGGGGAATCACTGACCAAAGCTAATTGATGCAAAAAATACTAACAGGTGCCATGATGCGGCTTGTACACAGAAAACTAAGTACATCTGCATGCAGTGTCTTGAGCCATTGTGTCCTGGGTACTTTGTCAACTTCCACACCCAGCGCTAAAATCAGCTAAATTCAGTTCACATTGGGAAGAATGCTAACTTGCTGTGTATGAAGAACACTCGGAAGAAAAAGAAAATATTATTGTTTCATCAATGAAGACATTTTTGTTTTTGGAATATTTTTGTTACAAACAGGACATTTTTGTTTCTGGATGAATTCATCCATATTTGGGCATAAGGAAATATTTTGTTTTTAACTTGGAGGACATTATTTTCTGGCAAAAAAAGAAATTATAACAGAACATTATAATACATACCAGTTGGAATGATACCAGACATTTCATTTTGCACTTTGTATGAGTTTTTTTGCCCATATAAAACAAAAAGACTTTCTTTCTTAATATGCGGTTCCAAGATAACAGAGCCATTCATTATGTTGCGGATGCATGTTGTACACTCAAGTGGACACATGTATAACTTCTTAAATTTTGTACTTGTACTTTTGTATTATTATTATTATTATTATTATTATTATTATTATTATTATTATTATTATTATTATTATTATTACTTCTCTGTCGAAAACCCAAAGCAAATTTAAAAAGTTCATCTTGATGCTTCTGAGATGATCTTTATAGGTATTACGTAATTTTGTTATCTACACAGATTTATACGTTTCGAGGGGACCACTTGGCATGCTGACACAGTATAGCGAAATGTGCTCCCTTGTACTGGAACGATGGGCTTGTTCTTACATGCTGAGAATTTGGGCTTCATGTAATGTTTCTGTGTAGGCCAACATGTTGAAGTACTTTACGAGAGTAACCAAATGTTTAAAACTTAATATCTTTACAGTGGTTAAAACATTCATACATTATACGTTCTTTATTAGTATTCTAGTTTGTTTACATTTGTTAGCCTTGAGATTGATCGAAGTTCAGTGTATTGAACTCAATAATTTGACCAGAGGTAGGTGATGTCACAGATGACGTGTGAATATGTCCATGGATTTAAAAAAAAGTGTACCGTCCGTAGGTTGTAGCTTACTACAAAGATAAGAAATAAAAGAAAATATATCTAAAAAGCTTTACCATCACTGAAAGAGACACTGCTTCAAGCAAACCTCTCCGTTAGTAGAAAATAGTTTATTGTTTGTACGTATTAAAGAAATAATACGTATCGCTTTATTAAACATTTAACTCAAACTGTGGCAAAAAAAAGTAGGCTAAAGAAGTATTGTGCATGTTGCGTTTAAGGGTGCAACAAACACAACATATATTATGATAATAATAGGAATAATACATATATTAATATTTGATACTGTAAATTATTCATTTTAAATTATTCAGTGTTGTGTGCAAGTGTTCGCTATGAGGTCAGTGGAGCGTCTTGAGGCATGTATTGTTTTGTTTTTTCAAATATCAGGATGTTTAGTGTTATTTTTTTTTTACTATTTGCTTAATACGCGATAGCTTTCGACAAGTTCAAAGTTGACTATAAAATAGGGTGACCATATTTTGTAAACCAAATCCGGGGACACTCAGTTATGGGAGCACAGCAAAGTAGCCAAGACTGAAATGTGTGTTGCAGAGTGTATCACGAGCAGCTTATATTTTAACAGATGCACATATTCACTCGCCTACAGATGCCTTGACCAGACTGCACCCAGCTACCTCCAGACCCTCATCTCTCCCTACACCCCCACTCGACCTCTCCGCTCCTCCTGCACTAGAAGACTGACTCTACCTCCTCTACGCTCCCCTGCCTCCACAGCCCGCTCCTTCTCCACCCTCGCCCCGCAGTGGTGGAATGACCTTCCTACAGATGTCAGGACTGCCCAGTCCCTGACCATCTTCCGGTGCCTCCTCAAGACTCACCTCTTCAGACAGCACCTGTAGAACTCCTCTTTTCCCTCTGGACACTTTATCACCCTTCCTTAATGCGCTTTACTTGTTCTTATCTGCTCCCTATTTTACTGCATTTAATCCTGTACTTTAGAGTACTGTAATCTGTCAAGTGTCATTTAATCTGTAGTATTTTGTATTTAATTATATCCTGATGTAACTATAACTGATACTGTTATCTGCTCCGTTATTCAATCGTATTTTGTCATATACTTGTACTTGCTAGAACCAAAGTCATTGTATTTTATCTTGCTCTTAATTGTATTAATACTTGTACTTTGATTCTTGAAATTTATTTTTGTTTAGGACTGTAAGTCGCCCTGGATAAGGGCGTCTGCTAAGAAATAAATAATAATAATAATTCATTACAAATAGAAAACAAATA
Source organism: Acipenser ruthenus (assembly GCF_902713425.1). NCBI lineage: Eukaryota > Metazoa > Chordata > Actinopteri > Acipenseriformes > Acipenseridae > Acipenser > Acipenser ruthenus. The sequence goes on along the minus strand of NC_081192.1, from coordinate 11,990,357 downwards.
TGCATATAACCTACAGAAACAAACACGCTCCACAATAATTGCAAAAAACTTTTTTCAAAAATTTTCAAAAAAAGCAGACATTTGAAAAATTCCCCAAACTAAACAAAACAATATGCAAGAGCCTACTTCTCCTGCTGCCTTCAAGCCAAAGCTAAGTAGCCAGGGTTACACTTGGACATACTGGGAACTGGAGATTCCTGAAAATATAAAATCGAATGTTTCTGACATCCTACTGTACAGTATGCTTATGGGTTTTCATGTCATGTCAGTTTAGAGAATCTTTGTATTTTGATGGTTTTTTTCTTCAACACTGTTTACCACACCAAGCAAGAACACAATATTAATGCTCATAACACTGGCGTTTATGAAAACCGGAACAATGAGCCAAAAACAGGATATTAAACTTAAATATTGTACTATATATTATAATAAAGGTTTGTACTTACTCCCTCGCCATTCTCCTATAATCCTCATGCAGCTGGTTTTTCTTTCCATGCGATGCAGTTAGCCTATCTAAACCTAGCACATGTTTTTAAATGCAAGTGGGGTTTTTTCTTCAGACAAAAATACATAACTACGTTAATGCATTTATTAAAAAACAAAGTAATGTAAATAATGTCCTCTTAAGTCTAGTACGTCACACTCGCTCCAGTGTGCACTGAACCTGGATTTACCGGCAGTTGAAACATGAGCGGGTCAACTCAACAAACTAGACCGATAGGCTACAGACAAGGAGGTTGGATCGTCAACTAAACTCAAAACCTGATTGGTTACTACGAATGTCAGTGATGAATCAAGAAAGTGGTTGGATGTAATTTAATGACAGAAACATGGATATTTCTCTCTAACGCATTTACATTATGTTAGACCAATGCGAGAAATTAATATTACATTTATTTGGGGACGAGCTTCGTGAACCAAGGACATTATTTGCCTGGGGACACAGTAGGTCATCCAGGGACTGTCCCCGGACAGCGGGGACATATGATCACCATACTATAAAATCTGGTCCTGCGAAAGTCTTGCGATGTGATTTATAGCTGCAATTGAGTAGATTTGGTCGGGCGATAGCAAACCACCCCCCCCCCTTTTCAACCCACTTGTAGTCAACAAACGATAGCTGCTTTTTGAAGGGCGAAAAAAGCTTGTTTTGGATCGGCGAGATTTCGCTTGGAATTTTTCTTGTGTTTTATTATCGTCCTCGTTCGCTAAGTGCTAACTTTGATTTGGGCCGGCCCATAGCCTCAGAGCTGCCAAAAACAAACAGCTGTCAGACAGTGTTTCCATTTGTAATTAACATGCTTTTTATTGTAACTACCTGTGGCAGAGTGGCTGATTGTGTACAGGTGCAGGAGTGATGCAGTGCGCAAATAAACAAACAGAAATTGTAATCCAGTGGATAAAGGGTTTTTAATGATTAGGATTAGACCAGGATTATTTAATGATAATCCTGGTCTGGTGACCAAACAATAACTCCAGGCGATACATAACAATGTGTACTGCACTGGAATAAATCAACAGGTTACAGTCCCAAATAATTAATACACGTATCTCTCCCACAATGTACAAAACACGGTCACCGGTCCTGGGTGCGTGCTGTACTGCTCGTGGTGGGTGATACAGTTTATTTCGTGACAAGGCGACAGCTCTGGAATCGTACGAACATAAGAACATAAGAAAGTTTACAAACGAGAGGAGGCCATTCAGCCCATCTTGCTCGTTTGGTTGTTAGTAGCTTATTGATCCCAGAATCTCATCAAGCAGCTTCTTGAAGGATCCCAGGGTGTCAGCTTCAACAACATTACTGGGGAGTTGGTTCCAGACCCTCACAATTCTCTGTGTAAAAAAGTGCCTCTTATTTTCTGTTCTGAATGCCCCTTTATCTAATCTCCATTTGTGACCCCTGGTCCTTGTTTCTTTTTTCAGGTCCAAAAAGTCCCCTGGGTCGACATTGTCTATACCTTTTAGGATTTTGAATGTTTGAATTAGATCACCGCATAGTCTTCTTTGTTCAAAGACTGAATAGATTCAATTCTTTTAGCCTGTCTGCATAGACATGCCTTTTAAACCTGGAATAATTCTGGTTGCTCTTCTTTGCACTCTTTCTAGAGCAGCAATATCCTTTTTAGCTGTCTGGTGATTCACAAACAAGACAATTACTAACAGACAGAACAAACAAACAAAAAACACTCATGATACTGTTGCAATCTTTCAAGGTCTCTCACCGTCCTTCTAGGTATAAAAACCACAAACCAAGCAAAGGAACAGATTACGATTCTCCGCCCCATTTTATGCTGTCACACATGATCCCTTGGTAAACGAGTGCAAACGCCTCTCCAATCTGCAGCTGCCACGTCGTCTCTCGCCTTCATCCAGACTGGCCAACTTCCCGACCCGGGGAAAGAACTGTCAGACCAGCCCGTCCAAAGAACTCTGTTCTCGCTGCTTAGCGCCCTCACAGGTCGGGAGGGAGATTTACAACCAAAACTCATTGTATTTCTGTCACACTACCGTACACTGTATAAGCCATTTTCCCAAAATGACAAGGAGTTGTGTGGTTATGGGATGCCACTACCACGACTGTATGAAGACAAGCGGCTGTCATTTTATGAATTGCCAAAGCGGCATTTAAACTTAGCCTAGATAGACGAGAAAAGTGTCTGGCTGCTGTACACGGCAGCTGCCAAGATGGATCTCAAGAACCATGTGCAGCGAACATGTTCATGGTAAACACAGTTGTAATTACAGTATAAGTTACAGTAATACTTATTATAATTATAATTTATACACAGACAAATCTAAAATATAATAACCACAATACTGTAACATTTTAGAAGTGCGGTGATGGGTTTTACCAATAAGCAGATACATGAATGTGTCTGTGTTTTTTCACTTAAGTGAAAGCACTCAACTTTACCAACGCGACTAGTGTAAAATGTATGGCAGGCGCTCCATAAAGCCAGGAAACCTCTCAATGTACAACATGCTGTATCAGAAATAATATGTAAAAAAACAAACAAATGCAAACTTCTACGAGGACAGAAGAAAAATGGATAATTATTGTGAAACTTTATTTTCAAAAGGTATGCAAAATCTGCTTTTTTAAAATGTATTTTTATTTTATACTCTTTAATTTTATTTGTGCTGTCCTGTAATGTCGGGACGAAAACATGCTGACAGTTAAACAAACTTTTCTGATTGTACAGTAGTTGTAAGCTGTGATATTTACATAATTAAATACCTGCACGTTAAGTGATCAGTTTGCCACTTCCATTTAGACTGATATAGTGAAAATCATAATAAAAATATTTAGATGCATTTTCCTTTTTTTTATGTGCTAGAGATTCTGCATTCAGTAACATAACGATCTGTATGGACAGATGCGCCTGTGGCATAGGCAGTAAAAAGCTGTATTATTTTTAACATGGGTCCAAAGGTATTTTAATAATAATAAAAAAATGCAGACGTAGAGCGACCATTACGTCATGCAGAGAGAGATCAGGCACTGCAGAACACAGTGAGAGAGAGAGGATGTACAGCAACGAGACACGCCCCCTGCAAGGAGGAAGGGAATGCAGGCTGCAGTTACAGATGGAGGGGGATGGTCCACAACCTGTCTTGCTTCCCCAACCACCTGCCCCTTTGCATGGACTGGTCCCGAAGCTTCCTCGGTACAACGGTGTCATGTCTTTGGAAGCCTTTTTGACTCAGTTTGAGTTAGTGGCTGAAGATTATGCCTGGTCCCAGCGCAAGAAGGCTTTCTGCCTGTCTCAGTCACTGGAAGGCACTGCAGCAGAGGTATTGCTGGACCTCGGGCCGGAAGAGAGAGTGAATTACTCTACCCTGGTTGATGCTCTGAAGTGCCGCTTTGGAGACAGTGAATCACCGTACCTGGTTTTTATTGAGAAAAAGATTATATATTAAAAATACAAAACTGAAAGATCATAATCTTTACTTGGTGGAAGCACCTTTGGCAGCAATTGTTATTATTATTATTATTTATTTCTTAACAGACGCCCTTATCCAGGGCGACTTACAATTGTTACAACATATCACATTATACATATTATACAGATATCACATTATTTTACATACAATTACCCATTTATACAGTTGGGTGTTTACTGGAGCAATCTAGGTAAAGTACCTTGCTCAAGGGTACAGCAGCAGTGTCCCCCACTGGGGATTGAACACACGACCCTCCAGTCAAGAGTCCAGAGCCCTAACCACTACTCCACACAGCTGTGAGTCTGTTGGGATAGGTCTCTACCAACTTTGCACACCTAGATTTGGCAATATTTTACCATTCTTTAGAAAACTGTTCAAGTTCTGTCGTTCCTTAGGGAGCGTTGATGGACAGCAATCTTCAAGTAATGGCACAAATTTTTGATTGGATTTAGGTAAGGGCTCGGACTGGGCCACTCAAGGACATTTACCTTTTTGTTCCTTAGCCCCTCCAGTGTAGATTTGGCTGTGTGCTTTGGGTCGTTGTCATGCTGAAAGGTGAACTTCCGTCCCAGTTTCAGCTTTCTTGCAGATGGCAGCAGGTTTTCCTGAAGGACTTTTCTGTACTTTGCTTCATTCATTTCTCCTTCTATCCTGACAAGTGCCCCAGTCCTTGCTGATGAGAAACATCCCCATAACATGATGCTGCTACCACCATGCTTCACAGTAGGGATGGTGTTCTTTGGGTGATGCACTGTGTTGGGTTTGTGCCAAACATAACGCTTTGAATTTAGGCCAAAAAGTTCCATTTTAGTTTCTTCAGACCACAAAACTTTTTGCCACATGGCTACAGCATCTCCTGAGTGTTTTTCTGCATACTTCAAAAGGGATTCAAGGTGGTCTTTCTTGAGTAAAATACAGGCCAGATTTGTGGAGTGCTTGGGATATTGTTGTCACATGCACACTTTGACCAGTCTTGGCCATAAAAGCCTGTAGCTCTTGTAAGGTTGCCATTGGCCTCTTGGTAGGCTCTCTGATCAGTCTCCTTCTTGCTCGGTCATCCAGTTTGGAGGGACGGCCTGACCTAGGCAGGGTCTTGGTGGTGCCATACACCTTCCATTTCTTAATAATCGTCTTGACCGTACTCCAAGGGATATTCAAGGCCTTTGATATTTTTTTTATACCCATCCACTGATCTGTGCCTTTCAACAACTTTGTCCGGGAGTTCTTTTGAAAGCGCCTTGGTGCTCATGGTTGAGTCTTTGCTTTGAAATGCACTACCCAGCAGAGGGAACCTACAGGAAGTGCTGAATTTATCCTGAAATCATGTGAACCACTACAACTTAACACAGGTGGAGGCCACTTAACTTGGTGCATGATTTTGAAGGCGATTGGTTACACCTGAGCTAATTTAGGATTGCTATTACAAGGGGGGTGGACACTTATCCAACCAAGCTATTTCAGTTTTTATTTTTAATAAATTTTCTACAAATTTCTAGAATATCTTTTTCACTTGGAAGTTGTGGGGTAGGATGCGTAAAATCAAATTTAAAAAAAAAACTATTTTAATGCATTTTAATTCCAGGCTATAAGGCAACAAAAGGTGAAAATTTTGAAAGGGGGTGTAGACTTTCTATAGGCACTGTATATATATATATATACAATTTTTGTATAGCGCCTTTCATAGTGGACCACCATCACAACATCACAAAGCACTTATATATGGATAGATAGATATTATGGGTTGCCAAAAAGTATAAATATATCTGTTTGGAAAGGCAGTGAAAATCTAATTTTTAAATACTGTATTTGAACTAGAGTTTCATTTTGATGAAGAGTTCGATGAAAAGATCTTTCCAAACCAAATATCAAAGTAGATTTGGCGCTGAGATAACTATTTATTGACTTTAAAAGATGGGTAACAATAACTAAATGAAACATGAAGCACAATCTGTTCTTATATTTTGTTCATAACAGATTGTAATTTAGCATGTTAAAAAAAAAAAACAGCTTGAAAGTGCTTTCTTCCTTTACTAACTCTGTAGATTGCGGGTGCAACACACTAACACACTGTATTGCGCCTCTGTCTTCTGTTCTGAAGTGTTTATCTGTGGTAGTACTAAATGACTGGAGGAAATTGTGGTTGTCTGTCTGTTAATGAATATTAATTTGCGTGGCTAGTACTGTGGTCTGTTAGCACTTAAACTATTTTTAGAATTTCAGGGTGAGGATTCCAAGCAGATGGAAAGAAACCTCTGTTTATTTTCCCCCCAGAGGATGACGATGATGAGGAGATTGCTGAAACAAAACCTGGGCCGGAGTCGGAACTACATGATGAGGATCAGAAGGAAGAAGCAAAAGAAGGTAATGGCGAAACAGTTAACATACAAAATGATAAGATTATAAAATATACAGGGCCCTATTGTGTAACAAGGGCAAAGGCAATTTTCAGAGACGAAGACAACCATTGTAATGGTATAAAACTAGCAAGAAAGCACATTCTAGCAGGAAAGCGAGGTTAAGTAAGTGTTTTACTGCTAAAATTATTTTATTTCTCTCTGAAAAATGTATCTTCGCACTTGCTTCGAGATAGGACCCAGATTATTTCTAAACAGTTTCTAATTTATGTAAATTACCTCAAGAACCAGTTTGTGTTACAATACAATCTACTTTATGCTGGCAGAAGATAACACAGACAGGAATGGTTAGCTGCTGATGCCAGCAGGAGAAACATGACTCCTTTTCGCAATCTTAAACTGTTATTGATTAGAAAGTTTTGATAACAATGCTATGTTGTGTGGAGCGAATGTAATTAAAATCACGCCTGTCATCACATACAGTACACCATACATATCATAGCATTTTTTTTCAGAACATTGATCTGAAATGCAGCATTCAGATTTGTTGCTTTCTGAAGTGAGGATAGACTTGCATACCTTCTTTTGCTTCTTGCCAAATATTTTAATGAGCAATCCTTCCCACACATTCAGTGGTACCCAAATAGTATCCATTTACTACCAATGCAGCTATTGATTTTGAACATTAAAAATTACTGATAATTACCCTGCACAGACTAATACTCTTTATTATCAAATTCAAATCAATCAACCTTCTTTATCTTATCATTCCATGTCATTAGAGGTCAGGGCTGATAACACGTCACTTGGCCTTAAAAAATGTCAAAGAAGTAAGAGACAACTCTTAGTATGCAGCAAGCAGTACATCATTTCTCTGTCAGAATATTGCATTGTAAAATCTGTCTGTGTGTGCTTTGGCCCTTCTGGTTTGAAATTGGCCTCTGAAAAAAAAAAAAAAACTTTGATCAGCCTTTTGTCTTCTTTATGAGTTGTCTGAAAGAAGGAAACACATATCTGGAAGTGAAGATCAAAGTGGAGGCCAAGTACTAGTTAGGGAAAGATTTGACTAAATTATATAGAAACCTTGCCTAGTAGGGTGTGAACATATTTGTTTCTGTGTGTACCTCTCTGTTTGTAGTAACTCAATATGTCCACATTCTTGTTTCCTTAGAGAAACATATTCATATTATGCAATTTGGTTGTTTTTGTCAGTTGGCCAGCATTACCTAACATTTTCTACTTTATGATGTTTCTCTCACTTTTAGTAACTTCCTTGTTTCCCTTTTATGAACTCATTTCGATGAAAATGTGGATTTGTTTTGCTGCTTCTATATAGTAGGTCTGGTCAGGTTCAGTTTGGAATGATGCAATGTCCAGTTTATTTCATGTTAGAGATTTTATAGTTAAAATAATAGATTGAAAATTAAATATATGAATAGTGACCTATGGTGGCTTAATTTTGTGTGTTTGTGTGTGTGTGTGTGTGTGTGTGTGTGTGTGTGTATATACAAAGTAAATAATTGTTTTATTAATAAAACATCATCATGGGAACTAGTGTGAATGTGCAGAGGTTGTAAAAAAAAAGTATGACTAGAAAATCTAACTTGTTTTAAAAGGATAATGTATACTGTACAAACCTTCCTTCACTTTCCAAATATGTTTAATCTAAGTCCCGATGCTGCAATGAAACCTATATTCAACTTAAGAAACAGAAGAAACATTTAACTTTTGATGCTATAAACCAAATTTTGGCTGCATTGTCAATTAACCCAGTGCTGCCATTCTGTACTCAAATTCAGACTAAATCACTGCACTGCTCAAGAGAATAATCCAGTTCCTGGAAAAGTCATGACCATAATTTACTTTAGATAAGAAGGGACTTGGCAGAGATTTCAGTTTAGTTTAGTGTGTGTTAGGATCTAAAATGCCCCTGACACTGTAAGCTTCTTTATCCAAGGTGCAAACTTAAATAATTTGCATGTTACATCAACTGCAGAGCTGAACCCTTTATTTTTTTTAATTGCTGGCTGGGATGTTGTTCATATCTGTGAAGCTTTTTTTTATTTTAGTGATATTCAAGCTGGAGCCAGCCTCTACTTCAATCGATTATTCTACGATGAACACTGGTCAAAGCACCGAGTTGTCGCCTGCTTAGACTGGTCCCTGCAAGTAAAATACTGTTGATTTCTTTTTATATATATATCTCCACATCACTAATTTGCAAAGTTTGCCTCTATTTTAGATTTTTTCAAGCTATACCCTTTTACAACTACCCTTGTATTTTTGCAGTTGAATGCTTTTTCCATAGTTATACTATGCATGTATCATAGTTAGGGCTTCTGATTTTCAGTCTTTTCCCCCGACTTTTCTACTCTCCTTTAAAAATTCAATTGATATCTGTTAAGCCTTTCATGTATCTCAATCACAACTGAGAAATGTGTTATTAGTATAATTGATTTAATATACAGGTTTTTGATTTTGATTCTACACCGACAATCAGAAACCCTAATCATAGTTTAGCCCAGTTTGCCATGTTTATTAATATGCTTTGCCATACCTTGCTTGTCTTTACAATGCTTATCTATGCTTTACCATGCTTTCAATATGCTTTATTATACTTTGCTGTGCTTTAACTATGGTAAACTTTGATCAGGGTAATGTAATCTTTCATTTCAGTATTAAAGAGGAACTCCCTGAGCTGTTCCATGATTAAAGCTTTGAAACTGTTGCAGCACAGAGCAATTAAACTAGATCTGTCAACAATAGAGCATGGGGAAGAGGTTGATTGGATAATATCTTGTGATATATGCCAAGATGCTAAGCCTGCCTGCCATGGTTCGTTGCTGTGCTGTACAGTTTTCCATGAAAGCCAAGAACATTTTGAAATGTTACAGTTGAAAATGGTTTTAGATTCACATGTACAGACAGTACCATCATGCCAATAAAATCTCCAGTTTTGTATTTGTAGCAGTGGCGAGGGATATGTGTAATGTAACATACACATTTCTTTCTTCCAGTACCCTGAACTTATGGTTGCTTCTTACAATAGCAACGAAGATGCTCCCCATGAACCCGATGGTGTTGCCTTAGTGTGGAACATGAAGTTTAAGAAAGCTACTCCAGAGTATATATTCCATTGCCAGGTAGGGTACCAATGTTTATTTTAATTAAATATATATTTTTATGGTCAGTTTGTTTTGTTTTAATAATCAGACCAATCTGATCACATCAGATGCAGAACAACTCAGATTGAAGTCAACCACAGAAAATAATTTCTGTAAAAATTATTATTAATTAGTGCTCAGTCATGTGAGTCAGTAATTTCTGTTTGGTAATTGCATTATAACAACACTGCCCATAAGCTTCTCTGTTTTAAAAACAGTGGTTTTAAAACTAATTTCTACCATTATGCTACTGATTGTATTTTTTCTTAATGGTCTGCAAGTATACCAGATATTTTTATGGCTCACATTGGTTGGATCTAGTCTGGTTCGTGGATAAAAATAGAAAGCTGGCGGACTCTTGACTTCATGGGGCAGTTTGGATCATCGGGGTTACATTTTAATGATCATATTTTGATATGTTTGATATGTTTTAAATGACTCATACACGTTTGTTGCCATACAAATTTATACATTGTTTCCATGGACAACCAACTCGAGTCGACTTGAGTGCGCTCGAATTGGTCTGAATTCTCCCAGAACTCAAGTTGGTGAAAAAGGAGGCGTTTCCATGCTTTTCCGGGTTACCTGAGTTATCACATGAGTTGGGCAGGAAATACTTGAAAGTTAGGTCAAGGGTTAAGACGAGCATTTGCTGCAGACGGTATTACAGTCAAATTGTCAATGATTTAAAAGATAAATCCATCTAGATGTTCTTTCAGATTTGTTTCATGCATATACCTCTGGCAGACTGGTATTCAGAACAGGGAAAGAAGGGCTGAACAAGGGAAATAATGTGTCAGATGTCAAAGTAGATATGAAAATGGCAGTGATTAAGCCAATTTGCTTGAAAACATTATAAGTAGACCAGACATTATACCATGATGCGATCAGGGACCCAGAGGCACTGTAAACTGCACCTGTTAATGTAGTAGGATTGATCTTTTTTTATGTTAAACATTTTTTGTGTTTTTTTTTTAGTTTTTTTTTTTACAAAGGTTTAATTAAATAACAACTAAAATTGTTTATGCCTTGTTAGAAAGTCTGTAACAAAATGGTTGATTGTATTTTTGATACGTTGTAGATATTACTAAAGACACCCACTGTGCAGGTATTGCAAAGTCCATAAACAAAACAAAACAAAACAAAACGTTACAATAAATTAGTTCTGCATAGTATAAAACAGAGTTGATTTTACCAGTGCTTGCTAGTCTAACTGATTAGAAGGTCTTTTTTGTTGTTCTCCAAGTTGTTGCAGTGACATTGTAGATGTGAGTATAACAAGTTACTGTAAGAGATACTGTTTTAGCAGACAGATTTCATTAAGTGAACATTTATTTGAATCTTTTTGGAATTAAAAGTGTAAGTGCAAAACTGCTAAGTGAAAAACGGCGATTCAAAAAATGTCAAAATCCCCAAAGGTAGCAAATCCACCAGACTCGAGCACTTACCCGGGTTATGTGCTGCTCAATCCGTGCCTTCCACTTTCGACAGGAGGTTTACAGTGACAGACTGTTTTTTTAGAGGCACGTATTGTACAACCGTCAGCGATTTGCTATTTTAACAAAACAATGCAGCACACATTTTTTTTTTTAGGTGAATTGTTATGTTATTTTAATATAATCCTTTTTATTTTTTTAACTATTGAAACACAGTAAAGCCAAGATTGACTTACAGTTAAATAATGAGCTGCTTTTTGTACATTAAAAGGCTTTTTTAATAGTTTAATAAATAGTTTTAAGTTTTTGTTTTAGATTACTTTAAGTTGGGCTAAAACTGATTAATAAAATCCATTTGGGTTTATTTCTGTTTAAATCTAAAAATGCATTTGACCACCCTGATCGTAGTAGTACGTTTTTCAGCTTCTCAGACAGACACTGTACTCCACTCTAAGTTTAGGCTCAGATATTCGAAAGGTTTGCGCACCGCGCAGAGGGTTATGCGCAAATGCGCAAAATGTGCCATATTCTAAACTTATTTTTGCGTGCCACAATCCGTTTCGCGCTATGCACAAATATAATGTATGCATAGCGCAATTTGGCAGTAGTGGCTGGCAATATGCAAGATCCTGCCATGTTCGAAAGCATGCGCCAAGCACAAAAACAGTTTTGCACTGTATGTATGTATTTTCTTATAACAGACGCCCTTATCCAGAACAAAAAAAAACACAATTACAAAAATAAGATCAGTCCAGACGGAGCAATAGCGGTTTGATAAGTGGGATCACGGTTAATACTGAGAAATAAAATTTTTAAAAAAAACGGATGGTACTGTAACAGAAAACAAGAAAGTCAAAAAATATAAATTAATTAGAATAGGTAACGTGCGTGCAAATTTCATATGCTTAAGCACAAAATTATTTGAATTGCTCTGAAGGCCAAATTTGAATGAAAATGGCTACGTTTTGCGATAAGCGTGACAGGCTTGCAATGCGCAGAATGTTTCTGTTCAGTTTGAGATAGCTGCTGTATATGGTTGAAAATATGCATACAAAAGTTTGTAATGCATTTGACAGAAACAAGATATTTTCTTACACAGACTGTATTTGCAAACATTATTATCCTAAATAAATAATAGTTTGTACATTTCAACATAATGAAAGCATCAATTTAAAAATATTGCATGAGTAATAGATGCTTGATCAGCTAGGACATAGATAAAATCACTGTGTGACTACAAAGTAAATTTGAAGGCTGATTCTCTTTCAGTGGAAACAATTGCAAATTTTTAGGGCTTAGGGCACTGGACACAGGGACCTGATACTCTGATAATCTACTTCTGTGTGACTATTGTTGGGTTATTAACAAGATCCAGTGCAATACAATACAATAGAAAATACAATACAATACAAATATAATTGCTTTGCCAAGCTGTGTATATAGATTCAAAATCTGTTAAAAATTCTGGGTCTCTGGTATGTTTTGGCACAACAGAGTTCCACAAATATGAATCACAATATCTAAAAGCCTGGCAACCCAGTTTGCCAAGTATTTCAGAAAACAAGTCAAGAGATATTGAGGGGCCATACCACATAGGGGCTCAATGGTCATGACCAATACATTCAGTGAGGGAAGGAACTGTGAGCCACTGAAGGTTGACCAGGTTACCAAGATTAGGTGAAAGTGCTCAGTTGATATGGAAAGGGTCAGAACTCTAGCGGAAGTATGTTTCACTAGTTACAATTTAGCTAAGAATGTTGGTTGAGAAAATGTAGTTGCATTCAATATTTTATAACAGGTCTTGTAAAAGGCTTAGAGCAATGGTCTGCAAACTCAGTGCAGATTCTAAGTGGAAATTAGGTTGTTGAGTTTATTGAGTATATTGCTAATTTGAACCTTGTCTACGATGAACAAGAGAGAAAAAAAATAAAAGCAACACAGAGAGATTACATTTAGATAAGTTACATTTTTTAAATGGATTATTTATAACTGCAAGAACTACATATTAGCTTTTTAAAAGAAAAACAAAACCATGAAGGGTGCTTAAAAATTTCTGAATTGTCATTCAAAATTAAGAATTTGTGAAGCAAAATGTCTACAATCAGCTGTGCTACTAATTATAAAAGACTCCATTTGAATGAAGTAAAACAAAGAAAGCTAGTTTGAGGCACTGTCAGCTTGTATAAGGGCTGGCTCATTCCCATAAGAATGATATTATAAAGACATTTGTGTAATAAAAGAATGTGGTCTACCGCTTCCTAATCCAGGCAGCCACATGTTTGCCCACCCACATGGACTTCCATTGCATATGCTTTATTTCCTATTCTTAATCTTGCACCAGTTCAGTATACAGTGTGCTTGCATTTATATGAAATAAACACAAAGACATTCTGATGCCATCCACCAAAAACGACTGCGAACTGCCTGACACCTTTATGCCTAGAGCCCAATAATTAAGCGATACAGTAACTGACGTGCACATTGAGTGTAAGGAAGTAACAGCCCCCGAGTAGATACAGTAGAGAGTGCCCCATAGGATATGTTTATACCTGCAGTGGAAAAACCTCTTATGGTTTTATTATTATTATTTGTTTATTTTATCCAAGGCGACTTACAGAGACTAGGGTGTGTGAACTATGCATCTGCTGCAGAGTCACTTACAACAACGTCTCACCCAAAAGGAGGTCAATTGACTTGAACTGGGGACCTGCTGGTTACAAGCCGTTTTCTTTAATCTTGTGCTTTCTGCTTGTGATACAACCAGTGAGACGGAGCGAATCAGAAATGAAAAGGTTTGATCACAAACAGGGTGCTGGAGATGACACTCATAACTGTGAGCAGTCATCCTATTGCAGATATAAACTTCTTGTAAGTCACGACTTCTAAACAAAACAAAATATGTTTTATTATATTTTATAACACAAACAGGAATGTTTTTGAATATAAATACTGTGCGAGATGACACTGTTAGTGCTCTGAATGTCAATTGTTTGCAGAGGAATGTGACTTATAATAGCTGTTATATGACAATATTTTTTTATATAATGAAGCCACTTACAATGAAAGTAATAAAATCTGATTTCATTTGTCTTGGCTGTTGCTTCTATGGACCATGTACAGCATGTGCTTATGGACTATGGACCATGTATAGCATGTGCTTATGGACTATGGACCATGTATAGCATGTGCTTATCTAAACTGTACTGTTTCTGTTTTCTTTTTTTGCAGAGTAACAGGATTTGGAATGCCAATAAAAATGAATGCGAGGGAGATTATGCTTTTCATATTAGTCAAAAAAGCGGCTGTGCAGTCTGTTTGGCTTCTGCACTTCTGTCTACAGCTATGGTCAAACATTTTGCCTCACCCTATAGAATTAACAAATTTTGCTTCATAAAGTCAAATGAAACCTTCTGAATAATGTTGTGTTAACATATTATTATTATTATTATTATTTATTTCTTAGCAGACGCCCTTATCCAGGGCGACTTACAATTGTTACAAGATATCACATTATTTTTACATACAATTACATTATTTTTTACACATTATTATTTTTTTTTTTTTTTACACACAATTGCCCATTTATACAGCTGGGTTTTTACTGGAGCAATCTAGGTAAAGTACCTTGCTCAAGGGTACAGCAGCAGTGTCCCCCACCTGGGATTGAACCCAGAGCCCTAACCACTACTCCATTATTATACATACAACGAAAAATCTAAAAAATAAAAAAATGTGACATTTCAAAATCTAACGAAATACTGTATGACTATTATGGACTGTTATGACTTCTAAATTAAGTTCATATAGTTTTTTTTTTTTTTTAATTGTGTTTCAATTCAAATATTCTATGTGACACAAACGTTTGGCCATAGCTGTAGATGCAACCTGAATCAGTAGAAGAAGCAAATATTAACAAGCCTTCTTCATATGTGTGTAAAATGTTTTTTGCACACTTTGTCCCTAGCACATGTGGAATGTGCATTTCAGACACAATTTAAGTGTTGGGTGTGCTGAGTTCCAAAGCTAGAGACTTCATGAGAAAAAAACCCAGACTGAGAACAAGAGAGCATCCTGTACTTAAAGATTGTCAATTCTGAGTTGATATTATCAGTGAATCAACATTTTTAGGTCTGTGAAAAATGGCAAAAAGCTTTAATATTACAGTATATGCTCTCTATACACTGCAAAAAAGACAACAAAAAGACAATTTCGGTTGCATGTAAGTTTTCCAATTACAAAACTTAAATTTGTATTACCGCAGGCAAAACATTCAAACCAGTGATTCCACTTTTTCATTTTACAGTTATAAAGACCATGCTTGTTCCTAATAAGGTGCAAACCACAATTCTATTTGTTATTAGTGATCAATTTCTTTAGTCCATTAGTCATTGTTTATACTAGAAAAGAATTAAAGTGCTCAGTCTTTAAAAAATATTGTTATGCATTAGTTCTATTAAAAACATATCAAATTCACAGTTCTGGTTACTTTGGGGATCAGATAAAACTAAATGTGTGAGCATGTGCCATGTTTTAACAGAAGACCACAGTTCTCTGAGGTATATGCAACCACCACATTTTTGGTACTTCTTCAATCATCTTTTTTTTTTTTGTGAAATCCAACTGGAATAGTTTTCAAAAATTGCACCACAAAGATTCTTTCATTAATATATATATATATATATATATATATATATATATATATATATATATATATATATATATTTTCCCTTGCTGGAACCTTCTTTAGTGGCTCCCACAAACGATCAGAACAGTTTTGCCTTTAACCGCTCAGTATTGTTGGTTGCTGGTGTGGCCTTTCTCTTTCATCTCTGACTGAGATATCTACTGTTAAATATTCGCCACCAGAGTAATAAAATCCGAATATATTTGTATCATTACAGTCTTTAACTGGTGGGCTGTTATTGGCCACATCTGTAAAGTGGTTCAGAATTTGACTGTGTCAGAGGTTACATTTGTCACTCATCTTTATAGTAATTAAATTCAGATTAAAATGGCAAATAATCACATAATACCAAAATACTTAGTTTAATTAAGGTATTTATAAATTCACATTGTTTTCTACTTAGCAGCAAAAGTTTAATTTATTTTACATTTCAAAATCAGCGAAAGCATGAAAATTGGCCCGTCACATATTATGAGCAGAGGTGTTATGACATTTTTCTAGTGTAAAAAAATATATTTTGATAGTTTTTAAAGCTTGGTTGTAAACAAGTGTATTTAAATATTTGTATAGATATGTGGAGTAGTCGTAGTCTTAAATAATTATTTAAATATGATTAATTAAAATGTGTCACTCACTCAGTGGTGTTACCACAATGAAAATTCTCCATTACAATGAAATAAAAAGGCCTTAAGAAGTCCTTCCTGTTGCAAAAGGTCATTGGAGGCGGGGCTTGCGCGATGAGCACATGGTGAGTGAGCACACCCTTGCACTTTTCCATAAATTTGATGAAATACATGGTTATTTTGTGTGTCACACTTTAAAGCATCAGTGGTGTTACCTCATTTTATTGGTGGGAAAAATATCAAATACACTTAATACTTAACTGGTACATAAAGGGTTGATGAACTTTCTTTCCGGGAGGCCATGGTCTCCATCTTGGAAAATCTCTCATTCCTCAAATTTGTTAGTGGTGTTACCATCAGTGGTGTTACCTGTCTTGCTGGTAACACCACTGACAATGGGTAACATCACTGACTATTTGTGTCTTTTTTTAGACATTATCCAGCTCCTAAACAAATGTTTAACATAAAAGTATATATTATCATTACTGTATTGCAATATCATAACCATATCTTATCACATGACTTGTCAGGTATGGCGAAATTAAATGCAGCAGAGAAACAGAAAAGATACAGCCAAAGCAGGGATTCAGACCCAGCCCATAGAGCAGCCTACCTTGAAAGAAAGAGAGAGAAGTATCTAAATGATATAAAAATGAAAAAAGACAGAAGATAAATGATTTGTCAGAGAGAGAGGAAAAAATGCAGTCAAGGAGGTGGCAGGAGTGGCAGGCAAAACACAGAGAGAGGCTCAGGGCAGAAAATAAAGTTTTGACCCCCCCCTTCAACTCCTGAGGATGTCCCCAGTACATCAAGGTCAGTTATAAATCTCCTAAGGTCATGAATCTCCAAAATCTCCTAACCCATGTAAATGCGAAAGCAGTGAGCAAATAAAAGCGGGGTGCCCTCTCTGGTGCAATGGAAGCAATCAGGGCAATTTTGCTCACTGTTCAATGTATTTGGTAACATTTGGTAGGCGCCTATAGGGTGAATGTGAGTTTTTTGGCATATCTTTGAAACTGCAAGTCTAAAAAAGGTATGACAGCTGTAAGTACAGTAATTTGTAACAATGTACAGGCCTTACTACTGTTATGCTTTGCAATGCTTCGGGGTGAATTGAAGGGATGAATAGAAGTATTAGTTACTGGACTGTAGGATTTCACTTGTCACATAAGGTTGTGTTTATATTGTGAAAATGTGTTTTCTGTACATGTTTTAGGAACATACAGTTAGTTATATTGTTCAATTGTATTTTATTTACAAGTTTTAAGACAATGATTAGTCTATGTTTACACGTTTTAGCACAGTTGTTCCTTTAGAAAATGTATTCAAAATATTTTAAACGATTAAATTGTAAGAATAAAACATCTTAATTGATCATTTTCAATGTATTTTAAACTTATGTCAGCTTTCAAAATTTGATATATTTCTTAACTTTAATCCTTTAATCATCTAAATTAGTCATTCTATTAACGCACATTGGCGTGTTGATTAGGCGGCAGCAGCAGCTACGGACATTTATTTAGTCATGCATCCCTTTATTACTAATAAGTCTTATTCAATATTATTTCTTGGAATGTGTAAATAAATAATTTAAATGTTTCAGTTTACTAGTAGGAACACATAATTTGTCAACAAAATATTTAAAAAAACAGCACTGACTCACGGAACTCTATATAAAATACGGAAATCATAACATCAATGCTGTAGCATATATATTACAAATAATAATAATAATAATAATAATAATAATAATGCAAGGTTGTTCGCAAGCAGCACATTGTGTCACTTACAATTTTATGAAAGAAAATGTCCCATGCATAAAATGTTGCTATTAAACTTAAGCATCGTCAGTTGGCTAACCGTACCTTCTTTCGTAGATTGACGTTGTTCTGTAAAAACTTGGCCATAAGAAGAAACACTTCTTTCAGCATCTACAGAATTGGTAACAACTGACAAATATATTTTTTCGTGTTAAATTGGGAAATAATTCTTCAGCTTTAATCCAAAATTCATTCAAAGTCATTCTACTGCCGTTTTCTTTTGCATATGGGAGGTATTTGTCCATTTCTGATTTACAGTCAGCATCAAATCCTGGAATAGAATATAATGGGAGGTCTTCCAGATACAAACAACACACTTGCTGTGGGTCGAATATCCTTACTGCCATCAGAAAGTTATGAGCTGGTTGAAAAAGCTGTGGTTTCTTTTTACATTGATCTGGGTTGTAGTAATTAGCCAGTTTTTCAGAAACGTCATGGAAGGTTTTTACACATAGTTTGTGTATTGCGGTGTCTGTGCTGTGTCCCTCTTGTGTCATTGCCCGGTATGTATTTATTAATTCTGCAACTTTATTATATGTTTGATGGACTCTCACTTCACTTTCAAACCACTGAATCAGATCCACCAGTTCCTTGGCATGCGTCGCAATTAGGGAGAGTTGAGATTTTAAACTTTGCACATCTTTAAGCAATTTCTGGAGATTCTTTAACACTACAGGGTTTGGTGAAATGTGCATTTCCTTTTCCACAAAGCCTGTGTGAAAAGGGATGTATTTGGAATGATATTCAGCAGCAGAATACCAAGTGCCCCATCATGTTATGCATGGCTCAGGTGGCAACTTTAAGTAAGAGCCTTCTTGTTGAATTGCTTCTGTCAGGTGGTCTTTAAAACGTAGTTTTCTGCTTGGGCAATGTTTAAACAATTTTTTTAACGGTTGCAACCAGCTTGTCTTTCGGAAAATTATTTGCCCAGATATTGCTGGCAAGGGCTATTATGTGGGCATTACAAGTCAAATGTACTGAATTTGGCAGTAAACCTTGAAGAATGTCATTGTATACCTTGATCATGTAACTGGCATTATTGGAGACAAATCCGGTCACATTATTAAAATGAACTTCAAATGCATTTAAACATTTCACAACGCGCTGTGCCACCGATGAGTAATTCACAGAGTGCAGATTAACTGTATCGGCTAATATTACTTTCAGTTCAAAGGTATTCGATAGTCCTTGGAGAACAAACAAAATGAGCAAAACATACTGATCTTTTGCATTTGTAGACTCGTCAGTAACTACAGATACACTATCAGACATCTTTACCAGGGGATACAATTTTCATCTTGTGCAACTCAGCAATTTGTGGTAGATATTCCACTCTCAGTTGACCTGCTGTAGGAATTGCTCCCGCATTTATTACATGTTTGTTCAGACATGCACATAGTTTGGGATTATCCATTTTTTCCAATGGAATATTAGCACAAACAAATACCTCTGTCAAATCAAAAATAACATCTCGTCGGCGTTCATAATTTTTGTTCCCCTTACGTTTTTTACTGGAGGACGTCGTCTCATAGCTGTCAATCTCAGCCTTTTGTTTTCTGTGTTTTTCTGATGTGTCGGTCTAGTGTTGGCTTTTGAGTGTGGTCCAAAGATAAATTGCAAGTTGTGCAAAATAAATTATACCCATTGGTGTACAGAACACCAAGTGAATATTGTTGTGTGCGTTTGCTCAATGACTCCATGTTTAGGTCTCTCGATTTTTCTTTCAACGCATCCATTTATTCAACTACCATTTATACTCATCATAATTAGCTTTTATTTTTCTAATTAGTCAAAGCGTAATCTGTTTTCTTAATTCGATTACTATAACTGAGGTGGCTGCAGGGACATCTAGGGGATAGCAGTTGAATTACAATTGAAAAAAACAAGTCGTGTAAAACGCAGGACCCTATTTATAAACACTAAATTACAATTACATTTGAAATACCTGCTTTACGTAGACAGCGTGTGTTACTGTAATTATTAGAAACAGCGTCACGTTTAGGGGAGTCAATTCCACCAAAGCACTGAGGTCAAATTAAGCCATACATTTCATGGTGCCTTCTCCACCCTTTTAACCATCAACATTGCTGCATTTTTTTCTTCAGAGAATTTGTGTGTGTTGTAAGAGTTGCTTGTTATACACAAGGTCCGGAGTGTAGTATTTATGATAAGGTAGCAAACTTGAAGTGTGTGTTATAAACATGGTGCGCTTAATACACATGTGTACTTCTATAGTATCAAAATTACGGTATTCTGATTTGTTGGACATGTGCTAGTCTGATTGATAGAGCACAAAGTGGCAAGGTGAGGGATCAAGGATAAAAAAGCTATCTAAGAGTCTAGGAACGTAAGGCGGCCACCTTTTCTGTTGTTTCTCAATGGATGTTCCTTATTTTGATTGAAATGATAGATTGAGTGTAACTATCTTTGTTATATGAGTGAGATAGGGATTGGCTTGATCCTAATGTGAACCGTTGTCACATGAATCATGACCGGTTAGGAACTGACCTCCAGATTGAAAACTTCTGAAATGTGCCCCCAGCAATTGAATGAATGACAATAATTAAATGATTAAATCCTGGCATGTTATGTGTCACTGTGTTCAGCACACCATCTCAACAACTGTATGGATTTGATTTTCAAAATTCAATTCTGTTATAAGTTGTACAGTAATTGGTAGCATGTGCCTTATCTTTTAAGATTTTCACTAGTTTCCAGCTTCTTACACTTGCTGTACATAGTTGTTGCCTTTTTATTGCTTATCTTGAAATATCGAAATATGTATGACAGCGTGGTTTGTTTGTTTTAAGTGTTGTTGTATTGAAGGCCATGAAACACAAGATAACTTTTGGGCAACTTTTTTTTTTTTTTTTTACCTGCTGTTAAAGCAGCTGCTGTAGTTGTTGGAGGCATTTTCAAACAATTGTCTCAGCGTTGCTAAAATCAGCACTTTGAGAGTTCAAGTTTTGTTGCTTTAACACATGGAAAGTTTCTTGAAAATGTAAACCATTCTTCAGCGGTTGCCAGAAAAACATTTGCCATAAAGTTACCTCATATTCTATGACCTTAGCAGTTTTATTCCCATTTCACCAAAAAATTGTCAGAATCTGTCCTTGTGTGTTTACCTTTTTAGCATTTATATTTAAGTTATTAAATTATACAGTAAAATACATACAATTGTATTTTTATTTTAAATGCAAGACCATTCATATTCCCTGTGTTAAATATGCAGTGAAAAGCTTGAAGGGGTTTTAAAGACTTTGAAGGCTGAAGAGCTGGTTGTATGCATGGTGTTTTTTTTCATCAAAGGGAGATATGGTATTACTTTCTGTTTGCCAAAACCACAAATAGTGACAAAATCCGCAGGGTGTCGTGAAAGGGATGCCATTGGAAAACTATTCCAAACATATGGTTCTGATTTATGCATTATTTTTTTCACAAAGATAAAGCTACCTTAATCCTATTTGTTTCTTTAAAACTGGGGCCCATATATTTGAACATAATATTGTCCTACTGTATACAAGTATATTTAATTCATGTACCCAAAAATGTTATTGTTCAGGTACATGATGAGACATAATTAGTTCATTGTCTATTTCCTAAAACTTTTCATCACGTTTAAAAATGTATCCAATTGCTCTGCAATAAAATCAGATTTGATTCAAATTGGGTTTGTACTTAAAGCTAAATTTAGGGTGTTTCAACTGTGGTCCATGGATAACATAATCTAAATGAAAACAGCCACCACAATGTAACTTGGTTTGACAATACAGAATAAAAGCAGCAAACATTTGTTAATGCTTACTGAAAAAAAAACTACAGTAGCATGAAAAATCAAAAATTGTTATAGATAGTTGGTGTTTTCTTCTGTTTTTATAAAATAATATAAAATAACAAATTAATAGTACAATGGGGGTTCAAAAAGTTGCCTAAAAAAACAAACGGAAGTCTGCTGTGACTTGCAATAGGCCCATGTACTTAAACTGTTGCTGTTTGTGAATTGTGCCAAGATCGAATTTGTGTACTTATTAAAATAGTTTGGATTTGGCATATATCATGAAGTAAAACTACTGTATGAGGTAATGCTTTTAAATTGACATTATAAGATGCCTGTGGGATTATTTGTAACAAAATAGTTCTTACTTCTAATAATGTTATGTTTGTTTCGAGAAAGCTTTAAATTATTTTTAGTTGGGGGAATGGTTTTGACCTAAATTAATGGATAATATTATTCTGTTTTATATCCATTCGTGTAGTTGAATGATATGTGTAACCTGTAAAATTGCTTCATACCCACTGTAAATATTATAAAATCGCAACTGAAAATTCTGCCAGAATATATTAGAATTAGGGGAATACGTAGACATATAAAATGATGTTGGTTGGAATATCATCTGTGGTATGAGTCTCAGCAATTTAAAAAAAACGGACGCTCACCCATTACATGTAAAAGTTAATATGACTGCACTGACACTAATATCCTTTTTTTATTAGAGAGTAAATCACTGCAGCATGGAATGGTATTAGTTTTCATATGCAATATTGTTTATACCTCATTTTAAAGGTAATATTGTTCCTATTTTAATTGTATAAAAATATGATCCCGTTCTTGTGTTATACCAGAAACCATTTATAACAGTTCCATTTTTCTGTGTCTGTTAGTCATTATGTTTGAGCCTCCTTTAAACATCTGGCAATGTCATGATATACTTCTGGAGGACATTTGGCATAGCTTTTATGGACTTCAAGATAATCACTTCCAAATCAAAAGCTACATGATAGGATTGCATGCTTGGAAGCTGGTATTGCTACAGGTGGCTCAGTTTTGCCTGTGCTTTCACATTGGCATTGGAAGTAAGGCTAGAGAAGTAACCCATGTCCCCAAGTGAGCAATAGGAGGATTAAAACAGCCAAAAAGTAGATGTGGTTAAACAAAGGAGGGAGATTAGAGGTTATTACTGAGCATAATGTTTTGGATGAGACCGGGTTATGGTGTGCAAAGGATCAGGGGCTGGCAAGAGCCAATAGTCTTGATGGCTACTGCTTGGCCCCATATTTAGTATGTTTCATTGGAGTACCTTGGAAAATAAATAAATTGATAACACTTTAACACAGCAATCCTATTTAAATACACATTGAAGTGTGACCTGCCGACTTGCATTTTCTTGCAATGGTGTAGAAACTATAAATCATTTGCAGCTTCAGAAATCATTGTGGGTTTCTTCCACAACCTATAGCAGACCAGGTCGGTTTTAATTGGACTTTTTAATTCTACTTTTTGTTATTGAATCCAGCTCATAAAGATTGCTTTCCATTTTAAATAAAACCTGTATATAATATGTGTTGCAAAATAACAAAATATCAGGTTTCACAGAGTCGTTTTTATAAGAATTAGCCAATCCATAAAACACACTGTTTTAACCTCAAAGAAAACTTTGCATAATGTGGGTATGTGGTTAGTTCAAGAAAACTATTGTTTTATTTTCACTGATAGAGAACATACTAAAATGTAATCACCTGAAAACTACTATTTTTTTTTTTTTTACAATCATGGTAATGTTTTTTAGCCTCTGCATTATTGTTGTTTTGGATGATAAAGGCTCAGACCTGCTGGACTAAGGTACGACACCTGATCATAATGGTTTTGCAGCTCTATGTGTAAAATGTATCTCCATTGAAAGAATATAAGGGCCAAATGTGTGGAATATAGGTGACTCCAGTTGTAATCTGAGTAAGTCACTTAACCTTCCTGTGCTCCGTCTTTCGGGTGAGACGTTGTTGTAAGTGACTCTGCAACTGATGCATAGTTCACACACCCTAGTCTCGTATATTTTGTAAAGCGCTTTGTGATGGTGGTCCATTAAGAAAGGCGCTATATAAAAATAAAGATTATATTATTATTATTATTATTATTATTATTATTATTGTTATTATTATTATTATTATTATTATTATTATTATTATTATTATTATTATTATTATTATTATCTCTGATTATTCTATGTCTCACTATGTGTGATGGAAGCATGTAAAACTATTTTGGAGATGTGGAATTCTGGTATAGTTTTATTTATTTATTTATTTATTTATTTATTTATTTTATTATTTCTGTGCATGAAAAATTCCCTGACAAATATTTTTTCATTTAATGTCAAGTCTACCCAAGACCACCCACACAGGTTTACAGCAGCACGTTTTCTTTGCTATAGATACTCAGTAAAAGACTGGTGTAGTAGAATGTTTTCCACACTGTTGCCCATAAGTTGACATATTAAGAGCATTTAGAGTTCTGGGTATTTAATCAGTCATTCAGTTTTGGGTGTTTTTGGATTGACCATCAACATCTTTCCCTTATTTATTTAGCTGACATGATGCTGCTAGACTTTTATCACTCAACATACTCAAAGTTAAACTAGATTTACTTAATACAAAAAAAAAAATCTCCATGGTTTTTGTTAGTTACCAATTCAAGATTTTATTTTTAAACTTCGGTTTTTGACAATGTCAGAAGGGGAAAAGAAATAAATATGAAGTATTTTTCTTCTTTGTTTGGTATTTTTATTTTATTTATAAATAGTTTTAAAAAGTGTGTGAAAATAAAGAGACATTACAAATAAATATGTATGTATAATTTTTTAAAGGATTTGGCAGTTAAATCAGTGAAAAACCCCAACCCTGCAACCCGTCTGATTTTCAAAAACGTAATTATGTTTTTCTCTGTTTTTTTTTTCAGTCTTCTGTAATGTCAGTCTGCTTTGCTCGATTTCACCCAAACCTGGTTGTTGGTGGCACATAGGGCAGATCGTTCTGTGGGATAACCGCAGTCACAGAAGAACCCCAGTACAGCGAATGCCCCTGTCTGCTGCTGCTCACACTGTCAGGAGAAGCTAAGGCTTATTCTTAAATGATAATAGTCCTTGGTGCTGAATGCTGCAACTGATTGACTTGTATATGGCTATAATTATTATTATTTATTATTATTTATTTCTTAGCAGACGCCCTTATCCAGGGCGACTTACAATTGTTACAACATATCACATTATTTCACATTTTACAGATATCACATTATTTTTACATACAATTACCCATTTATACAGTTGGGTTATTACTGGAGCAATCTAGGTAAAGTACCTTGCTCAAGGGTACAGCAGCAGTGTCCCCCACTGGGGACTGAACCCACAACCCTCCGGTCAAGAGTCCAGAGCCCTAACCACTACTCCACACTGCTGCCCCTATAATAATACTCTTATGTAACTATGTGAAAAACATGCTAAATTCTATAATAATTACCTGACATCCTTTAGTATTTCCTCTATGGTGAATCATAAAAACAGTATTGCATAACTTGTATTGTTCATGTACAGTACAAATCCATTTGCTGACAGTAATTATTCATGTCTAGAAATTGAACTTATGTATGAGATAAGTAGTTGAGATCAGCTAAGAAATAAATAATAATAATAAAGATGCAGCGGTAGTCCTAGGCAACCTAGATATTGTATGCTGCTGTAACATTCTAAAATGACATTTTGATGTTCTGTTAGTTTTGTGATTATATTTGGTTATACAGTGCTGAACTGACGGGTAATATTCAGTTGGTTTTGCTCACAATTCTTTGGTATATATTATCCAAGGGCAACTTACTTAGTGATTGTTTAACCAACAAATCAAATGACAACAAAAAACAGATATAATGTATTATTTATTAAACTAGAAAATGTTATAACTACTCCATTATAGTGTTGAACAAAAAAAACATATTGAGGACATAAAAAATGACAGCAGCAATGGTGGAGTTTCCATGCATGTTTTTCTTTACCTCGAGACATTTGCTCGAGAAAAATGTCTTGTGTAAAATGCTTTTTTGGGTTTCCGTTCGCTCAGTTTATTTTACTCGAGTAAACCGGGCTTTTCACCCGACGTCATGCAAATGAATGGGAAAGGCTGGGGTTGATATGTAAATTAGCTATGCTTAAAATACTTGTGCTGTTTTTGAAGATTACTAGTGACATTTTGTGAAAATGTCGTTTCCATGCGCAGAGAACTGGTACACAAGTGAATCTAAGCTGCTGTAATAAAGCAAATTACCTCATGCCTGGTTGGTTAATAATGTGTTTTACTGCTTTTGCCCAAATTGTTTTTCATATGTCATTGGTGGGGTGTCATGTCGTTAGTAGTGAATACTATTTTAACTAATTTATCTTACGAGTCATTAATTAAAAATGAACTCAAAGGAAACTGACCAACAGGTATTGCAGATCATCACCATGGCTGAAAACCAGCGGAGGTGTCATATATATTTCCCTTTCCTTCAGGCAATACAGCATATAGGGGATCAGGTGATGCTGCATATACTATCCTGGCTTAGAAACCCTACCCATCCGGACAGCTGACAGCTGCTGAGGAAGCATTCAACGCCACACTTGGGCAATTATGGGTAGTGGGCACTTGAAAGGGAGGTGGTGGATACTGATGAAACGGACTAAAGTGCAACATTAGTTTGTTCCCAAAATTGCCACTGCCTGCTGTATCCTGCACAAACTCTTGTCAACAACAAAATGAGGTGTTCAGGAATCAGTGGCTGCCTGTGAGACAGACGGGAAAGGTTACCAGTGTTGCCAAGTCTGACGAGAAAAAAAAGCGGCACTGCCTTTCAAAACAAGCCCAAAACAAGTGCAACCCATGTTAGAGTATGGGTGTTTATGCAAATTACAACCCGCGACTCTCAATAAAACAAGCCCAATCCCACTTGTTATAAGCAGAAGGTTACCTCAGCCGCCAGTTTCAATTGGACAGCAACGATCTGAGGAGGCTTGTGCTTCAGAGATTCTCTCCTTTCTTTTAAGTAGTGTTGGAGTTACTGTTGTTTTAAATATTAATGATGCAAACAAATAAAACACAATCAATATGTTCATGTGCAATTTTATTGAGAGGGCATGTGGCAAAGTGGTTTGCAGTGTGCAGGTGTAGTGGTGATGTGATTATGAAACAGAAGACAGACAACAAAGTTCACGATCCAAACAGGTTTTATTTTTATAATCCTGGTCTGGCGACCACAAAAAATAATCCCAGGCAATACACAACAATGTGTATTGCACTGTTTCAAAACAACGGGTTGCAGTCCCGAAATAATAATACACAGTTCGTAAATAATAAACACAGTAGAACTCACACAGACACACACTTTCACAAGTCCAGAGTGAGTGCTATAGTGCTTGTGGTGAAAGACAATTTATCTATGTACAATGGTGCAGTGTTGTTCGGATTTAGTGCTGGCCTGTAGCAACAGCTCCGGATCGTGTTAGCCATCTAATAATAACAAAAAAGTAAATTTTTATACACGACAAAACACTCTCGATAATTCACAGTACTCCTTTCAGTTCAGCTTAACCATAACAAAGGAACAGATCACCTCGCTATGTCCCCTTTTGTACCGTAAGTCACGCCCCCTTGGTTAGCTAGTGCAATCGTTTCTCCTCAAATCCACGGTTGCCGCATCGCTTCCCTTCCGGGTCGATGACTTGGTGTACCTTAGCTCCGCCCCCTTTCTAGATGGCCTACTTCCACATAACCCTGGGAATGAATTGTCAGGCCATCCAGTCTGGGGCACTCTGTTCCCTTTACACAGCGCCCTCACAGGTTGGGAGGGAGATTTATAACCAAGATTCATTCTTTCTCTGTCACAGGGCATCAACAACTTGTTGGTATATATGTTGTTGCGCTGTTTTGGGCGATCGAGCTGGCTCATGACATCCAGTTCACCAACTATATTTATTAACATGGAGGGCGGACACGCGTTGTCTTCGGACATAGCTGGGGTAAAGAAAAGGAAAGGAATTAATTCAGTTAGACATTTAAGCAGCTCACTTGCTCTTCGTGTTTTTACAGCACAGGTCTTCTCAAACAGCTGCTTTAATACCATAACAATGGCATAACGCAGTTCATGGTAAGTGGTTTTATACAGAACTGTAAATCCACAAGAGATATACATGACAGGCCAGACACAGCAAAAAACAATAATAAAAAAGCCACCTGCATTATCATTAAGGTGAACTACACCACTGCTAACCATAAAACCGCCCATCAGCCACTTACTTTCTGTCGTCTTGGAATCCACAGTAACAACTGACCTGCTCCCTTACAAGATTTACCCTATCCCTCTCTTTGGCTGTTTTTTTCGGCCACATTTACACAAGTAATTCTCTCAAACGTGCACACGCATCGCCATTTCACGTGTAAATTGCCCCGCATGGAAACCTCATGAATGTTGCTGTCACTTTAAGGCATTGGCTGTGTCAAAGTAATGTATAAAAATGAACTGAATCACCTTTGTTTAATATATTTTGTACATGAGTTGGTATGTGTTTTGTTTGTTTGTGTGCATATTTATGTTTGTAATGAGATACATTTTATAAAGCTTTTGAATTCCAACACAGAAATCATATCTGGAGATATCAGACTTTTAAAAATAGAAATTAGAGAACTACTCTGCAATTTTAAGTCACATTATCAGACTTGCCATAACACCTATTTACTCACTATCTGTGTTGCAGGTTAACTTTACAGCATAACTTTAGCAGATTGTTAAGTGCAAGTTTGATTGTGGTTAACACAAAGTTAACCAGATGTCTAAAAAAATAACCTAATGTATAGGTTGTTAAACAGACTAATAATATCTGTATCTTTGTCTCCAAATCATCCAGTGTTTTGTGTAAATGTGGTTGGGACTCAGAACACAAACAATCTTATTACAGTCTCCACAGATGGCAAAATGTGCATGGAACTTGGATATTCTCTCCCAGCTGAGGGTGGGATCAGTTTTTTTTAAAAAAAAATTTCAAGCAACATCTTAAATGGAGTTTTGATTTCTGTACAAATTGAGCTGCCTTCAGACGGTCTAAAGCAATTTCCTTTAACAAACAGTATGCCTCTGCAAATAGTATAACAGTGGGATATTGTTTTAGACAACCTCTATCAAATTGCATTTCTGATAACAAAAATCTATTCCAGTTACCACTTTAAACTACTTCAGTGTATATTCACCGCTTCTTTGTATTTTTCTCTCTGTGAATGGAAAAGTAATGCGATGGCATGAAAAAAAAATGGGCTTCATATTGAGTATAAATATTTTTTCTCAGGTGTAAAATATGCATGCAAATCTGTGTGTTGTTTTATTTCTTTATAAATATGTCCAGTTCTAATTATTGTCATACCATAAGAATATCTACATCTGTGATCGATTTAACATTTGCAGAGAGTATATGATGAGACACGGTGTGAAGTTAGAAGGAAGCTCAAAACTTTAACAAAATGTCATGAAAATCGGATAAAAACATCACTATTGACACAGAGAAGGATGAACATTTGTCTAGATAAAAAGTGGAAGTTGATTGAAAGGACAAACAGATGTGGGTCGAAAGAAATCCACATTGGGAACATGATCTGTGTATGGCCTGATCTTATACCCATAATATAATAAAATACTAGCCATTAAAAAAGACTGATGTTACCAGGAGAGCATGGAGCTGGTGTACAACAAGTCCAAGCCTGTGGCTGTGACAGGCATAGCCTTTCCAAGAGGAGATGTTAACAGCTATGTGGTTGGGAGTGAGGAAGGTACAGTTTACACAGCATGTTGTCATGGCAGGTAAGGGTCCAAACTACTGAACGTGACATTTTCATAGTTTGTAGTTTTCTTTACAACAACAGTAACCAAGACACATTGCCAAAAGATATTCTTATTATTAACAGTTGATCATTGAGGATAAACATAAAAAAGAAAGTCAGTAAATGTTCTGCTTCACATTACAAGACCATTCATTTTTTGTTTATATTTATAAATGCAGGCATGATGTCATGTTATTACAGACCGAGAGAACCACACAATTCCCAGCTATTCACACAATTTGTTCAACCTAGGATCCTTGGGTTTGAGTTTTAGGGCATATTGGAGTCAGCATAGTAGTTAGCTGTAAATGAGGGCCTGCTGACTGGAGAAGATCCCGTTTAAAAATCACCATGGAGACATCAGTTAGTTACCATGTCCCATTGTCCCTGTTGTGCACTGCACCTCGTTTAACAGTAACAAGGGGATTCTATCAATGATTGTTTGGCACATTAAAGTAACGTTAGGCAATGTCTTATCAATCCTATTATAATGTTGCTTTTGTAAAGTAAATTCAATTTCTTTAACATAAGAACATAAGAAGAAGAACATAAGAAAATTTACAAACGAGAGGAGGCCATTCAGCCCATCTTGCTCGTTTGGTTGTTAGTAGCTTATTGATCCCAGAATCTCATCAAGCAGCTTCTTGAAGGATCCCAGGGTGTCAGCTTCAACAACATTACTGGGGAGTTGGTTCCAGACCCTCATAATTCTCTGTGTAAAAAAGTGCCTCCCATCTTCTGTTCTGAATGCCCCTTTATCTAATCTCCATTTGTGCCCCCTGGTCCTTTTTTCTTTTTTTCAGGTCAAAAAAGTCCCCTGGGTCGACATTGTCTATACCTTTTAGGATTTTGAATGTTTGAATCAGATCGCCACGTAGTCGTCTTTGTTCAAGACTGAATAGATTCAATTCTTTTAGCCTGTCTGCATACGACATGCCTTTTAAACCCGGGATAATTCTGGTTGCTCTTCTTTGCACTCTTTCTAGAGCAGCAATATCCTTTTTGTAACTAGGTGACCAGAAGTGAACACAATATTCTAGGTGAGGTCTTACTAATGCATTGTAAAGTTTTAACATTACTTCCCTTGATTTAAATTCAACACTTCTCACAATATATCCAAGCATCTTATTGGCCTTTTTTATAGCTTCCCCGCATTGTCTAGATGAAGACATTTCTGAGTCAACATAAACTCCTTGGTCTTTTTCACAGTTCCCTTCTTCAATTTCAGTATCTCCCATATGATATTTATAATGGACATTTTTATTGCCTGCATGCAATACTTTACACTTTTCTGTATTAAATGTCATTTGCCATGTGTCTGCCCAGTTCTGAATGCTGTCTAGATCATTTTGAATGACCTTTGCTGCTGCAACAGTGTTTGCCACTCCTCCTATTTGTGTGTCGTCTGCAAATTTAATGAGTTTGCTTACTATACCTGAATCTAAATCATTAATGTAGATTAGGAATAGCAGAGGACCTAATACTGATCCCTGTGGTACACCACTGGTTTCCTCGCTCCATTTTGAGGTTTCTCCTCTAATCAGTACTTTCTGTTTTCTAGATGTTAACCACTCTAGAAAACAGCACGCTTAAGTAAAAAAAAAAAATAAGATGCTGTACTAGAGAGAAGAATTACAAAGTAAAGTCCAACCAAAAAAAGTATTAATTGCAATCGGTAAGCAGATCAAGTAGGGAATGTACAGGCCTCCACCCCATTGCTCTGCTATTAGATGTCCTGCATGGCTCACATGAGTCAGCAACAATTAAGATAATACAAAAAAGTATAAACAAAGCTGTTTTTTATATTTTACTGGAAACTGTGTGTTTTCTTTCAATTTAGGAGTAGGCAAATTTGTCTTCATAAAAAAATATCTCCAATGCTCTCTTATTAGAAAATAAATGTCATAAATGAGTATCATGAGATGGGCATATTCTTTAATAAAATTAAATAATAATACAATGTGCTGCATAACAGCTAAAGCTATTCCCATTCCCCAATATATGAACATACATTAAACACGCAACAGAATAAAAACATGTATTTTTCAAATCACTTTTGTGCAATAATTACTCATTCAGAGACAAAATCTATGGCTTTAAATGGCTTCACACCCTATTTTCTATTTCTTTTGTTCTAAATTGTTGTCATATATTCTGCTTCCAACATCGTACTGGTGTAAAGAAAGCCCCAGGTCTAGTTAACAAATGTGTGGTTAATCTGGCATGCAAGGACTGGTGCATTTTATTTACACTGTGCATTTGTAACATCTTCATCCTTCTTTTTTTTTTTTTTTTTTTTTAGTAAGGCTGTGTATTGGTGAAATGTTTGAAAGTCACCAGGGTCCTGTTACTGGCATCGATTGTCATATGGCAGTCGGCCCCATTGACGTCTCCCATCTTTTTGTCACTAAGAGAAATTGGAAAGGCTTTAAATATATACAAAATATTGAATACAGAACTTTGCAGTCCAAAATAGTCTGTAGTCTGTGCACATTGTGTGCAGTTAGATTAAAAATGTTAAAGGATTAGTTAAGAACAGGGTCATTTGCAATTAGTACTGTCAACACGTATTTAAATATAGGGCAAAGGCTGCAATAGCCAGACTTTACAAGATGTGTGAAAATGCATAGCTCGTTCATTTAGTGTGGAGTAGTGGTTAGGGCTCTGGTCTCTTGACCAGAGGGTTGTGGGTTCAATCCCCAGTGGTGGACACTGCTGCTGTACCCTTGAGCAAGGTACTTTACCTAGATTGCTCCAGTAAAAACCCAACTGTATAAATGGGGAATTGTATGTAAAAAAATAATGTAATTGTATGTAAAAATAATGTGATATCTTGTAACAATTGTAAGTTGCCCTGGATAAGGGCGTCTGCTAAGAAATAAATAATAATAATAATTTAATCAAAAAAATGCCACAATGCAGATATTTATAAGAACATATCATAAATGAAAGATGCATTGAAATATCCTGGTTACTAAAAATGTGAAAAATCTGGCTTTCCTCATTACATTTGTCAAAATTAAAAATGTGACTTTTTCACTGCCCCCTTTGCTCCGGAGCATTGCACTGTAAATTGCTTAGATACCATTGGAAACAAATACTATTTATATGATAAGGTGGATCCATTCAAATACTTTTGTTTTGAATCTGATATTACAGTTTGTATTTAACACAGACCCCCATCACTTGTCACCCTCTGGATGTGACCAATAACAGTTTACAGTTGAAGGTAGAGAAAGCTTGCAGTTTTTCAGGTGATAATTTTAATTAAAATAGTTGTCTTAGTTATGCCGTATGTTGAAGAAATGTTTCAGAATTTAAAAAAGTTTGTATTGTTTTAACTTGCATTAATTAACTTCACCAGCAAACTGTGCAATTTATCTTTCTTTGTTGGACTTGCACCTCATCTCAATACAAGTCATTTTTATCTTTGAGTAAATTACCTATTTTTATTAAATTAAGTCAAGGTTTGATTTGAATGCTCACAGTTTAACCTTTTTTGCTCTATGTGCATGTCCAAGGTAGATTTGATACAATATATTCAAATGTGTCTGCATTTGATATAGAAATGACTGTGATAAATACATCATTAATGCTTGGCTATAAACTAAAGTAAGAGTTTTATATTGTTGCTGCAGGAGGAGATATTGGTTGGGGGAACATGTGTTTATATACGTGTTTTTGGCTTGGCTACCAGCAGTGAACTGTATCCAGTGTGAAGAGGAAGGAAGGAGAGTTGAGTTCTTGTCAGAGGTTCAAACCCACACAGATAGGAGGGTGGAGCTGCTTGCTCAAACACGATTCTCTGTCTCTGCCCTTTAGCCTTGGAGACAGAGGTCTGGCCTGTTTCCACCAAAAAGAAAACAGATTGTGGTATTTGTAGGGTGGATCAAACTCAAGGTTATGCCAGAAAATAGCAAGGTCTTGTATGTTAAGATTGAGACCAGGGTATTAGAATAGAAAAGTTGCTACAGTGATGGTGTATAGAGATATATAATGTATCAGCACTTGTTCTAATACATACAAAAATGTAACCTCTCAGACCAATTGAACGTATTCTACATATAAAACAGCAAGTATATTTAGATACAGCTTCTTGTTACACACAACATTTAGCATGCTGTTTAGCTTTAGTTACAGCTGGGACACTTACCATATAACAGTACCGCATTGTATTATCACTATAGATAGCACCAAGCATGTTGTCATAAAATCACTATTCTAAAACATTGCATCCATTTAAAATAGATTGTGTTGTACCCTAACAGCCTACTTAATGCTTGAGTTACTCAATAGGCTACACACCTGTTGGACAGAGGAGACATTATTGTATATGACAATTTGTATGTTATTGGGTGTGTGACAGCAATTATTATCTATATTACTTAAGTAACCCAATGTTCTGCAGTTTGTGCCCAGTTTGGAACAACTATTAGTATTTGGGGTATTTAGAAAGTCATTCAAGCTGTAAATGAACAGTTAACCACTTCAGGATTTGCTTCTTTGCTTTCAAGAAGGAATCCCAAACCTACCAGGAAGATAAACCAAAAATCGGTGGGTAGCTGCCAGTAACACTTAAAGGATAACCAGTTGCATAGTTTATGCATTCCCTCAAAGCTAACCGACTGACTTACTGACGCCCGTAACGTTCAGGCGTCTGCCTTAACATATTCATCTTTCTTCCCTTTCCTTGAGCTAGACATTAAGTATGGTTCACAGTAAACCCCCAAACCAGTTATCAGCCCTGTGTCGTTTGGCTCAGTTATCAAACTCAACCAAAAAGAATTCACTTCCTTTGAAGGAAACCACAAAAATGTAATCATCCTAGTATCACCAGACAAGGCTCGCAGTTCTACACACACCTCCAGTGATTGATTCATGCTTATTTAGGATTGTATCAAGTTTAACTTAATGTTTTCACATGCTTCTGTTCCTCTGCTTTATATGACACATTTACAGTTTGCAATTTCAGTCAAACACTTGTAAAGATAAATTGAAAACTATATAAATACATCGTTTAGCAAGTTAAGTTAAAAACAACAACAACCGAGATCTGAATCTTTTAAATTACTTTTTTGTTTCAAACACTTTCATAAGGATTTTGTCATTACGGTTCCTAGAGAAAACTACATTTTATGAATAGTATTTAGATTTAGTTTTAATACACAGTAATTACACTACAGTTGGACATTGGCCATCAGCCTTGTGCTGTACTAGACCATATATTTATTGTTTTATTAATTTACTTGACAAGATGCAATATATATATATGCTTTTATGCAATAGGCAGATTTTTTGTACAGAATTTGAGCATAATGTTCTTTGGGACTCCAAGACGAGTGTCTCCGTTATAGCTTTCTGATTTCTCAAATGCTAGTCAAAACCTGCAAATGTGCAGAAATTCCTTTGCAAAGATAATAAGCCATTCAATGTGTGGCGCCTCCTGGCTTAAACATATTCCGACAACACTGCACATGCAAATCACAGCAACAATGAAATATGGAGTTTAACCAAAGCACAGAGAGAGAGAGAGAGAGAGAGAGAGAGAGAGAGAGAGAGAGAGAGAGAGAGAGAGAGAGAGAGAGAGAGAGAGAGAGAGAGAGAGAGAGAGATGGAGAGAGAGATGAAAAAATATTTAAATTGTGATAAGAACAGGACCTAAATCATTTGATATTTTCATTGAATTCACTTTTCAAATAACTAACTTTGGAAACGTAATTGGAGAAAGTGCACAGGGTGTGTTAAAAATCTAATAATTTATTTGATCTGGTGGACAGTAAATTGTATTTGCCACATTTTTTATTTATAGAACACAATACACTTTTTAATCACCATATAGGAGTTAAATAAGAATTTCCCATTCTGTCTGTCCACACACCCATTCATTTAGTGGATGCCACACATATATTTGTAGATGTACACAATGGATGTAGCTCATTGGGATCTTCATTTTCAGGATGCTGAAAGCCCATACCAGGGGATACTTCTTACCAACATTGTTTGAATGGTCTCTACTTGGTCATTTGCTATTTATTTGTTCATTTCATCCATGCCTAACAGTGCTTGTTATTACTGCATAGGTTTGCTGTGAACTTCAGTGAAGCATTCATTGCTTTTATGGATATTATAGGATATTGCACTGCTGACCCACAGGTAAGCACTAGCGAAGATTGCAGAAGCTTCTAAGCCCTATAAAAAAGAGCAAACTAGTCTGTTCAGTGCAGAATGCCTCTCTAGATATCAGTCTGTGTCTGCTGTGATGCAGACTCCTTGGCACATTCCATGCACTGACTATTAATCACATACTGTAGAGAATTTCGTAATTCTTTTCAGGTTGAACTGTAATGTGTGTCAGTGGTGCAAGCTGTCCTAAAGGTATGGAGCACTGCTATACACTTCTTTTACCTGTCTGGAATTTTTTGAGCAATATTGTGGTATTCTCTCTGTCTCTCTCTCACTCCTTTATTTAGTTGGCTCTCTAAACAGCTGTTACATTAAAGTTACAGTACACCTTGCAGGACTTTCATCTCCTGGGTTTTATGACACTTAGCAAATCTGCAAAGTTTTTAATTAGACTTGCCAGACAGCCCTAGGCTGCACTAGCGCCACAAAGTCTTAATGTTTTTCCCGCCTTACAGCACAACAAACCTCTCTGCTCCTTTGAAGACAATGCCGACTGTGTCTACGACGTCATGTGGTCACTGCTGCATCCTGCACTCTTTGCCTGTGTGGATGGAATGGGCCGTTTGGATCTCTGGAACATGAATAATGACACGGAGGTGAGAGCTCACAAACTCTGTAGTCTGTGTGTTACCAGAGGTGTGCTGGCAATGATCAGTTGATTATTTCAGTACTTTCACTACATTTAACAAAATGTGCATCATAAGGTAATTGTATGGACTATTAAGCATCAGAGATAAAACAATAATGTATTATATTATCAATGTATATTGCGTAATTCCACAGGTGTGAACACAGTGACCTCCTAAATAGCCTGTTCTGTGGTTTAATTTAATACTGCACATTATTATTCCAATGACAGCATGTTTTGACTTTAAAATGTGACCGCGTTGTTTCTGCTTCTGTTGTAAAGAGAACTTAATTTAAAGGGATTATTATCACTTGGGAAAATAAATTTAGCAGCCCAATATAATTCATTAATTATGCTGATTGGAAAAAAAAAAAAAAACAAAAACAACTCAAGTACAACGGTTAACAAATGTTATAAATCCAAAGATTTGTTGTTATAGAAAAACTTTTACATACAACTTAGTTTGTGGTAAGTATATAATGATAGCCTGGGGATTTAACTTATTACTGCTAAGAAGATATTCTGGATATGATACACTGAATAATTACAGTATTATGTGACAAATAGAGGTAAGACTAATAAAAATACAGGTGTTTGGTTTCTCATTAAACAGTAGATAATCTGTGCCAATATCAATATAGCGTGGCATTTATATTATATAATAATTTACCAATATATGAAAACAATTCACTTGACAATAATTGCAGTTTAGTGCTAATACAGTACATGTTTACAAGTCTCATTTAAAAATGATGGGGTGACAAAGCAATGCTATAGTCTCTCCAGTAAATTCTAAACCACTTGAAGGCACTCCTCCGCTTTTGAAAATCAAACATGTCGGCTATAAATAACAGTGTGGTCAGGCAAGAAGAGACCGCTGCTAACATGGCTGTCACTGTACAGCTTGAAAGGGAAGGCCTTTGAAGTGTCCAGAGCAGGAAGTAACTCCTTCTTTTTAATTATAAATCACACAGCTGGGGGGATGCAAGTAGGGTTGGCTGCCTTCACATTGGCTCCTCTCCAGTGTGGAGGTGTCTCAGGTACAGGTTGTGCTGATGAAATACCTATCAAGTTTAGACAAGAACACAGCTTCAGATCGTCCTTGATTATGACCTGTTCTTATTTCAAATCTGACACTATGCACTTTCTTTGTTACACCAGAGTGTATTTTATGTTGGCAACCTAAAAAGTTAAATAATATAAGAAACTGGTTCCTCCCCTCGATCACCCTATGATTGAATCTCACATCCTAATAATATAACCTATTTGCTTTGTCTGTGTAACATTATTAACATTGCAATCAAATGCAAGATCTTACCATGGTATATTTTAGACACAATAATCAAAGCTATACATATTGTGTTAGATGCATTCAAATATAACACTTTAAAGAGACAGGTAGAGATATAATTGTGTTCTACCTTGATTTTTCTGTTGCCTTCATTCTAATGAGCCTTTTAAACTAACTAATGATCCTTCAACTAATAACTTTCAGACACGTATTAAAGACCAGTATTACATCCATATACTTTATAACAATACCTGGAAGATGTATCAGACCTTGCAGTGCTGTTTCCTGTCTTCCTGGATCACTTGAAATAACTTTCAGTACTTTTTCGGCATTATGAACTGCATCCCAGTGGTATGTTTACATTGTTGGCTGCAGGCCTGGAGTTAGTATCTCCATTCTTTCTGGTCAGGTAGCAGCAGGTGTACCTCAATAAGAGTCAATCGATGCAGCTATTATTCCCACTCTTTTCCCAGAACCAGTGTTTGGTTGTCATCCCGTGAGTGTTTTTCAGAAGATTCTTTCCCTGGTTCAATGACACAACTTGTATACTCAAACAAACATGTCATAAATTAGAATGTAGATGGAAAACCACAAAATTACAGTATTGTTTTGTTTTTTACTTTGCCTGGAAAGACAGCGTCTTGAATTACAAGGCTGCATTATCTTCCGCCAGGTGAGCTTACTCAAACTTAATAGAAACAACTAAAAGTAATCCTTGATTTCTTTTTAACACAATAGCTCAACTTAAAAACCAGCAAAAAGAGCCTTCTAAGAAAATCTGATTAACAGCAAACAGCGATGACTTTATGACTCACTTTAATAATAAAACTGCTGATATAAGAAACCAGATATCAAACATTGTGGCCAAATCTAGTTAGTAAGGCAAAATCTACTACTTGTTCATTAGACCTAATTTCTACTAAACTATTGAAAGAAATATTATCTAGGATTGATTTTACTATTCAAAATATTATATTAATAGCTCCCTTTCATCTAGCATCGTTGCTGACTAATTTAAGATTGCCATTGTAATACCACTGCTTAAAAAAACTACTTTGGATCCACAACTTAGGCCTATTTCTAATCTCCTCTTTTTATGAAATGTATCCGAGAGAGTGGTGGCAAATCAACTAAATTCATTCCTTGAAGCACATAATAGATATAAGAATGTTCAGTCAGGCTTCCGTCCTGGTCACAGTACTAAAACGTCTCTTATCAAAGTGGTAAACGATGTGCTATTATCTTCTGGTTCAGGCCTTGCCTCTGTCCTCATTCTTCTAGATCTAAGAGCAGTATTCAACACCATCGACGATCTGATTTTAATTGACCCTTCTGAGAATCTTGTAGGACTGTCAGGTTTCGTCCTATCTTGGATTAAATCCTATCTTTCAAATAGGTTACAATGTGTTCAAATTGAGGAATACTCCTCTTCTTATCTTGAGTTACGTGTGGCGTCCCGCAGGGCTCTGTTCTTGGACCAAGCTTGTTTTCCCTCAGTATGCTTCCCCTGGGAGATGTTGTCCATAGACACAGGGTAAACTTTGCTATGCCGATGACACACAATTGTCTATCTCTGAAACCAGATGATTCCACATCTGCAAATACCTAAACTACCTGTCTCATTGATATGAGAAATGGATGTCAACACATTTTCTACTGTGAAATTCTGATAAAACAGAGGTCATAATTTTGGGGTCAAGAAATCAACGAGAGAGGGTAAATCAATGTGTCTATACAATGGACAGCTACCACATTGAGTCAAAGACAGAAATGAGAAATCTGGGTGTCATTTTTTACCCTGATCTTTCATTTGAATCCCACATTAGGAACATAACTAAAGTGTCTTTTTTCCAACTAAGAAATATTGCTAAATTAAGGTTCATTCTCTCAGCACAGGATGATGCATGCCTTTGTAACTTCTAGAATAGACTACTGTAATGCCCTCTAGTATTCCAAACTGTGTTTTGTCCAGGCTGCAGCTCATGCAAAACGCTACTGCCAGGATCCTAACGAAAACAAAAAAGTTTGATCATATTACAGCGCTATTGGCATCCCTACATTGGCTCCCAATAAGATACATGATTGATTTTAAAATCCTGCTTATAACCTATAAAGCCTTAAATGGGTTAGCTCCATCCTGCCTGAGTGACTTATTGGTCCCATATGTTCCAGGTCGCCCAAAATATTACATACTGGATTTAAAAGTATGTACTGTATTACAGTTAACGTGTCGTCTCTAGTTTTGGCAAGTGATATTTTCAGGATCATATTGTTCTGAATTAAAATACTACTTCTGTTAAAAATATAGTACTGTACCAGCAAAACCAATACACTACATCTAAGTGGAAGCCTACT
Source organism: Acipenser ruthenus (assembly GCF_902713425.1). Taxonomy (NCBI): domain Eukaryota; kingdom Metazoa; phylum Chordata; class Actinopteri; order Acipenseriformes; family Acipenseridae; genus Acipenser; species Acipenser ruthenus. Next base: position 11,950,204 of record NC_081192.1, on the reverse strand, counting down.
TATTTTAAAACACAGTCCTTTCAGATATGTATTTTTGATATTGTCCGTTTTTTAGGGAACACAAAAAAGATACAAGGGTTGGAACAGGCCAAAATGAAATAATCAGATATGCGTCACACACGTTTAACCGTCACTGAAGTCAACATTTTATAGGATTGGATATGAGAGTGCTGACTATAATAATAATAATAATAATAATAATAATAATAATAATAATAATAATAATAATAATAATAATACATTTGATTGAACAGAATTGTACTTTTTTTTTTTTGACTAGCGTATGTGTACACTAGATATTTTTTTTTATTTTGCCTGAACTGTGATCAGGAACACATATCTTGAAAATGCACCTCATAATAAATAATTTGCAAATGTTTATAGCAAACACGATTTTAATAACATATATCGTTTCTAGTCATTTTTAGAAAAAAGCTAACCCAAGTGTCGTTCTCCTTCCCTGACAAGGTGGAGGTATTTGAATGACAGGCTGCTTCTATTGATGTGAGCTGGTTCTGCAGATAGAGGTTCCTGGAAACATTTCATATTGTGGAGCGTAGGATGGTTGCCAAAAAATTGGAAAGCCTTTCTTATTGTTTATGCTTTAAAAACTTAACAACTCAACTGCTACTAGGCTGTTGGCATTTTATCATTTATAGAGTCAATGTCCTTTCTGTTAGACCAGTTCAGCTTTTATTGGAAAACCATGCCCTGATTTACAACACAGATTCTATTTGAATCCTGCAGTGCTTGGTCAAGCCTAGTATACTCCATGGATGTGCATTTGACTTACTCAAACTGAAATGGTGGTGTGTCAATTTAGGATTGTTTTAGCACTGCATCTTTGTTGTGTGGAGGAAAGAAGACCAAGGAGACTGTGTGGTCCAGTGGTTAAAGAAAAAGGTTTATAACCAGGAGGTTCCTGGTTCAAATCCCAGCTCACACACTCCTGCTCATTCACAGCTGCATAAGCTTTTCTCTCAACAAAAAGGGAACCACTTTGATTACTGCAGTGTCCATAGAACAGAGAGTTAAAGGATGTCTTTGACTTGCCAAAGCTTCCTTTATGAGAAACACACTGCAATGTTCCCAGCATGCAGTCTTTTGTTATTAACATAACATTCCCCATAATGCTTCTTAACAGATTTGAGATCACATGCTTCCAATTTGTGTTCAAATGATTTGCAAGACTGATTTGCAAATGATTTGCTTTTATTTCTATTGCGTAAGTAAAAAAAAAAGATTTCTCATATAGATTGTGGTTAGGTATTTTAAATCCACCTCCTATTGAAATCACCAGTGCTATTCTGAGAGATTCACATCATATTTTCTTTTTTCTTCAATTGAGCTGCAATTGTCAACTCTAATCTGCTGTTGTCTGCAGTGTATTATCTCTGAAAGTTAAATTAAATTCTCATTGTTTGGAAGATCTTATGAGCTTTTTGTGTCTTTGTGGTTTCAGAATATAAATGTAGCATAACGTTCCTTCAAACAGGAAACTTGCACCTCTGATATGGATTTCTCCATGCTGCAATGGTGTCTGGAAAAGATGTTTGCAAATCTTTTTTCAGCATTTTAGGAGGAGCTTTGGAGACTGTTTTGTGTTGTCTTTTCTTCCAACAGGTTAGATAACTGAGTGATAATCTCTTTCATTTTACTCCACAGTGATTCCTAATTGAGCTGTCAAAGAAACCTTGAAGCTCTGTTTTTTTAAACTATACTGCAACAGAAAGTTAAATACCATCACTGCAGCTACAATACTGCCATGAGGCAACTTGATGCTCAAATAAGTGTCCCATAATAAAAGCAAAGCAAGTGTGATTAAGTATAGGCAAGCATTGTAAAGCCCGGCGACATATGATAAAGTATATTAAAAAAAAAAAAACACATTGCAAGCCGCATTTTCACTGCTGATGTTGGAGAGGTAAAAAAAAGGGGGTTAACACTGGAGTGTATTGTGTATTGAAGTTGCATCATCTGAACTCTTTGAAAACCTGTGGTGTCTTTCACTTGAAGAATCTTGATAGTTTTTATTATGAAGCAGACATATTAAAGACATTTTAATTGATGGAATATATTGTAAAACCTTACTTGGTTTGTTTTTTTTTGGTTATGGGATAATATGTGTTCAGGAATAGTATTGGCTGGTTTCACAGATGTTGATCTTCTGCTACCTTAACTAAAACAGCATTAGGTAGATCATGAATAGTGCTAGTCAGGGTCTGTGAAAATAGCCATAAAACTAATAATACCAAATAAAAGCTTAAGATAGTCTCATATTTCTTTTGAAAAAAATCTACTTTTAGGTGGTTTAAAATAATAATAATAATAATAATAATAATAATAATAATAATAATAATAATAATTGATAAATACAATAACCATGTTCCACATGTTTAAACTTTAACCCTGAAAATGTATAAACACCTATAAGAAACAACAACTCAGAAACAAATCTCAAATGTTTGAAAGGTAAAGCAACTGTAAGAAACCAAGGCCAAATATTTTCTTAATATCTATTGAGACCCTGAGAGTAAAAATGACCAGACGCAACAAACAATTTCAAATCATGGTAATCAGGTTTTAATATTACCATACAGGTAATATTAGACAGAGAAATGCACTACTACTAGAGTATATGAATTAGCCCTGATACAGAGTAACAGATAAAGTCAAATACTTCACTATTAGCTCCAGACAGTTTGCGCGATGTCAGCCACTCGTCTGCATTTTCCAGCTGTCCATCCATAACTACAGCATCACACACACACAAGCTAAGAGCAGTGGGGCAGCAGTGTGGAGTAGTGGTTAGGGATCTGGACTCTGGCTCTGGCTCTGGACTCTTGACTAGAGGGTTGTGGGTTCAATCCCCAGTAGGGGACACTGCTGTTGTACCCTTGAGCAAGGTACTTTACCTAGATTGCTCCAGTAAAAACCCAACTGTATAAATGGGGAATTGTATGTAAAAAATAATGTGATATCTGTATAATGTGAAATAATGTATAATGTGATATCTTGTAACAATTGTAAGTCGCCCTGGATAAGGGCATCTGCTAAGAAATAAATAATAATAATAATAATAATAAGAGCTTCTTTGACAGCACAGCATATTTTATTGCTTGAATGATAAATAGCAAAATTATAACAAAACACTGTATTTTTAATTGTTCTACGGAAAACATAATTGTAAAAGTCGAACCTTTACCCTTACATAAATCTGGAGTGTACAATATTACTATATGCTCCAGAATTACTAACTACAGAATGAACTTCCACATCTTGGTAGAGCTGGCTCCTTTGACTCTGGGTTTATTTCATTGTGGTTTTTTAAAGATATTTTAGTTTTCTGAAGCAGTATAATTGGAGTCTGACTGCTTTAAAGTGTGGTTTAGGGTTAATGATCATGGGCGGTCATCAATTAAGTCACTAAAGTTAAAGGGTTTGATGTTTTAACATTGTGGGGGATAAAAAAAAAAAAAAAAAAAAAACATACACTGCAGTCTGTCAGGAGGCATGTTGGTAGCAAACTTTGTATACCCTACATTTTAAAGAAAGCATTTTCCATGGGCTCCTTTCATCTCTGATACACACCAGTACTTGCAAAACTGGTTTGTCATTTTCCTTTGGGATGTTAGGCTTATTTTTTTAGTTATATAGAATGCATACACATTTCAGTTAAATCATTACACTGATGGAGGCATTAGCTGAAACATGTGTCTACTGAGTGTTTCATATCGTAGTTTTATTGTTGTATCACTGAGTAATGAATTGCATAAGACTTTTTGTAATGGCTGTATCACTTTGTCAGTATTAAATATCTCCCCTAGGTTAATAGCACTGTTACTTTTCCACATTGCTTATATATGTGATGAGTCTGGAACAAATTCCAATTAATTTCTTTCATTTGCTTTATAAGGATTTCCAGTGCCACACAAAGCCAATATATAATTTATGCTTAAAAGCCCTCTATCAATGTTAGTGGTGAAATACTTGAGATGCCCTCTTTGTAAAGCCCGGCGTAACTATAATTATGCCCTCTCCCACTGAGGATTCTACTTGTGTGGTATAGGCTCATTTATATATATTATTATTATTTGTTTATTTAGCAGACGCCTTTATCCAAGGCGACTTACAGAGACTAGGGTGTGTGAACTATGCATCAGCTGCAGAGTCACTTACAACTACATCTCACCCGAAAGACGGAGCACAAGGAGGTTAAGTGACTTGCTCAGGGTCACACAATGAGTCAGTGGCTGAGGTGGGATTTGAACCGGGGACCTCCTGGTTAGAAGGCTGTTTGTAACCACTGGACCACACAGCCTCCTATTGTACTTATACCAGTTTAGAGTTTTAATCATACTGCATATAACCTTGCACTTCATATTTTGTTTAATTATATTTTATTATAATTTATAACTCAGTGTATTTATGTCCTTTTAAATCTGATTTTAATAACCCCTGCTTTAGTATTTAATGCTTTGGGTGGTTTTCGTGTTGGAAGATAAACTGTATGCCAATCAGCCTATGAGCAGATGTTATGATACATGGCTGCACTCATTCAATTCAATTCAATTCAAACCTTTATTTAACCAGGTAAAGACATTGAGAACAAGTTCTCATTTAAAATGCCTACCTGGCCAAGAGGCAACATAAATACAACAGACAACAATACATAGACAGTTAGAAACATTACAACAATATGAAATCAATAAAAAAATAAAAAAACCTAATAAAATCAGTGTTGCTCTGACAAGCACATGAAACAGGGAACAAAGCTTCAAGTCTAGAAAAGAAAGCACCCTCTGAGATAAAACCAGGGAGTTTAAGCCTTGATTGTAACCCATTCCAATCGTGAGCAGCTGCATATTGGAATGAGTTATGCCCAACAGCAGTAAAAACACGAGGGACAATTAAACCAATCAAATTGCTGAATCGAAGGTTGTCATGGGAGACCGAAATAGTCAACAATTCCCTTAAATAGAGGGGTGATTTCCCGATTTAGGGTTTTATAAATGAGTCTGTGCCAATGACATAACCGACGTGTTTGAAGTGAGGGCCAGCCAACCAAAGTGTAGAGATCACAGTGATGAGAGCGGTAGGGAGCACCAGTGACAAATCTTATTGCAGAGTGATATAAAGCATCAAGCTTCCTAAGGACAACATTAGAAGCAGCTTTATAAATGACATCTCCATAATCTAAAATGGGTAGTACAGACATCTGTACCAATAAGTACTTAGCTGGCCGTGTGAAGCATGATTTATTTCAGTAAAGAAAGCCGAGTCTAGCTCGAACTTTCGATTGTAGTTTAACATTATGTGGTTTAAAAGTAAGTGCACTGTCTAGCCAAATACCCAGATATTTATAAACTTCCACTTGCTCAAGGTCAACCTTACAAAAGGTACCAATTTTGCAGCCTTGCTCAAGAACTGCAGGATTCGATATACAATCACATGAATGTCTCCAGACCCTGAACCAGTAAAACACCCCCATATCATGATCGAACCACCTCAATGATAAACTGTAGGTACAAGGTTTTCTCCAAACATACTGTGGTTCGTTTTGAAGAAAAGTTCTATTTTAATTACAAAAAAATATATTTATAATTAGGGCTTCTGATTTTCAGTTTTAACCTATAAAAAACGATAAAACGCTGGAAAAATAGTGAAAATGGTTACTCAATTCACGTTGACCATCCCTTTCCCATAAAAAAAAACAAACCACTATAAAAACAAACAAAAAAAATACCTTTCCCAGTGCAGTTGGGCACTGTCCCTCCTTCCTGACTCGTATCTATCATTGATTCATTCTGAATACTTTAAACACAGCCCAGCTACTGAGTGACAGTACTGTCGAGTTACTACACATATGGGGACAGAAAAAAGCGCCCAAGCGTTTTGGAAAGTAATCTAAAACACTGATTTCATACAGTATATAAAAAGCAAAAGCCCCGAATAAAACGATTTACATAAAACAAAAATAGCTAAAAATAATCACCGAAAAATGAAATTAATAAAAACAAAAGTCCTAATTATAAAATCTACAGGGGCTTAGACTACAAGCTGTTGAAGTCTCCAGCAAAACCACAGTAGGTGGACCCTGTAATCTAAAAATTAGTAGAGACAATACATCGATTTTCTTTTTTAATGTACAGGCTTATGCAGAATTATATTTTTTAAGTTGTTTAACTTTTAAGTTTTAGTTTGCTGTTACAAAATAATTTTCTCTGTTCATAACAAGATGTGTAACATTAAATAAATCAAGTTTGATTGTTCAGAGCTATTACGTTTTTAAGGATTTATGCTTTGCATTGCACAAACAAAAGGGTCCTTATCTTGTGATCGCAGGCAGTGCTATGGTGTAGACGCAAAGCTAGTTTGTGTCAATTTTTGTCTATGTTTGGATGTAGATCACATTTGTGTACTTCTTGTTAGATTAACTTTTGAAGTGTGATCTCATATACATGTCAGTTGTTTTCAAAAAGTAATCAGGATCACAAATCACAAAACTGGGATTCTGCAACATTATAAACATGTTAACTGGTTGTTGACAAATTGTTAAAATGTACAAGTATACACCATTGGGTAATACATCAGCTTAAAAAAAAAATCTGTATTGGTTCTAAAAGGGAAATGTAATCTACTAACTAATAAAAGCAGCTGTGAAGGTTAAGCAACAAACTCAACAAAAATATATAAGGGTATACAATTTGTTTTGCCAATGGTATGAACTCTCAGGTAGCTGTTATAAAGCCTGCATTTCTGTCCTTACAGCTTGCAGTCCCCCATGCTGAGGACTGGACTTGTTTTGCCAGGACCCTGGTGGAGATCTGTGCAAAAAGAGCTGATGCTGAAGGAGCTGTAGAACTAACTAGTGAATTGTGAGAAACCTGCTCCACATTCACCAGGACTGTTAAGTGTCACGCTACAAATGCTGCTCCGGGTTTATTAAGCCAGTTGTTTACACCTGCTTTTGTCGGAACGGTCATACCTTTAAAGTGGTTCTGTACTGTATTCTTTTTGTACAAAGCAAACCCCTTCTGCTTGAGTGTTTGACAGTTAATAGCCTAGTCAAACGATCTGGTTCAGCTGCTAACTGTTTGTCCTTTTCCTTTAGTAAGTGTTTAATAACTTGTATTCACAGGCCATACTGCCCTGGTGCTATTAAATCCATATGAGGCATACTATGATGATATGCAGATGTGGTAAGCTACCCTGGCCAGCACCTTTTAGATGTGGTGTTTCACACTGGTATCTTGCATTATAAATGTGTGTACTATATGCACATTGATGTTTTTATTTATTGCATTATACATATTTATTGGAAAGCAATCAAATAATAGCATCTGCATTCCAGTTTACCCAATTAAAGTTATACATTTGTAGGTACTGAAAACCTTCTTGGTACCTATATCACTGTGAATGCTTGGAACATAAATGTCCATTATTGTATTGTACTTCGACCATAACTCAAATAAAGTGTCAGTGTATATCAATCTATTACAACATGCTGTGGTTTCTGAGTGAATAGACACCGATAAATAAAACAAAAATGTAATTACAGACTAAGACTACTTTCTTCCATAAAATGTTATTACCAGAGAAATTTCAAGCCAATCAAATCGTGTGAAACTCACCAAAAGGCTTCTACATTCACAGCGTTTTAAAAGTCAGCACAACAACTAGAGACATGTTTTGCCCTGTTTGGGGCTCATCAGTGCAGTGTAACTGTACTCCAACTAGTGAAAAGCTCAGGAGAGTAAATAAATACACTGCTGAGCCCCAAACAGGGCGAAACATGTCTCCAGTTGCTGTGCTGACTTTTAAAACGCTGTGAATGTAGAAGCCTTTTGGTGACTTACATGTGATTTGAAACATGTATTCTGTACCCTTGGAAAGAGCTCGGCAGCAGGTCAGTTCAGTTTTGATCACTTCACCCTTTTTTGTTTTTATGAATCCCTTTGCTTTGTACACCCCAGGTAACCCATCCCTGGTTTTGTATATAGTTTCAGAATAAACACACTTAAGATACAGGAACACAAAATGAACACGACCAGCAATAACACTTAATATTTTATTAACACAAATAGTCCAGCCTTTTTACATTCAGTACATGTAAAATTTAGTACATTTCTAACATGATCGTCTCCAATGGAACACACACTTGTCCTTTCAGTTGCCAAACATACTGTAAGGCACTGTGATTTACACAGATTGCACATTAATTAATAACATTCTATATTCAACTCTGTATAAATAAAACACACATATACCTATTACCAGTGATTCAGTATTAACAATGATTCAGTACAAACATACAACATTTTTTTTTAAAATAAGCAGCAAGAAAAAACTATTTTCCTAACCCAAATCTCACAGCAGTTAATGTTGTCTTGTACAATAAAAGTCATATTATACAACAATTCCCTGGTCTAAAATAATAAGGATTACATTCTCAATAATAATAAAAAAAATGATAATGACACTAAAGAGCAAAATACATTCTGTTTATAAATCATTTTAACTCATTTATCTGCAATACAGAAGTGTGGAATTTATAATTTAATAGAGACACAGGAGGAAACAAACAGACTGGAACATCTCACAAACTTGGCGCCAAGCAACATGTAATAAACAGCTCTGGTGACAGCAATGTGTTTGTCCAAATTTCTTTTTGCTATATTTTGGTATTTAAAAAAAAAAAAAAAGGTTGTATTGTATTTCTTTTATTGTATACAGCAATACCTTCTTTGCAGTGATAGCAATTCGTTCACCATGGATACAGTACGGTTTTGTAAAAAAAAAAAAACTTGTCTTTGCGAGAGTGTCTTGAGGGACACGGACTGGTTTATTAAATCTTTATAGAACCGCCGTCATATCATTGAATTGTTTTGTATTCTGATTTCCACGAGTGCTCCTCATCGCTACAAAATGGCATGTAAACAAACAGCAAAATGCGCAGCGGTTTCTCTCGCTACACAAAGTTGGAAATTGTTGGAGACATTGAAAAAAAAAAAAAAAAAGAATCAGACACAAGTCGTCGAGCAATTTGGTGTTTCCTGTTCTGGTGAGTTTCTTCACCATTCTGTTAAATAAGGTGCTGCGATAGCCCGAAACACACCTTTTTAATTGTAATTTTAATTGAAATTTCATAGTACATAGCGATTTAAGCTTTTTGACCACGTTTTGCTTTAGTTTATTAACGTTAGTTTGTCTGTTACTTTATTATTATAGTTTATTAACGTACACTTGCCTATTGTTTTGCTTTTACGTATTCAGTTAATTGCATATGTTGATGCACGTTTGTCATGACAAGTAATACATATGTATTCATTTATTTATTGATTCATATTGTGTTTGGTGGCTAACTCCGTCTTGGAGAACACTTTGCTTGCTTCCCAAGGGGTGGTCTCTTATCCGGAGACTACTGTAATACATATTAGGTAAGATTTTCTGGAATCATTTTGTTGGCCTTGTATGTAAAAAAATCTGAGAACAAAACACATACACCAGTTATCAGAAAAAAGGTAAGATTATTCACATTTGTGTTTATTAAAATGTTTGGTCATTTAATTTGCAACCCAAGGAACAAGGGTAAAATACACTCACAAGTCTAACTGCTCTACACACACTCCAAACATTTAAACATTGTAGTCGTATAATAATCTAGAATCACATTCAGTGAGGAAAGACCTGAGTGTTAAAAAAAAAAAAAAATTATAATTGAATGGAATAAATATAATCTCACTCCGACCCATTATTTGAATTTCAATCTATTATTTTGTGAAAGGATGAACATAATCCCATAAATTCTGATACAAAACACTTCTCTACGAAAAACAAATTAACCATGACAAAATGGGTGTCCAAAAAAACAAAAAAACATGCTGATATAACAGTTAACAGGGTTGTGAACGCAGTGAACGTGTGTAATGTGGAATACCCTGACTACTGTCCAAACCAAACTACATTTTAGGAGCATTGTTCCCAAGATAAAACAGCCAATCAGGTGTTGGTAACCTTGTGATAAACGTGCATGGAAAGTTAACAAAAAATTGAACCAGTGGTTTCCCCAAGTTTTGATTACTTCAGTGACGTGATACTCATCTTACGAGAGAAGCACATGTTACACATGTAACCTAGAGAATAATAGTCCTCATCAAAAGTTAATGTCATACATGCAGGCCCAATGGAAGGAAGCCTAGGATGTTCACGATCTTTGTGGAATGGTCAGCGATCAAGTTAACCAGGAAATTAAATAGGGTTTCTATTAACCAAATAAATATTAAGTCTGTATCTCAAACTGTTTAAGATTGTGTTGGAAGTGCAACGATGACAGATTTACTGAAACATAAGATCATTCCTCTTTATAGAGGATGCTTAGAGAAATGGATACTGTATACGACTACTTACTGGTTCCTTATCAGTTTGGATATCACAATAATACTTACAATAATATATGTTTAAAAGGAAGCACTTTAAAGCCACAACAAGAAATCCTAAGTTGATCAGCTATGGGAGGGCTCACTGTGTTTGAGTCATTAAGACTGAGCTGAGGCTGCGACTGCAGGTGAGGTATGTGCTTGCGCAGTAAACCGTGGCAGATGGAGTCCAAATTTACTCTCGATCCCAGCAAACGTAGCCACGGCCAACTTATAACCTCCAATATGGTCTGGATTGGGTGCCGGTAGGCTAATGCGAGATTTAGGATGGGGCTCTGAACCAGATGGTTTTCTGAGAAAGAAAAGAAAATTAATTTTGTGGTTGAGTAAAACAGCAGGACAAGGAAACAAGAGATGTGTGATAACATTTCCCTTATATAGTGTTAACCAGTGGTAAATAATAATAATAATAATAATAATAATAATAATAATAATAATAATAATAATAAATGCAAGTAGCACCTGTGAATAGCCCATGTGTATTTCAAGAATAATAGAATAAAAAAAAATTAAAAAAGACAGCTAACCTTTAATTATTTGGTTAGTATTACATTGGATTGCCTTAAAGAGTAAGTAGCAGGGTTCTGAACAATTATTATTATTATTTGTTTATTTAGCAGACGCCTTTATCCAAGGTGACTTACAGAGACTAGGGTGTGTGAACTATGCATCAGCTGCAGAGTCACTTACAATTACGTCTCACCCGAAAGACGGAGCACAAGGAGGTTAAGTGACTTGCTTAGGGTCATACAATGAGTCAGTGGCTGAGGTGGGATTTGAAAGCCCTTTTCTTTAACCACTGGACCACACACAGCCTCCTAGCGTTACACGTCCCCACATGTTGCTACAACTGTTTAAATAACGTAACTGTAATTTTTATTTTCATTAACATCCCGACAACGTTTTACACTTACAACTTAAAGTTTGTTTCAAAGCGCTTTTCAAAATGACTGCTTAGTGCACTGGGATTTGAGATCTGTCCTCTAAATCACTGTGATTAAAAGAAAAAAACAAAAAACAAAACATAACACAAGCTCTGTTTTTTTATTACCACATCATGGATCGTTATTGCTGTGTTACCTGTTTGACAATGTGGGCAATAATCCTGACACTATCAGTGCACTAGAGTGGCCATTTTGAAATGAGCTTTGAAAAGAGACTTTAAAGTTATGTTAAAAAAGTTGTCAGGATGTTAACAATGAAAAGAAAAATTACAGGTTTGTTATTTAAACAGTTGTTTCAACACGGGGAGACGTGTAACGCCATATTTTTCGGAACCCCGCTACTTACTCTTTAACTTGTATATAATGACCACGTATTAGGTGTGCCAGTGTAAAAGTAGAGAAGTAAATCAGTAATCCAAATATGTATTATGATCCTAAATGAACTATAGGATCCTAAAAACATTTACATAGAAAGTGATTAATTTGCTTTTTCTTTTTTTTCTTGCCAACAATAAAAAAATAAAAATCACAACCATGGGAAATGGTGTAACAAATACAAACTTGGAAAACACTGCTTCTACTATATAATCTGCAAGACAGTTATTTTAAAACCAAACCTTTTCATTCAACACTTACTTTCCCCCAAAATCAACATAGAACCATCTCTGAAGCAGCTCATAAGTCAGCAGCGTGACACCGAACTGGGGCGAGGAGCGGCACACACGGGCTAAAAGAGCAAATAAAACAAGAATCCATGAGGCACAGGGTTTAAAATGCTATCTGTTAATACTGTTTGAAAGGGCTGAGGCAGACCTTAGGTTTTGACTTCTGAACTGTTTATCATGTATCTGTATTTCTGCATGATCCATGTTAACTTTCATACCTCCAGCTCCTTTCCAAAAAGCCCTCGGGCCTTCTTCTCGAAGAATCTTCCGGAAGCAGTCAATCACTCCAGTGTAAGAGGTCTGTCCAGCACGAGCGGCCACTTGTAACCTGGTCTTGATAACATCAGCTGGTGTCACCAAGGAGGCTGCAGGCATACCTGAGGAGCAAAAGGGTTATCATTTTACTGCTTTTCATTTACAGAAAAAAAAGCAATAGAATCCCCAATTACAGGGCATTACCATACCACCGCGAGCCAAGGAACAGAGGGCCACTCAGTTTAACTGGTTAAAAGTGCATTTACTGGTACTGTAAACACTGATACATCTTGATAAGAATATAAAAAAATGGCCCATCAGTAAAAAAAAAAAAAAAAAAAAAAAAAAATACAAACCCTAGATACTGGTTTAATTTGTTACTGTGGTTACTCTGTAAACAAATGACTAACTTCCCTATAAAAAACTTTGGAATAAATCTTCATCAGTTCCTTTATCCAAATTATTTGTTTGTTTATTTAACCAGATTTACCCATTGAGGCAGAGGCCTCATTTAGAAGGAGATCCTGGACAACAACAAAAAGGTCAAATACAATGAAAGCATGTGTGGTTAAAACTGCAACATATAGATATATTAGAACAAAGTAGGCCATGTCTGTTTGTTTCTAATGTGGACTGGAGGTAAAGCATTCGGAGGAGGTTCTAAGCAATTCCCAAATATGACATTTATAGCCAGAAAAAGACTAATTATAGCCGTCACGCTCAAAAAGTTTTGAAGGCTTCTGTGAATGTAATCCTTGATTTAAGAATGCACCCTGCAGTACCAACCATCAGGTTTTATTTATTGCAAAAAACACAAAACAAACACACATTCCACAATTGCTCACTAATGGTCAACATCCTCACAAAATAGTTTTGCAATGATGATTTAAATGTACATTGACAGTCAATCAATACACACAGAGCAAATCCTCCACTACCAATACTGCAATCATTTCCACTTTACTATCAGTCCAAACCATGGAGCTCAGACTTTAAAAAATCTCCTCAAAGAATGTCTTCCACCACTTTTATTACTTTTTCTACTTGTGCTTTGTCCAAACCAAGATGGTGAGATGAAAGACGCAAAAATCTCCTTGAAAACAGGCAGATTTTTAAAACTTATTCATTTGGTTGTATTTTAGGGCCAAGCCACTGTGGTTTGGCAGCAGTCACTGGTGTCTCTTTCGAACAGCAATTTTTTAATGTACGTGTTAGTCCATGAAATAGTAAAAACACATTCAAATAAAAAATGGCTCATCTACACTAAATTCCCATTTTTAAAAAACTAAAAAAAAAATAAGAATCCTAAATTAGAAAAAAAAAAAAATAATAGAAAAACAATTATATTATGGATATGTGCAACATTCTATAGGTTTCAGTTCAATGAATTAAGTTTTGCAGGCTCTTTTTGGTATTCTCCACTAGCTGCCAGGTCATATAAAAACACATATATAAAACACTGGCAGAGAGGCTTAAGCAGCCACAGTGGAGACAGTGGTCACGGCTACTAAAGAGTATGTGGGAGCTTACCAGCCAAGGACCCCGCCAGGAGCAGACTTCCAGGGCCTACTCGTCCATCCTCATCAGCAAAAGCTGCTTTAATGTGAGCGTAACAAGGGAAGTAAATGGCAGAGAAAGGGACGTCACGCAAAAAGCAGGCCTTTGCACCCTGGGTAGGAAAGAAGACACACATTAAATTAGGACCACATGGAAGGGAAACGCATTGAATAGCAAGCCTGCCCCATGGGCCTGGAGGAAAAGATGGGTGCTAAACTAAAGGAAAAGCAACACTGCTATTTAATCTACCCTCTGTCGACCTGATATGTTTAATAAAACCGACAATGTAGCTGGACTGTATCCAGTATAAAATAACAGAATATTTAAGACAAAATGTAAGGTTTTAATACAGTGCAAAATCATTTATTTGAACTAATACGGCTAGTTTCACTGACCACTAGACTACCTTGCTAAGGTAAAGATAGTTATTCCAAGATTAGTGTTGAATCAGGGTTTGTGAAACCAGCCATTATGGTTAAAACTAACAGAACCAACTTCATGTAAGAACTCTTATTTTAAGTTCTCTTTTGTTCAGTCCTGCTACATTTATAGAATAGGGGCTGCATCCAATTTAAAATGGTGTGGGGATAAGATTTTTTTCTTTATCTTTTTAGGTGTAGCCCAAGTTGTAGCAGATTTGCCCAGGATCACAGTTCAAGGTGTATGGGGATTTAATCAATTCTTTGCCTGGCAGGCCTTTTTTCTTGGCAGTCGGATTTTGTTCAGGCAGTTGAGCTGTCCTGTTTTTTAAAGAGGTATTAATTCAGTCTTTAAGTTGTCTTCACGATCAGTCATGACAGTGGCTTGGAGAAAGAGATGCAACAGGTATCTGTTTCACGTGTGTTTATGTGATAGATATTTAGATCTATATCTATATCTATACACACACACAGAGCACAGCTACCTAACCACCTCTGGCCTGGACTGACAGTGATTAACGTGTATTTAAATGAGATCTACCCTAAACACACTCCACTAGACTTAAAACAGTAAGATGAAGGGAACCTATTGATTTTAGTAACCTGGATCAGTGCCATAAGATTATGATGAAACTAGAACTTGTTCATTATATAGCTTTTTGTTTACACATGAAGGATTTGTGCAGCTTAATTTTTTGCCAACAGTCAGTTTGAGAGGAATCTTAAATGATAATCATCCTGGGGGAGGTGTTGATGGTGTATTTTAAAATCAATTAGTTTTTTTTATGACCTTTTAGGTTTTTTTTTTTTTTCTCCCAACCCTTCAATCAGTACAATAGATCTAAATCCCTTAATCTTCTATCACACTTTAACAAAGAGATTCAGCAACAATGCCAACACAAATTTCAGGTTGCTGGATGAGTCCAACATAGTTGAGTCAGGGCAGGTTCTTTTGCATTGTAATTTCAATTTACACCAGCAATAGCGGCAAATAAGGACCTAAACAAACTATATCCACTAGAAAGGGAGGAAAATTACGCTCACAAAGGCGTCTCTGTGTTGGGTTGGGCATGAGGAGCCAGTAGGTCTGGAAGACGCAGGCTAAACTTTGTCTCCTGCCGTGAATGTGCATTGTCTGTGTAGAGGAAAGACGACAGACTGGGGAGGTACCGGATTCCACATTCTTACAGAGCAGAAACGCACCTTGTCTGTGGAGACTTCATTATGCTTGTGGCACTTTTTTTTTTTTTTTTTACCTTTTTGGGGTGTCGGAACAGTCATAGGTTTAATAAACACCTACTCCTCTCTACTTTAATTACACAGACAAATGTCAGGCAATCCTTCAAATGCCTTGCGAACCACTGGTATACTCCAGTTACCTGAAGTATTTTTTTTAGACTCACAGAGAACTATACTATTTTATAGTATCCTATTTTATTCTGGTGGTTAAATAATGATATGCCACTCTACAAATATGGTCCTGCTAATGAGGACAATTTGGGGTGCAGTAATTCAATTCAGAATTTCAGCGATTATTTTTACTATTTAAAATCTGATTTGTCCTGGTTAATAAACTTTAAAATGACAGAATACAAAAAACAAACAAACACATGTATGTAACACTGTATAACATTAGATGTAAACGAAGGATTTTAAATATTAAATTAATTGGGGATTTGATGATTTTATAAATATTTCCCGTCCTCAATGTAGTAAATTTGTGCTCATAACTTCGTAAAGACACAGAAATTCATGTTTACACTCAAACAGGCTTCCTAACTATTTTCTGTGTTTTATTTACAGCGCTTTTTTATAACTCACTACTCCAGCAATTCCATACCCTTAAAATGTTTATGTGTTGAGTTCATTATCGTTGCTTCCAGCCTTTCCGACCTCAGGAATGTAAAATATCTACCACACTCAGTGAGTTTAATTCAGTCTTAAAACGGCCGCCCCAAGCACTGCTAAAATCGCATTTACATGGGTGCCACACAATAGGACCAGTGCTGCTAAAAACCCCCAATAAATTAGCAAATCAATTCAGTAGAGGCATATCCTTCATTAGCTTCTATCTGGGGCTGTGGTCTCTAATGCCAGTAAATGGACACATGCTGGTCTGTATGCTCTGGCATGCTGCCAACACATTGTTATGTAACTGAAGCTATTAGAAACTGTATATACTGGAAGTAGGATAACATGGTGTGAGCACCCATGAGACGCTGCAGCTGGTAAATCAAGTTACGATGGCTAGGTTTCCATTACTGCTTTATCAATTTCTAACAGGTGGGAGAACTTATCATGGCAATGTACTAAAGGGCTTAGCTAATCTGGCAGCGATTTTCATGGGGGACAAATCACTACGCATATCTAATTCTGTTTAGGTAGCTTAATGCCTATCCACTTAATGGGCAGTAGAGTGTGGTGAGACACTGAACAGACAAAGCCTTTTAATGCAGTGTCAACATATTCATTTTTGAACCCCAGGTTATTTGATATATTTTATCCGGCATGTTTTGTTTTTTTTTCTCTACACAGAACAATGACACACACACGGCTGCCTTACATTTTAGAATGGTCCAATCAATTGAATTATCAGATGCGTTAGATGACAGACCTGCATTCCTTCTTTTGATCTCAGAGACAAAAAGCAGCCTGGCTCAAGAATGCAGTCAGGTGCACAAGGTAAACACTAGGTGGCCTCCAGAAACTGTGCATTTCATTTTCTGGGGATTCTGAAGGCCTGTCCCTTTTACTTTTACACCTTTATGCTGCATGTTGATAATTTGTGTCATGAATTCCTTCTTTTGTATCGGGCATCCTTTCAACAGAAGAAACTGAACTTCAACACCGACGACTTGGGCCTAATCAGCATTAAAACATAACTATAGAAAAAATAAAAAAAACTTAAATATTATTACAAAATGATGTTTACTCCTGCAGCGTATTTATTAGCTGTGATTATATCAGCCTTTGCATTTTACTGTCTTTCCAAACCAGGTAACGCTGTCCATGTCTCTCCCCTGCTACCCTCAAGCAGTCTGGAGTAAACACCAGCGTAACCAATCAAGTGTGGTTGCAGAATCTCAAAAATGCATTTATCCTTGATAACCCAGTATTATTCAAAGTATTTTAGATGGTCACTAATGGAGGATATGGATTGGTGAATGAGAGATCACAGGTTTATTTAAAAGCACAACCATTACTGTGGATTTAAAGGTTGATCTGCACTAAATAATATCAAACAGCCTTTTTAAGGTTTAGAATACCTTGTAAAGCCCAAAGAATCCCAGATCCCGTATGACAGACAGCGCACTGACACGAGGACCCGTGGTGATCTCTCCAGCCACCTGCAGTCGGATCTTCACAATCTCCAGCGGATTGGTGAAAACCACCTGGGAGCCTCCAGCCTAAAAAAGACACAATTTGACATGTCAGTTCATCTGCAAAATAAAAATAAAAAAAACAAGACACTTGTGTTTTTAAAACACGGTCAGAGTATATTTTAGGCATTTGTTTTTTGGGACCCACAAACAGATTGAACTGTTTTACTGTGGGGGAAAAAAACAAAACAAAAAAAACCAACAACTCAAGGATATTTTTGGTAACTCTGTCTTCAATACTCAGCAAAGCTCTCCAAACTAGAGATGAGAAATCAGGTTAAAAACGACAAAAAGGATTACAAGGGGAACTTAAGGCCCAAACTGAGTTAAGAAAATTGTTCTTTGTAGACAGATGGAACAGTCTCTGTGTATTTGTAATTAGCATGCAAGGGAATTTTTTTTTTTTTTTTTTTTTTTAAAAGCATTTACAGGTTGCATCACGTTCTGCGAAGCTTCAAAACAGTAGTTTGATCATACTACCATTCAGAATAGTTATTACTTCTTATGAGGTCTAGCCAGACAGGTTGCTTGATTGGCATTTTAAAAATAAACGTAAAGAACTGGTGAATATGTATTTACAGGCTGGCTCCAATTTTTTTATTCCACTGTTTCTGTTGCCACTAGTTACTGTCTAGATGTGATTTTGCATGCACAGAACTGCAAAGGCCCATTAGATAGGAATCCATTTCCATTGCATTCTTACACAAATACATGTATCGAGTGCATTTTAAAACCCCTAATTCTGTGGTCTGAATAATACATTGTTGGGTATTTATAACTTATAATTAAAATGATTTGCAAAGATTGTATTTCTAATTTATTATGAACTATTCTAGACAGATAATATGGATGAACTACTGTACATCTCATTTTTTAAAATGTGATAGGAAGGAGTAAATTCATTGTTCCTTATAGCTTTTGTTTCAATATATATAGGCAAGAAAATGTATTTATTTAACTCAGGTTTTAAATATTGTTTAGTCATGTTTTAAAATAAAGTCCATCCATTTTAGGACATGTGTGGGCTCATCTGAGGACCTCTCTCATGCCCATTATTGCCGATTGGCAAAATGAAGTTAAAAGAAAATAAAAGTGATTTGTTAGTAAATCAACCCATCTTTGCTGTTACCATGAGGACTAAGTAAAATGAAAATATAACATAAAAGATAATAAGTTATTAAAAGGTCTGAAATTACACCAGTAAATTACCCAACAGTTTTGGTCATTTCAAACTTCAACAGAAGCTGAGTATTCAGTATTTGTAATAAAACAGTTTACCGAAGGCTGCATTTTTTTTTTTCTTTTTAATTTTAAAAATGTAGTCGTCGCCAATTTTTTACCCTGGTTTTTCTCCCCAATTTAGCATGCCCA
Organism: Acipenser ruthenus; assembly: GCF_902713425.1. NCBI lineage: Eukaryota > Metazoa > Chordata > Actinopteri > Acipenseriformes > Acipenseridae > Acipenser > Acipenser ruthenus. The sequence continues at coordinate 11,931,174 of NC_081192.1, read as the reverse complement.
ATTATTATCTGTATCCTCGGCTCACCGCTCGCAACCCCCCTGCCGACTCGGGAAACGGCGGCTGGAACACGCGTCCTCCGAAACGTGCTCCTGCCAAGCCATCATTTTTTGCACTGCAGATCCACAGCAATGCCACCAGACCTATAGTGCCGGAGGACAACACAGATCTGGCGGCTCCACTGCAGAACCACAGGCACCCTATCGGCCACAGGGGTTGCTGATGTGCGGTGAGCCATGGATTCCCCTGCCGACCTAAGCCCTCCCTACCCGGGCAGCGCTCAGCCAATTATGCGCCGCCCCCTAGGAACTCCCGGTCACGGTCGGCTGTGACATAACCTAGATTTGAACCTGCGATCTCCAGGCTATAGGGCACATCCTGCACTCCGCGTGGAGCGCCTTTACTGGATGCGCCACTCCGGATCCCCAAAGAAGGCATTTTGTTAAATTAAGAACAGCTTTGGTTACAAGTGCTGAAGTTACTCATGAGTGATAATTCCCAGTAATTACAATGTGAGGGGAGCTCCCTCGGGGGATAAAAGTCAATACCTAGTAATGCTTGGCTGACTTGTGGAGTGGGGCCGCTCACCTGATACCTGCTTAAGGCAGTTATATGGGGTGCCTTGTACTGTAACTGAACCCACTCACACATACGTGCAGAGATAAACAAAAGCTTTGTGCTGGTGTATTATCTGCCCTTCAAATCACTTACACTTTTACAGGTATAAACAGCATCTAAACAAGGGCCTTCGTGTGCAAAAAAAAGAATTAAAAACCCATAATGAACTTTACTGTTAATGTACTGAATGCTATATATATATATATATATATATATATATATATGTATATATATATATATATATATATATATATATATATATATATATATATATATATATGTCTATATATATATATATATATATATATATATATATATATATATATATATATATATATATATATATATATATATATATATATATATATATATATATACACACACACACACACACACACATACATGAGACGTGCTCAAATTTGTTGGTACCCTTACAGCTCATTGAAATAATGCTTCATTCCTCCGGAAAAGTGATGAAATTAAAAGCTATTTTATCATGTATACTTGCATGCCTTTGGTATGTCATAGAATAAAGCAAAGAAGCTGTGAAAAGAGATGAATTATTGCTTATTCTACAAAGATATTCTAAAATGGCCTGGACACATTTGTTGGTACCCCTTAGAAAAGATAATAAATAATTGGATTAGAGTGATATTTCAAACTAATTAGTTTCTTTAATTAGTATCACACGTGTCTCCAATCTTGTAATCAGTCATTCAGCCTATTTAAATGGAGAAAAGTAGTCACTGTGCTGTTTGGTATCATTGTGTGCACCACACTGAACATGGACCAGAGAAAGCAAAGGAGAGAGTTGTCTGAGGAGATCAGAAAGAAAATAATAGACAAGCATGGTAAAGGTAAAGGCTACAAGACCATCTCCAAGCAGCTTGATGTTCCTGTGACAACAGTTGCAATTATTATTAAGAAGTTTAAGGTCCATGGAACTGTAGCCAACCTTCCTGGGCGCGGCCGCAAGGGGAAAATCGACCCCAGATTGAACAGAAGGATAGTGTGAATGGTAGAAAAAGAACCAAGGATAACTGCCAAAGAGATACAAGCTGAAGGTGAAGGTACGTCAGTTTCTGATCGCACCATCCATCACTTTTTGAGCGAAAGTGGGCTCCATGGAAGAAGACCCAGGAGGACTCCACTTTTGAAAGAAAAACATAAAAAAGCCAGATTGGAATTTGCTAGAATGCATATTGACAAGCCACAATCCTTCTGGGAGAATGTCCTTTGGACAGATGAGTCAAAACTGGAGCTTTTTGGCAAGTCACATCAGCTCTATGTTCACAGACGAAAAAATGAAGCTTTCAAAGAAAAGAACACCATACCTACAGTGAAACATGGAAGAGGCTCTGTTATGTTTTGGGGCTGCTTTGCTGCGCCTGGCACAGGGTGCCTTGAATCTGTGCAGGGCACAATGAAATCTCAAGACTATCAAGGCATTCTGGAGCGAAACGTACTGCCCAGTGTCAGAAAGCTCTGTCTCAGTCGCAGGTCATGGGTCCTCCAACAGGATAATGACCCAAAACACACAGCTAAAAGCACCCAAGAATGGATAAGAACAAAACATTGGACTATTCTGAAGTGGCCTTCTATGAGTCCTGATCTGAATCCTATCGAACATCTATGGAAAGAGCTGAAACTTGCAGTCTGGAGTAGGCACCCATCAACAGGTGTTAACAGGTGCAGAAGTCTCATTGAGAGCTACAGAAAACATTTGATTGCAGCGATTGCCTCTAAAGGTTGTGCAACAAAATATTAGGTTATAGGTCCCATCATTTTTGTCCATGCCATTTTCATTTGTTTTCTTATTTACAATATTATGTTGAATAAAAAATCAAAAGCAAAGTCTGATTTCTATTAAATATGGAATAAACAATGGTGGATGCCAATTACTTTTGTCAATTTCAAGTTATTTCAGAGAAAATTGTGCATTCTTCGTTTTTTGTGGAGGGGTACCAACAAATTTGAGCACGTCTGTATATATATATAAAAGTGCCACAGGTAAGCTGCATAGTGGATGGTAAAAATATGCATAACACTTTTGCTGCACTGCTTGAGTTTGCATGCTATCAAGCTTCTTGTACTTCGTTGATTCCCGGCGTCTCAGTGGTAGCTAGAGAATGGATCATAGAAATGCCGGGACAGCTAACTGAGCTTCTGGGAATCGCCAGAAACACATGACCTATAAATCCAGGTTTTCAACTAATAAATAAATATCTGTATGGTTGAATTGCAATGCGGGTTTGTGACTGTTGAATAAGCAACTGGTTTTTTGATCCTTAGGATTTATCGCCACCGTCTTAGTCCCCCAACCTAACCTACCAATTTACCTGTCTGTCAGCCACATTTTTGGAAGGTAAACCTATATAATAAATACAACATTCTGTGTTTGAAGAGAGTCGGGATGCTTTACATTGCTATAGCATGGGGATCAATCAGGAATACTGGACTAAATGGATGCTAAAAAGATATTGTGGGATTTTTTTTCAACTGGAAAATAAAGAAAAGCAAGTTTTATAGACCAAGTATTTGTACAGTAGTTCAGAGTAACATTAGTTAAAATGTAAGGCTGTAGTAAATGCATACCCTATAAGTTAGCATTAGAGTATGCACAGTACACTATTTATTGAACGTACTCATGCCTTCAAGGGAATGTTGCATTTTACTAAGTGTCTAAAATAAAGAGTAAAATTGGTACACTTAAATTGATAAGATTAAAAACGCTGTTTTGTACACCAATTTTATAGAGAAGCTTTGGCCCCATTACCCAAACAGTTGTTAAAAAGTTTTTCTGTTTTTTTCATGACTTTATGCAGAACTAGTTTTTGTTGCTAATGAATAAAAACATTTCCTCAATATTCCATGAGTAATGCGGTTTTCTCAGAATTCCATCTGTGGTCTGGTAGCCTTCAGGCTTCGGTATCCGAGTGGTGGGTGATGATGTCGCTTCATGGGCATTCCAATAGCCTAAATAAGGGCCGGACGAGGACGCGAAAGCATTCGCGGTAACAAAACACAAGAAAAATTCCAAGTGAAATCTGGCCGAACCAAAACAAGCCCTTTTCGCCCTTCAAAATGCAGCTATCGCTTGTTGACTACAAGTGGGTTGAGAAGGGGGAGTGGTTTGCTATCGCCCGACCAAATCTACTCAATTCCAGCTATAAATCAAATCGCAAGACTTTCACAGGACCTTATTTTCAAGTCAACTTCGAACTTGACGAACACTATCGCGTATTAAGCAAATAGTCAAAATAAATAAATAAACAAATAAATAAATAAACACTAAACATCCTGACATTTGCAGAAAAAAACAAACACAACAGTACACGCTCCACTGACCTCATATATCGAACACTTGCATACAACATTGAATAATTTAAAATGAATAATTTACAGCATCAAATATTAGTATATGTATTATTCCTATTATAATTTTTTTTGTGCAGTTACTCTACAGCCTTGTGCACAACAGGGCATCAACAAATACCATTTTGAAGGCAGATTGTGGTATGAGTATCTACATTTAAAACCCATTCATTAATTTTTATATAGCAGCTTGATCGCGGTTGTGGGTATCGCTATCTTTCTGTTGAGCAGTTCACCAGCTCTGAGAGTCGGTGAGTTCGTTGAGTCAGCGTTGAGCCAACGCTGTGCGTCATTAGCTCTCAACGGTGAGTTTAGGAACGATTTTGAGAGTTGTTGCTTCTCAGCGTTGAACTTAGCAATGCAGCCAATGTGGCATGCTTTCATAAAAGTGATAGAACAATGCAGCATGATGCTACAGACACCGTGGAAACGAGGTAACTGCCAAGTGTGTGTGCGTGTGTGCGTGTGCGCGTGTGTGTGCGTGCGTGTGAGTGTGTGCGTGCGTGCACGTGTGTGTGTGTTTCTTTCAAACTCACGTCCGTATTTTTCAATATTTTACACAATAAAAATAAAACCAGTAATAATTATTATTATTATTATTATTATTATTATTAAACATAGTTTTATTATTATTACTACTAGTAGTAGTTGTATGTAATAGCATTCACTGATATTCAAATGAAACAGTAGTACAACACAGATTTCTGTCTTGGCTGTCTTCGCTTCTCTTTTCGCATGTTACCGCCTTGTTTCCGCCCCTTCAAAATGTCACAAATACCATCTGAGGATTGGTTAACAGCTGTTTTCATGTTGCTTTCGGCGGTCCCTCCTACTCCTGCGAAACTTCTCTCCGCCCATTTCGCGGATTGGAAATGACTAGTTTGGATCTCAGGATTTGAAAAATGCGATCTGGAAACTAGCGATATTATCGCATAAACACTCTTTCGCAAGAGTGATCGGGGTTTGATTTGGTCCGACCCCTAGTCCACATTGACAGACAACATTCAGAGGGCATGTACTAGAGCAGAAATTTTCTTTCAGCATTCAGAGCAAAGGTAAAATATATGAATACTGTATTTACATATTTTATGGCCGATTGATTCGGAACGGTGATTAAAGATAACATTTGGAAGATAACATTCAAGGTCCTTTACCAGAGATTAAGGACCTTGTATTGACCAATCAGGTTAAAGGAAATCTCAGATCCATTTTCCAATCCCAAGTATATGCCTTTAGAATGTTTGTAACCGCATCACAAAAACAATATCACTCCACTAGTTTTATTTGTATCAAACTGTAATTAAAAGTACATTTTTAATAGCATGTCAATTGCAGAATGGCAAGTAAAAACTTCCCAGAAAATAATACAAGCACCTTGGAGATGTACCGACGCGGTAGAATCAGTACAGAGAAGAGTATTACAAACAAACTGAAAATCCTACTACTAGCAGAGTGGTCAACGTATATTTAGATTTAAACAAACACATCTAAAATTGAAATCAGGTTTTACCTAACTTAAAAGATATCTGAAAGCAACAAAAATGTAAAAAAAAAAAGCCATTAAAACTATTAAAAAAGGCCTTTAAATGTGCAAAAATCAGCTCATTACTTAACTGGAAGTCTATCTTGGATTTACTGTGCATGCTGAACTAGAGTTTCAATAAAATACCATAATTTGTGATTAAAACCCAACCGTACAACCGTATTTCTTATGCTTTACTGGTTTCAGACAAGTTTCGAAGGCATCAAAAAGACGACTAATCAAAGGGCTGTGTTGTTTTCCTGAATGCCCCTGACGTTACTGGATTGGGGGTCTTACCTGCCAGACCTTGAAGGGTCACTGATCAAACACAACGTCCAGTTAGACAACAGTCATATCTTGCTGTCTCATGTGTGGTACACAGAGAGTCTGCTTTTCAAATGAAATACAACAGTCTCTAACCTTCTACTGCTGCCTTTTCAGTACCACTACAAAGCCCAGGGATGAATACAAAAACCACACAATATAAGTTTTGTTTCCCTAGGAATATCCCTGTCTTGCTTACACATAACCTACAATGAAAGGGCACACATAGCTTGCTTGTTTAGCAAACATTAATGTGGGTGTAAAACCACAGATCAGACAGTATTCAGCTTAAGAATATCAAACCAGCATGGAATTCTTCAAGGTATAACAGTATTAAGGTAAAGGCATGGTAGTTTAAAGGAAAGCTATAAAAGGCTCCAGTATCAAGTAGATATATGAAGAGCTAAAACATTTCTGTTATACTAAATCTTTAACTACAACCATTAACATTTTCAATTTTGCAAGTTTTTCAGTACAAATGTTGATGAATAAGCTTTTGTTTATTATTAAAGCTTTTTTTTAAAAAAAATGATTACATATAATGAACGGATTTGATTGTGCAAGATAAAAATGGTACTCACGCAACCACCAGCCAAAATTTCTGCAAAGAGTGGAACAGAGCCATCTTTCTGAGCACTTTTTCCTCTGACAAAGTCATTCACCTTAAAAGGAAATGAGCACCATTATTTTTTGTCTACCTATATACACAATTGAGACATTTTAAATACAGACCAAAATAATAAATTACAGAGTTTCAAAATATATACTACAAAACAAAGATGCTGCAAACACTACAACCGTCATAAAAACTTTGCCTTCAGTGTTTTCTGACTGCCTAAAATTCAAACAAATCCTCTGGGAGACAATGCCCTCCGGCTGCAGGTTCGGGCATTGGAGTTCCCTGTTGATAACTATAATTCTTCCCTCAGGGGCCATAGTTTCCCCATTATGAGCCTTTTTATATATCTATATCTATCTATCTATCTATCACACAAATACATAACATGCATATCACGTGTTGATACACCATTTACCATGATATAATATGAAACGTGTTTAAACATGTAGTTTTGCAGGTGCTTGTTATTTGTCAGTGACACTTGCAAACATGTCTTAAATAATCAGGATGTCATGCACTGTGTAATACTACAGGTTATTTATCATACATTACTTTGCCTATGTCTGGATTCGCACGTTGAAATAAAATGTCTGAATGCTTTCTTTTTTTAATAATAATACACATTGCCTCAAACCTCCACCAGAAACCCAGTGCGTACAAGCACTGACTATAATGGAGTATATGTGGTGAAATAAAGCACTTACTGTAAGTTTTATAGCTTTCTCTGGTGCCACACCCAGGAGCTGTGGTAGAAGACCTATAATTTAGAAACAGATTATCAAATAAAAGGAGAAGCAACAAAAGCACGACTCGTGGGCACAAGATTTGCCTTATTATAAGCTGGAACCATTTTCAACCAATCTTCTATTATAGCAACTAATGAAAGCATTTGAAGTGGGATGTTTAGCCATCATAACTCTAATCAAATTATAAAGGGAAAGCATTCTCTTGTTACCAGACTGCAGTTTCTAGTGCCTAGATTACAACACAAATATACACAGATTTTTAGACTAAAGAAGACACGATTGCCATTGTTAAAAACAAAACAAATGAGATACATCTCTATTTGCTAGCCCCTAAACTTCATCAGTATAAACCCTGCTTTACTATAAAAGTGCCATCACCCCTAGAACCCCCATATTGCATTCGGGTTCTCTTGCTTTTTCTGTTTATAACGATACGACTTTTTGACTTAAGAAATCGATTTCACACTAAATTATTGTAAGGGAAATTGTTAAATTTGAAAATTCATGTTAATTTATGGTGGTTTCAGAATTTTTACCGACATCGGTGAAATGTAGTTCTGTGTGAACCATCCATTTCTTTTTACCCCAGACCAGTCAGGAGGTCCTCCGATTATTTTACAGGACATCGGTACCTTCTGTAAAATTTCAAACTCAAGTGCCCTGTATCTTTTACATATGTTGTCTGAAACAATTGGTCCACTTACCTTACCAATTAATTCCAAATACAATGAACTCATAAATTCATTTTTGAAAAACATTTCATTGATTGGTTACTCTGTGTGATCTTTGTGTGTGCCCTGTGTATCCCTCAGAATGCTAATGGAAGCTTGGTTTAGCATCCACCCTGGAAGGACATTTTTAATATGTAAAACTTTAATACAGATATACATCAGTGCAATGGTATCCCTGTCACAGGTGGGGCCACACTAACAGGAACATACTGTGCAGTTCAACAGAGGGACTGGACAGCAAGAGAGAAAGCCATGCTCGCCAAGGGAAAACCACTGCAGAAACACAACTTTAAGTGTTGTATTCATGCCGTATTCCTTCGAATTTAAGACACACTTTTTAAACTAATCTTTTCTTCTAAAAAATGGCATGTCTTATATTACAGTATAATGATGCGTGTATTAAAAAAATTGCCAACAAAAGACAGGATTGCCTGAGCACACATACAGGAATGTGATTGACTGTCGAAAAAAGATGAACAAAAACATTACTGCCCGATCTTGAATCATCCACGACATACAGGCACCCATAATCTGGGAGAGGTCAAGTACAGGGTGATTAGAATTTAAGTTAACTACATCAATGCACCATAGCATTTGTGTAGCATTTCATTTGTATAAATGGCTCTTATATGCATAATTGAGGCTTTGTAAATGCATCTTTATGTTATGTTTATCCTCAATTTGAGGATCGGAATTTTGGGGTGCGTCTTAAAGTCTAAGGAATACGGTAATACCAGTGATCTATTATGGAACGTCATTGTTGCTCTTCTCCTGTTGCATGCTTTATCCATATTTACATGTTTTACTTGTGTGGTATACAAGAACAGGAGCACATCCAGAAAGCTTTCACATGGTACGCAAAACTGAAATCAAACCGGACATCCCATCTCATGCCGAGAACGACTCTGCATCAACATGCTGTAAAGTGTTTCAGCCTATCAGAGTGCTGCATTTCTGTTCTTTCCTAAGTTTCACAGCACCTACACTGTCACATTAGAAAACTGCAATCAAATTGCATCACTGTTTCCCTTTCTAAAAAATTAATAAACACAGCGCATTTCCATTGAGACAGAACAGATAGAACTACAGTGACAGCCAAATGGTCCACAACAACAATAAAAGGTACAAATAAACCTATTTGAAATACAGACTAGGGGGAAAACTAGCTCACAAATCTGTTATGCTGATTCCATTTCTAATCATTACTCTCACAATCACTACTACTAATGTAATAATTACTCACCCCCTAAGCATGGTGTATAAACATATACACATTTTTTTTTTTTTTTTTTTTTAATCTTACACGTTGTGACAAAACAGGCAGTTAAAATAAAACATCAATAATAATAATAATAATAATAATAATAATAATAGTACAACTTGGTAATTATGTGTTTATGATTAGGACATGTATTATTCATTTTAATATAAGACACTGACAATTTAAATGCAAATGAAACTTGTATAAATGTGCACTTACTGTGCTCAATCCTGGAAGAGCAGCAGAATTTAGATAATGCAAGACTAACATTCAATGCTGCCAACGTATTTTCGGCACTTAAAACTCTACCACCGTTAGTGCCAGATTTATTTTACTGACTATTTTACTGATTTTTTTCCCTCTGACATTTTCCGCTCTTTTTCAAGGCTTCAACCAAGCTTATCTGCTTCCGTTTACTCGTTACTACCACTACATAAACAGTACAATCCTATAAGTTTAAAAAGTCTGTTTCTCTTCAACCGATCGCACAAGTTTATATGCAAGTCCACACTTATGAAGCCAAATTTTTGCAAAGCAATGGTACGCACAGTGCGTAATGTGCGTATGGCTGCGGGTGCCAATGTTCAAGAATATTGCAGAATAAATGGTTCAAGTAGCCACATGCACTGTAATTCAATGCTGAAACCTGGATTTAAAATGATATATTTACAACATTATGATTCCCTTTCTGGATTACAGATAGCACATGGCCTTGTTTGTAAGTGCAGCCTGCTTTCATTTCTTTCCATCTCCTACATGTCATTCAATACTGACTTACCTATTTGTATTGTTATTCAGAATGGCATTTTTTTGCAGCAATAACATGAATCAAAATAGCATGAAAATAAACCAGTGACCAGTGTAAAACAATGGACTGCATGTCAGTAAATGTTGTGGGGCACAGCTGAAATTGCCTATGCAACAACACTGCTGTTGCATCTAGCCACCTTCGTGTATGTGGGCTATTCTGGAATGTAAATCTTATCTGTTCTACATTCTCTCAGAGCTCGTCCACCTCTAAGCCGAAACCTTCAGATGCTCAGTGACATCAAAGTAAATCAGGTCAGCAAGAGCATGACCCCTCTCAATACCTTGTCAGGTCTTGCCTCCAGCTTGCTAAGGAACTGACCTCTATAGAGCCCGAAGCAGCCTTCGTACCGCAGTACTTTCTTGAAGCAATCAAAGCTATTCTTGTACATAAGTTCTCCCACAAAAGACCCTGAAGTGCGCTGGTTCTGCATACGAGTTTTCACCAGGTCAATTGGATAAACGGCAGTAGCACCAACCGCTGCAAGAGTACAGAAACAAAATGAGAGATGGGGGGGGGGGGGGGGGGGGGGGCGTTATTCAGTGGTAATAGTAATACATTTAGCAAGCTCACTAAAGAAGTTTAAAAAAATAAATAAAATAACAATACAAAGCAGTCTTGATCTTCCAAACTCATCAATTATGCCCTTCTCACCTGACGACTTTGTGAAATTACAAAGGGATAAGTTGCCAGTGGTTTTAATTAAGAGTATTGTAGCAGCGCTACCTGATCATTAACCTGTCTTTGTGAAGCCAGTCTGGAGCCAAACAAGGCAAAAGGCACCATTGCTAACCTTCTGATCACTGACGGGTACAAAAGAATCCATAGAGAGTTTCCCGTGGTACAATCTCGACTTCTATTTAGGGAGGGGAATCAGCTCCAGGAGGAGATAGGGAAGGCTTTGTTTTTCCCAGAGTTGTTTATGAAGGGGGTGGGGGGTAGACACACTGATCCATGACTAACCTCCAGCAACTGAACCAAGACCGAACCTGTAGGCTGACTCCGCTACCTGGATCAGAATCGGTCGAGGCACATCACCTGCAGACTGCTGCCGAAAGAGAGAAAGAAAGAAAGGAAAAAAAACTCCACAAATCAGTGGTTTATTGGCTTCAAAGAATATACAGCTCCACTCCACGGGAGCTTTAAATACATCTTAAAACAACATGCGACGAAAGTGGAGACATTCCAAATTCTCATGCATGTAATCCGTTTACTAAATACCAAAATACAAGAAGCTTAAGTGGTTCTAATGTTTGTATATTTTCTGTTCAATTTTAAATAATTAAAAAAAAAAAAAAGGATAAACTTCAATCATAGGACTGTATTAGTATGCTAGCAAAAGAATGGGCCACAATTAATGGGTAAAGCAATTAAATATTGCTATTACCTTGTTTGTATGCATGTATGTATGTATGTATGTATGTATGTATGTATGTATTGACTAAATAATTAAAAATAATGTGGGCATTGGTATACTGGCCAGTTTTGCTGTGCACATCTATACAGATGTATTTTATTTTAGTTGGCATATATACCAATCAGGCCGTTTCTAACTAAATCCATGCAGCCAGTTTAATTATTATTATTATTATTATTATTATTATTTTTTTTTTATTATTATTATTATTATTATTATTATTATTATTATTATTATTATTATTATTATGAGAGTCCAAAAAAGCCCTCAATGTGTTAGCTGAGCAAATAATGTCAACAAATGTTTAATACAGTTTTCCAACAAAAGCACAGGGTGTAGGAGTTGTAGCAAATTCCCAAGCATTTTACTTCACATTCTCCACTACCTGTAACAAGAACTACCAGTCAACCCACCCCAAGGGCAAGTGGCCATCCCCTTTATCTTCAATAGAGGTGGCAACCATTTGGAACCACCTGTCAGGATTCATCAAAGCATTGTCAGCGCTTTACTCACGCTTCACTCACAAAGCTAGACACTGCCCTCAGGAATTCCGAGGAAGGCCTGGACTGAAAGGCCAAACCGCAGCCTAAACCAACCCACTGTGGTTGGACTGGCGTCTCTGCTCAATCCTCAAGTCTTGGACAAACAGTCGTCCCAAAAAAGAAAATTTACACTTAAAAGTCTGAGTCCTCTTCTGACAAAAAGAACAAAATGTGTTTTTTGGAAGAAGAAAAAAAAAACCCACGTGTCTACTTTTTACTGTCTGTACATTTTAAAATACTCCAGTTTATAGTTAAACATTATAGCTACTAAAAAATATATATATATGACATATAACAAGTTTCAGATTTCCTATATTCTGTATTTTAATACATTTTATTAACTTTGTTTGCCAAATTTCAAATAAAATCAACCAAGGCCTGTGGTAAACAATCTTTTTAAAACTCATCTTGAAGCCACAAAATAATTATGTGATCTTTATGTTTTCAGGCTTAAAAATAGTCTGCAATCATTTTTTTTTCTTAAAGACAACAAAAAAAGTTGGAAAACTAGTTTCTACCAGAGCACATAAGAAAGCTCAGGATGAGCAATGATTTCCTTGAGGCAGGGAGAGGGTGTCTGCCATCAAAGGAACCAACAAGCCAGACAAGGCCAGGGTTCAGCCCAGTGTACTCTGAACCCAAAGAGGGCTATACCATCTGGTAAGGTCCGCCATGTGCCATTAAAATGACCCAAAATGAAGGTGAAGGCATTTAACTGAAGGAGAAGGGCCTTACCAGACAGTAATGCCCTCTTATGAGGGATTCTATTGCTATAGAAAATGGATACCTTAAAAATGGATATGTTAAACATAAAAGGCCGGTTCACACTGGCATACGATTCAGACGGACGCTACGAATGCACCACCTTGCGTTCAAATCGTAGACGCTGTGGACGAGTTGGTAGATTTCAACTTCTCAGCATCAAGTTGGTGACGTCACTCGTGTTCAACCAATCACACGCCTTTCTCTTTCCTTTAGAATTTTACAAGTAAAATACAATTTACCGTTTATTATTTGAAATAAATTATACTTGTATAGATGTAGCAGGAAATGTCGAAAGAACTAATAATTAAGCATGAAACACATAAATAATCAGAATGAAAACTAACAACTCAGGAATTTAAACCGTGTTTGATGCGTGTCTCTCAGCAGAATACGTACAGTGTTTACTGAAAGCGGGATGGTTAAATTGAGCGGGTCAGCTCAACAAAGTCTGCGCGAATGTCAGTAATTTTACCATGAAACTGAATGGTGGCATTTGCTGTCAATCACACAATAATTATTTTAATTTTTTTGGATCAGCTGTATATATAAAAAGAGGTGCTGCGGTTCTACAGTGTATAAGTTAAATGCGACTGTGTGCATGACTCCCCGAACCTCCAGAAGAGTGTTGTCTTTTTTAAACCAATCAGAATGAACTAACGCAGGGAGAAGATCGCTCAGTGTGAACTACAGCCTGCGTCCGTTCGTAGCGTCCGTCTGAATTGTATGCCCAGTGTGAACCAGCCTTTAAAGTTTTTTTTTTTTTTCATGATTTTATGCAGCACTAGTTTTTGTTGCTAATGGATACAAATGTTTTCCTCAATATTCCATGAGTAATGCGGTTTTGCTCAGAATTCCATCTGTGGTCTGGTAGCCTTCAGGCTTCAATATCCCAGCGGTGGACTATGTTGTGTTGTTTCTTTGATGATATGCTGAAATAATGTTGCTGAAAGTAAAAATCAGACTGCATCCAGTTGCTTGATTTCTTATTCAGGCTGAAGACTAGTTGCTATTGTGATTTTACTACTGTCAACGATGACATTAACCTGTGGCAGTACAACAGTACATTAAAAACAAAAAGCCTTGAACTGCCATCAAATTCATTCCTATATTATCTACTAAATTAAATTGAAGGATTTTCTTGATATCGGTATTTTCACATGCTTGAGTGGTCAAGAAAACAAAAAAACAAAAACACTTTAAAACCTGTACATTTATTATCAACTAGAAATAAATAAAGAAAAAAAAGCCCTGAAAGTACTGTATTTAATCACGATTAATGCCCTTTTGTTTCATTTATCTTTATTTTTGTGCTCCTTCCTATCGCTTTCCTAAAACATCTTAATTTTAGGAAGATTGCCCAAATAGCAATTGCTCCAAGAAGAAACAAGCAACCAATGCCCGGCATTGCAACATACCATTCCCTGCACGCATGTAGTTACTGGTGTACTTCTAATAAAGAAAAACAATTCTGCTTTCAGATGCAACGTACATGAGTCTGTTAAACTTTATACGCTTTTCCCTTTTTTTTTTTCTTTACCTGTCTCTGAGCCTCTGCCAAGTTATAGGGGAGAGCTCCTTCCTCTAATGGCGCAATTCTTTCAATGTCTGCTAATCCAACACGCCTGTAAGGAAGAAAGATTTGCTTTGATGGGTAAAAACAAAACTTGATTTAATTGAAGACAAAAAAAGACAGAGTACAAAGGACTGAACATTTGTACATCATTAGTTTCACTGTCTGTGCACCCATCATTTTCAGCACATCATTTCATCATTTCATTGAGAAATTCCTGGACTGTAAGCAGAAACTGTAAGGATGATGGGAACAATTATCTTTTGCATCCTTTTAAAAAAAAAAAAGAAAAAAAGAAAAAAAAAGAAAAAGGAGGTCAAATCCTATTAAAGTATCACATTGCATTCTTTGAAATGAAAAAAGAATCTGGTGCACACAGATAGTAAGTAATTTCCACAAAGACTATACAGATGCTAGGATTTAAACCATGCACCATATGACCCAGTGGTGTTGCAATTTTGGATAGAAAAAACATGGCCAGGTTGGTTGACAGTATAGTACACCCACAGTTTAAAAACGGTAGTATCATACAATTATCTTTTTGTTGACAGACTATATTGGTTAGTTTGTTTGTATTCCCCTTGTGTAAATACACAAGCTTATAGGGTTACTTTTAAAACTACTTTTACTTTTAAAACATCTTTTTTACCCCCCAATTAACATAGACTTACATGGTAAGTCAGCATCCTTGTACAAGTAAATATTCTGTCTATAGAATAAAAAAAGAAATACATAAATAATCTTCGGGAGACTGATAGATGAGCAGCACTGCGTGTACAGCATGGTGCAAAGTGTGTGTTGATCTCACTTTGTACGTACCCACGCGACTCTGATAAGTCTGCCAATTGAAAAAGGATGTCCACTTCCATTGGGGTCACCTGGCCAAACTTCTGTGCAGCTAGAATAAACTCCTCTGCAACAGAAAACCACACCAGTACATTGAAATTACAAAAACAGCAACACAATCATGGCTTATAGTAACTTTTGATTCTTCTCTCTAAATGGTACAAGTATAGAACCCTTTCCCCCCACTAAAGCAAATACCAGTAACACAAATTTGTCATTAACTGGATACAACGCCATTAAAAAGCACTAACACTAAGGGCATAAGACAGGTGGTGATACGGTAGCATCACATGTAACCAATACAGAGGAATGGCATCAATTGATAAAAATAATATAAACCAAATGCACAGAATGCATCAAAATCACTGCTCCTCTCTCAATGCCATTGCTCAACCTCCGAGGCAGGTTTTAACCAGGCAGCAATGGAGATGCACTTCCCTGTGTGGCTACAAATCACGGTGCTTGAAATGTTTGTCTCGCTAAACATAAGGTACTAATCAGATTTGGGTCAATGAATGGAGAACACAGAAGGGGACGTGGAAATATGCATGCATCAGTCCCAGTAGGACACACTAATGAAGCCTTTCAGCTGCAATGGGAACTTGCAGTAAAAAGTGGCCAGATAAGGCCGATAACATCTCATTCTGAGAATGTAGCGTGGTTTGCTCTACTGCTAGTACAAGTTTACAGAATCTATCAACTTCACTAGAAGGTTATTTTAATAGAGTGCCAATTTGGCAGAAGGCCTAGCAAGTTTAGGACCCTTTAAAAACTCCAGGTTTCTTACTTTAGTTTACGTTAACGCAATACTCATTGAAACAAAGGCATGTGGGGTGGGTGAGAAAACCTATCCACGGTAGTTAAAAGGATGTGTCACAGACAGAGTGGAGAATGCAGACATGATCTTTAAGCTAAGCATGTGGGAATGTGTTCCTGTAAACCCTGGGAAACATCCAGCAGGCACAATCAGGAGAAGAAAAAAAAAAATAATTGCTGCTAACCTTTAGTGACTTCAACATCTTTTCTAGTACCGGCCAGAGTACTGTAGATCTTCCTAATGAGCTCCATGTTGTTAAGCAGAGAGTTAAACCCATTAAAGTAGGAAAAGCTGACCTGATGAGAAGTAGAACCTCCGGCAGCCTAAAGTCAAAAAAAAAAAGGAGAAAGATGTAAAAAAAAACACTGTAAAATATTAAGGCTAAATACTGAGCAAACACGTCTTATTAAAATAAATAAAACATATACATATTATCTCCAGGTTACTTTTATGCTTTATGATATCTTCAGTAAACTGGTGGATCAAGGCAGCGCTCTGTGCATGACACATGACTATTTCTCTTAAACTACCCAAAGGCTAAAGAATATTCTAAACCAGCAAAGCATCAGAAAACTAAATAAATACACATGTAGATTTACAGCAACGAGAACCGTTGTAAAGTGAGAGAATCTGAAGCTTCAAAAAGGTTTTAATTAAAATGGTACTAACTAAAACAGGAAAATCTGAAAATAGTAGGCTGAAAGTGCTGTAATGCAAATATTTACAGTCCTGCAGTGTAAAAACATGCATTTACCTTTATTTCTTTTCAGTAAATTGGCCCACTGTAGAGCTCATCATTTAAATGTGATAACTATTGTTTATTTACAGCAAAAACCCAGGAAGAATTATTGGATTAATTGGTTGTTGGATTGTGATGGGAAAATGTTAGGCTTGGTTGGGCAAATGGAAAATACAAATCAAATGGTGGAATTCTGCCTGTGGGGGTTGGGGTAAGAGTCTCTCCAACTGAAGGAGAGGAGACGCCATCCCAGTCACTAGATGGCAATGTAACCTTGGCCTTTGGGAGAGCTGATTTTTGGTTTGCTGTTTTAAATCAAGAATCTTTACAATCATTACATTGGAGGATACTCAATTTAACTTTGCAGCCTGAACAACCACAGTGGAAACAAATAAAAACAGCAAAAAAAATGCCAGGGGAAAAAAAAAAATCTGGAAAACAAAAGACAATAAATATATTTTGTCATGTGAAATATTACTGTGGGTGGGTTCTGTCAGGCCTAAAACAAGACTAGCATTCCTAAGGTGACCAAATTTTCTAAGTCCTTAAACTGGTACAGTATGGAAATATTGTGCATAACCTCCAACATCAAAGCTATGTGGAAGATCTCTGGTTTTTATTTTCACTTCGGCAATGTTTGATCTAATATCATATTGAAAGTGAATGCAGAGACTCATGGTGATATTCAAAGGAATATTTTACTTTCAAAATCTTTTTTTTTTATGAATAAATGATCTTATTGTCTTTGTAATTTCATTTCTACACAACAACTATAGTTATTACATTATACAGTAGCAATTCAATAATATCAAATTCTGAGATTCTATTTTATTGCTGATTACTGCTGCAAATCTAGTCCCTTTTTCTGCCTAAGAAACTGCATCTTCATTCTTTGATTTCCACTTTCCATCTCTAGCTCTATCTCCATGATATCCTCCAGTGTCCAATCTGCAAACCAGGACCTTCCTGTATGAAAACATTACATGCAGTGGTTTGCAGAAGTATTTACCCCCTACCAATAATGTCACATTTTGTTGAATTACTTTTTTTTTTTATTCAAAGCTGTAGTGGTTAAACCGAACACTGTTTTATGAGGAGGAGGTTAAATGTCTGTGTAGCAGGGCAATTGCCCTGCACATGTATATTTAGTGTTGGTATAATTTGTATGGGGAAATGGGTTTATTGTGTGTCGTTTTGGAGTTGATTTGTTTGATTGAATTATTATTTTACAGACGGGCGCTCGATTGAGACTTGCTGCCTGTTAGGCTTGGTTGAGGGGAATGGCAGCAAGTGATTGGCTGTGCTGGACCTCAATCAGCAGGTGGGAGGGTCTTGACCGAGTGTCCGTCAGTTTAAAAACATCCGTGGGAGATGGCTCGGGGCGACTGCAACGCCATGCCAGAGGGGAGCGGCGTCTACTCGGGAGGAGAGGGTCCGCTCTGCAGGAACGACAGCTACGCAACCCTGAGACTGCAAGCAGTGCTTGTGAAGACAATGCCCAGCCAAGGCCGTGTGAAGCATGAATACCGGCTCATGAGTAGGTTAGTTAGGGGATAGTGATCCCATGTGATGTATAGCGAGGGTTACGTAGTGTAGCCGGTTCCTGGCTACACTACGTAAGGCTAGCGCTCGCCCTCTGGGGCACCTTTTATTTGTAGTTTTTGTACTGCGTTTTATTTAGCCTTTGTACAGCTTGCTGTATGTGTCCTCTGTGCGTTACCATGGCTGGTAACATCACATGACCATCTTTTATTTCATTTCTGTTGGTATTAATAAATCCTGCGCGCCTGTGCCGGCGGTTCAACTCCACCCCCAATGTCTCTCTGTACTTTATAAACAGCAGCTATCCACGCACGTGATGTAAGACCCTGTCACAGTCTGCAAAACCTGCAAAGAAAATGTACAAAATGAAATTAAACGGTTTCTTAAGTATTCAGCCCCTTAACCCTTTGCGGTCCATTGTCGGACCTGGTCCGACATTGCAATTATTCCTATCAGGTCCATTTTCGGACCCTGTCCGACATCATTATAGAAACGCAAAAAATGGGTTTTAGTCGTTTTTTCTCTGGAAAAAGTCGAGAAAACCAGTCAATGGCCGAGTGGGAACGACAGGAGCCGAGACAAGTCAGGGAAAAAAAAAAAAAGGCATATCTCATGAATAGTCATACATGGCCCTGGTATCAGATAACGGGGCGGTCGTAAGTAAACAAGCTGGCTGCCTGTGAATCAGCGCACAGGGAACACGGACATTTGCAGAGCTTTTTTGAGCTGTTATAGTAATAAAATAATGACTTGGATCGCATTATTGAGGAGTTTGGTGATAAAACGAGTGATCAGGAGATGATTGATCGGTATGTACGACTATTATTATTATTATTTATTTCTTACATAGGTGAAAGCTATAGCGAACGAAAGGGTGGGGCGGGGCTGGAGATGCCTAGTGAGTGCTTTGTTGATATGCAGGGCCATTTAAACCCGTCTGACTGTGAAAAAAAATACTTTTAAACAGCGCGTCTAAAATTAACTGCACATGTGAAAATTAATTAGACCTGGCGTGCCTGACGCGCATTTAATAAATGGACCGCAAACGGTTAAGTCAGTACTTGGTAGAAGCACCTTTTGCAGCAATTACTGCTATGAGTATTTTGGATAGGTCTCTACTAGCTTTGCACAGTATGATGGTGAAATTTCTGCTCATTCTTCACAGGAAAATTGCTCCAGTTCTGATAAGTTTGTTGGGGATCGTCGATGGACTGCAATCTTCAAGTCTCGCCATAAATTTTCGATTGGATTCAACTCAGGACTTTAACTGGGCCACTCAAGAACATTAATTCTCTTCTTGTTCAACCACTCTAGTACAGCTCTGGCTTTGTGCTTTGGGTCATTGTCCTGCTGAAATGTGAATTTCCTCCTGTTTCAGAGTCTTGGCTGAATCAAACAGGTTTTCCTCAAGGATTCCCCTGTACTTTGCACTATCCATTCTCCCCTCTATCCTGACAAGCTTCCCAGTCCCTGCTGAAGAGAAGCATCCCCATAACATGATGCTGCCACCACCATGCTTGACAGCTGGGATGGTGTTGGCTGGGTGATGTGCAGTGCTGGGTTTGAGCCAGACGTAACGCATTTTCCACATGTCTGCAGTATGATCTACATGCTTTTTCACAAACTCCATACGTGCTTTAAGATGACTCTTTTTGAGTAATGGCTTCTTTCTTGCCACCCATCCATACAGGCCAGTTTTGTGTAGGGACCGGCTTATTGTTGATGTGTGAACACTGACTCTCAGACACAGAACTTTGCAGATCTCTCATTGTTGGCTTCAGAGTGACATCCTAAACCAGTTTCCTGCTTGTCCGGCTGCTCAGTTTGGGAGGGCGACCTGATCTGGGTAGTGTCTGGGTGGTATGATGCATCTTCCACTTCTTAATGATGGACTTCACTGTGCTGAGAGGGATAATCCGCGCCTTTGAAATTTTCTTGTACCCTTCTCCTGCTCTGTGCCTCTCTACCACTTCATCCCTGACTTGTTTTGAAAGCTCCTTGGTCTTCGTGGTTGCTTTGTTGGATCACTATGTGAGTTGCAGCTTGAAAGTCTTTATATACCTGAGGGAAATTACCTACAAGTTTGAGTACTCACAGGCTGAAACCATTTCACTAATTTTGTGACCATTCAAACAAATCATTTGCACCTGAGCGGACCTAGCAGGGTTTAGGACCCAGGGGAGCCCTGTGGCAGGCATGCATTCAGTGCGCCAGGCAAGTTCACATACAGTACTTATCCACGCTAGAGTTCATTTTTTTGAGTATAGGCTGAGACATGGATCCAGATGTAAAGAGATTCATTTGTATTCCTTTTCTGATCAAATGAAATGCTGTCACTTCTTTACTTACAAAAGGAATACTATTTAATCTTCCTTAATATAAGCAAAATCATTAGCCTATGTAAATTGCGTAGAGGAGTTTTCAGATTGCCAGGAGACGCTATCCCGCTCACATATCTAACTGAGGTAGATTTACCAGTGAGCAGGAGGATGATGGGAAATGTAGTTCTGAGAGGTCCATGCGGGTACATGGGAAGCCATCTTAAGGAAGGGAATGCAATGTAAAAAGTTTAAAAAAGTGGTCAAAATATATTTAAAAAAATATTAAAACACACACCTTGCATAAACAGCCGTAGCAACACATGGGAACATGTAACACAATAAAATAAAAAAGGTCCTTATGTACCCTTTAAATATGAGTACTCCATTGTCTACTTTTTTTCTTAAACTTTGCAGGATAAAATACACTTCTTCTATAATATATTTTAATACAGAAATAAAAATAAGGGGTCACCAAATTAAAGATGTATCCTGCCCTATAAGGAAACTTATACATATTTTTTTTTTAAAGAAAGGTAAAATGAAACTAGGACGTGATTCTTTTTTTGTAATTGTTTTAAACAATTTGTATCATATACAATACTCAACTAGCAAAGTTAAAAAAAAAAAAAAAAAAAATTAAAAGAAATTAAATTGGCACCAGAGAGACCTGAAACTAATGCATTTCATTATTGCTAAAAACAAGATCACATGTATACTTAAAGAAAAAAAAAATTCAGAAACTTGTAAAATCCAGATTTGCATTACGCTGTACTGTCGTTTTTTAATGCTACTGGTCGTTCAATCTTCTTTAGTCACATCAAGTGTCATTGTACTGTAACAAGTTAGGTATGGTAATAGCACAGCAGCTACTCAGGAATTGATTGGTTTCTTAATACACGGATGGTAATAAAACGCAACTGACGTGTATCTGAGTGTTGTATATCCGAGTGCTGAATGTATCAGGCTCTTACACAATTTACTGCACATGGTTATCACATTACCAAAAAAAAAAAAAACACATAGCATCATACATACAGTATCTCTACCGGACATTTTTGCTTGGTAGGGTCTTTCCTTTTACAGCACTTAAACCTAAAGCCCAAATCCTTTAGCTAGGATTACAGGGGCCAAGAAAGATAATGCATCCAGAGGATTTTAGGATACTTATGCGTATTAGTGCTTGAATTTTGAGTTTTCAATCCATCAAAAAAAAAAAAAGAGAGAGGTTTTTTTCTTGATCTCAACACACCTTAGAAAAGCGTACTTACAGTACTGACAGGTCTACAGCTCCCAAACCAGTTAAGCACTTACAGAAAATGATGGATTGCACAACCATCAATGGTGTTTCTGTGAGAGATTACACGGAGGAATACAGTACTCCATGCTTATAGGAACATATTAAAAATAGCCAAGATGTGGACACAGATTGGAATGGGTTGGACCACTGGAGGCAATGCATAAGGCAGGGGTTTCTGTAACTTCCACTCACCGCTACGAGGCACTCCTCTACAAATGGTGTCAACATGTGGGGCCGGATAGTGATCATGATGTCCCTGAAGTCCAAAGCTGCAATGGTTCCCTTCCTGGCTTTGTCCCTCTGGATGAAAGCTTGTCTTGCATGTTCAAGCTGCATTTCCTGCAATGCAAAGATGTTGTTCCAGCATTATAGGAGAGATTGAAATAATATCTGATGATATTACAGTCCTTTCAGCAGAGCTTCATTCAAGATTGCCATTTGCACGTCACAAATAATAATAATAATAATAATAATAATAATTAAAAAAAAAAGCTTAATACTGTACAATAGTGTCCACTCCCCTCCCCATACAAATACGAAGATTAGCTTACATAAAATCATATGACTGCAGATATGTCCGGGTCATCATTTAACAGCGTTTCCAACTTAAAAATGCACAAATAAAAGCGAAATAACGATGAAATCAGAACA
Source organism: Acipenser ruthenus (assembly GCF_902713425.1). NCBI lineage: Eukaryota > Metazoa > Chordata > Actinopteri > Acipenseriformes > Acipenseridae > Acipenser > Acipenser ruthenus. Next base: position 11,908,665 of record NC_081192.1, on the reverse strand, counting down.
CTGCTTTGGCTACTCGTGGGGTTGATGGAAATGTCTGGTTCATTCTGGTGTTTAAACTGCTAAATGCAACACTAATCCTGGTGTTAAACCCCCCTTTGAGAAGCTCTGTTCAGTGTCTCTCAGTCAGCAGTTGGTGGAGCTGCAATCATTCTGTTCTTGTACCAACAACCATGGGCTATAACAAATGCCATAATCCTTAATTAAAAGATACCCTAGGGTAAATTCACAGAAGTGAACTTACTATAAATCACACCATATAGGACAGAGCAGCAGCAGCGATGTACTGAAGTCCAATGCAAATTGGCTTAAACCTGAGAGTTACAATACCACTGTTCATCAAACTTACTAAATATGATAGGGCAGCTCAGGGGAACTGGTCGGTGTGGTTTCGAAACGTTACTGAAATAAAAACGTCTCATGGAGGTAAAATATATCATTCCAGTACAACTGTCAGCCCCTATGATAAATAAAGATCCAGGGAACAGGACAGTCAGACATTTTGTCAAAATCCAAGCAAAAACCTGACAGACTTTAGAGATAATCAAGACATTTGATTTAATGTTTCCAAACCAATACATTTAGAAGTATGTGTCAGTAAAGTTAAACAGTATACCTTCCAGAATGATGATTCCCAATGACAGGGGAGAAACGCTTCATATGTTGAGCAACAACAGAGCTATACAATGCGAAAGATTATTTCTGGCAAACACAAACATAGCATCAATATACATTTCACACATGAACTCTAGCTTACTGTTTACAGTGCAACATGTAACAAAAAGCCTGAAGTTGTGTGTCAATGAAAACAAAATGTTCAATGAAAAGGGAAAAGCACAAATCAGTGTTGGAGATGACAGGATGTCAGCAACACCTTCCAGTTTAAAAGCCAACCTTCAGTTCTCTCCACATAGATCGCCTCTCTTTTAATAAGCTTGTTTTAGGTACTTTCTATAACCAGAAATCAAAACCATACCATAGAACAAATGATGCACATTTTAGTAAAAATCAAAACATGGCATAGTTTAAAAGTCACTATTACTAAACATACATGAAGTTCAACTGTGGCATTTTCCACTACACGTTATAAAGGAAAAACAAACAAACAAAACAATAAAACAGAAGGTTTGTGCAATCTGAAACACATTGTTATACTTGTAGTACTGTAACAGTCAAAACTGTTCAATTGAAACCATTTTTTTAGTCCTGAAAAAGACGTACATCTGGTGCATTAAATAGAAAGTTAATAGATCATCCATCATACTGTCAAAGTCATGCAACATAGGTGTCTCAATTAAAGGCGACCACTCTACTGTTTAGAGAGGAAACACTGAACTAGATTTCCCCTTCAGACACATACGTCTGCTCATTACACACAGCACGAGTACCTGTGACTTCTTTACTTCGAGGGCATTATTATTATTTTTTTTTGGTATTTAATGATTAGATTAAAGGTAAACCAGCAGAGACAATAGGGTTATTGGGTAAGGGCTTTGATTGTGGGTAGGTCCTGCTTTCAATAGTTTAGATTTTTGTAATATACAATCCCTGTAGAAACAGTACCTTAAGTACTTTTCACAACCCATCTGGTCCAGGTTAAGTGTAATATAAGAAAAAGCATTAAAGAAAATAGTAATAGTAATGTAGACGCAAACTTGGCATGCCTTGAATCTCCTGCTGCCTCCGTTTTCGGGTCTAGACATTCTATTAGAAAATGGCTCACGCACAGTAATACAACAGGACTAGTGCCGGGCTATTATCATTATTATTATTATTTATTTCTTAGCAGACACCCTTATCCAGGGCGACCTACAATTGTTACAAGATATTACATTATTTTTACATACAATTACATTATTTTTTTACACATTATTATTACATACAATTACCCATTTATACAGGGGTTTTCACTGGAGCAATCTAGGTAAAGTACCTTGCTCAAGGGTACAGCAGCAGTGTCCCCCACCTGGGATTGAACCCACGACCCTCCGGTCAGGAGTCCAGAGCCCTAACCACTACTCCACACTGCGGCTACTGATAAACATTTATCCGCTTTGTAAATAATCGCTTGGAAACTAATATTACATCGTTTAATAAAAGCCAATTGCTGCCAAAGAAACACAACTTCTGTGAAAAACAGCCAACAAAGTTAACATGCTATTGATGAAAGTATGCATTATGCAACAATAGCAAAGTATTGCTAGAACCTCTGACACTGTAGGAAGGTGGAAGTTTAAAAAATATATAAAATAATAATACAATTGATAATGTTACTACTACTAATAATAGCAGCTATACAGTATATTAACTACCAGTGAAGACATATACAGTACATCGATTTCCTATCATAACATCTAACTTTAGATCGGGCCTTAATAACAGCACAGGAAGTAAATCTACAGTGTAATAGCAGGACAAATTGACTTCAGCAAGTTAAAGTCTAAAAAGGAAAAAAGATCATATCAAAACAATTAGTGACTTGAATGTTGTTATGCTAATGAAAAGTAAGAACATATTTTTTTACCAATTGCTATTTGCCATTGTAATTTATGTCAAGTATTTAATTCACAAAATGTACCCTTTTTTTTTTTTTGCATCTCAAAACCATTCAATGTTACTGTACAATGAGAAAATTGAGAACATCGCACAAACCTACCAGAAGGAACTGCGTGAACTCGGCATATGTCAGGAGCTTCTTTCTCTCTTTGCCAAAGTGCAGCTGCATAAACTCAGAGTCCCAGTTAAATGGAATGTGCTGATGAATTGTGGTCTGGCTAAAAACGTGCTTGACATCCTCTAAAAAGACAGAAATGCAATAGTCAGAAAGAGTTAATAACAACAAATAAATAAATAAAACAAGTCACTGAACACATAAATACACACACTATTACCTTATTTCACAATGCATAAGAACATGGCAATTACTAACCTAACTCTTTGAAGCTGCAAAAAAAGGTAAAGTTTAGCAATCAATGTGAAACTGGTAAGGGCGTCTGCTAAGAAATAAATAATAATAATAATAATAATAATAATAATAATAATAATAATAATAATAACTGCTAATTTGCCTCTTCTAAAATGTCTTGTTTGTCAGCATCATCTTTGTGATCAGTAATAAGCCCATTGTTTCTTTACAGTAAGCATATCAACCCAAGGTCAAAATGTATAAAATGAAAGGCATGGCAACAACCAAAGAAAGCAAAATGTCAGTTTTACTCTTTTTACACATGCATGCATATTTGTGTGTGTGTGTGTGTGTGTGTGTGTTGCGGTTCACGTGTAAATCAGTAAATCTATAGTACCAGGTCAGCGGTCAATGTATAAAATAACTAAATATGGTAGTTATAATGCTACAGCAATATATTATTATTATTATTATTATTATTATTATTATTATTATTAATAATGTATTTAGCAAAGACTGTGTATTACATTTTTGTCCTATATACAGACATGATTAGAGACAGATTTCTGGTTTTATTTCTAACGATTTTATCCCCCTTGTTTTTCGCTTTACAAAACAAATGCACTTTTTACGATTTTATTTTATTATTATTATTATTATTATTTATTTCTTAGCAGACGCCCTTATCCAGGGCGACTTACAATTGTTACAAGATATCACATTATTTTTACATACAATTACATTATTTTTTACACATTATTTTTACATACAATTACCCATTTATACAGTTGGGTTTTTACTGGTGCAATCTAGGTAAAGTACCTTGCTCAAGGGTACAGCAGCAGTGTCACCCACCAGGGATTGAACCCACAACCCTCCGGTCAAGAGTCCAGAGCCCTAACCACTACTCCACACTGCTTTTAAATCAAAATTTAACATAAGGGAAACATTAGGTATGGCAATAATGACATATCTTCAGCAAAACTCATGCCTCTACTAAGTGTGATTTAGTATTATTCAGGTTTTGCATTTCAAGAGAGAATCACACAGTGTACAAAGTCATTTTGCCAGCATTTTTTGCAGAGTATTGGTTCCCTTTCCTTCATTTAGCTCAGATAGGAGTGTGAAAACCACTGACTGGACCACAAACATCAATTAATTAACAGACGTGATTGTAACAGAGCACTTTTCCCATTTATTCAATATTATGCAAAATGCTGAACAATAAGAGAGATTACTGAAGTTACATGTTAACAAGTTTCTCATTATATCCAAACAGCATTAATAACAGCTAGCAGAAAACAAGTTTTAAAGTTTCACCCAGTTCATATATATCTATGAAACAAGACAGCTCAAGCAGCCTTGCTTCTTTAACTGTGGCAGTAAATGTACAGTAATGCCACAAAGAGCATTTTATAATCAGCCTTTATGTGCTTGTCAACACTCAGTACTAAGAAGCAATGCTTTGTTTTTTTTCCCTGTTCTTTTTGGCTTAAGTACAAACAAACTTCCCTGCACTTTCATGCTATGATTTCAGTAACTCTTTCCAAACTAAAGAATTATTAAAGAATATAATCCTGAACATTATTTAACACCAGGATTCTTGCCATGTCCAGCCCAAGCAAAGGAAACATGTTCCAAACAGATGTTAGGAAATGCATAGTATTTGAGAAAGTAAATATGAAACATCTCTAGTGTCTTAATTCAGACCATCTGTCTTAGGTGGCTATACTGCCAAGTGAGGAGTAGTATTTGTGTCTTCCAATTTCAGTAACAAATCAATTAAAGATTGTCAGTACAAGCTCAGCATTATTGAACCAATTAAACTTTGAAAACCATTAGGGACAAATCAACCCTTTAATCAAAAATATACTTTATAAAATAGCGTGAACAAAATAAAAATGCAGCACTGAAATTCAACATTTCTGATTCTGTAGGGTTGTAGTGTGTTTCGCACATGACAATGTATTTCTTTACTAGATTGGAATATTAGGTCACATTACATAACAGTGTGCTGTGTGAAACATATGCAAGATAGGATGGGTATAGTGTTAAATCAGAAAACATACCTGTTTGACTAGACAATATTGTTGTCCTGACCTGTGAACAGATCCTCTCTGGATTTATTTATTATTCAAGTAACTTTATACAGTTCCCTATCAAGTACGAAATGTAACCATTGCCTAATGGGTATTTAACCTAAAGACCCTGATAACCTGACTAAGATATATCAAAGATGCACGTAAGAGCCTGTGACACAGTCATGCCCGACCCTGAGGGAATAAATGGACTGCACACAGTCAATTTTTCCTTTCGTCCGACCTGAAAGTGGGAGAGACTACGAACAGATAAGTATCAAGTTACTAATATCTGCTTATTCGCTAGTGTAATTACACTTATTAAAGCGATTATTGTTTCTTACACGTATTGTGCACTCAGCCGTGGTTTTCTTAGTCCTGCAGCAGCCTTGTGCCCCCTTGCGAAGCTGGCAGCTCAGTCACCCCTTCCCCAGGATAGGACAACCTTAGGTCAGCTTGTGTTATCTCTCAGGCTGCTAGCTTTGTTTGAAGTTTAAAAATAAAAATGTAGTTTGTTACGATAATTATATTAAATTAACGGTAATCGAGTTGTTACTGTTTTGTGTGAGAATTGTTTCTCGGTCTGTACTGTTTTTTTGTTTTTTTTTCACAGACATACGAACGCAGCTGCTGGGCTCAGCAGGGCTGCGTTTAACAGAGACGCACGCGTCGGGCTAAGCTGCTTGTAGCTTCTCCCACAGTCTCGTTGCCACATTACTTCTGCTTACAGAATTACACCGTGTAACAATTTTTTTTTTTTTTTTTGTTCCTGGGTAGTAAGTGTTATTTCCTAATTGCTTATGCCTCAAAAGTATAGAAAATGGCTATTATTCCCCACAAACTTTGCTTTTGTGACCAGGAGTGATATTTTGAAATTTACCTATTTCCAATGAGAAAACGGGCGAATTTGTGTCTTTTCGTTCACATAAAGTCAGAAAAAAACAACATATGAATCCAAATTAACATGTATTTATACTAAAGTAATACAAAAATGACTACAAAAGATTTTTCGAGATTTACGATTATACTGTAAATCACTTTCACGAATCAGTCCCCAAATGTAGTCTCCCATCATGTTCTCGTTATACTGTCCTTCATTGACAGCTCACTTTAGTATGAATACATGTTCATTTGGATTCATATGTTGTTTTTTTCTGACTTTATGTGAACGAAAAGACACAAATTCACCCGTTTTCTCATTGGAAATAGGTAAATTTCAAAATATCACTCCTGGTCACAAAAGCAAAGTTTGTGGGGAATAATAGCCATTTTCTATACTTTTGAGGCATAAGCAATTAGGAAATAACACTTACTACCCAGGAACAAAAATTGTGTTACATAGTGTTATCGTTAGGGCTACAGTAGGCTTTCCTCAGATTTCGGACTGCTGGTTAACCAAGAGCACTATAGGTGGGCATCCCTATAAATTGCTCCCGTGGTAACTGTAGGTTCAGACCTGCTCCCGTTCCCGTCAGTACTCTGTACAACGATCAAGGTTACCTTTTAAGATTCACTAGTAGTTGCTGGGCTCAGCTCTGCTTCAGGCCGGACAGTTCGCAGTCCTTCCAGCAGTATTTCGTTGTCGCTCTGGTTTCTGCTTGCAGTGCCATTGCGAAGCCAGAGCAGCAGGAGGTAACAAACGTAGAATAGCAGCAAATAGATCTGCTGTCTTTCACCGCCTCGGAGGAGATGGGCGATCAAGAGTTCCCCTCGGAGGACAGACTTTGATAGCGCAATACCAGTAGCGCATCTTTCCTTGTCAACAGAGTTAATGCCGCTGATCAAGAGGGTCACTGATGCCTTACAGGTTCTATGGCCTGTACATGAGACTCGGAAACAATCTCTGAAGATGATCCCGATCCCTCTCAGGTGTCTCCCCAGTACACCCGGACTTTCTTTTTGAGGTCCATCCTTCTGCTGTTTCACATTCCACAGGGACGCTGTACAGCTTGCATAATGCTGAGAAGCTATTGCCTAGCTGGTGCAAGCACCAAAACTAGCGCTCCTGAATAAGGACGCTACCTGCCCGAATAAACAGTGCAGGGTTTCAAAGAGTATTCTCAAGAGGGCTTACTCAGCCAGTGCATTCGAGCCATCTGGGGTTATCCAATAGGGTCATTGACACCTTGCAGAATGCCAGAGCGACATCCACGCGTTCCCTGTATGGGTACAAGTGGGGTGTTTTTCACGACCTGTTCCATGGCAGTTATACTGCAATTTTTACAGGACCTATTGGATGAGGGGAAATCCCCCTCTACTTTAAAAGGTCTATTTGGCAGCCATTCGGCTTGACATATTTAAACTAATTCAGTCTTCCCAGGGGCTAAATTCCTGGCGGGGCAATTTTTAAAAGGAGCTCGACAGCTTTGTCAGCCTATGAAGGACATTGTCCCTCGTTGGAGGCTTAACGTAGTGCTTGAAGCACTTATGAAGCTCCCCTTTAAGTCCTTGCATTCAGTAGAGCTGAAATACTTATCGTTGAAAGTGTAGACCAGGAGTACTCAATAGGCAGACTCCGGTCCGAATCCGGACCACAAGTGCATTTTGACTGGACCGCCAAGTCATATGCCAATCTATGTTCTTACTTGCATTCACATTGGAATGCTGTGATTTTCAGACAACATAGTTTTTAAAGGGTACATCAGCACTACATGAAAAATAAAACAAACTATCCCACATTGCTGTTCCAAATGTATTTGGTCATTGTATGATAATCTGTATGCGCCCAAACATCTGCATAATGCCACACTGCTATGTCCAAAATCACTGTTCTCGAGCATCTCTTCTGAGCCAAAAAACATGACTTCCACATGTGCTCTGAAACATACCGGCACATGCCCAATGAAGCGTTATTTAGCTATATTACCTCCGTGTGGAAATACACTAGTCTGTGTGACAAACATGGTCCAGCTAATTTTCCATAAGGAAGGAACTTGTACCTGCTTTCGTTTGGTGCAGAAGACATCTTTCACACTGTACTTGTTTCCTTCGCATGTTGTATTTTTATGTATTATTATGATTAATGTTGCATTCAATAAAAAAATAAATTAAAAAAGTCTGTGCTGTGCAAGTGGTTGCGGGGAAAAGAAAACCAAGATGAAGTTGTTCTCATTTCCAACTAATGAAGAGACCTACCCACAATTATAGTAGCACTGTGTTATTTCAGTGTACCTCCTCATGTCTTAGATATAGCTCCAGCTGATTCGGAATGTTTGCATAACGGACACGTATCAAATAAACTAGCTAATGAGATTTGGAAACAGTGTAGTTCCTTTTGAAATGAGGTCTTTGAGGATGATCCGACCTAAAAAAATATGTATATAAGGGCGTCTAAGAAATAAATAATAATAATAATAATAATAATAATAATAATAATAATAATAATAAATAATAATAACATGCGAAGGAAACATGTACAGTGTGAAAGAGGTCTACTGCACAAAACGAAAGCAGGTACAAGTTCATTCCTTATGGAAAATTAGCTGGACCATGTTTGTCACACAAACTAGTGTGTTTCCACACGGAGGTAATGTAGCTTATACAACGCTTCATTGGGCATGCGCCAGCACATCTGACAGTACACGCGGAATTCAAGTTTTTTGGCTCAGAAGAGATGCTCCAGAAGAATGATTTTGGACATTGGCAGTGCGGCATTATGCAAATATTTGGACGCAAACGGATTATTACACAATGACCAAATACATTAGGAACAGCAAGGTGGGATAGTTTATGTTTTATTTTTCATGAAGTGCTGATGTAACTTTTAAGAGACTGTGGTATGCGAGGGTAAAGTAGGCGTCGCTGTGAAAGTAAGTAGCAGATACTCAGTGTGAGCAATGAATGAAACAAAATGTATAACAAGTCAACAGTATTAGCAGCTCAAATGAAGTGAAACTTGTGTTGGCTGCTGTGGCCTGTTTTCTAAGTGTCAACATATTCCTTCTCTATGGCTAATAAAACAACCATCATTACTAATTTTTTTGAAAATACACAATTAAGATACAATTTTCATACCTTATGGTACGAGATCAGAAAATCGCACTTCACAAAGACCAAGAAAACAATGACAAGTACAGGTGCTACAAAGCCCATTTTTTTTAAGAGGCTTTTCCAAGCCGATTACCAGTAAAACATACTATATTGTTAAAAACACATACAAGTTAATGCATATTTGTGTTACTGTTGGTACTCCAGACTCAGGGAAAGCACACAATATGGTACTGTACTGTACTGTACTACTCGTGTGTAATAAACTTCACTTTGCAAGCAATGGTAGTTCAACAGACAGAACCCTGGCCACGACAGATATCACATCATTCCACGATCCACCAAAATGTGCTATGTGTGCAAAGCACAGCAATGAGTATGCTGATTGTATTGACAATTAAAATCTAAGCCAGGATCGCAACACATGCAGTTAAAATGTTAAAAGTATCTGCAGATCACATGATGTGTGCAGATATTCGTTCTCCAAGACGAACATTATTAATATTAATATCAGAGTTCTGTTCTGACAGATGCAAATCTTTGCGTCTCTGTATCGGTCTTGCTGAGCTCATCTTTAACTCAAGGCCCTTGAGGCCCTGCCACTTCTCCCACCTACTGGGAGTATTAGCCGATTATAAATTAGAATGTAAAATTACTGTATTTTTATTATGTGTAAGGTGTTTTTATTTTTAATTCACTTGAAAGAGAAAGCACTGTGGTTTTTCAGTTTTTTTTCTTCTTATGCTTCCATTTATGTTTTGTTTTTGGCTGCAATTTGCTTTGTTTTTGCAACTGGCTCTGCTAACACAGACACATATGAATACAGTAGTTATACAATTCTATGGTTATGGCAGTGAAAGAACTCATGCAGTAACAAGTCAGTAAAGAAGACAGACTAGTAAAAATGAGACACAGTTTTGATTCCCTCAAAAACTCCTTTAAACCTAGTGAAGAACCCTCAAACCAACAGCATGTGTAAAAACTATATTTGTGTAGCGCTGTGTTTGTTTGTCGGTATGGGCATGGGAGTGACAATGTGCTCCAGACCTTGGCCTTGCTGTAACCAAGAATTTTGGACCTTCACTAAAATAATTGAGTACCCGTTGTAGACAATACTATCATAGCATCAAAGGATATGAATACTTTTGAATTAGTATTTTTTGAATTAGAGTTTTGCAAAAAAAATTGCTGAAATAAATATTTCTTGTAACTTTTTCCCACCCACAAAAGCAAAACTTTTGCTACGAAAGATTTTTCCTAAAATTCTTTGTTTGAGAAATTTCTAGAAATTATAAATTTCCATTGGGGTATGTTAACTTTTAACTTATGTGTGTGTGTGTATAAAATAAATGTTTTGTATGCAGCCCAAATAAAATTAACAATAAGAAAACGTGATTTAAATGTAAAAGTTTTTCTTTAATTAAATGCCAAATCACTTTATTTTTTCAACATATAATTTGACACTTGTCATTTACCAAAGGTACTGCAGGTAAATTAATTGAATGTTACTCTGCAGAGGACTGACTACACAGAAGTGTGGTTGCCAGTCATCTATCCCTCCAGAACTACTAAAGCACCGTTTGGAATCAGTGCTGGCTGCAAATGGAGGCCCTGCACCCAATAATCAAAACCTATATCCATTTAGTAATACTATTACTATATTTTGTCAAAGACAGCCCATGTTAATCAATACATATTAATGCAGGATGGAGCAATGTGAAGTAAAGCAAATCCAGTACACTCAGATTTATAATACAAGGAAGTACACTTACCAAAAGTGGTTTCTCCTTTTCCAGTTTTATCAAACAGTTGGAATGCTACCATAAACAATGCATCTGGTGCACACAATACCGACTCAAATGCAAGGAATTCTTGAAATGAAATCAACCTGCAAAAAAAATTAAAATTAATAATAATAATAATAATAATAATAATAATAATAATAATAATAATAATAATAATATGAATTTTAGTCATAGTAAAAGTTCACCTGGTATTTTTGCACTGTATTTTTGCAGTTTTATCATCCTTACCCTATGGTTATACTATGCACTTACCATAGTTACGGTTTACCATACCTTGCTGGACTTTATGATGTTTACCCTGTTTTATTATACATTGCTTTTACTATGGTAAACTTATTATGGGGGAATTTACAACTTATGGCAAAACTGCCCTATTCTTCCTTTAATTAGATTTGTAGAGGAAGGAAACCTGTGCACCTGTATACCTTTTGAGGTGTCTATGTGTGCTGGCCCCTAATCAGACAGAATAAGAAACACTATACTAAAATTATAAATTATAAGCTGCACCACCAAAAAAAAAAAAAAAACCCACATGGAGTGAATTTATTGACCACATAAAATTAAGTTTTACACAGAGAACAAAAAGCAGACTCCCTGCTGGACACCATGTTTATTTAACATGAGCGAAACCCTTGTTCATTCAATGCAATAAAGGGTCTTAGTACCTCAACTTTCTTATGTGTACAGCATGCATCTCTACTGTATAAGGTTCAAGAATTACTACTGTATATTGTCAAAGCAATTATAATGAAAAGGAATCACATGCCTGATACAACTTTATAGTCAGCTGAGGTACAGCGAGCAGTTAATCAAATGTGTGTCAGTTTTTTGGTAATTTGCTCCCAGACTGTAGAATTCTTTCCCTGAATCTATTTGTCTGGCTGATTCATGGGTGTTTTAGAAGTAGACTGAAAACATACCTTTTTAATACAGTATGTCTGATTTACTCCTTTGGAAGTAAAGAGCTTTGTGAAGACCTTGTCATGAAAGGCACTATAAACAGCTAACCTGTATTGGATTGTATAACCCATTAACAAATAAGCATTAATGTCCAACGCAGCGGTCATTCCAGCTAGATGACTGACAGCCAGGTGCCCCACTGTTGCGCGATGAGGAGAATAAGTCCCTGCCGGTTTCCCATCCCCACCCCTGGGAGCGTCAGAGCTAATGTGACGCCTCCATCGGCGTCCCCAGCAAAGTGTGGCCTCTTTGCACAGCCTGGACACAAACCGGCGCTGTCCAAGCTGTGTGACTCATCCTGCGCTCCCCACGGCAACTGGATGAGCCACTCGGGGACCCCCTTATACTCAATTCTAACTCACCGCTTGAGAGGTATAGTGGTAAAGAACGGCTCAATACAAAAAAAAAAAAGTCAAGCACACAATTTAAACTGTGGCATTTAACTTTTAACCATGCAGTTCAGAACTTATAAAAAACATCAGTAGTTTGTTCTCTCCTTCCTTTTTCTACTTGCTTCTAATGCAGTGAGGATGTGGCAGCAAGTGTTTTGAGCTTCAGTGGAGGAGGCAGGTTTTATAACCCCTCCGCCCTGGTACCTCCAGTTACAGTGAATAAGACTTTCCAGTTGATGCGCTGTGGTAATCGCACTCACAGTAAATCTTGCAAACAGAATAATTCTATTGTTCATAACTTTGGAACATTAGCGCATAGTAAATGAAGGCACCAATCATGGAATCATTACAAAATAATAGGTTACGGCAGGTGTACTTTAAACAGGAGTTTGGTTTTGCAATCAGTTAATGCAGTAAAAAGGAAACCTTCAACGTGCCTAGAACATATATTAGATTCCATATGTAGGGTTAGTTCAAAGTTGCCTGAACTCTATTATAAATTTCACAAATGGATACATTAATTACAACAGGTCATTAAAAACCTACAGGCCCAGTGGCACGCATCTGTAATTTATTTCAATTACCAAGAAGCAATTATGTTTTGTGCCGCCTAATTATTTTGTTACTGATGAAATACGAAAGCAGCGAGAGTAGTATGTTTTTTTTTTACATGTAAATGACCTGTCGTGTGTTGGAAAAAGTAATTGTTAAAATAATACTAATAATAATAATAAAGAAAAAAAAAAGTTTTTTTTTTTTTAGTGGATCTCATTATGGTGCTGCTATTTTTTATGATTATTAAATGGTACCAAGTACCAGAAAGTATAATAACCTTGTGCAATTATTGTATGCTGTATAATTTTTGCCAATTAGCCACAGTTGAATTTCAAAATAAGATACACATTACCCAGTGATTCATTTGCATTTGGTTCAAACATTAATGAGTTCAGTTACGAGTTGGCAAGATTTCCCTTCAGTCTGCAGTCACCAGAGACTTTAAGGCAATTTTTCTCTGCCGACTGCCGTTTACTTTGGAGGGAGAGAAACGCAGGAATAGAACTGCAAGTAGAGATACTTGTTTTTTTTTCTGATCCAAAACTGAAATTATGATATTTACTAATAGTATCAGGGACACATTAACTGGTCTCTAATAAAAGTGCTTTTATTTTCAATCTGCGGTAGTGCTGGGATGCAATTGAATGTGATCATTTGATTTACAGGAGATCTTGGGCAGTGTCCTTCAGCAGCTCCGATACAGTAGGCTGCCAGACGACAGCCACTTGATGCCACCATTCTTCATTGAATTTTTTGCACCTCCACAATCCCATATTGTATATGGTAAAAGAATAGATGATAGTTATCCCATCTTTTCTAGGCTCTGATCTACCAGTTTAATATCAAATGCCAGATTCTGCCTAATGAATGACATTGTTAATGATGTTACATTTACAGCAAGTTTCCAAATCAATTATTTATTAAACAAGAATATGTACAGTAATAGTTCTAGTATGTTATAAATAATTAAATGAAAATAAAAACCGCCAAGCACAGCCAACCACAGCCAACCACCACGAGTAATCAGTATCCCGTCTGTGTACTAGGATAGGCACATTCAGATCATGGGCTATGCTATTATTATTATTATTTATTTCTTAGCAGACGCCCTTATCCAGGGCGACTTACAGTCGTAAACAAATACATTTCAAGAATCACAGTCCAAGTAATAATACAATTAAGAGCAAGATAAATACAATGATACTGCAAACTGAGAGCTATATAAGAACTTAAAAAAAAAAAAATCCACATTTAAGAAAGCTGCACAATTCGCTTGAGGAATAAGCAGACACTGTGCTACACATAAACTAGAGCACCACTCTGAAAAAAAAATAAAAAATAAACTACATTTTGAAAATCACAACACTTGGCTGCAGTATTCATTATTTTATTTTATTTTTTTACAAAACAAATTTTGTCCCTCAGTATTACCTGAAGCCATTCCAAAATAATAACAAACATCCCGGATGTCTTCCATCAAATAAAAGTCCACCTTTCATATTTCATTACATAATTTGCATGTACCAATGCACCAATATTTTCAGTTCAGTCTCCCTGAAGGAATTAATACACTATCCAGGTCATAAGTCTATCTGGACTTCTGGAAGCTGCAAGTGTATTTCTGCTGATCTTCTAAGATGCGTAATTTCTTTCCATTGCTGCTGCCTGTCTGCCATTTTGTTTAAGATAGAGTGGCTACTCAATGCACCAGCACAACTGAAGAATGAGAGAAAAACACGTCAATAACCTATTGCACAGAATGATGAATGATGAAATCTTCTGCTGTAAAGTGAATGGGAAGGCAGATCAATGACAGAAAGTAAATGTTTCTATCCTGCTTTTCCCCTCATCTAAATATGTAGGTCAGTCTAGTCAGGATAACAGATGGGATATGATGGTGTCCAGAACAGGCAGCCTTATATGGAAAGAACTACAAAGTACTAAATGATAATTACATTAGACAATAAAAACTAACTTTTACTTTAAGACATATTCAGATTTAATGTTAACTGACAATACTATCAAATAAGAACATAAAAACGTTTACAAACGAGAGGAGGCCATTCGGCCCATCTTGCTTGTTTGGTTGTTAGTAGCTTATTGATCCCAGAATCTCATCAAGCAGCTTCTTGAAGGATCCTAGGGTGTCAGCTTCAACAACATTACTGGGGAGTTGGTTCCAGGCCCTCACAATTCTCTGTGTAAAAAAAGTGCCTCCTATTTTCTGTTCTGAATGCCCCTTTATCTAATCTCCATTTGTGACCCCTGGTCCTTGTTTCTTTTTTCAGGTCAAAAAAGTCCCCTGGGTCGACATTGTCAATACCAAACCTAACCTATGACCCTCCAGTACGTAGTGAAGTGCCCTAACCATTACGCCACTGACATATATTTAATAAATTGAATTCCTATAAATTGAATTATACGCATAAAATGAAACCCGTATGAACACATTTCAGGTGACTAAGCATCAATAATTTTATATTTAACAGAGATTTTCTTACAGATGTGTTATTTTACTACACAGGCAGAAATTCTTCCAACATTTGTAAATAGGCTGTACGTATTACATTCAGCAAATTACAGTAATATAGAGTTCGTTGCAACCTAACCATTTTTTTTTTCTAATGAGCTTAGATTTATCTTTTAGGGAATAACACTTTGAACAAACACTCTCAATGAAAAAGATTTGTCAAAGAATTACTTACAAACATGCTTTTAAAAAAAACAAAAAAAAAAAAACAACATTAAAGTCGCTCAATTATTTATCCCTAAAATAAGACGGAGTCAGAATTATTTCTGCTGCCTTAGCTCACTTAGTTTTATTTATTTATTTTTTTTTCCCTGGTCATGCTACATTTACTTTTGCAGTTACAGACGATTTACAAAATGCACATAAATAGACTTTAATGACGCAGTGACTGGACTGAATTGGGATCAAGATATACTGGTCTACGATTGGTACATTTCTAATTAAGACCAGATGGGACGGGAAGAACATTTTGTATATCCTGGTTACTAAACAATAGAAAGCCATTTCATTAATAAACTTTCAGGCACTTCAATATGGAAAGGTAAAAATGACATACTGTAGGACTTATCAAAATGGACAGGCGCAAATCCCATGGTCCTTTACCAGACCGTAGCATGCACAGCATTTCTGTCCATCAAACATGTACACTTTTACAGAAGAGAGTACAGTTTGACAAGCAAAATATACAATCATGCATGTGTCTTTGTATTTACATTTTTCACATCAAAAGAAACACAACCGCATCTTATACTGGAGAGATACAATTGATGGGGGCATATATTACAAAGATGGTTTCAAGACTACCAAATCCAGCTGCATTTAAATGAAGCCTATTTTTGCAGGTTGATTAAACCAGCAATTTTTCCGCTTATTATTTCCAGGACCTCAAATAATGTTTAGCTACTAGCCTTCCAGTGATCCTTAATAGATGTACACCCTAATAGCAGTAATGCAGGCATTTATCTGTATTATGAGCCACACAATGCAGCAGCTGAATAGCGATTTCTCACAGTCAATTACAGTGCATGTGTGGTTCCTTCTGTTAAAGGAGCTTTATTAATGTGTGCAACATGACCGCGTGCACTCAGCTTTATGCTGAACACAAGCAGTTGCCAAGGAAACAGATTTTCTTTCTGACTTACCCCAACAATTTATTGCCCATCATTATGTATTATTAAAAACATACATATTAATGTAAAAAGATGAAAAAAGTCTATTCAAAGGAGTTGCACCTGATAAGACTTATGTATAAAGTTTTTTTTTTTATTTTTTTTTTACCTTAATGCTATAGTAGCTTCACCAACCATTTTATTCTAACATTTAATACATTAGTTTGCTGGATTTTTTAAATTGTATTTTAAACAAAGCAGAAAGGATGTTGGCATAGGTGGGATACCAATTTGGGATTGTATGAACACTTAAATTGATGTAAATGTGTTACTGCGTTGGACTTAATTTTTTCACACATTTAAAAAAACCTACACAGCGCACAGTTGTTGTTTTTTGGCAGAAAAAACAATATTACAGAAAACAGATTATGCTCACACATGCACACCTCCATTAAAACAATGTAACAATCAGTTTTAGAGTAGACTGTGCGGCTAAACTATTTTCAAAGATCCTGCAGTACAAAACGTTCATTTATATTAATTTGCTATGCAGGGTAATTCCTTGCATTATGTTACAATATAACATTTTTATAAAAAGAATGCAATATAAAAATGTAATGGGTCAGACGAGGGGTCAAACAGCTCAGTTTGACTCCAATGTTCTTGCTGCAATCAGGCCTTGTGAACTGCTGCACAGGAAGTGATCAGAGACTGTCCTTTTAGAGAGTTGGAATGACAGGATGCGACTGTGACATCTCTCTGCCAGTCAAGGTGTTTTTATCTCATAAGGATTGTGAGAAAAAAAAAAGTGGCACCTCTCCATTAAAAAGACAAGTGTAAATACACAGCAAACCTTTACGAGCGACTGTTTCCAGTTCCAGTAATAAACCCCTAGCAAACCTTACATTTTATTATGGAAACATACCCATCTTTTGTTTGGTCCACCACCCCTGCCAGGAGTTCCACTGTCTTCTCACTCAGCCTAATGTCTGTGTGTGCATGAAGAAACCGTGAGAGAAAATCTTCAGGCGACATAAAACTGTCCCCATTCTTCTGAATCGTTGCATACTGAAAAGAACATGATTTTAAAATTTACAACTCCCAAAATCATCATTTTTCATATTTTGTGCTTTCAGATTCCCCCCCCAAACAATCCCACCCCAACACTTATGACAATTTCTGATGCTGCAGTACAGTAACCCACAATTAAAAGAACACCTGCTCACACAGTACTTACAGCTACAGAAACAGACAAAGGACTGTTACATTCAGCAGTTAAAGGGTAAACGGCTAATCAGCGCTCCAAACTGCCAGCTGGACATTGAACATCAATGATTTTTTATACACACACACACAATTCTAGTATGTCCTATAAAACTCAGTCATTAAATATTATCACATTAATGAAGTTGTACACAGTACTGTTGATTACAAAAGTGCAGTTATTCCAAAGCAAAACCTTATTTATTTATTCAGGCAATTCAGTGGCTGTACTGTAAATGTTTTTCAGGGTAATTTCTTCATCACTTTCAGGTACCATTTTACCCACCTTTAAAAATATAGACTTCAACTCTGCTGGATCAGCTCTTTTGGTCACAGTAACCTGTGGAAATGTCAGACAATATTACATTAGTACATTAATACACAGTAATTAACTTGGGCGGGGGGGTGAAACTTTTACAATACATGTTAAAAGTGAACAGTAGTGTTTGACATTGGTATGAAAATATATCAATAATAAAGTCTGCTAATTGTAGTGATGTCTTATCCTTGGACACTAGACTGATTTACGGCATACTCCTATACCTACTGTAGTAGCTGTTATTTCAGACCGGCCCTGCCCACGCCATGAAAAGGCCATATTTCAGTGTTCTAATGCCATAACAGTAAATTATACAAACCCTTAACCGCTGTTTCATAAATTACTCCAATACAACATTAAACAAACTTCTACTTCTTTTAATTTAAAATACTCTTTAATTCAACGTCATACTTTATAAAAAAGTGTCGAAAGAAAAAAAGAAAATGGGCTTTAAAATTACATACATCATTCAATCTCAGTCTTTTGGAGTAAGGGTTGTGCATGTGTTTTTGGCAGTCTAGGATTTATTAGTTTACAAAGCATAAAAGGAAAGAAAATGTGAATCTGGTTCAAAGTGTATTGCAATTTACTGTGTCGAAAATTGAGTGTTGTTCAAGGAATATGAACCAGAATGCACACATCTGCCTTGGCCATGGACTGTTCCCATATCTCAATCAAACTGTGAGATGAGCACAAAAGCAGTTCACTGCTAAGACCAACGCAATAGCATTCCAGTGAATGTGTCTTCCTGCTTTACCGGTGACAGGACCCCGTTGTACCCTGCAAAGTTTTCTACGGGCAGTAACACACAAAGTCGAATTTATAGCATTGTGGCAAAATTGCCCACATCAAAGTCAAAATGGCAATAAAGTCTGAAAAACAAAATTATTAAAAGGAAAACAAAAAAGGGCTTGGGTGAATGCTATGGTAATGAGGTAAGCAAATGTTTTTCCTTAACCTTTCAAGCAAACAAAATGATCATACCCAGCACTGCTACACAGTTGTTCAAAAAGCACATAATACCCATTCCACACCAAAGCCAGTGTTTTTTTTGTTTGTCTCACTTTGTCACTCCTTATTGTATCAGTAACGATAGATGTGTCATTTCCCTACAAATTCTACTTAGTAAATGTTCTTCTTGAAGTGTTTGTATATCCCCCTTCTTTGTGAATCATGGATGGAAAACCATGTTTTTGTTATCAAGAATATTTTTTGCCCGAAACCATTCCCATATACTTTCTAAATTCCATCTCCATCAGTGGAGTTTACTTTATTTTATTAATTCAGGAGGAGGATTGGTTTGGGTACCACCAGTGAAAAGATTCTTTCCTCTTTTCTTTTTGACCACAGCACATTTAAAAGGGCCAGTTCAGACTAAAATAACTACTGTACATTACACCTTATTTCAACTTAACAGTTTATTTTTTAGAACTGTAAGTTTAGTTTTGAAATAAAAGTATATTCCAGGTGAACATATCCTGTATTCAGTTGCTTAATTTGTGCCAAAGTCCTTAGCAAGTTTAATCAAAAAAGGAAAAAGCAGGAACGGGGTTATTCCACATCAAACAGACCAATGGTGCCCATCTCATCGTCTCAGATTCTTTTGATATCACATATGGATGTACCCGGACATGTTTTAGGAAGAATCCCAAAATAAAATTATGGTTTTTTTTGTTTGTTTTTTTAAGTTATGGCCCAATAATGGGGGTTCCCGTGACAGATCAACTGAAAAGGGGCCAAGTTTGAGAGGTCAGATATTTAAAATCACACACACAACTTTTCTTCTAGTTTAATAATGTATCAACATATTAAACCATGTGTGCTAATATTATAAAGCTAAGTATAGAAAAAAGTGCAGTGACGGCAATACAAATGCCATGCCATGCTGTACGTGTGAGAACTCCTGAACCACTAGTTTCTCCAGGTTATCTAATAACAACAAAGACTATATATGCAATGTCAGTGTCACAAGGTAATTGGTTACTGAGGCCCACATTTATAAAAGGATTGCGCAAGTTTTACATCCGTAAAACGGGCGCTGAGGGTTCTGAATTCTTGGATGGGATTTATAAAACACACACAATGGCATAAACGCGCAATTAAGACGTGATTTGCGGGGGCAATGTCTCTGTGCACTTTAGCTCATGATGCATATGTAATTATGTATATGAATATGTAATTCTGGGGCGTTTCTCAACAAAACCGCCAATTTATTAAAGCTGCCGGTAATTGCAGGACTCATATTTGCGTGATTATTTTAAGAAAAGCTGAAAAGCAGGCGTTAATTTGCCGCAGTCAGACAGAAGGCTATATAAAAGCCAAGTTGATGTGGGAGACTTGTCTGCAGCAAGAAAGATACATCATTTTCAAGGACAAAGAAACATTTAATAACATTAAATAAGCTACTAACAACCAAACGAGCAAGATGGGCCGAATAGCCTCCTCTCGTTTGTAAACTTTCTTATGTTCTTATGGTTCTTAGAAGCACTTACAAAGGTCTCCCCAGTGGCAAAGCAAGGTTCTAACGAGAGCCTTTACTTCTTAGTGTAGGCATTATTAAAAGAACGGTGGAGGAGATTAAGATGGAACGATATTCCGAGGTGCACGAAAGAAAAAGTCTCATATACAATGAGGGCTCATCCTCCACCGTTATTTTAGTAATGCCTACGGAATGTATTTTTTGTAACATGGCATTCTGGTTTTTAACAATACTGGCTCAGGCAGTATTGTTAAATTAGAGTTGGAAAGAAAATGGTATAAAAAAAACGACAGAGGGAAAGATGACGCAGTTCATTTGTAGCTATAGCAAGTACAGTTTTTCAACCATATATAGCACACAGATATGCTTTAAAATCATACCTAGAGTAAGAAACACAGACAAACATAAGAAATAGAGTTGTAACTGAATAAGACTTTAAGATATAAGTCATAGTTAAATTGAAGACGGTTCAGCAACAATACAGCTGCATATGAACATACTGCTGTACAACAATGGAAGGATTATCCACCTGTTTGACTGCCATGGATGTAAGTAAATAAAACTTATTGCTCCTGAAGTTTGAAAAGTCTATATGCCTGGAATTACTCTATACGAAATAAGAAGCTGAACTAATATGCGAAGCACAGTAACTGGATGATGCGTTGTAATGTATAAGCAACCTAGACTACAAGCTCTGAAGTGGTACATTTGTTGTTTATTAAGAAGCTACCACACACTCCATATTTTATTCATTTGTCCTGGTGATGTATTTCGAGCTTGTAACACATCTTCATGTGTTACAAGTACTGAAGTACCAAAATCTCCACTTCCATATTGGTAAATTTCAATTTTCGCTTCTGAGCATCCTCATCACCATGGCTGGTACCAGGCTGAGGTCTTTGTGTGCCATTCATTTTCACATACACAAGCAGGATTGACCCAAACCCGCTATTTATTGTGAGAGGTGTGTAATTCTCCACCACAAATGCGGTGAGGGGTATTTAAATTGTTTGATTGTGGAATCGCCTGCTTCACCTAATTAGTCTTATAAAATAGGTTGTTATTTTGACGATGAGTGCGGCCGAACTGAACACGCACATTACGTGGCTTTTTGCGGTCGGTTTTTCCCCTTTATAAATTTGGGCTTGAGTTTTGATCCCAAAAATGGCCTCCATTAAGCACCCCAGAGCCCAAAAGATACACACTTGTGCGTTTGATACAGTAGATAATAAACGTTTGGAATAATACATTGTAAAATGTATCCTTCTACTTAAATATGACCAACTTGAAACTCAAACACCCCGTGTAATGATTGCCTATGTACATTATTATCGGCAAAACTATGTGCAGTATCTATAGTATTGTACAGTTTGGCAAAATGATATTTGTATCCATCGCTTAAGGAGACTGGCCCCTATGGCAATACAGAAATGTCTTTCTAGGGCAGTTTGAGTCAGCCATTTTAATTTTCTGAAATATAATAAATCATATTCCAGGAATGTGAGCATCAAACCCATGCTAAAATGGTTCTTAGGCATGTCAGGCAGTAGATGCACTGGAAGACCACATATTCAGTGCCAACAACATATGGGTAATTGTATGTAAAATAATGTGATATCTGTATAATGTGAAATAATGTATAATGTGATATCTTGTAACAATTGTAAGTCGCCCTGGATAAGAGCGTCTGCTAAGAAATAAATAATAATAACAACATATCACTAAAAAACACAGCAGGTATCACACAAGATCTCACACAAGATCTCTTCATTTGGAACCGTGGCTAGTTGTAGGCTGAGAGTAATGAAGTTACAAGTTTATTGTCCCCGATTCTATTTTCTAGACATTATCCAAAACCATTATCCACTGCAGGGGTTCTCAACGGTATTTCAGACAAAATGTGTATCGATATCATAGGTAAACTACAAACAAATTATAAAAAACAACAAAACATTTGCGAGTTTGAAAAAATTTCACTTAGACTTATATGTATCATTTTATTTCAAATCTTTTTATTAGTACTATAATTACTGTATTATTAGAACGCTCACTGCGCCCCCAAGAAACTCCTCCCCCCCCCCCCCCCGGGTTTTAAAAACCAGTGCCCCACAATCAGATTCAGTTTTATACTAAAATATGGTTTGGTGGTGTTCATTTACAGTATTTGTCTTGCTTTTCATAATTCATCTCAAAAAGAGGACTTGCTGACTGCTGACAGACTGATGATTATATAGGTAAGCAAGATATGTCAGAGACATAACATAATATTTGAGGTTTACTTATTGTTAAGTTTGTATTCAATTAATAATTTCTGTTGGTTTTTAAAACATATGTGTTTATGTTTGTGAATCTGTTGCAATGGTAGGTTCTGTTTGAGATTCCCAACACGCTACCTTGCTATTTAAGAATTCCTGCCTGCCCAAACAGACTTAATAGGATCCGTTTTTAGTAATTGGCTAATCATGAGAGATAGCATACCTTTAACAGAGGCATTCTCTTAAAATAGGTAAGAATGTATCCAGGCTATTTACCTTATAAGAATTAAATGATGTCTGTCATTTAGTTGTTTAACAAATATATCATGTAATAGTAAACTGAAATGTATTCCATAATTTTTGCAACAATTCATAGAACTAGGATGTGTGTTGTGCGGGTTTTAAGATTGCCTCCGCTTGTCTCCCTAAATATATACATGATGAACTCTGTCCAGTTCGTAAAGGTCCCCTACAGCACAAACTTAGCCATGTCTCTATTACCTGAATCACTTGCATTTCAAGACTAGCAGTGGCCAGTGAAGGTTGACTGTATTGTGGATGTCAGTTCCTGTACCACAATTGACCTTCAAATAAATCTGCACACACACTCAGTTCGTACCTATAATTATGTTTGTTGAAAATAAATTATGTTGGGATACAAGATAGAACAATGCAAACACTGTATCTCATTATTTACTGAATCCAAGTGTAACACTGAGCACGAGAACTAGAGTACCGGTAGCAGGTACCCAACAACAAACGTACATCCACAGCAATACAACAAAAACAATGCAGTAGAACCGGTTTGGTAGATTAGATTCCCCGAAGACCGTGCATTTTGGTGCCTCGTTATGGTAACTTTAAATTTACATTCATGCTTTACCGTTTTAATCGAGTGACAGACTACTTATGTTGTAGCGAGAAGGAGACCGACTGGCTGGGATTCTCCAGTTAGCAGCAAATTCTAATTCACGGTGCAGGAGGACGGAATGAAAACACAGAGATGCTGCTACTGTTGCGATTTGCTGGTAAATGCAAAACCACTGCAAATGTAGATGTCGCTTTGAGAGCATGTTATTTGCGCCCTACATCCCAAGAAAAAAAAAATTAAATTAATTTTTTTTTAAAAACTCTAATAACAACCATCAGTAATGAATACAGTGTCCCATATACATGTGACCGGATGTCTTACTGCAAATGTCATTGATATTGAACAGAGAAAACAGCTTGTTTCTGTACTAATGAATACGTATATGTGTCTTTCTAAATTATCCTTGCACGAGTTACAAAATAGTTTTGTTTTTGTTTTTTTTAGAAGTCTGAATGTTTGTTTTTAACTACATATTACAAGTGACCTTACCTTAGCAGCCATACTTTTTACAGTTTCCTCTGCAGATTTAGTTCCTTGTGCGTGATGACGTCAACGTGGATATCACGTGAAGTCTATTATCCGATTGGATAACCGTGCATCCCTGGCAGAAGCTCTTCACGTGACCGAATTGTAATTTAATAAATCCCTGGCCCAAAGGTGTTCTCTTATCAACTCAACGCAGCAGTGTTATGGGCGGGTGTTAGGTTGGGTTGCACAGGGTTACTGATTAAATGTGTGTGCTAAAAACCTCTGTGATTTCAGTAATTCTTCAGGAAAATTGTAGAAAATTTTACACATTTAGAGGAAAATAAATATTTTGAAAGCTTTGTTTTATACATTTAAAATTTGAATTTGGGCAGTGGCACACCAAGACAAAATAAAAACATCCTGCCAAGGGTGGAGTGTTATTGCAACCATGACAATTTGAATTAAATTGGAATTGGTTGTATCATCCAATATTACAAAAAAAACTAGTGCCGTATTAAGAAATACTAAAATAAACTAAAATGTAATGATAAACCTTTCGACTAAAAGTAATTTTCAATATCTTACTGTTCCCAACAAGTCACCTTTGTTGTACAAATGTCCTACAAACTAACATTATCTTCTTGCTTCAATGCCACTGAAATAATGGATAGAAACCCACACACCTAACATTGCTTCTACCTTATGTTCAGCCAATCACCTCTCTACACCTGCCTTACAATTATTACTTCACAATCAAGAAGCAACCAATTATCCTATCAACAATTAAGAAACATGTGGTCAGTAAAAGTGACATACATTTAAAACAAATTAAATGTCACATTAAAAATCTCTTTGGGGCATACATTTGTTCTGCTAAAACCACATAGCTGCTACCATGCATTAGTTTTACTGTGATGAGACAAGAATAAGGTTAACATTGCTCAGACTGTTTTTTGTTTTTTTTGTTTGTTTTTTGGTCAGAAAGGGCTCTTAGAGCACGTAGTATTTTGTAAAAATGTATTTTGTGCTCTAAAATAATTCATAGCTTTTTTTACTGTTACTTTTTGGCTTCTCAGAGTAACAGCATGCTCCATAGTATTTTTCTCAGCATGCTTTCTTCTTTCACCAAATGTTCTTTGCTGAGCATACATTTTTCCACGAACAGTGGCAGTATATCTTATTGGAAAATCACTGTTGTAAATATAAATATACTCAAACGTTTATTTACCAGTTGTGTTGTGTTGTACACTATTTAAGTATTAAACTGGACAGCCAACCATAAATACAATAGTATTCTTTATCACATTTGACAAAAATCCTGAAGTACATCTATATCTTCATATAGGGATTATGGCATTTTGGCAGTAGTATGGGATAGTATTTTTATATTAGACATTTACCTCAAACGAGTATTCAGTTGAGCAAATGGCATTTAAGTATTTTAAACAAATGGTCATGGAGAATTCCAGCACACAGTCTTGTATGGGTTTGGATACAGTAGAGACACGGGACAATTTGTTATATAAGGGCAGAGGTTCACTAATAACCTAAAATAAACTTGGACGAATTAAAGAGAGATCATAGAAAGTACTTCCTGTGACAAATTGTACGGTCATGGTCACCATCACTGTATTTACATTTCACCACCAAAACTAATTTAAACATTATTTCCAGATAGTCTTCTTGAAAGGAAAAAAACAGAAGGCAATTTAGTACTTTCTACCTACAGTAGATAGAGCTGCACATCATAACACTTGCAACTGTGCTAAACATCATTTTTACATGTTTAAGAATGTTGTTACGTCACAAGGCCATTTTAAAGACAACTAGCTTTATTTGGTGTTTCTTTAAAAATGTTATCAGTATAAATAAACACCAGGAATAAATCAGAGCCTGCATGTGGCACAGAGTGGCAGAGGCCTGGACTACATATTGTCTGCAGTGTGTTGCCTTCTTTGGGAAGAAGATGGTAACAAATCGAACAAATTACAGCCCTGCGCAATTGCATGGGAATCATGTGCATCATACACATGGGAGGGGTCATACACAAAAAACACTAATTATCATACAATAGACGTATCCCCCAACTCAACACCACACGACCATCATGACAGGAAAAATAGACATAAAGAAGCTTTCTTACCTTTGTATAAGTTAGTGATCAGCAGATGTGTCAGCTGCACGAAGAGCACAGCGTGTGGTTTTCAATAACTCTAGCAGAATTTTTTTTTTTTTTTTTCTATGGGTAAATATCAGGACTTTCTTCCTATGCATCGGGACGCGAGATATTTATTAGGAAATCAGCACTGTCCTGACCATATAGGGACTGTTGGCATGTCTCAGATATCTAAGCTAAAGCAATACAAGTCATCTTCTTTGTTATGCTATGACTATTGCTTTCTGTAGAAAGGAAATTGACAGAGAGTTCACATATAATTATTTTTCTAATAAGTGAGTATATGACAGGTTGAATGTCCACCTGTATTGCCGTCCCATAAATAGCGATACCCTAATTCATTCATACAGTACATTATACCTGCAGTCCTCGGTGCAGTTTGAGTGGTATGATTTATGAAATCGCATTGAGAAATTTCAGAGGCGCCTTCAGTACAATGCTTATGCAGAAAGCTTCAATTTAATCCAGGCTGGAAAGCTTCAAAGGGAGGGTGCTTGTGTGTCTGCAGCTAAAACAATCTCAGTTAATGGAAACATACTGGAAGTGGGCATCTTGCTTTGATTCAATGATCTAAACATGTCTGGTTTCTGTTGACTGCACAGAAGACTAGGCTATGAAATAAACTTAAAAAAATAAAAAGCAGTAAAATGAATACTCTTTTCTTACTCTAGTGTGTACAGATGACACTGTAAACAAGGCATTTCATCTCAGTAGGGTTTATCCAGGTAAAATATTTGATTAAAAATAATAATGTGTATCTTTTATCTGGACAATTCAACAAATGGCCGAGATGATATCGTTCCATTTTTTCCAACTTCCAAGATATATCCTGGAACTACTGCTTTGTGAATTGTAAAGAACTGAGCCACCAGACAAGAATTTTTATCATCACCGTTGAGATCTGTCTGCCGTTTGAGCCTAGTACCTAACACCATAACTCAGATGCTGTATTTATCTTGCTCTTAATTGTATTATTACTTGTACTGTGATACTTGAAATGTATTTGCTTAAGATTGTAAGTCGCCCTGGATAAGGACGTCTGCTAAGAAATAAATAATAATAATAATAATAATAATAATAATAATAATAATAATAATAATAATGATAAAAAATAGTAACAAAGCAGCTAAACTTCCCTTTCATATCATCCTTACTCCCCCCACCCCCACCCCCCCCCCTACAGGAGATGAAATTAAGTCGTTTTAGGACATCACTAATTCAATTATCTAAGGATGGGGTATCATTTTGCATTGATGGTTGAAAAGTAAATTGTACTTTACCGGTCTGTCATTCACACTGACAGCACAGACAAGAAGTCTCTGATCTCCAGACAGTAAGAGCTACAGGCCAAAGTCTTCTGGGAAACTGAGTTCAGTTTCAGTATCTTCCCTTACATGCTGTTGAATGGAATTATTATGTCTTGAATTCTGTTTAGCCACTGAAAGTATTTGTAATAGCTGGCTTAATAACCATGTGGTAAATATGATACAGTATGGTTGCTTCTGACTCTAGCAGTACATTCCAAGTTAAATTAATAAGGCTGAATAATAATAATAAACAATAATAATAATAACGGATCACATACTTTTTTATGCTATAGCGATCAGTGTAAATTACATTTCCGTTACTCACTCTCAACAAGGACTATACATTTTCGCAAAAGTGGCGCTGGTATTGATAATACCATTATGTTTAAGACCATTAAAGGTTTTTCAGATTGTTCTCAATCTCAGTTAAAACACAAATAATCGCATAGCAAGATAATAAGCTAACAAGATAGTAATTGTAGAACTGTTTACCACAGGCTTCATCCTTGAGTGTTATATACCCTTCTGTGTTTTTAAATGGTTGTTGGGATTTTATTTTATAAATAATATACTGGGATGAAGCATCAGGTTAAATGTCTTGCTTTGATAGGCTGCTGTGCATTTTATATTAAAAAAATAATGGACATTTCTCAAAAGAAAATGCTATTGTAAATAGTTAATCCTGATGCAGACCAATTGTTGATAAATTAAATGGTGTCTATTTAGAATATATTATAATGTAGGTCGTGGTGTTAAATACAGTGTTGTGTATTAGTATGTGTTGAACCAGATGTTTAAGATACAGGTCAAAGGACAGGGAGTAGCTAGGGGAGGAGACTAGGGCAACGTGTTCTGAGAGTTAGCTGATGAAAATAAAGCAAATAGTTCTTCAACACAAACCTTTACAAGGCCCAGGTCAAATGTCACTAGATGTGTTAGGCATCTATAGCGCAAAATTATCTAAAGGCAGTAAAGAGGCTATGGAAGACATATATGTTGTGAGAAACCTTCACTCAGCATTGCTTGGCAGACCAGCTATTATAAAACTGAACCTAGTTTCACGTTTAGATAGTATAGATTGCCAGACTCTCAAAGACAGATATCCAAAGCTGTTCAGCAGACTTGGAGCAGTACAACAGCCGTACGAAATAAAACGTAAACCAGATGCTGTGCCTTACTCTCTTAAGACCCTGAGAAGGATTCCCCTTCCATGATGCATCAGGTGAAAGAAGAGCTCCATCGCATGGAAGACATAGGCGTAGAATAGAGGGACCAACAGACTGGTGTGCAAGCATTGTTGTAGTGCCTAAGACAGGTACTGTACGTATTATTATAATTATTATTATTATTATTATTATTATTATTATTATTATTATTATTATTATTATTATTATTATAACCTTCATTACTCATTTTGGACGGACGATATTTCTTTAACAGACATCCATTTGGATTAGCGTCAGCACCAGAACACTTCCGCAACCGAATGGTGACCGAAGTCACTGAAGGTCTCTAGAAGGTGTTGTGTGCCATATGGACGAAGGGGTTGATTTGGGGAAAAACGCAGGAAGAGCACGATGTTCACTTATGAACAGTGTTGGAGAGAATCTAAGTTGCCAGCATCGGTCTCAACAGGAAGTTAAGTTCTTGGTCCACATTCTCTCAGGCCAGAAAAAAATAGCTGCAATCCTGGACATGGAAAAACCAATGGTTAATCAGCTGGGAAAGTTAATTCCTCCGTTAGCAGAAAAAGATAAACCTCTTCAGGATTTGCTTTCAAAGAATAACCAATGGTATTGGAATGTCAAGAGAAGAAACTGAGCTTATACCAAACTCCAGGCGGGAAAGTATAGGACCTGACAGATATTAACCTGTGTAGCTGTGTTGTTGTTCTGTCACCATTAAGGGTCAGCTGGGAGCAGTATGCAGTACAAACAATGCGGGTGCTCTGTGTAGCCTTTGTATTGGAACAGACCCCATGGAGTGGCAAATGTTGTTTTCTCCCGTGCATCAGGTGTTAAGGGATCTGCCAGTATCCCTTGGTAAGGTCTAAGGTTGTTAAATACTCTGCTTTTCCGAGTTTTTCAATAAGTTCGTCCACCCTTGGCATTGGGTAGGCATCGAACTTGGACACGTTATTTAATTGACGGAAGTCATTACAAAATCGCCATGTGCCAGTGGTTTTGGCGACCATGACGATCGGACTGCTCCACGGGCTATGGGATTCTTCAGTCACGTTCAGGTGCTTTTTTGGGTATGTAGTAAGGTCTGAGTTTAACTGTAACCCCAGGTGGAGTTATAATGTCATGTTGTATGGCATTCGTTCTCCCTGGAACTGATGAAAACGCATCTCGGTTATGGCGTACAAAGTTGTGTATTTTATCTACCTGTTCCTGATTAAAATCAGGTCCTATATTTATTTGCCCCACTTTATTTCTGTCTTCCTTATTATCTTTTCTCGACGTGCCCAGACTATGGTTACTCTGTCTAGTCTTGACAGTTAAATCCTTTCTGTCCACCCACGGTTTCAACAAGTTAATATGATACATTTGTTCTTTTTTGCATTTATCATGCTGTCTAATCTTATAATTTACGGGCCCTACCGCCTCGATGACCACATATGGTCCCTCCCAATGGGTGAAGAGCTTACTTTCCGGTGTGGGGACTAATACCATAACCCGATCTCCCGGATTAAACTGTCGTAACTTGGCTGATTTATTGAACTGCCTGGCCTGACGTCCTTGTGCCTATTTAAGGTGGCTAGTAACAATGGGGGTAACTCAATCTATCCTGTCCTGCATTTGGATAACATGGTCTATTATGTTCTTACCCACATTATCTTGTTCCTCCCATGTCTCCCTGGCAATGTCTAGAATCCCTCTGGGCTGATGTCCATACAATAACTCGAACGGGGAGAAACGTGTGGAAGATTGGGGTATCTCCCGAACAGCAAACATTAAATGGCAATAATAAATCCCAATCTTTCACGTCTTTTGTAATTACTTTCCATAACATGGCTTTCAAAGTTTTATTAAAATGTTCGACAAATCCATCGGTCTGTGGATAGTAAACGGACATTCTAATTGGTTTAAATTTTAACAATGCATATAAGTCCTTCATTAATCTACTCACGAAGGGGGTCCCTTGATCTGTAAGGATCTCCTTAGGGATCCCCACTCTAGAAAACACCTGGAGTAGTTATTTTGAGATTGTTTTGGAAGCCGTATTCCATAAAGGAATGGCTTCAGGATACCTAGTGGCGTAATCTAATATAACAAGGAACGTACTCATGACCTTAGGCAGATTTGTTTAACCCTTTGAGTAGTGAGTTCTAAAATGCACTGCCAGTCCTACGGGAGTGAGTTTTTTTTTTTTTTTTTGCATGCGCCTGATAATTACGAGTACAGCATACAAACAAGCTGAAAGCTATATGTTTGTATGTATGTATATGTATGTAATGAATACTGACGAAATACAGACACATAATTTTTACAGTAAATAAATAAAACAAATATATATTTTTATTTAGTCATAGGGAAAGGTTTTGACTAAAAAATAACATGTATGCAGTAAACAATAAACAACGCGATGGAACAACCACAACAACACGTCCTAACAAAAAAAAAGGGCAAGAGAGAAAGAGAGATCGACATGAATAAATTATATCCGGATAAACAGGTTGTGGGGGCGGAGGGAGTGAGCGTGTCTAATGCTTCAGCGTATGATACTCCTTGAAGCATGGAGCGACGCAAAGAGCTTGGCACCGCCTCTTCGCTGTCACTTGATGTTGATGGTAAATATTCTTCACTTATGTCTTCACAGACACACTCGCTGACATCTGATTCAGTGGAAGAATTGTATGTATTTGAATTTAAATCGGAATCTGAATTCAGTATTATTACTAATACTTCTTTCTCACTGAGCGATTTTCGCCGGTTTACAAACACTGTTGACATTTTGTGAATGACTGTAATTCAGTCAATATCTGGCAGAGGGTGCAAAAGACCAATAAAAGGTCTAGTGTCAGACTATTATGTGATCAGGGGTTTTGTAGGCTCAGTAATTCAAGTTTAAAGTTGCAAAACGTACCAGTACGTTCGTACTCCCTGGGGAACAGTTGTAAGTCGCCCTGGATAAGGGCGTCTGCTAAGAAATAAATAATAATAATAATAATAATAATAACAGAGAGCAGAGAACGTACTATCACCCACCTCGATTACTTCCTCCCTCATTTATTCTACTATCTCATTGGAAGAACATAGTGTGCTTACTCCTTTCCCAGCCCTTTTCCCCTGTTCCACCAATAAAACAGTTACATTTTGGGGTCCGTTCTGCTTTTCTAAACGCCGCTGCCAACATGACTTAAGTTTTTTGTTGGGCTTTGGCTCTTCAAACAAATCTGCATCCAAGAAATCGGCCCGTAGCCCCTCATACATTTCATGAATTGTTTTGTCGGGGACTAAAGTTTTCTGACATGTTAGAAATTTGTCGGGATGTCATAAGAGCGTTGGGAGATCACAGAAGCCATTAACGGGGCATCGTAGACCCTCTCACACTTATCGACCATTTTGTCCCAGACAACCTCATTTTGTCCCAGATTTTAAGAAATTAGTCGCCGACTCCTCAGCTCGTCGACGATCAGCAAAAATCGTGCAGTGTAAGCCCGGCTTAAAGGGAAATAAGGTGAGGAAACTCTCAGCAGTGGTATTGCCCACTCTGTTGTTCAGCTCCGGGCTAGCCAATTTCCTGTTTCATTTGACTAGGTTTTTAAGCCCTGGGTAAACTCTTCCAAGGATTACTTGCTGAGGTAACCTTTTGACCACACCCACTCTCATGTTATATGAACAGCCTCAGAATGCTATATTTACCAATGTGGTGGGGCATTGTTTTATATCCCCATGGATACAAATAATCCCTGTACTGAGATTATGGTCTAATCAGGTGGTAGGCAGTAAATCAGCTGCTACCAGGGGAATTGTACTGTCAGTATCGATGAGAGCCGTAGCCTTATTTTCATTTACATATACTTCAGCTAAGTAGGGACATCTTTCTTCTAGTTCCCCAGGAATGAAAATGCTACCACTAAAGTATTCCCCCATGTTGCATTGCATAGGTTCGTCATGTGAACAAAATCTAGCTATGTGGCCCAAGTGCTTGCGTTTATAACATTTGTAA
Source organism: Acipenser ruthenus (assembly GCF_902713425.1). NCBI lineage: Eukaryota > Metazoa > Chordata > Actinopteri > Acipenseriformes > Acipenseridae > Acipenser > Acipenser ruthenus. Next base: position 11,876,034 of record NC_081192.1, on the reverse strand, counting down.
TATGAGTAGTCTACCCCCTCCCTCCTTTTAAACAACCCCTGCCCCTGTCCATGCAATTGTCCCTTCGCGACCTGACGTCGCTCTTCATTCCCCAAAGAGGGTGGCTTACCCGTCCTGTTAAGGGAACATTGCTTCCATACCGCTGGGCCAGGCGTTGTGGCTTTGGGACTTGAGGCTGAGGTTGTGTGCACCAACTCTTCAGCTGCCAGTTGGCGCTCCACTAGAGTGATGAACTCATCTAGGGTGCTGGGATCCCCTTGGCCTACCCACTTCCTCATTGTTGCAGGTAGGGCACAGAGATAGCGATCCATCACCACCAATTCGATGACCTTGTGACTGGTGTGCACTTCTGGTTTCAGCCACCTGTTGGCTAAATGGATTAGGTTGAACAGCTGAGACCGAGGTGCTAGGGTCGCCTTATAATTCCAGCTGTGGTATTTCTGGGCTCTTAAAGCAGTGGTAATCCCAGTCCTGGCCAGGATTTTGGCTTTAAGAACATCATAGTAGTCGGCCGCCATGGTAGCGAGGTCAAAGTAGGCCTTCTGGGCGTCTCCAACTAGGAAGGTTGAGAGGACACCAGTCCACTTTCTGCGCGGCCAGCTTTCCCGGTGGCGGGCTTCTCGAAGGGAGCAGGTACGCCTCGACGTCATCTCCTTCGGTCATCTTGGTCAGGACATGGGTGGATCTGATGGTTTGTACAGTCGAAGTTAAGGCTGGATTGACAGCCAGTTGCTCCATGCATTGCATCAGGACGGCCCTTTCCAATCTTGCTTCCTGCAGCTGCTTGCTCTGTAGCCGGTTGGTCTGCTGTTGGGCAGCTGTGACCTTTGCCAGGGTCTCCTGTTGCGCAGCTGTGACATTCCCCAGTGCCTCCTGTTGTGCCCGCGTGGCCTCTTGTTGAGTTTCCGTGACGTTCACAATCATGCACACCAAGGTCTCAAGGTCGGACATTTTTCTGCAATTGCTTTACAGACAAGTGGGTACTGCAATGGAAATCTGCAGGTTTAGCAAATCCCACTGCTAACACCAAGTGTGAACCGGGAGGGCCCATGTAACTGCAGGATTGCTGTTTGTCTGTGGTAGTGCAGAATGAGGTGCCCGAGACCAGGAGTGAAAGTAATAATTGTTTTAATTTTCCAAATGAAAACAAGAAAACACACAATAGTTCTTATTTTATAACGGTAAGAAAAAATAATACAGTCCAGAGCTTGTGTCCCAGGTTCGTGTCCACTGTGGATGTGGACCCTCAGCCGTAGAGTTCCCAGGTGAGTCGTTGTTGTTGTTCCAGTTAGTTGCCCCCAGTGTTTGTTTGGTACTTTGGCTTTTGATTCTCTTTTGAGATTCCCAGGATCGACCACCAGATGGCGTTGTGAGGTCAGGACCACCAGGTAAGTAGCACAACAGGTTTTGTGCTTAAGGTTCCCACCGGTGGTTCACTGGAGTATTGCACTGCATATTGCTCCCAGCCGACCCTTAATGGAGACAGAACAACAACACTGCTGCACAGGTTAGTATCTGTCAGGTTCTATACTTTCAGGAACTCTAACGCATTTATAATCCACAGTTCTTCGTTTCCAGGTCCCACTTCCCCTCCTGGAGTTTGGTGGAAGCTCAGTTTCTTCTCTCATATGTATTATGAACCAACCTGTTCTCCACTGAACAGTAAATAAAGTTTCCTTTTTAAACCCAGCTGACTGCTCTGAGTGTTATTGTAAACCTGATAACAGGTGCAAGTTTAAAACACAGATCGTATTACTGGGTTGAATATTCAATACTTCATGCACATTCACATACACTGTCCTGTCCTTTAATACCTCCATAAGTACAAAGAAAAACAGACACCATGTACTCTCTGTTGTGTAGCTCCATCTCTGTGTGCGCTGCTCCAATACTCTGCTCCCTCCAGTGCGGCGTGAGTCCTTTGCCTGTACAGTTTCTTAAAATAATGTTGTGTTCGCTCCGTAATAAAAGTGGTCTTCCGTTGTAGCTCTGCTTTGCTTCTATGTGAAGAAGGACTTACTTTTACACAGCACGTACAGTAATCAACACTTTACTACAACCATTACATTATTAATTTCAGCCATGAAATTGTAAATGGTATGACACACACTTTACAACATTATTTAGCGCAATAAAAAGGACAGTTTACTATAGGATTTACTGTATATATAGGCTTGTATTCATTTCATCCTATTTGATCAAATAAAAAACTTGAAAATCAATGTCCCTTTTATTGGACTAATATGTAAGATTAAAACACATATTTGTTTAAACACATATTTGTTTAAACTTATTTTTAAATCTGAATTACATTTGTACCAAGCAATTATTATAAGTGGATACAAAATTATTTCACATATGGTTTTAAACCAGAATTAAAAAAAAAAAAATAATAATAATTGGTAGATATTAGTTAACAGAAGATCAATTGTTAGGTAAACTAAATTTAGCTGGAAGAAAAGACTTCATTGGCAATTAATCTATTTTTAACTTTCTAAAATGAGTGTTTAAAATAACTTGGTTGTAAACAAACTCCCGACTACCTCATTACACCCAAAATTAGCCTGACAGACAGAGTGACTCTATAAAACATCAATGATAGAAGACCCCTGGGGGTCCTAAGGTTAAATGCCTACTATTATAAGAAACTCAGAAGGTGCCCTTTCAATCGTGCACCTCCATTTTGAATGGTGACAGCCTAATTGCTTTCCCTTAAGTCATTGCATGAAGGATGGTCCTTTATGAAGTTCACTGGGATTGATCAAGCACCAAATAGTAAGTGGAACTCCCATGATAAAAGGTCAACTTTTATTGCAATCTTTCGGGTTCTGCATTAGTACTGACAATGTTGTAAATCTAACATTTAGGAACTAAGGTGAATGTATGTTGTTTGTTACTAGTTATGTGACATCGACAGTTTGCTTTTCTCAGAAAATGTAGCAAATAGCATTTTTGTACAAACACTTGGATGAATCAGGAATCAGATATCCAAAGTAGCATCATATACCACATGGTTCACTGTTGGGTCTTTTGCAAAACATCAGTTGGGATTAGGTCTTCAAATTACTCCCTCCGAATAGAGGATAATGCAATGTGTGGGAAACATTGAATAAAAACCATTAAACTATATCAACAAAAGCAAGCCTGGTTAACTAAAAACAACTGGAGTCTCAATTTGCTATTCAAACAGCTTTCTATAAACCTTGTGCCAAATTCTTTTAACTGCTGTGCTTGTGGCCTGAAACTCTGTTGTACTGTGCTTCCATTCTCAAGAATGATCTCACTAGTTGGGCCTTTCTGGTCTGAATAATGTTGTTTTGAGACAACAGTGCCTCCTGGGACTGACATCTGGATGAGCAGAAACAACGCTTCATAAAAAAAAACACAGGGATTTTTTGTTTTTAAAAGGGTTTATTCTACAACACACTTGGAAGAAACTGTAGGAGAAACTGTTGTTGCTTGTTTTATTGCTTCTAAAAAAGTGAGGGACATTTACACTGGTGGAAGTGAACTTGTGGTTTGTCCTACAAAGTTCCATCAATGCACCACACACCTGTCCTAAATAACCACCTCCGCCACTGAGTTCTACCTTTATAAAAGTTGACCATAGTAAAAGCATAGCAAAGTAGAATACAGCATAGTGAAAGCATGGTAAAGCATAGCTAAGCATTGTAAAGAATAGCGAGGTATAGTAAAGCATATTAACAAACATGGCAAACCAGAGTACACTATGGTAAATGCATAGTATAACCATGGGAAAAGCATGGGAAAACTGCAAAAAAAACTGTAGTACACTTTAATAAGGGTAGGTCTGACTTCTTGAGCAGATATCTGCAAATTAATTTGTATTAATGTAGAAGTAAAGTAGAACGGGTGATCTAGACAGCATTCAGAACTGGGCAGACACATGGCAAATGACATTTAATAGAGAAAAGTTTAAAGTATTGCACGCAGGCAATAAAAATGTGCATTATAAATATCATATGGGAGATACTGAAATTGAAGAAGGGATCTATGAAAAAGACCTAGGAGTTTATGTTGACTCAGAAATGTCTTCAACTAGACAATGTGGGGAAGCTATAAAAAAGGCCAACAAGATGCTTGGATATATTGTGAGAAGTATTGAATTTAAATCAAGGGAAGTAATGTTAAAACTTTACAATGCATTAGTAAGACCTCACCTAGAATATTGTGTTCAGTTCTGGTCACCTTGTTACAAAAAGGATATTGCTGCTCTAGAAAGAGTGCAAAGAAGAGCAACCAGAATTATCCCAGGCTTAAAAGGCATTCCGTATGCAGACAGGCTAAAAGAATTGAATCTATTCATCAGTCTTGAACAAAGTAGACTAAGCAGTGATCTGATTCAAGCATTGAAAATCCTAAAAGGTATAGACAATGTCGACCCAGGGGACTTTTTTGACCTGAAAAAAGAAACAAGGACCAGGGGTCACAAATGGAGATTAGATAAAGGGGCATTCAGAACAGAAAATAGGAGGCACTTTTTTACACAGAGAATTGTGAGGGTCTGGAACCAACTCCCCAGTAATGTTGTTGAAGCTGACACCCTGGGATCCTTCAAGAAGCTGCTTGAAGAGATTCTGGGATCAATTAGCTACTAACAACCAAACAAGCAAGATGGGCTGAATGGCCTCCTCTCATTTGTAAACTTTCTTATGTTCTTATGTTCTTACTCCATCTACCTTTTGGGACAAAACCGCACCCAGACCAACATCCGACGCATCGGTGTGGAGGACGAATTTCTTGGTGAAATCTGGTGTGATGAGAGTGGGGGCCGGTCAGAGTCCCTGCTTAATAGTATCAAACACCCCCTGATATTCTACTGACCATTTAATCAAATTTGGTGCGCTCTTTTTGGTGAGGTCAACTAAGGGATTGACCACTGTGGCATCCTCAGGGATGAATCTATGGTAATAACCGGCGAACCCCAGTGGAGACATCACCTGAGCCTTGGTTTAGGGGATTGCCACGTCCACCAAAGCCTAGACTTTGGTGACAATGGGTTTCACCCTTCCATTCCTCATTATAATCCCAAATATTGAGTCTCTGTTTAGAGACTGAAGGACGGCCATAACCCTAGCCAAATGCTCTCGCCAGGTGGAGCTGTAAATAACCACATCGTCAATATACAGTACTGTGCAAAAGTTTTAGGCAGGTGTGAAAAAATGCTGTAAAGTAAGAATGCTTTCAAAAATAGACATGTTAAAAGATTATATTTATCAATTAACTAAATGCAAAGTGAGTGAACAGAAGAAAAATCTACATCAAATCCATATTTGGTGTGACCACCCTTTGCCTTCAAAACAGCATCAATTCTTCTAGGTACACTTGCACAAAGTCAGGGATTTTGTAGGCATATAGTCAGGTGTATGATTAAACAATTATACCAAACACTTGCTAATGATCATCAATTCAATATGTAGGTTGAAACACAATCATTAACTGAAACAGAAACAGCTGTGTAGGAGGAATAAAACTGGGTGAGGAACAGCCAAACTCAGCTAACAAGGTGAGGTTGCTGAAGACAGTTTACTGTCAAAAGTCATACACCATGGCAAGACTGAGCACAGCAACAAGCCACAAGGTAGTTATACTGCATCAGCAAGGTCTCTCCCAGGCAGAAATTTCAAGGCAGACAGGGGTTTCCAGATGTGCTGTCCAAGCTCTTTTGAAGAAGCACAAAGAAACGGGCAACGTTGAGGACCGTAGATGCAGTGGTCGGCCAAGGAAACTTACTGCAGCAGATGAAAGACACATCATGCTTACTTCCCTTCGCAATCGGAAGATGTCCAGCAGTGCCATCAGCTCAGAATTGGCAGAAAACAGTGGGACCCTGGTACACCCATCTACTGTCCGGAGAAGTCTGGTCAGAAGTGGCCTTCATGGAAGACTTGCGGCCAAAAAGCCTCCGACGTGGAAACAAGGCCAAGTGACTCAACTATGCACGAAAACACAGAAACTGGGGTGCAGAAAAATGGCAGCAAGTGCTCTGGATTGATGAGTCAAAATTTGAAATATTTGGCTGTAGCAGAAGGCAGTTTGTTCACCGAAGGGCTGGAGAGCGGTACACGAATGAGTGTCTGCAGGCAACAGTGAAGCATGGTGGAGGTTCCTTGCAAGTTTGGGGCTGCATTTCTGCAAATGGAGTTGGGGATTTGGTCAGAATTAATGGTCTCCTCAATGCTGAGAAGTACAGGCAGATACTTATCCATCATGCAATACCATCAGGGAGGCATCTGATTGGCCCCAAATTTATTCTGCAGCATGACAACGACCCCAAACATACAGCGAAAGTCATTAAGAACTATCTTCAGCGTAAAGAATAACAAGGAGTCCTGGAAGTGATGGTATGGCCCCCACAGAGCCCTGTTCTCAACATCATCAAGTCTGTCTGGGATTACATGAGGAGAGAGAAGCAACTGAGGCTGCCTAAATCCACAGAAGAACTGTGGTTAGTTCTCCAAGATGTTTGGGCCAACCTACCTGCCGAGTTCCTTCAAAAAGTGTGTGCAAGTGTACCTAGAAGAATTGATGCTGTTTTGAAGGCAAAGGGTGGTCACACCAAATATTGATTTGATGTAGATTTTTCTTCTGTTCACTCACTTTGCATTTTGTTAATTGATAAATATAAACTATTAACATGTCTATTTTTGAAAGCATTCTTACTTTACAGCATTTTTTCACACCTGCCTAAAACTTTTGCACAGTACTGTACGCTGCAGCATATTCATGATATTCAACAAGGTTAGTTGTACTGGGCAAGTCAGAAAAAACATAATTGAGCTCTTCAATTAATTTACGCAGCTCTCGTTGCTGATCTGGAAGTAACTGTTCCCCCATCGAAATGATTTTCGTGCTAGGGGTCTTTAGATAGACGCCTAAATCATCCTCTAGTTCACCTGGGGGTATAAATAAGGCCTCCCTTGCCTGCCAGAGCTGTCTAATTTCATAATTCACCTTTCCCATAGCCCGAATCACCTCATATGTCCCCTGCCATTTAGCACATAATTTCGATTCCGATGAGGGAAGAAGCGGCATTACTTTGTTTCCTGGTCGAAAGGTTTGAATTCTTGCATTTTGATTGTAATGCTGCTGTTGCCGGTGCTGAGCCAATTTAAGATTGTCCTGGGCCAAATGACCGACCAAATCTAGGCGATCTCTTAGTAGGAGCACATGCAGGAGAACAGTACAATTTTGGACGAGCCTTTGTGCTCTTCCCATCCTTTTAACAGATTGAGGATGTTGTAAGGCTGTCTACCGTACAAGAGCTCAAAGAGGGAGAACCCTGTGGAACTCTGCGGCACCTCTCTCACTGCAAAAAGGAGGTAGGGGAAAAGTGATGCTTTGTTTGTTTTGTCTCTAATTGTTCCGGAGCTGTCGTCAGAGGGCAGCACCAACCCGGACATCACTGCACCTATATCATGATAATTATTGTATTAGCACAACGAGCACTACCGCACACACCCAGCACTGGTGACCGTGTTTGTATATTGTGTGTGTAACTTGACTGTGTTTATTATTTGGGACTGCAAACCCTTTATTTAGAACAGTGCAATACACATTGCTGTGTATTGCCTGGGATTATTATTTACGGTCACCAGACCAGGATTATAAAATAAAACTCATTGCACTTTGGATTATCGTTGTCTGCCTTTCATTGATAGCCGTGTAATAACAACAAACAAACAGTTTTTAGACACGACAAAACAAACAAAATCCGATTACAATACGGGTCTCCTTCCGGTTTAGCATTAACCATAACAAAGGAAAAGATCACCTCACTACGTCCCCTTATATACAGTCAATCATGACCCCTTGGTTAACAATTGCAATCGCTCCTCCAATCAGCGGCTGTCACATCGTTTCCCTTCCGGGTCGATGATTTAGTGTACCGTAACTCCACCCCCTTTCTAGTTGGCCGACTTCAACCTAACCCTAGGAATGAATTGTCTGGCCATCCAGTCCAGGGCACTCTGTTCCTTTTACACAGTGCCCTCACAGGTTGGGAGATTTATCACCAAGAATCATTCTGTCTCTGTCACAGTGAGTCACAGGAGCTGTTTATGTACTAGCAAATAAGGTCAAACTAGATAATTAAGGATGTGCACATTTTTACACACCTGCAAGCTTTGCTTGAATTGGGACTTTTATTTGTAAGTACCAATATTAAGGGCCCTTTCCCTCACACACGTTAGTCTTTATCTTCTTTTTTAGATAAACTGAACACATGTGAATCTGGATACTATTTACAGATTTCTTACACGCAAAAGGTAGTAGATAATGGGCCCTATTCATAATTGTTTACTCACAATTCAGTTACATACTGTGTTTAAAGAGTGTTGGTAAGCTACAGTTTGTATGTTTTTAAACATGAGAATAAACTCCAACCTCACTTTTAGAATATTCAGTTAGGTGAATGCCAAACCTTATTAAACTAATGCAATAAACTGTCAGACCATGGTGCATTGACCCTGTTTATACCATATTTTACTACTATGTTCAATGCACAAACAATATGCCAACATGAAATACTGTTCTATTAAAACATAACAGTATTTCATGTTCTGGGTGGCATATTGTTTGTGCACATATAATTCCACAACAGACCTAAGCATGTGCAAGAAATGAAAACAGAAATCTAAACAATGATTGTTTTTCTTGAATCAATGGTTCAATATAAAACAAACAAAAAAAGACTATCTTCAGTTGAAATGTTCCTACTCGTGTAATTTTTGGTTTTAGTTTTCACATATTCCTAGAGCCAGCTCTACAGAAAGAGACACCATCCCCTACACCCTCTTTATCCATATTTACTCCTTTGAATGCTGGCAGCTCTCTTTGAAATAAAGGCCTTTAAAAAAACAACTTAAAATACGGATCAAATGTTGATTTTCTAAAACCAAACTTCTCTCAACATTTCCAAACAAACTACCTAAGAATCGAGTCATGTTAAATTTACATTCTTATGACCAGGGGATTTCATATCCATGATGTTTTTTTTCAGTTTGTAACTAAATAATGAGCTTTGACATTATTTTTCCATTTAAATAAAACCTAAGCCTGCACACATATGGATGTTTTAATTCAGCATTCATTTACACAATTATGATGATATATACAGTATATCTCACTGTAACTTCCTGGCTCAACTTGTCCCAACTTACACGTGGCGGAGTGTATGTCAGAAAATGACTGGTATCACCAATGATTTTGCACTCATTTTGTAGATGCTTTTCAGTTTACATTTTCTTCATTTCCCCTTCTTCAAAACCTCAACGAAAGTGCTTCTGAATATTTCTGCCTATCGTCTTTCCCCTTGAATGAGGAGCTACACTAAACATGCACACTGCAGCTGGGATGGGTGAAATTGCCCCTCTGGAGGGATCAGCGGATGCACTTGGCTTTTTGAGAAGGTCCAGGCAGGAGATTTTGCTCCCATAACAAGAGCCCACTCTCAAACCCGATCCTGCCTATTGAAATGAACCCAGATGGCTGGCACAAACAGAGGAAGCAGGCATCCTGGAAAAGTGCCTCTAGGCATTCTGCTTTATTCCTTAAATCCAGTTGTCTTCAAGATGCTTGTGTTATTTCTTAATCCATGATGACTCCTTTTGGGGGTTTTAGTACTTTCATCAAGGAAAATGTCACAGAAGCATCAGCTATTTAAGCAAAGATAGTCTAAAATGCAACATTTATTGATGGAAATGTTCAACAAGATGTTATTTCATTCACCCACAAATCTGATGGTCAACAGTTTTTAAAACGGTGATTAAATAGTTAATCTCCTTTCTATGACCTACTGGAAGGCATCTCTGTTTTTGCTGGGCAAAAAAAAAATAGAATAATTGTGTCTCAATTGACATTTCATTATCAACTTAAAGCTATCAGTTATTTATGCATCCATTAACAGTGAATTGATTATATACACTTAAAATCACATAGCTTTAAATTGTACATTTACATTTTATTTACATATATATATATATATATATATATATATATATATATATATATATATATATATTAGGAGCAAAGTGGTAATAGATAGTTGTTCACTGATTCTGGGTGAGGACCTGTGGTAGATGATGTTCAGCAAAATTAATGTGAGCAAATAATCAGGAAATGCATTAAATCCAAGAATACCAGAGCTTGTCAGAACAAAGAATCAGTAAACCACTCCCAACATGATTAACGGGAGGCCATGAGCACATACAGTACAACCATATATTGCAGTAAAATAATATACTGGCACTTTAAGAGCCTGTTGTGTGATGCTGTAACTAAGCAGTCCACTGTTTCCATGGTAACCTAATCTACGCTACAGTAACAGCACTATAGTTGCTGTGGTCACATTGTTTGTGTAAAATACATTTTTGAATCACAATAGATTGTGATGAATGAAAGAAGAGAAAAAATGTCAACAGGAATTGAAAATCCAATCAAAACAAATCGAAATTGCTAACAATTTTGGGCACATTTATGGTTGTTAATGCACTATGCAGTAAGTACTGTAAATTGCTGCACTGTGCTTTTGAAAATACCAAGCATGGATGTCCATCCACATGTCTTTCCATTTATCTAATTTGTGATTGGTAATAAGGCATGCTGACCCCTGCTTATCAGGAGACACATCCTCTAGAATAAAGCGAGCAAGCCTGCAGGGCTGGTGGGGCCATAGGTGGGGAGGGAAAGGCGTGTTGTTTGGATTCAAGGGGAAAAAATGACAGAAAGCAGGGTATTAATAGAAAAAGAGAGGAGGCCCAGTAAACAACATCAGACCCACAACTTGAGCCAGACAATTAGGGTTGTAGCCAAAGGATTTGATGTGTGTCTTAGGGATAAACAGGAAGTTACAGCATGGCACCATGGTGAGTTGCCTGAGTGCAAAAAATAATACAATGAAGGAGAGTGTTTATATGGGTTAGACCCAGTAAGAAAGCAAACGCTTACGCTGTAAATTTCAACATATGAATCAACTGTCAATAATCACCTGCCCAAAAATCAAGAACAATCTTCTTGCATGAACAAAAACACAAGCTAGATGAAAATATCTTTATATGTGGTAAATCGGAAATCTGCAACATTATGAGACAGGTCACTTGTACATAACAAGCTACATCACACAAGGGCCTTTGGTTGTCTACTTTCTTTGCTATTCATCCTGGAAATACAGTAAAACAATAATGTGAATTAAATAATCAGTGATCAGTACTCAAATGTTTGTATTCATGTCTGCTCCAGCTCATCCAAAACTCGGCTGCTTGCCTTGTCTTTTCCCTTTCTCATTTCTCCCACACTACTCCGCTGCTCCGCTCCCTCCAGTGGTTCCTCTTGTACTCGCCTATCGCTGTCTCGACCTTTCTGCACCCTCCTACCTCCAGACTATTATTTCTCCCTACAACCCCTCTTGCCCCCTCCGCTCCTATGCCACCGGCAGATTAGCTGTATCCCCCCCACACCCCTCCACTCCGTTCCCCCGCCTATAGAGCCCGCTCCTTTTCCACCCTTGCCCCTCAGTGGTGGAACGACCTACCTACCTACTGCTCAGTCTCTGACCACCTTCTGGCACATCTGTTCAGACAGCATCTGTAAACCTCACAACTCTCAACTATACTGGACTATATGGCACCAAATTGTATCAGTATTTGCATCATCTAGCATCCAGTTCAAGACTCTTGTACTAGCCTACAGATGCCTTGACCAGACTGCACCCAGCTACCTCCAGACCCTCATCTCTCCCTACACCCCCACTCGACCTCTCCGCTCCACCTGCACTAGAAGACTAGCTCTACCTCCTCTACGCTCCCCTGCCTCCAGAGCCTGCTCCTTCTCCACCCTTGCTCCGCAGTGGTGGAATGACCTTCCTACCTCATGTCAGGACTGCCCAGTCCCTGACCACATTCCGGCGCCTCCTTAAGACTCACCTCTTCAAACAGCACCTGTAGAACTCCTCTGTTTGTATCCTGGGACACTATCACCCTTCATGTAAATGTGCTTTATTTTGCTCTTATCTGCCCCCTATTTTACTGCATTTAATCCTGTACTTCAGAATACTGTAATCTGCCAAGTGTTTAACCTGTAGTACTTTGTATTTAATCATATCCTGATGTAACTATCACTATTTAATCATATCCTGATGTAACTATCACTATTATCTGCTGTATTATTGAATTGTGGTTTGTCACACTTGTACTTTGCTTGAACAAAAGTTATTGTATTTCTTGCTCTTATTGTATTACTTGTATTGTAACACTTGAAATGTATTTGCTTACGATTGTAAGTCGCCATGGATAAGGGCGTCTGCTAAGAAATAAATAATAATAATAATAATCATCTTGTACTTGCACTTAACTGCTCCACACTTTGCTGTATTCTACTGCGGCTCTCAATCATAATTATACTTTCTGTATCTTGTACTTGAGTTTTGTAATTGCTCTTATTTGGAATTGCTCTTATTTGAAATCGTTCTTATCCACTTATTGTACTTACTACTTGCTCTTAATGGAATTAAGTCGTAATCACTCTCAAACGTAATTATTTACTGCATTTTTTTTATTTTCTCATTTGAATTTGCACTTACTACTGATCTTGTATTTTATAACTGCTCTTATCTGTATTGTGATATTTAGTAATGTGATACTTTGTAACAACTCTAAGTCACCCTGGATAAGGGTGCCTGCTAAGAAATAAAGAATAATAAGGTAATCCAAACATGGCAGACAGTTGTTGGTTGGCACGGTGATTTTGACACATTTTAACATTTATTCCAAATGGGAAGTGACATACCATGCTTTGTAAATGGGTATGTAAGTGTCAGAACAAGTGTTTTTTTTTTTTTCATAAAAAAAATACATGTATTTTGCTCCAACACATTCACAAATATGGCATAATCAATCTAAAAGGGTCAATATTTAGCTCATCATCGGGAATGTACAACATCCCCTTATAGCCTCTAAAGTGCACTGTGAGAAAATTGCAGATCTGTATGTACCCTGGTGCCATAGAGTTGAGAGGCTGCATACTTCCTTCTGCTCTCTTCTGAAGACCTTCCTGTTTTTTTTATTGTCCTGGAGGCACATGTTCCACAGACAGCCCTGACAGCTTCTGTTATCACTGCTTCCATTTGGGTGACTATTGCCCTCTTTCCAGAAATTATGACTTATTACACCTGCTTTTTTTCTCTGCTTTAAAAGCTGAAAAATGTAGCTGTTGACCTTGTTCAGAAGTGGTGGAACCTGCTTATCAGCTGACATTATGGATTGACCCACATTTTGATAAAAATGAAGAAAGGAATTCATGTGTTTTTTTGACAGGAGCATATTACAAAGGTGTTCCTTTATTAAAATCAATACAATTTCTGCTTGAAAGACACTTTTTAAAAATGTTTTAGTTGAGTTTATTTTTTCCACTTGTTCCTGAGGAAAGGACATTTTAAAATACTATGTTAACCTATACTGTAACTGTTACTATGATTTAGAATGTAAATGGGAAAATGGTTAACACTGAAAATACAATAACCATATGTGATCAGGATGGCTGACGGTGACATCGGAAGACAGTGGACACACAGACAACAGTATTGGGGTAATGAATGCGCTGCTTGCGCTTTTTAATAAATAAAAGATTTAAACAAGACAAAAACACTTTGTAAAATAAAACGGCAGAGTAGCCAAAAACAGACAAACAAAACAAACAGACACGGAACAAACAAAAGTACAAAAGTATCGTGCTGGTGGTAAACCAGCACGCGTAGCAATTGTTATTGGTTTTTAGTTTCTCTTTACCTCCCAACCCTAGTTTCGCCTCCAAACACACTCCCCGTTCAGCCAAAGCTGCAGGTCTTTTATAGTGGTGACCGAGGGGTTAACTAGCTATCAATGATCTTATTAACCCCTCGGTCACATTTTGCACAGGTTTAATAAATCTGCGTGACTGTCAGCTAATTCAATAATTACTAGACGACAGTCATGCATTCTCACAAGGTATTTAAAATACAAACCAATAACAAGCAATGGCGGACGGCACCTCGCTCATGCTGCCAAACATAATATATAATAAAATAATAATACAACAAATACAAAATACAAAACATAATATGCACAAGGGCGGGGTGTACCCTGTCACAAACTATTATATATATATATATATATATATATATATATATATATATATATATATATATATATATATATATACAGTATATATATATATATATATACTGTTTATATATCTTTTATAAACTGTAGCTATGGTACAAATGGTAAAATAGCAAACATTTTTTATGTATTTATTTTTTATGTATTTATTTTTAGAATGCTTTACAGTATACAGTAATGCTTTTCTGGTTTAAACATGTTTTTTAATATTCTTTACTAGTCTTTACTGTGCTTTTGCAATGGCACAACACAGTAAATATGTATAAAGGATGGCAATTGCTGTAAATTAAAATGTCTACTTGTGGTAACATAAATGCACTTTTCAGGTTAATTGCTCAAAATGTACTTTTTTTCTGTGCCTTTAAATATGCATGTCAGTGACATTCATCCCCTGCCACGGCTTTACATTCAACGTTAGAGCCATCAGTAATATGAAGAAGTTCGGGGGTTAATCAGGCCCAGTGTTAGGGGTAAGCGACATAGACGGCTGCCTAGGGAGCCAAATAATGGCTGCGCAAAAATAAATAATTGTATAAAAAATACTGTTTTGCAACTGGGATATACACCTACAGTCCAATCAAACAGTAAACTCTCTGGTATTATGTGTTACTACAGTTTGGATGCAATGTTGCTGTAATCCATGAGCTCATATTCTCCTGTCCAATGTGTAAAGTGAATGATTTGTTGCTGTAGATGGGCAACTAGCCAACCAGAAACTGTATGTGGCCCACCAGCAGTTTACGGAAGCGAAGCGATTCTTCGCCTATTTATCATCATGTTGTCTCCTGGCAACCTGTTTTGTTACAACCCTTTAATTTCAGCAGGTACCTTAATTAGATGTTCCTATTTGTGCTTCTATTAAAGAGTGTAGCGTGTTCCAAAAAATGCAGCGGTATACATCCCCATGTGTTGCTACAACTGTTAAAATAATGTACCTGTTGTTTTGCTTTCCATTGTTAGCATCTAGACAACTTTTTACACTTATAACGTTAAAGTCTGTTTCAAAGCTCTTTTCAAAATGGCCACTCTAGTGCACTGGGGTTTGAGAATGGTCCTCTAAAATCACTGCAGGAAGAGCGATTAAGAAAAAACAAAAAAACTAAAAAAACATAACAACAAGTGCTCTGGCTTTTCTTTTCCATACCACATCATGGATCGTTATTGCTGTGTTACCTGTTTGACAATGTGGGCAGTGATTTTGCTATAGTTTTCGGAACCCCGCTACGCTAAGGTGAAGGCAGTTTACACAGGCACACAGACCTGTCAACTCTCCCGTATTCACCATAGCAGGGTTTAGGACCCAGGGGAGTCCTGTGGCAGGCAATCATTCAGTGCGTTCTCAATTTTGTATTTTCAAAAGTTGACAGGTCTGAGATTTCAGTTTACTAAAACTCAATGTTGTCGGGTATGGGCACACGATTTCCAGTAGCCAGGGAAGTCCTGGTCCACTGCCTCCATTCAGTTACAGTATCTAGAATAATAATATCAAAGCGTTCTGCTTACATAAGAAACCACAAGAGCAAAGCTTGAGTGGTTTATGATGAATTCACCAGAACCCTGCAAATCAATTACAATCTAAAGTAATTCACATCAGCCCCATTTGTTATTTTATATAATATGTGGATTCGAATATATTTGTTAAACTGAATTGGTTTTTAATTTTTAAACATTAAAACTTCACAAATGAATCAGTCTCTCTAGTCTCTCTACCTGTTGTAGGTAGCCTATGTTAATATTGAAAGCAGTTTTGTTTGATGTGTTTTTGTTTTCTTGGGAATTTCAAAATAGCTTGACATTTTCAATGCTTGGAACTTTTTAAATAAAAATGACAGTCGGCAGTTTAAAAGACATGCAGAGAATTCTAAGAAAAGTAGTTGGCAAAGTCATAAATAGGCGATGTGTCGTCACATTGCTTAATCATGACTTTCTGAAGTAACACCTCTTAATGATCACTTTTTTCATATGGGCTGAGATGCAATTATAGTACTTGTCCATATATTACATATATAATCAGACATCTTTTGTGGTCAGAATGGGAATGTTATTTCCCGTTGTGAGACTGCATCCCTCAGCATTTGTTCAAAATGCTTTCCAGTATGGGACAAAAAATGTGTATACCACTCCACTTCAAGACAAGGCAAAGGTAGCAAGTGTACTATATATTTCCATGGCAGATTTAGCCTCATTAAAACACTTAACATGCACTAAAAATACAGCACTGAATTAAAGAGAACAGAAAGAAAAAAATGCTTGAAATTGAACATTCCTTCCTTCTCAATATTACATGTAATATAAGAGACCCAATGGTTGTTTTAGTATTGTGTAGCAATGGGACTTCACTTGAGTTTTTCTTAGTAAAGGCATGTCACTCCTAATTCCTCCAACTTTCTGTGATGTGATCCAGGTCCTGGAATCTGAAACACACACCAGCTCTTTGTTTGCTTGAGTCACGTTTATTTCTTTCCAATTCCAATCCCAGCCGTAAGAATACAAGTTTTCAATATTTTTTAACTAACATTGAGCTGCTTTTTCTCAGTTTTAAATCATTTTAACATTTAAAGATATATAGTTAAATGTATTCTAACGGAGAGCAAAAAAACCTTGGTGGAGAAATCTTAACTTCCTCAATCTGTTCTATTTGGCATCTGTTAAGAATAAAAAGCACCTAGAACAATATATACAAAAGAGTCTGTATACATAAAATACATAGACTGGTTTCTGAACAAAATAATAGGTTTCTCTATGTAATTGAACATAATACCATAAAAGCATAATACCACGAAAATACTTGTCTCTTTTCATTTCAAATCTTTGAAAATGGCTCAGAGCATTGATAAAACCGAAAGAAGTGCATTCTTTGAATTTGTCAGATTTTGGTGGGACTCTATTCTGTACTTTTCAGACTCTTTTTTGCAAACGGACAGTATGCTGACAAGTTGTAACTTTTATTGCAGCAACATCTAAGTATAATTGTTTGTTTCCGTATTGAGCTTTGTATCTTCAGATGTGTTGCTTTTCTAGCACATTGCTTTTTTTCTCTTTCTCCTTCCTTTATTCTCAATGAGTTTCTTTCTGATCGTTATATATGCTACAGTTATCGTTAGCACTGTGGGAAAACAAAAATTGTCAAAAAATAAATAAATAAAAATAACAGTGTCTTAAATGTGTATCTTAAATGTGTGGAAAACATAGTTAAATATAAAAGGCTGATTTTGTCCCGATATTAATAAATTATATATTTCATCTTTCTTTAGATGCCTTTTCACAATTGACAAATATGTGTAAGTATGACAAATGTACCTATTATTCCCTGCAGGGGCGCAATCCATGGTGACTGGGATACTGGCGGTTGACATACGTTCAGCTGCATATCTAATTGTAATGGAACTTGGTACTGACATTATTTAATATTCTGCAAGTTATTTCTGGGTTCATATGGAGGGGTCTGTCTGCATGTACAGCCATTTGTTTTGCTATTTCCGGAAAAAAAACGCTTTGTAAATAGTGAAACTTGGTATTAATGTGTTATCGGACGTATCAGATCATAAGGCTATAGTGAGGAGTCTCTCTCTGTCTGCACAACTATCCCTCTGTATACAAGACGTTATTCCACAAACTGTAAATCAGCCATTTTAATATATTTGACCATGATGATACTAATGCCTCGTTTGCTTGACAGCTAGGTCTTAAATACCATGTATCCAATGTTTATTCATATAAGCCCAGGTCATTAACTTTTTGGCCATACAGATAGCTCTAATTTTGAATTCACGGTCATGGCAGGGGATTACGGATAATTGTTACTGAGGTGCCATATACCTTTTATAAACTGAAGTGTGATGAACTAATGGGCAAGAAAGATAAGGTGTCTCCAACAGAGAGCTCCTAAAGTTAAGACAGGCTGTTGTTCCACTGTTGAAAACATACTCAACTTTATATAAGTGTAAATTGCTCAAAATTTCCCGGGAACAGGATATGGTTATTTGTTAACTACTTTATTTAAGATTGCACACATATAGGATCTGCCCATTCTTCAAAGAGAGCAATACATCTCCACTTGCTATGGAAATACACTAGCAACACACAAATAGCAGTTGCAATTGGTTCATCCATTCAAAGTCCAATTCCACACAAGCATCACTAGAAAAAATACCTGTTAATTGTCCTACATGAGGAGGGGTCCATCTTTTGGCTTGCATTTATATGCGAGTATGAATAAATGAATGAAATGGTAAAATGATTTATAATTATTAGGCCAGTTATAATTTCATAACATCTAGACTGTTTAATTGCTCTGTGAAGCCCTCTTGTGTTAAGTTATTCTATTAAACTGTTCTTAACAGCTCACTGTATTATGTTCCGTTGGCAGCCTAAACCAGCCAGTGAATAATAATAATAATAATTATTATTATTATTATTATTATTATTATTATTATTATTATTATTATTATTATTATACATGGTGAACGATATTTTCAGTGTTTTGCTGTCTTGCTATTATTCATGGTGGTGGCACGAGACACATGTATAATAAGGTTGATGATAAAACCGCTAACCTCAGTTTGTAAAAACAAACTCTACCACCGGTACATGAACATAATGAAACACTGTCAATACCAAAACAGACAACAATGGCCTGCAGATTTAAAGTTGTATCTGCAGAAGACTGGGAGAAATGTGTGGAAGACCAGAATAACGCAAGTAATCTTTGAAAAAAAAACAATAAGCCACCTACATTTAGTATGTTTTTTTTTTCTCAAGACTTCTTCAATTGCTAACAAATAATCACTGCTAGTTCTACAATTTCTGTGTGTTATATCACCATCTTCAATAACAAACAATATACACCAAAACTACATATAAGGGTGTAATGCTAAAGATCTTGTGATTTATATGTCACCAGAAATAACTGCCTTAATAACAGTTGGATGTATATTATTATTATTATTATTATTATTATTATTATTATTATTATTATTATTATTATGTAACCAAAACCAACAAAGATATACAAGAGCTCAACAATAAGGGCACCGACCAGATAATGTGGACTGAGGGTATTATTTTATAGTGGTTCTAAACAATAAACTACAACTCCATGTGAGAAAGCTACATGTTTTATAGCCAGGAGAAAGAGAAAGTGAAAGCAGGAATCTCCCTTAGCAATCTCCCTGCCATTGGCAGGTCTCTGGGACCTCTGAGTTTAACTTGTTCAAAACTAAACATTATTTAATAGCTGTACTTGTTACATGTGTCTAATTATATTTATTGTAATTATACATTTTAGATTAGTATACCTAAATTATTCACACACAGTTCTTTAATCCACGCTCTAGTATATCAGACATTTACAACAACAACATAAAGTAGTATTTCTGATTCTGATTGTGGGTGGAAATACAAGAAACCATAGCAGTACTATAAGACTAGTCAGACACATTACCATGCAAACCCATCAGCGGGCTGACACTCATCATTTTAACATTAATATACACTATGTGAGGAGGATCAGCATTGAACTCAAGACCATCTGCACCAAAAGTGAGAATCCGACCAGAGTTCTTTTATCATTGTTTTATCAGTAAAAAAAAAAAGAAAAGAAAGAAGCAGCAAACTCATATGTACACAAATTATACAGGACAATGACAGTCAGTCATAGTAGGTAAATTAATGACATCATATCCAACTTATTTGTCAAAAGCCTTTTAACTTTGTGAAGAATTTCCCCATGTCAAACTGTTCTGCAGACATTTCCACAGGGATATTTTATACTACCGGTATCTACATTTTCAAAATATTTAATTTCTTACCTGCCTAATACCCTTTTATGTACATTTGTAAAGATAGGCCTGTTTGTTCTTTTTCATGTGGACTGCTTCTGAAAATGCTAAAAGCCAAAAGTGAGGTGGTTATAGAAATGACCACTAGGGGCGTGCAATTGTTATTTCGGCAACCGTGGCAACTGTGAGTTGGTAAATGAATAATATCCACAAATAAGTTATTATTAACAAATAACAATATATGTTGATTGATTTAAGTTGCTCTGATGAAGCTGATTGACTATAATTCAAACATCTCATTTAGTTTTTATGTTTTTTTGGAGTTTAGATGAGCAATATTCAGCATATTTCTCCCTAACCAGAGATAACATTACAATTGATCTAAGTGGGAATGTAACATGGTCCTAACAACACTTTCCACGCCCCTTTACAAAATGAATGTACAGCATTATATCTTAAGGTTCAGAGCAAGACGCATGGAGACTTAATAAGTGAGTGGATATTTATTTTTAAAAACTGTATATTTTGTCCAAACTGAAAAACATAGTGATCCAAAAAAACGGTTACTCAGTCGTATGGAAACCTAATTTAGTTATAAAACAACCAAATCACAAATAATACATAAAAGCTAGAAACCTGTCTGTGCACACCATGTCGCTCCATTTTATTATTTGTGATTATAAGGCAAAGCCTGTAATACATATTTATCTGGATTCCGCAATGTTAGGCATTTATGTTTAGTAAATGTATGAAATAGACTAAATATTAATTCCAGATTTCTTTATTTAGTTTTAAATAATAATAATCCAATTCTGAAATCTTTCTGGTCCCATATACATATTTGGCCAGTTTATTTGAACAAGCATGCATGCCTTATGGCGCCATTACATTTTTGATAAAAGGTGTCCTGACAATACACAAAGAGAGAAAATAATAAATATTTTTGGTAACTCCATGTGCCAGTTCCATTACATTTGAATAAACTAATTAACAGAACACGCACTCCCTTTAAATAACATACAGAAAAAAAGAATCGGCAAAAGATAATCGGTATCTTTGATAAAACATTGAAACAAACACTGGCTTTTGCATTTCAAAGAGACTCCTTAGTGACAATACAGTCAGGTTTATTTAAATAGCATTTCTAAATTTGTATGCAGTAAATGCAAATGGCAATCACACTGAAAAGAGTCACTGTACGATTTAAAACGTATCCCTTCTTAAAACGCAGTATACAATTATTACATGCAATACACACAGTTACATTTTCTTTGGTCGTGGCAGCCCACAATCTCTTCGTGAATGGCCTGAACTTTATCAGTAAGACAGTTTTCATTGTGCAGAAGCCTTAGGCAACAAAAATATACCATCTTATTATTTGTTTTTTCACTGTCACAATAAACAAGCATGACACTTCCACATTGAGGGCACTGCGTTGTTTTTTTGTGTGTGTGTTTTTCCCAGTTTTTTTCACTTTTTTTTTTTTTTTTAATTAATATTTAAACTAATTATGCCTTATTATGTTTACTTTTCAGAAAGTGCAGGTGTGGGCTGTTGAGCTGTGGCTGATGTGGCCTTTCCTGACTAGCAGCAGTCATCCCATGAGTCATGCTGCTCTAGATGTCGGGTTTGTAACTGTTTTTCACCACTAATTTAGCTGCACAAAGCAATCTGCAATTAGTTCTATTATGGGAGCAGCTGCATGCAGTTTGACAATGGCGCTGTCTCTTTTGGCTTGTAGTGGAGCTTGCTGTGGTTGAGCTGATTTGGGGTCTGGTGCTGCTGAGCAGTATCTGTATAAAGCTAAACCTGGAAGGGAGGATAACACTGTGGTCCTATAATTGTATCATTTTATTAGAAGCACCCCTGCACTCTATTCTGAAGTCATGACCTCATTGTGTGTGTAGCTCACTATACACAGTACTGCTGTAAGCTGTTTCCTGGCTTGTTCTGTTGCTGTGCTGGGTAATCTGTTGATTTCGAGTGATCCCCAGCTGCATGCGACTTGCTCTAGTAAATTGACTTTGATGGGCCATATTTTGAAATGCCAAGGGAAAGGGACATTTTCCCAAAAGAATTAAACACTAGCAAGAAACAAGTTGTGATTACATTTTAATAGCATTTGTACAAAAGTACCAAATGATGAAACAAACCATTAGTAGTATGCTTTTTTTTCTTTTTACAAAGTGTACACATTAAAATAACACATGTACATGTTTTGGATTTTTACTAATATAATAATTAGTTCTTATTCTCTGTAATAATTATTCCATTTTGATATATGGATGTGTTTATTCAAATTGATATATAACACATGTACAACTAAAAGTATGGTAAACAGTAATTCAACATTTATCAAATTTCTACTACGACATATCAGATTACAGATTATATTATTATTAGATAATTAAGATTACATAACAATATATCAGTATACCAGAAATTAATAGACCATCACTCAGTGTAAGGTTCATGTTATTTTTACCAACAATTAATATTCATCATCATTGTAGGACAGATTTGTATATAAGTTGATAGCCTAATACAGACCAAAAGTAATATTTACCAAGTCTGGACAAATTCCCCAGCAAAATCAGTATGGTGTTTGTTGGTTGTAAAAAAATGCAATAAACAAATCTTCAGTTCTGATTTATATAGGCTCTGTTGCGGATTGCTGTGGTGCTACTGGGTGTGGGTGCTGTTTGGGTGTGGTTACCTTCAGGGACTGATATTCCTGTTCTTTTCCAAAGCCTTTCTGGCTTCTCTGACCTAATTCCTTTCCCCCAACTGTAAACACAAGCTTCGCATACAGGACCTCATCCAAACGGGTTATACAAAGTAGAGGTTTTACTAATTAATAATTGTAAGGATGAGTTTTCAAACACATATACAGTTAATACAAAGTAAATGCTATATAGAAAATAAAGCTTGTTGCAACACATGTAAAGCTTCATCGCAATTAAAATCCTGATAGTTACAATGCTTGTATACGATAATATTCTTTTTCTATTAAGGTTCAATATATTTTAGGGTTATATTAAATAATAATCCGAATAAAAAAATAATAAAGAAATGTATTACAAAAATGTACTCTGTATTTCTTTAAAAAAAAATATTGAGCAAATTGGTAAATATAGCCCATGATCTCATGTTATGACCTTCCATGAAGCAAAAAATGATATCGACACATTTCCCCAGATTGTCACAAGCCATACCAAACAAGGTTTGTTTCCAGCCAAATACATGGCACTGTGGTCCTTGGTTCAGTCTGGGATGAAGATGCTCCAACCAAAAGGACACTCATTTCAAATTCCACACATTTTTTATTTATTTATTTATTTATTTTTACAGCCAAGTAACAAGAATCAAACTGCTTTGGCCTCTGGCTACTGCAGAGTGAAAAGAAGTGGGTGTGGATAGTTTCATCCTTCCCTAATCTAAATACAGCCCAGACACCTACAGAACCTGTGTTTTCAGTACAGAGAATCCGCTATGAATGAATGGCAATGAATGAATGATGATGACTGCAATTGCAGATGATTTGGGAACTGTGATGGGCACTCAGGACCCGATGACTGTGGTGGGCACTCAGGGCCCGAGTGAAAGATAAATTTGATCGGAGGCCTCGTCCGTGGGTGCCCGACGGCTACCTGCGTGAGGCTGGCTGGAAATACATGAACAGTTACATGCATCCCAGTGCCGCAGATAGGAAGTGGCTATGGGCCACCTCCCTGCAAAAAGACGAGGCCGCCAAACCATGAATGAATAATAATAAATAATTAACATGCTCCACAGTGGCGCCCTGCCCCCTATCCCCCAAATATTGAATTTAATGAAAATCAGCAGCTGAGACACGGCCCATCCCCCAGAGCATTACTGTGACTGGAGAGAGCCCAGCCTGTCCAACTTGACCACTCACCCCGCAGAACTAAATACGAACAGCTCAGCACTCAGGTAAGGAGAAACCTCCTACTCACATAATTTAAATTTTTTAGGGGGAAACCTCCCGGCGCTTGACTGAGCAGCCGAAACAAAAAAGAAGCAACATGAAAGAATAACACAGAGAGCTTTTATGCGCTTGCTGATGACATATTGGTTAGGGGCGGATTCTCCTTTGCAGAAAAGCAACCAAGTTTACAGTTCCTCAAGAACTAGTAAATCATCATTCAAACAAAGAACTGACATACTCGATTACCATAATTTGTATTACATTATATGTTTGAGCACCATCAAATTATTATTCTATTCTGAAAACTACCTGAAATAGAAAAATAAAGAGCACATGTATTGCAATAAGAATGTCTAACAGGCACTTGGAGTATCCCTGTTAAGTGTTGCTGACAAAAAGGTATCTGGCTGGGATTAGTGGGAGCACTCGTGTAGTTCTTGGCTGAAAAGAATGCAAATTACAGAGTGGAAAACCAACTCCCAGGAAACTCACCAAGGTCAGTCTGCACTGTCACTTGTTTAGCCAGACAGGAAAAAGGTGGGGCAACTGATATTTACATTTTATCTAAGCTTCACTAATTGACTAAGTTCCAAATGCATTTGTCCTTAGTGAGGAAGCGACTTAATCCTTAAAGTAAGACCTGGTCAAACATGAGTAATCTTGATGAATTGGGGAATAAATGGGATTGTAAGATTGTGGCTTGTGTTTTGTTATCCATCAATTGATGAATTTGTGTGACTACCCCAAATATTTTTTTCTTTCTTAATTTGTGTGTATTCAATGTAGAAACCAGATTGTGTTGTTATATAAAATTCTTTGACATTAATCTATTGTTAAGATCATCTGGGTATTCTCTACAAAATAGTAAAAACAATTGTCCACCAGGACTTAAAGCTTCCAGGCAATTATCTTTACCCTGACAGATTACGCTGTCTATAGAGACAAACATCAGGTGCTGAACAAATGTTTCATGTGTCACTTCCTTATGTAGCACTATTTTGGTGTACAGTATGTTAAAGCTGCAGTGCCCCACAGTCATGATAATGTGATAATATATGATTCATGATTTTTCTCCAGTTCCTCAGAAACATAATATTGTTGGCTGTCACCCATGTTCACATTCCCCAATAGTAATTTCAGCCACAGACACACAAGCTTCTTCCTAGCTCCCCTGATGTTCCGGTTACTACATGCAACAGTAGGAGGTTATGAATTTCATATCCACGTTCAACTGTAACTAAATGCTGTTTTTTTTCTAAATA
Source organism: Acipenser ruthenus (assembly GCF_902713425.1). Lineage (NCBI taxonomy): Eukaryota > Metazoa > Chordata > Actinopteri > Acipenseriformes > Acipenseridae > Acipenser > Acipenser ruthenus. The sequence goes on along the minus strand of NC_081192.1, from coordinate 11,850,869 downwards.
GTTTATTGAAAACAGATTTTTCAACATAGGCATTTAAGGTAAAAAAAGAAATCTAACTGTAAAGATTTCAATTTGGAGTTGATAAATGCAGTGTGCAATTTTTATGGAAAATTGAGATTACACTTTTTTTATTATTTGGTTAGAAATTTTATTTAGAACCACAGAACAAAAATGTATGTTATTTATATATGTTTTGTAAATACAAAAAATGTTGTTTTAATTTCTGGATAATTGTAAATATAAGCATACACACACGCACACACATTTATATATATATATATATATATATATATATATATATATATATATATATTTTTTTTTTATTTATTTATGTATGTATATATAAACACATGCTTGAATTTTGCATGGCTAGCTATCGACATCAACAATTTACCCCTAAAATAACTCTAAATTATTTTCAAACTGACTCTGCTTATTTGCAATGTCAACCCTTAGAGTGGGGATTATGAAACTGAATACCAAAAGTGGCACAGGTGCCAAACAAACACCACACTTTTTTCACATAAGAGGCTGTCATCTAGTCTTACAGCTGCACCATAGAAAACAGGTGACCTGAGGAAGCCTTTGGCACAAACAGATGGTTCCGACATTCTTCTATAGTGTCACTCTCATTTCCACCACTTATGGATTTACACACTTCAATAATTTTCCAACAATTAATATAATGATCCACCACAAGGTACCTATTTGTTTTTTGGCGTCTACAAGGATTTACACCAGGGTTTTTATGCAAGAGGTAACCAGAACAGACTACAGAGGCATCTTGTGAGCATCTCCTCAGGGCAGCTGCTTATCTAAACAGCTGCTTTCATGGCCACAACAGCAGCTTCACAGTGAAGGGGAGTGTGCTTGTGTGGTGTGCATCCTGTTTTCCTCCGCTGGTAATAATCTTTTTTTTTTTCTCTCTCTCTCAATTACATGTCACAGTGGGACTGTGAAGCTCTCAAAGGTCTACTCTGCAGGTCAACACAACACTGAGCAGGGTCACAGCTTTTTTCTGAAGCTGCTGCCAGATTTCGTGCAATATTCTGAAGATTTTTTTTGAGGGCTTTTTGTTTCCTATATAAGACTTTGTAATAAGTGGCAGTAATTCAAATTACATTTTTAAAAGAAATAAAATATTCATTTCAAAGTCTTAATCCCTGACGAATTCCAAAAAACAAAAAAAAACACTGACAAATCTTATTTGGTAGGTGTGTTACTGGGAATGGCTACTGCATGTAAAGGGCATATTATATTGTACATTCCAATGGGATCAGCCAAAGCAGCTGAGACTCAAACACACAGGCACAAGTAACACTAAAATAATGGGCACAAATGCCAATGAATTCCAGTGGAAGGGCTGTTTCCTACAGTGTTCCACCATAATCCATTAAGAATCTGTAGCTATTTTAAGTTATCAGCATGAGTAGAAAATTCATTAAGGAAAAGTTGAAAACATAAGGAATTAAGATATTTAAATTCAAATTAGTCAGTGTTTAATATATCGCCTTTTTGCTCTGTGAATATGCAGTTTGCGTATTCACCTATTTTGGGATGTTACACTGCAACATACAAACTGTCTCTCAAAGGGTGTTCATTTCATAGTTTTAGGTTTATGAATATTTACTTAATGATTCCTTATGTAGCTACAAAATACTTAGAAACACAAATATCAGGCTCCTGAAGGCTGTGAGGAATCTAACAATCAGTGATACTAGTCACGCATGAATACTTTGCCTTACAGACATCACTGGATGTCAGAGAATTTTCTAATGTTGAATTTAGATAAAACAAAGGTTATGCTAGCGGGCTCACAGAACCAACTAAAAAGAAATGTGGACTACATGAGTTCAACCCTTGCAGACTCTCATCAAAACTTAAAACTAGAAATTAAGAGTTTGGGGGTCATCTTTGATCCTAATCTATCATTTGAGACTCATATTAAGGAAGTTACTTCAGTATCTTTTTACCATTTGAGAAACGTAACCAAACTTAAGACCAATTATTTCTGTATCTGATGCTCAGAGACTAATTAATGCCTTTGTTTAATCTAGAATTGATTGTTGTAATGCATTTTTTTTGGTATCCCAAAACGTGTGGTATCCCGCTTGCAGCTTGTTCAGAATACTGCCGCTAGAATTCTGACTAAAACCAGGAAAAGTTAACATATATTACCCGTTTTGGTCTATTTACACTGGCTCCCTGTGCAGTATAACATTGATTTTAAGATTTAGCTGTTAACTTACAAGGCCTTGAATGGATTAGCACCTAGTTATTTGCAAGAGTTACTGACCACGTATCTTCCAAACCGCACTCTGAGATCACAGAATGCAGGGCTGCTGGTTATTCCTAGTCAACAAAAGCAACACAGGAGGTAGGGCTTTTTCTTGTAGAGCTCCTAAATTATGGAATGCTCTGCCTTCATTTCTCAGGGAAGCTGTGACTGTTACAGTTTTCAAGTCAAGACTAAAAGCACACTTTTATAAAATGGCTTTCTTATCTTAGTGGATTTTAATGTAACTTTAAAATTGCTGCTTTTGTATTATTATTATGTGTATACTGTTATTTAAATCAGTTATTTAAATGGTCTGATTGTGGCAGTTGTATGTGTGGCATGCTATAGAAATGTATTGTGGTTTGTTTTTTACTGATATGTACTGTACAGTGCTTTGCAATACTTTAGTATAAAAAGCGCTATATAAATGCAATAAATAAAATAAATAAAATACTTTAAAACCATACTTTTACAAAATTGCATGCAAATGTTTAGAAATAAAACAGACTAAATTGACAGTTGCCAAGCGTTCCGTACACATGTGTGATATTATAATGATATGTTACCAGTTATCTTTGATAAGATTATCTAATGAATACTGAAAACATTGGTAAAGCGAGTGCCTCTGGGTGTCGACTAATCTGCCCAGTAATCTGGCTGACCTATAAATGTATTACATTTAAATCTTGCCATATGCACTTACTCGCATCACTCGAACAAGCTAATGCATGCATGATGCAAACGTGTGCATATTGTAATGGACAGTGTCTAGTTACTGAGTTGCATAGTATAGACATGGCTAACAGCTCTGCCAGTGGAGCCACCTGTGTTATCTTAAGGAAACTAAACTTCTATGTATTGTTTTAACAGTGTAGCTATTCTAACAAACAGTTTTAAAGGGTACATAAGGACCTTTTTATTTTATTGTATTAAATGTTCCCATGTGTTGATACAACTGTTTATGTAAGATGTGTGTGTATTGTTTACATTTTTTATTTATTTTTTTTTACATTTTGACCACTTTTTTAAAACTTTTAAATTGCATTCCCTGCCTCAAGATGGCTTCCCATGTACCCGCACGGACCTCTGAACTACATTTCCCATCATCCTCCTGCTCACATATGTAAATGAGATGGATTTACCAGTGAACAGGAGGATGATGTGAAATGTAGTTCAAAATGTAAATAAATAAATAAATAAATAAACACACACCTTAAGTAAACAGTTGTAGCAACACATGGGAACATGTAACACAATAAAATAAAAAGGTCTGTATGTACCCTTTAAAACAAGCACTTTTCAAGAGTATGCTGCATTTCCTAGGACTATTTATATATATATTTATAATCAGACTATTTATGTTGTGCTTAACATTCTATTACAAATATTACGCTTGTTTTGATAATAAACAATTACAAATCCACTTTCAATATTCAATACTACTCGAGTAGTAAGTTAAGCATGCAGCAATAAGATTGAGTATATTAGCTGTGCGCAGTTCTCACTAATGCTAGTTTTTTTTAAAGTTTTTTTTATTTTATTTTAGTATTTACTAGTCATATAAGGGATTGAAAAAATCTAACAATGACTAAGTTAGGTATTACTGACCGATGTTTCCAATTTAGATCCTGCTTCTCGTTAATATACAGGTATATGCATAATATAGATAATTGGTAAGTTTAGGCATCTGGGTTTTTTTTTTTTTTTGGCCTTTTAATCTTTTTTAAATTACTGTCTGTAAGTCAGCTGGAATCTTTTTACTTTGGCAGCAACAAAGAAAGGCACTTGTCTTTAGAAATCAGCCAACTGGACTGAATTGGTTAAATTTGTAGGTTTCATTTGTGGATGACAGCATCTGTGATAATCACTGTTGAAGGAGGAGTTTTAACCTCCGGGGCTGTAGGAGACAGCACTGATGAAAGAACTATTCACATTTGAAAAGACGGATCAAGAACTGCACTAAAATTAAGATCTGTGGTAAGGCTGGATATACTTAAATTGGTAATCTCCTAAAGTCTCTTCTTCAACAGGTGTGCTGCAAAGCCTTCTCTTCCTAATATTTTAGTAATTATTGGGAGCATTAGTTCTGAGGAGCTCTATGTTTAAGTATCCAAACATTCTCAATCTTGTGTTTTTTTTTTTGGGGGGGGGGGGGAGAGACACTGGTTAAAGATGGTCAGATATTTTCAGCTATTCATTTTTCATCAATTGTTTTTATTTTATTTATTTATTTTAAATATTCAGACCTAGGCCTTATCAAATATGAAGACACATTCTAAAGTTTCAGATATCTGACATCAACAAATTATTTTACCATCAAAGACAGCACCAAAATAAATAGACTAGAAGCCAGGGCCATTATTGAATGAAGAATTAAAGTTTACACAAGGAAACTCTCTTGCTAAAATAAATTCCTCAACACCATTAACTGAATCTCATTCTGTGAAGGGGCTCAAAGTCCAATTCAACACACTAATTTATGGTGTGTTTCTGTGTGTCATCCCTTCATGAGTTCTGAGTCAACACCTGCTGGGAATGCCAACTGATTGGCCTTCACAAGGGAGTAGGCAGGCCTGGGCAGGACTGCCAGTTGCCACATGCTTTGTGTCTTTCTATCACAACATGGTACAAAATAATCTCCCCGTCAAAGACTTCTCAAACCTCTTGAACACACACTGGCCACTCTTGATGATTCCAGTAAAACGTGCCTATCTTAATTATGACCCCCCCAATTATTTATCCAATGGTAAAATACATCACATTACTACAACGAGTCATTGGCACTCTTGTATAGGTTTCACTAGTGCATTATTTAAAAAAAAATCTTCATAACCTGCACAATTGCGATGTATTAGAACCTATAATAACCTGTAATATGACACAGGCATCCACAACGTTTAGAATCCACATCCAAGCCCTGTATTTAATGTAATAATCCTGTAGTTGATGTATTTGCATTGTAATATGCCTGTATTTAATGTGTTTGGATTTTTTTTGTTTTTTTACTGTTTGTATTTAATGTACTGTGCCCTGTATTTCACTGTGTTTAATGTATTACACTATGTAACACAATTTTTGTTCCTGGGTAGTAAGTGTTATTTCCTAATTGCCTAATACAAAAGATTTAGAAGTGAGTAGTTTTTCGAGATTTACGATTATACTGTAAATTACTTTCACGAATCAGCCCCCAAATGTAGTCTCCCATCATGTTCTCGTTATCCTGTCCTTGGTAGCGGCGTTCAAAGTCCAGTATATCCTGGTGGAAACGCTTGCCTTGCTCCTCCGAGTACGCTCCCATGTTCTCCTTGAACTTATCAAGATGAGCATCAAGGATATGGACTTTGAGGGACATCCTACAGCCCATTGTGCCGTAGTTCTTCACCAGAGTCTCAACCAGCTCCACATAGTTTTCGGCCTTGTGATTGCCCAGGAAGCCCCGAACCACTGCTTAGGGAAGAAGTCTTGAAGGTACTTGAAGGAATTAACAGGAGACCATTATTCTACCTTGATGCACCTTGCTGATGTGCTTTTAATATAACCACAGGAGACAAATGGCTACTAATAATGGCCACAGCTATTTTATTTTGCTGGGACAGTATATATATATCTGGATCTCATAAAAAATGTTTTATACCATACATTCCAAATCCTGCCTTTCTCCTTGAGGGTAAAGCACTGTTACTGAATAGCAGACCTGTTTTTGAATTTCATCAATGAATCCACCCTCTTCTGATATACACGTGAAGCACTTTCAATACAACTAGGCAGTTAGCTCATCATTGCCACATCTACCTGGGAAATGCAAAGAGGAATCTATTGTCCCAATCTTTGTAGTCTGTTGTATAGAAACAGATGGTGCTGCACAAAATATGACATAACATTGGGCAGGTGGTAGTGTAATAAAATACTAATCCATCTTGTTCTAGTCTAGTCCCAGTAGAACACTGTTTGTATTCAGTTTACAAATTACAGCTGGCATACCAGATAGGCCAAGCTGATACCAGACTTGCACACTTTCTGTAGCACAGAAAACTGGTTCTCTCTTTTCACTGGTTATAGTCTTTTAAATAATTTCTGTATCTTCAACCATGCAACAAATAAAGGCGTCTGTCTTACCACCATGCAAGTTAATACATAACAGAAATTATATAAACATCCAAGATCATGTTCAGCATAGAATGGACATTTCTACCACTTTACGGTACAGAGTAATTTCTATGTATTTTACAATGTGAATCTGAAGAAACTAAAAACAAAACATCAATGTACAACACAGCACTCTCACCTTTAACACATATCTCTGCCACTCTCACTTGGTGGAACAAACACTGAAAATACAGAAATGATGTTGGACAATAGTGGTGAATAAACCCAATACAGTTTATTGAAAATGTGAACGCCTTGGAACAATGAGTTTTGCATAAGATTTATATTCACAACGTGGGGTACAACATCCATTAATTGTTACTGAGTGTATCAGAACTTTGTGTAGAAATAGGATGACTTGAATTTCATAGGTTCCCAGATCTTCCATTGTTACTGAGTGTATCAGAACTTTGTGTAGAAATAGGATGACTTGAATTTCATAGGTTCCCAGATCTTCCATTGTTGTCTTGTGCTTTTTCCAATTAGAGAATGTGGGGCACATGTTACCTTCCCAACATCTCCATTGGGGGAAATACAGGTAAAATGTATACATTTTGGATTAACTCAGTTTGAAGAAAACTAATATTTAACGAAAACCAAGTTTACACAGAAACGAAAAAGGGCTGACATAAGCCAAAAGTGTAACCCTTCCTATTATACAGTGCTGAAACACATTCACCTGATGAACAGTGGAAAGTAACAAAGACAGCAGACTTATGAAGGTCCTTACACGAACAAACAATTTTTTGCAACAATAAAACTAATTAAAGTCAACATTACAGAACTAGCAAATAACCTGGAGGGTTAATTTAAGAATCAAAAGTGTTCCTAAGTTGTTGTTTGTTCATCTTGTAAATGTTTAAGTGAAAACAAAAAGTAATTGTAGCTAACAAAATAATTCCATACGTACTCGACAGCATGCACATCCATTCACTGTAAGAAAATGCTAAGGTGAAATGACCAAGGAAGTGAAGCAGTAACAGTTTTCCTGGAAGGCAAGCAAACAGAGCTTACTTTTACCCTGTAAAGCACCAAAAAAAAAATATGTGTGTGTGTGTGTGTGTGTCATATATATATATATATATATATATATATATATATATATATATATATATATATATATATATATATATATATATAGCTAGCTACTACTTTAAATTACAAACTAGTAATCATATGGACACACCAGGCTACATTAAAACAACCAAATTTAAGACAGAGATAGGCTGTTTAATATTAGGTACGTACATAAATGTTTCAATTTTGCAATTCTAGGGGAAAAGAAAAGCAATCTTTCACTTAAGCTTTTTTTTATACAGAAAATAATTAAGTATAATAAGAGTTGTAAAAAGGGATGTTGCTTTATCTACAGTAATCGTCAGCTCTTCTGTAACAGGATACAATTCACATCAACACAAAATCTCCAGTGCACATTCATAACTTAATTCCCAAAGGTCTACTGAAAGCTATGCCGTCTCCATCTTGTATCCATGTTTTTCTAGTTCCGCTCTGCAGGAAGAAAGGAAATACAAAGTTATTCCAGCATGAAGGGACAGACACCTACTTTACAAAATGCTGTTCCATTTTATTGGACACCCATAAATGTGACGCAGAGAATCATAGAACAGCTGGGCTGGATACTGTCATCAGAAGTGGTAGTCTATAAATTTGGGTTTTTGTTTATTATTAATTTCATTTTTAGCTATCTGAGTTACGTAAATCATTTTTCAGGGCTTTCGCTTTATGGTTACTTTCCACAGTGCTTTGGCATTTTTTTCTGTCAGAATATGTACAGTAACCTCGACAGTATTTGCACATTTAAGTTGTACCTTCTTTCCTTTGCTGTCTTCTGCAGTTTGTGTGTGTCTAGGCTTTTTTTTTTTACATTCGCAACTCTATTTCATTCTATAGTGTAATACAGCTTTAAATCCCACGACCAAGTCTTCTAATTGTAATCTCGTTTGAAATCTCGCAAGTGGAGTCTCCAATAGAAATGTAGGAACTTGCCAACACTCAGTAGTTGTGGCGGGTTTAAAGCATTCAGAACGAATCAATGATAGATACAAGTCAGGAACATTGCCCACCTGCACTGGGAAAGGGGTGAAGTCAGCATAATTTGAGTAACCATTTCCAGTGTTTTACCAGCGTTTATTGGCTATACACCGAATTCTTTTTTTTTTTTTTTAATCTGGGGGTGGGGGGGTTTTATCGGTTAAAGCAGAAAATCAGAAGACCTATATCATTTATCGCCAAAAGACCAAAACAAATTTCCCCAAAAGAATGATACATTTCTACTATATAATACATAAAATGAGGTACAAGGTAAAATCAATGTGGCAGTGACAACCAAAATAGTAACTGACTGTGTAAGGTTTTATATAAATTGTAATTATTTTGTGTCCTTTCAAATGGTAAAGAACTGAGAAATCATTGAAAATGTCTCTGAACATTGTATGATTTTCATGTGTTTAATGAAAGGCTTCTCAAATCTACTGCCTAAACACTGCCCTGTCCTTGTAGTTCTATAACTTTGCACGCAGCTTGAGGTGCCTCCATGTCTGAAAGTCATGATAAGAAACAGTTTTTTATGGTTCAAAGAGCAGTTGTGACCTCAGACAGATGACCCTTGTTTATGCATGAGTTGTTTCTACCTAAAAAGCCGATTTTAATCATAAGTGTGAATCAGCCCAGCCAAAACTGGCTCTAATCCACAAACTTCGTCACAGGGTGCCTGTTGGCGCACCTCCAGTAAAGTGGGGGCCGTCTGTTCATTGGTGAAGGAAGGAGATTCCCATTCCCTCTAGGTAACCTGCCCAGTATATTCAGGTCTGTAACTATTGTTTGGGGGATCGAAGACCACCCGTCAAGACCTGTAGGTTTACCTGCAGCTTTGTTGCTCAAGATTCCATCTGCTGAGACCTGTAACTTTGCCTACAGTATTATCCTGCGACTGCATCCTGTACTGTCTTTGGATTTGCTTTGTTCCTGAATAAAACTCTCTTGATTGATGTTACCTGAAGAGGACTGACTTGTTAAGAAGAAAACTAGCCTTACAATTGACAGAAGCATACTTGAATACAGACATGTGCCAAATATGAAGACAATATCTCAAAACCTAAACAGTCACATGATCTCCATATTTTGGTGATATTGGGTCAGAGGTCAGTATCAAAAGCCCATAGAATGCAATATTTATAACACTGCATACATCTGTATCTCAGAGTGTCTCTGAATTGAGTCTTTCATAGGCAGAGGCAGCAATTTTTGTACACAAAAATAAAGCATATAACAAAGTTGTATACAGAATGCGAAGCAAATGCGGCCACATAAGTCAAAAATGTTGTTTTACCTTAAAAAGTGGATTTCCACCATTTTAAATTGATAAAACCATTAATAAAATCAAAACCAAAAGCAGTATTTTCAAAACATGGGGGGTTGGATTTCTTTTCACTGGAACTGTAGCTTTAAGGGTATTGTTTTTAACCGTTATGGTACCAGAAATGAAAAAGCCAGTGCAATGGTCAAAAGTATTTTTCTGATTAGTCATTTTGTGCAGGCTTCCCAGAGATGCCAACTTCAGAAAGGAGAACATAGTAGCATGGAATTATTTTTTAAGGCCAGTTGCTGCTAGTCCCTAGAAATTAAAAAGTTCCTCTGCTCTGGTAAACCAATGACCTCATTTTTGCTGTTCAAGGTACAACTTTGGTAAATTGTACACACGCGCCATTTAGAAACAAACAAACAAACAAACAAAAAAAAAAACAATAAAAATACTTCACTTTTTTTTATTAGAATTCTATTTATTCAGGATTTAAATATTTGTAATAGAGTGTTTTAGATCTTGTTCATGCTATCAAACCTGGACTGAAATATTCAACCTCAAAACTTTATAAAAATAACACCTGAAAAAAGATTTAACATCATGTTTATTTTGATTTTGCATATTGCTGGTGTTTCTTTGTACCTATGTAAGTGATTCAGACCTATGTAAGTGATTCAGACACTCGACTTCTTTAATGAATGACCATTCCGTGGTAAATTCCTCTCAATATTTCTGACAAGCCAACTTCGATCTTTTAGCTAGAGGAGAGTTTTTGTTTGAGGCTGGGATTTTGTCACAGAAATTTGTACTAAAAATCACGGAGCAGTCATGGTAAATTTGTTTAAAATCACGAAGGAAGGGGGAAATGGTGTGTGAAGTCACGGGGATGAAAATTCAACTTTTTTTTTTTTTTTTTTTAAATACAATACAGTACCTACATAGGGATGGGAATTTTAAATGTTTAAACATATAAACTCTAAAGAAGTGGTAAAACGTTTAATAATAAGCTAAACGTATAACCGGTCACGTGACAAATGTCACCAAATGCATATTTTTTTATGCATTAATTTTAGTAATTTATCATCAGTAGTCCGTCGCGTACCAGACTGCTCTAGTGCCACAGTGAGGGCGGATATTATAAAAAGGAAGGGGTTTGGCAATTGCCTCCAAGTAGCTTTTCTAATTGGTGCAACAGAAAGATTGACACTGGGGCAGATTTTATTCTCGGTCGATCTGGCGCTTCATTGGTGCACTATGTGTGTGTGTATGCCTGTAGTAGGTGTGGTATGGTATAATTTCCATGGCGGGGTTAAATAACATTAATGACCAGTGTTTTTTTGGTTCTATATTTAAAAATGACATCTCTAAACAAAAGAAGCCAAGCTTTTTTTTTTTTTTTCTGAGTTTGTCCTATATTTAAAATGGCATCTCTAAACAAAGGAAGCCATATTTGGAAGTACTTTGAGGAACTGGACGAGAAAACCATGGTATGTAAATAATTATGCCAAACAAAATTGCCATACCACAAAAAAACAAGTTCAATGCTTCACAGTTTGAAATGAAAAAATTTAGAATTATTGTGGATGCAGTTTTCTGACGGCAATAAAAAGTAAACACCCATAACATTTGCTATAGATTTGGCCGTTGGGCGTGATCACGTTATCCCCCATGAGGACAGTGCATGTGAATCGTGAATACTGCAGTTTTGAAATCAATGTAAGACTATCCCAATACTGTGCTGACCCATAAAACAATAACAGCGAGGCTGGAAAAACTTAAAGAAAATTGTGCTGCAGCTGTTCATACAAAACATTCAAGGGCAGAAAAAGTTGCAATTACCATAGACTCATAGATCCCATTCCTCAATCTTTCCAAAGGTGGAAGGCTTTTTTCACTTGAAATTGTTCTGTAAGCTTTTGGACCAAACGGCTGTTTATGTTTAGTACAGTTTTTATTTGTATGTTGGAACTACTGCACTAAAGTAAAGGACCCCTGAGACACACTTCAAACAGGTAGACCAGGCATCTCTTTTTACAATTTAATGTAAAGTTGTGTGGATACGTGATTTTGAATACTTTACGTTACTTAGTAATAGCTGACCATATACAATTAACTGCACAAGAAGGCAAACGTTATATTAATTACTTAATGTGTGTTAGATTGTCATTTTAAAATAGGACTTGTGGCAATGTTTGGGAGGTTTATGTACACTAGTACAGTATGTAGAGGAGTGGCGTTTGATTCGAGTACTCGGAAATTGTAATGCTCAAGTCTCGAGCAACAATAGATCTCAAAAATCCCACCTCTACTATCAAAGACCACAAACTTTTAAATCTCTGAGGCAGACTTTTTAATATCAGTCACAGTGCTCTTTAAAATTCCAAAATATTGTGCTGTTTTATCCCTGGTAATTACCTTTTCCAGAAGAGAAAGTATTTCCAACTTTTAAAAAAAAAAAAAATTTTTTAATTGTAAGCACAACTCGCTTTCGCGCTGTACAGTGGGAGATATTAGTCTCTTTTTAATATATATATTTTTTAAACCATATAACTTGGGGCAAAGCAATAGATTCCTGTTTTGTTGTTGTTAAATAAACCTTTAAGAAACATGCTATTCTAAAAACATGATACTATCCGAAAATGTGTTCAATACATATATAGCATAAAGTTATATCTACACAAGCAACTTTAATTACAACTATAAATATAAACATTTCAATATATACTCTGTGCAGGTGTTTTATTCTTCTTCTTCTTCTTCTTCTTCTTCTTATTTTTACTTTGTAGTTTAGTCTTTGCGATGTTAATGTTATTTGCTTATTTAGGGTTTATTTGCTTTGAAAATACTAATGTAGGTAGATGTGTATGTAGATACGGTTTAAACACTGACATTGCAAAGAGTTTAAGAGTTTTCATAAAAATTTACCAAAAGCACATCCCTATATAGACATAAAATGAGTCTGTCTATATAAGTAGGAAAAAAAGAAACAATCTAAATAGTTATTTATTTATTATGGTTTTCACAACATCAGGTTCAAGTTTTAATCCTGTAAATCAGTAAGCTTCACAGCGTATACAACTATAAACAACTTTCGTTTTACATAACATGGTGGGGTTTCTACAGGACAGCAGACAAAAACTGTAGGTTTTACATACCTTTAATAAATAAAGTTTGAAGTTTAAAATAAAGCCTGTCTGAGTATCTGTTGCTTCTTCTATGGTAGTTTGCAGTTATTTTACGGTTTGGTTTGTTTACATATTATTCTGATACATGTTGTACATGCTTGATGCCTTTCTGGAGCTTTCTGTGCAGAAAATGATTACAGCAAGCGTTGGGAATCTCGTTCCCATGTTTTTTCCAGAACTGGTAAACGTCGCATTTCATTTCACTGACAATTTCGCAGTAAGCACGGTATTCACGCTGTGCTACACAGTTGTCTTCAAACAGTAGACTGGCCTCAAACACTTCTCAGTTATGCTGAGACACGTTGCTTGATTTGGCTCAAAGACCTGACAGGCACTGAAAATGCAGCTGCAGGTTTACAAAACCGAGCAGCAAACTTGCACTGCATGTATGTTTTTTTCTTCAGCGCTGTCAATTGATTTAAAAGTGTGAACGGCTACATTGCAGAGTAAGGCAACCGAGCTAGTTCAACATTAGCTAAACCGTTAAGGTTGTTCTTGAGCACCCTTTATGATTAATGTATTTCTTGTTTATGTTGCATCTCAGTAGGCGCTCTCATGAGTAAAATCTATTTGAATTAGGCCTAAGAATAAAAGAATGATCCCTATATACAGAAAGATTACAGCTCCTGTGCTTTCCCACTTATTCTCATAACAAAAAGGCAGCAAAGGTTTACAACATAGGGATTTAGTTGGCACATCAGCTACCCAGTATTTAAACATAATTGCGTATACGCCACAATCCCTTGGATAATTGCTTAAACCTAACAGTTACTGTACCACAGAGCCCATTTTCAATGTGTTCCTGGTACATTAAAATAATTTATGATCACAACTACTATTTACAAGGGAACTTTAAATTCATGATAGTTTACCATTACCTTAGAATACTTTGTCATGGCCCACCCACTAACGTTTTTGCATTAACCACCGATTGTGAGGAGACACTGTTTTCTTCAGAAAAATCAAACACTGTTATTTAGGGAATAACTTGGCTGTTCAATGAAGGGTGGTTGTGGTTTTAGACCACCTAGAACACATGGGTATGCAACTAGTTTTGCAATTCCTAAAGAAACTACTTGGAGAGCTTGTGTGTTTTAAATTTTATTTACTTTGGTATCAACTGTGGTTTCCATGTCACGTCAAACAGAAAAATAATAACAATAATACAAATTAAACTCTTAACTTTAAGCTTTCTGTATGCCAAGAAACCTATTGATGGCAAGTACTGACTGAACTTTTATTATGTTTCAGTTTCTTAGTAAGTGTTTTAAATATGAGGCGCGAATTAGTTTGAACCAGATGAGATTAAATAATCCTATCAAATGCATCTGTGAATGTAAACCTAGTATTTACCAATGAGAATAAGCTATAGTGAGGGAATGCTCTAAATGTTTATGTCATCAAACCAATTGGAGCACACGATCTGTGCCCCGGGAGCGGTTTCAACTGACTGAAACGCCATGTGAACACTTCCTATCGACTTCAACTCGTTTAGAACGATCCGACCGGAGCCCGGGAAAAATAGGCAGCCTCAGCTTGTTTGGGGAATCAAACCAGGGCGCGGATCATTTCACTTTCCACCGTGCAAATGATTAACTATCTGAGGGTGCAACGATTACTGTGGCCCCATGGGCAATCGCGCAGTGTGTGCCTTGACATTTGATGGTTCATATGAAATATCTTAGTAAGCAGATAAATATAACAGCATGTCATTTTTTAGATGTCTTTACTGTAAATGTTGTTTTGCATTGAAATATAGCAGCAGTAACAGGGCATCAAGTTTGCAATTAGAGACCTGGAATATACTCTGCAAATTTTAACAAATACTCTTAATGTTTTTACACAACCTATGCTTTATATTGTGGTGCTGCAATTCATTTACTTTGAAGGTATATCATTTCTTAAAGATATATCAATATAGCTAAGGTACGTGTGAATGAGTTATCACAAGCATTGTTTTTAAGTACAATTATTTTTCTGTGGGTGATGAGGCTCAATAGCAGTCTGGTCATCATGTCACCCTATTGTGTGATTTTGAGCTGAGAGAATAAAGTTATGAATGTATGCGTAATTTGAACAGGGAAAAAAAATTGTGTTTGCCCCATGGCATGTTGTCTACGACACTGCAAACTCATTTTTGCACTTTAAAATATGTATTTCGCTGGGTATCATTACACAAATGCATAAGGTTAAAATTTTTTTTTTTTAAAGATGCACTGTTTATTTATTAATCAACCTAGAAATACTGAAAGTTCTTAATGTGTGTGTGTGTGTGTGTGTATGTAATATATATATATATATATATATATATATATATATATATATATAGAGAGAGAGAGAGAGAGAGAGAGAGATCACCTGAAATCCATAGCATGTGATTTTTTTAAAAGTATTATTCAGATGATGATTATTAGATTTTAATTAAATCAGATTATTTGGAGAACTGGCATTCGATGGGAGCTGGGCTTGCTTAAAAGGTCTGTGAGAATAGTAAATGTTTGACTAGTTTCGGCAAACAAACTAGGCTTGTTTTCCTGGGCTGTTTTCTCACTATCCTGTCTGAACTCTCTTCGATCTGAGCTCTGATCATTTCCACAATCAATCGGAGGCTGGGTAGTTTGGAATTGCTCCCACGTGAATACCGACCAAGTTTCTTTAGTTTCAGCTTTCTGAGCTCAAGACTATCACAATGGCTATCGGTGTTACGGTTCAGATTTTTTGCTCCAAAAATGAAACAGTCACTATTAGAAGACTTCTGGTTATCACAACACCACGAAGAGTTATATTCCACAAATGACTGCTTGAAATAACTATAAAATAAGTTGAAAGTGCTTAACAAAAGCACACTGATGTGTTACTGAAGAATTTACCTTAGCTGATTTGAAAAATCATCCTCTACATTGTCATCATCCCAGTTATCTTCCCAGACATGTGCATCTTCATCTTCATCCAACCCTGTCCAATCTGAAACAGAACAATTGTATAATGATAATAAGGCCAACACTAATTTGGCATGAGTTTACAACATGTTGACATGTTGGTTTTTTTTGGCCGGATAGTGACCATTCCTCAAAAGATTAGCGGGTGAAATCACCATGTTGAAATGATTTTGTTTCTTAAATGCAGAGAATCAAAACACCTGCTACCACTGAAAGACACCGAGGTTATGAACAAAACAACACGAGGTCCTAGGAACAGGACTGCCCAATAAAACCAAGGCGCTTGAATTGGGGTGCAAGGGTTGAATACTGAAGCACCTGCCAACCAAGCTCTTACCATCATCCTAGCAATACCGGTCTGTAAAACAGTCACATATACAACTACAGAATGCTAATACCTATGTATCCTCATTCATTGCCCCAGATAGTATCTGAGCTACAGCAGACTATGGAGCTTCTAAATTACAAGCATTAAGATTATGAAGCGTCAACACGAATGTGCATCCACTTTTTGAAAAATGTGACCGTTTTATAAACTACCGCTATGCTAGTGTTCTCCACAACCTCGACAAATACATGTATTAAACCGTAAATATTAAAAATGACTGAGTCACGGTTCCAGGCTGCTGGGCCTGTTTTGGCGAGCTAACTAAATACTTTACAACCCCGTGTTATACTGCATAATGTGTTTGCAATTTTCAATCTACCTTCTGCTGGAAATTCCTCAAACTCATCGTCCTCTTCTAACAATCCCAGATCCACGGTTTGCTTCTTTTCCGACATAATTCCCCTTTTCGTCTCAGATCAGACACAACACGTCGAGGCTAATGATGTTTGTATTGAGGCTGATGGGATACTGGAGGTACGCAACGAACAGTGTTCCTAAATCTCACGAGAAAAAAAGCTGCACTGCCTTTCAAAACAAGCCCAAAAGAAGCGCAACCAATGTTAGAGTATGGGTGTTTATGCAAACTACAACCCGCGACTCTCAACAAGCCCAATCCCGCTTATTATAAGCAGACTTGGCAACTGTGACAACGCCTCCACATGTGCGTGAGAAGAGCGAGAATGGACATTTTCTCAAATGCTTTTTCTTAATAAAGCTTGTATCCAATCAACAATATATTACACACACACACACACACACACACACACACACACACACACACACACACACACACACACACACACACATATATATATATATATATATATATATATATATATATATATATATATATATATAAACTATGTTAAAACTGTACTTAAAAAAGCTTCTTATTTCAATATACTGCAGCGTGCACGTGTGTTAGCAGCAGCAGGGCTGATAGGAGACGTAATCACACAGGGACGTGAGCCCGATATACGATTTTTCCAAGGAGCCCGATATACGCTCCTTTGAAGGAGCTGCCTCTTTTGTACAACGGTATCGGCGCTATGCTTTACTGCGAACGGTCCCCGGTTTGCGCCCGCCCTTCTGCTTCTGTGAGTGGATTGCCTCGCCCTGTGTGATGCGCCTGCAATATATTTGTATCATATAGGTTACTATATTAAATTAAAAGTATACAAAATAATAGAAATTAAGTGTAGAAATAGCCTTACATGTGGTTAGAACATGTAGTTAAACGTAGCCACGAAAGGAAAAGCAGTGGTTGATTTTATTTTTTTTAAGGGACCATTAATGCATACCCTCCAACCGTACCGATTTAGCCGGTACAACATCCGATTTCTAAGTTTGGTACCGAATCCCCACGTGTACCGAATTTTGAGCTTCGTCTTTTTATTAGTGTTATTGTTTTTCCTGCACGGCCCCGCCAGGCCACTAGAGGTATGCGGGTGCTAGCGTCACATCCCCATGGTGCTGCCTGCTAAACAGATAGTAGACAGCAAAGATACTGGTAGACAGTCCATTCACAGATATTCTGTTGTTATAAAATTTGTTTGGCTAATTTCTGCAGTAGCACGCAGAACCACTTTCATGGTAACATTACTGCTCGGAAGAGTAAGGTCAGAATTCTTAGTACACTTGGTGTTGGGTGCTGGAGATTAAAAACGGAATAGATTTTAAGAAGAACAATATCTTTAGGGTGTTTGTGATTTAATTTAATTTAATTTAAATGTAGTTAGTGTAAGGCAGTTTAGCCTGTCATTGCCTTTCTCACTCATTTAGATACATAATTATCCCGAGGAAAAATCCCCAGAGATTTGCAATTCATGGAATGCTTAATGATTTAGAATATGTTTCAAATGTTGTTTTAGACTTTTCTTTGATGCATTATACATAATAGAACTGATTTAAAAAAAAATCTGTCTACCAACACATACATTTACATACTAAAGTAAAGTTATTATTATTATTTTTTTAACTATAGCCAAATGGCAGTTTTCCAATTAGTATATATATACTCATTGGAAAATGTACTATTGATTGATATCACTATTGATAATAAAGACGAGTGAAATGAACCAACATTAAACATTGTGTAACTATTCTCTGGTTATACTAAGTGAAATTCACATCACATGCCAAACTCTACAGATTAAGGAGCTATAGTACAAACTGGTAACCTACTCAGTAGGCTACCAATTTTCAGTACTGCTATAGTCCTACCACAATTTGCTCCTCATCCTATGTATCCCAACAAAAAAACAAACAAACACAAATGGTATCTGTCATTTCTTCTCTCTATTCAATATGTGTTTTGATAAGAATATACAAATGTTATACAGTATATCATGCAGTTACAGAAATGTATATTCCTTCTGTAGTATTTGTGCATTTGGGTAAGAGATATAAGTTATTCAAATTAAAAAGGTACTTTTGGAGTAAGTCAGTTTATACCACCTGCTTTAAAAACAAATCAATTGTGGGACAGGACAGGGAACTGAGCACAGGGTTAAGAAGACAGGGAAGGCTCTTCAGCACAATGGGATTTGTGAGACATAATGAAACATACAGATTTTTGTTGTATCTAAATGTAAAAATGTGCAGTTTAAGTTGCAGGAAATCGCATAAAGTTAACATTTCAAATATTCTCTGAGAGGGGCATGTACCAGACCCCCGTGGAAGCAGCTCACTCACTACCACATGAGCCACTTGCTCTCTTAACGCCACACAAGAAAACCATCGGAACACCAGGACAGTTGATGGGAAAAGGGAACACAACAGTCCCAGTCACACCCTGACGTCTAATCGCCCTACTCTTCTGTCAACTACCAGTAACTTGTCAATGCAACACTTGTTCTAGCTATAGTATGTTTTGATGACGAGCGATACATACTGTAGGCCTAGAGTATTTGAAATACATTTTTAGAAATTCATGAAACGTGCAGGGATGGATTTGGCAGGGTAATCGTTTCTGTTAGAATTTGCAGTAGCCTCATACTAGTACTTAATCCACTGCATTTGTAAAGTGTTGAAAAACATTTACAACATAGATTGTGCTCATGGCAACTGCACAGTACATTCAAATATTTAACCTCTCTTATCCTACCGAGTCTAATGGCTGTTATTTATTGTTGTTATTACTGTGATCTCGAATGTCCCTGGCTGACAGATATTACAAAGCTAAGTGAAGGAAAATTATGGTTTTGTAATTGTGATCTGACTAAGTAAATAAAAGTAATTGTATAATTCTGTTATTTCACTTTTAGTTTTATTTCCGAGTGTTACCATCTCAGGTAGATTCAGATTCATGAACAGTTGTGTAGCAGGGCAGAGCCCTGATAGTAGATATGTGGCAGGGCAGAGCCCTGCTGGTTAATGTATTATTTTGTGTATATTTTAAAAGGAATGGTTATTGTTGTAGTATTATGATTTAAATGTATTGTTTTGTGTTGATTTAAAACAAGTGATGTTTGTTTTGTTTGGCAGCATGGATGGAGTTGAAGTCCCATCCCTCGAAATGGGCCATCTCTGAATTACGTGATTGCTAATTTGGAGATGGCCACATGTATAAAAGCACAGCAGCCACTCATAAGGGGGTGGCGGTTCAGAGAGAAGAAACGCGTGAGAGAGGACAAGCACGGTACTTGTTTTGGTTAAAATTATTTGTGTGCAAGACTTGTTTTTGTTATTTTGGCTAAGTGTTTTGTGTAAAAGTGTTTATGTTTTTTTAATTTAAATAAATACGCGCTCAGTGCATCAACCCGCAGTACTTGTCTGTGTGTCAACTTCCTGGTCTGGGGACATCACCACTCGGCCACCCTGTCATACATGGTGTCCATATGTGGGATCTGGCAACAGCGCCACCACGTACCCAGGCCAGAACAGTACTGCGGGTACACCTTTTTATTTTTTGAAGAATTGTTTTTTGTGAAGAAAGAAGGAAAGAAAAGAGCATAGAGAGGTACGAGAGCTGGGTGAGGCAGTCCAGAAGCCCCCTATGGATGGGAACAGAAGGGAGGCATCTACTGTGGGACAACCACCAGGATATCCTGATGGATATCCTAGGTCTCAAATCCGAGGTCCAGCTGAAGGGGATTAGCAGGCGGTACCCAGAGGTGATGGAAGCCTTGGAGAGAATGAAGGAGGTCGTGGACTGGGCCTACAAGGAGCGGGAGGCGGAGCAGTCCCAGTTGGCCAAGGCCGGTGTCCCAGAGTGCTCCTTTTGCGTGTGCTATGGGCATGAGAAGGAAAGCTGACCGGAGGCCAACTGGAACACGGACACAGACCTGGAATGGGAGGAGCCTGAGCGTCCAGCGTCCAAGAGGGGGGAAGGTGAGGGTCCAGCGCCCAAGAGGGGGGAGGCTGAGGGTCCAGCGCCCAAGAAGGGGGAGGCTGAGCGTCCAGAGTCCAAGAGAGGGAAGCCTGAGCCTCCAGCGCCACGGGGAGAAGTCTTGCAGTTTCCAGCGATAGAAGGAGACTACCTGCTGCTCCCGCCTCCACCGCCAGAGGGAGACTACTGACTGCACCCGCCTCCACCGCCAGAGGGAGACTAGTGGCTGCTCCCGCCTCCACCACCAGAGGGAGACTACTGGCTGCTCCCTCCTCCACCGCCAGAGGGAGACTACCCGGTGCTCCTGTCTCCACTACCAGAGGACAACCTGCCTCGCAAACCTCAGCCATCATTACACTTGCTGCTGAGGGAAGCGTGGCAAAAGCCAGGTGTCAGGCGACCTGCATGGGTTCAGCAAGACCTGCCGTCGCCTCCTGAGAGTCCACTCCTGCCGTCGCCTCCCGAGGGTCCGCTCCTGCCATTCGTCACTGCCCGGGGATGCCTGTTCGACACCGCCTGGGGATGCCTGTTCGTTATCACCGAGTTTCGCTGCAAAAACTTCTGTTGCTGGAGCACAAGATGGAGTTGCCGGCTACAGATGGGGAGGGGGGGAGGTGAAGAGACCACCTCCACCTCAGCCCTGACCACCACCCCTGTGCCACAGCCCGGCACCTGGGAGTTGGATCCCTCAACCTGGGATCCTAGACACCCGCCCTCCCAGGTCGCTGCACTACCAGGCACAAGTGGTTGCATGGTCTCCTGCTCTGCTCCCCCTGGTGGCCCAGATGTTGCTGGACGGTTGCTTGGGCTAACACGTCTGCTTGAGGCTGCAGCCGGCTGGTCATCTGCCTGTGCTCCCGAAGCCCCATCCACTGCGCCCGGGTCCCGTCTCTGGGTCTCAGCCCTGGTGTAGAAGCGGTGTAGAAGAAGAAACGGGTGAGAGAGAGAAAGAAATTAAAAGAAAAATGACAAATGCTACTCATGCTGGAAGGACAAGCACGGTACTTGTTTTGGTTAAAATTAATTGTTTTTGTTTAAGCTTCTTATTTTGGCTCTGTGAGCTGTGTTTTGTGTAAATGTGTTTTTGTTTATTTAATTTAAATAAATACGCGCTCAGTGCTTCAACCCGTAGTACTTGTCTGTGTGTCAACTTCCTGGTCTGCGGACGTCACCACTCAGCCACCCTGTCACAAGGTGATTAACATGGGGGTGGGGGGGGGTCTCTAAACATTTTCACATTCCAATCTAAATGGCTTGTTTGAAAAATAAACAAGGTAAGCAGTAGCAGCTGAACGTGGTGAGAAACACGAACAACATTACCACAAGACCGCCTGCACCGCATTGCAAATTACTCAGCTGTTTCAGACATTGACACGCAGAGCCTACCCCAAGTTTGGTTTTGGTAATTTATTCAATGTTCAATTATTTTGTAATTATTTATAAGTGTTTACACATGACCGGTCTGCTATTCTTCTGAGGACGCTGAAAAAAAAAAAAAAAGATTAAATGGGGAAGACCAATTCAAGAAAATTACCACAAACAAAACAAGCAAATAGTTACATTATTAAAATGCTAACATTAAATTGTAATTTGCCTTGCAACAACATGTCTACGGTCAAAGTAGAGTTAAGGGGTCTTTTTAAATTATGTAAACGGATCTAAATAATAACACCCTTTAATGTTAATCCTACTCCCCACGAATAATTTATTCACCCCCTTTTTAAGATTACAGTCAGCACTCACATATCTGACCCTATAAAATTTTGACTTCAGTGACGGTTAAACGCTGGGACGCATATCTGATTATTTCATTTGTGCCTGTTCTGACTCTTGTCCATTTTTCAGGGAACACAAAAACCATACAATATCAAAAATACATAGCTTAAAGGACTGCGTTGTAAAATAAGTAGGCTTCCATTTATATATACTGTATTGGTTTTGTTGGTACAGTACTATATTTTCAACAGAATAAGTATGAACAATATGAAAATATCCCTTAGCAAAACTAAAGAGATGACATATTAACTGCAATACCGTACATACTTTTAAATCCAGTAACAGCAAAATTAAATCTAAATGTTATCCATGCTCATAACTGCGTAAAACGTAAAAGGCAGAGCAATTTAACAAAACCAAAAGATAAATAAAACAGTTTCCAGAATTAAAACAGCATCCAAAGTCAGTATTCAAAATTGCAGAATATAGTGCTCGATAAGGCCCTAATGTCACAGTTCACTTGCAAATGAAAATGCACAAAAGCAACTGAAGATCACAGATAAAAAAATAAAATAATACATCACAGTATCTAAAACTGTTTAATGATTAACTGTTACATTACGGTAGCTTGTCTCTTTCACTTTGTTTTGGCTGCATTTTCGTCGCGCTGTGTAACTGCACAATATAAGACAGACTGATTTGGCATTAGAGGGTTTTTTTTAAACACAGGCTGTGATGGATATTCAGATAAATTGTAACATCGAAGAGATGGGCTTTGTATCAGAAAACTGGTGACGGAGTCGGAAATTGTGTGTGACAGGTAAGTAGATTAATTTGTTACATATATATAATGGGGATTGATTTTATTCTTAATACAAGGGCGGTAAAACGTGACTGACCGAGTACTGACTGTAATATAGTCGACTTACTTCAGAGAAGAAACAGGTTTATAATTTTAGGGTGTTTTTCCAGTGCTGTTAAATCATTATAGTGGAACACTTTGTGTATCCTTTGTGGAGAAAAGAAAATATACAGGAACCTTGAAGTGTGTACTTTATTCTACATGATTAAAACCACTCTCAATCCCAGATGAAGTGCTGGGAAAAAGTTGTAGTATCTGCTTGGCATACCTGAGACTGCAGTTACACTGTGGCGCCTAGAGTCTCTTTTGCCAGACAGCAGGCTGCCCAGACTGACTCCCGGCCTTTCTTCGGCTCTTAGAATACCTTTCATGGAGGATCCAGGCCTGATTCATGCTAAGTCTTTACTGGGACCTCAGCCCAGTCTTGCAGTCTCTGTTCGCTGCTCTATCTGGGTGATGATCATGACATGCCTTTGGGGGTGGGGGTGAGGGAGCTTTGAGAGGACTGCCATCATCGCTCTGGCTTTTTTTTTCTGATTTCCCCATCAGATTAGATACAGAGCTCCTTGTCTTCCAGGGAAAGTGACAGGAGCCAGTACAGATGAGGCCTGCTTTTCCTGGAGCCTGGATACTGATAATCGACTGCTGTTCCCATCAACAGGTGATTGCCAACTTAAGCAGCAATAGTGTCTCAAAAAGGACTTGTTGACATTTCACGAAATCAGAAAGAGACTCTTAACTCAACCCTTTTGTTTCACTTTTTAAAATCTATGTAAGATATAGACTTATCAAATAAAGTACGTTCATACAGTAGCTGGACATAAAAGAGCCCCCTTGTATTTTTTTATACACCAAGTACAACATAGTGATTTGATAGACACTGTTTTTGCGGTTAATGTTTCTATGCTGGAATACAAAAGTATTCATTGCCGTAGGCATATCATTATCGACAGTGGACGTTATACCCGTTGACAGCTGAGAACAAATATTTATTATATGTATATTTTTTTTTAAAAATTGGATCAAGCTAACTCTCACCACGGATTAGACAAACTTAATGATCCAATTAATAAGCTTTATTCAGGAGAAACATGTCAGCTTTGTCTTAAGAAACCTGCTGCAGTTGATACCCTTCCAGGAAATATCTTTCATGATTGCATATTAAATTTAATCCGACACCCTAAATATAGTTCTTTGTATATTGTATAGGTTGTCAGTATTTACTACTATCCTTTCTTGGTTGCAAAAAAAAAGCAAACTCATTCAAATAAAATATATTTTTTTCCCATTATAAATCGTGTAGATCTAAAGAGTAATATTATTTTATCTTTTTTTCTTTCTTCTTTCTTTTTGTCGGGGGTTTCATTCAACACAGATGTCCGTCATGAAGAATTTAAGTTTCATATTTTCATCTATCAGCCTTGAAAAGGCCTGTCATCTGGAGCTTGAAGTACAGTTTGCCAACAGGCTTTTAGGCCACAATGACAATACAATCTTATATTTGTGCTACCAGGCTCCAAGTAATCCCCCGCTTTCCTCCTCACTGGCCCAGTTATGATCTGGCTTAAATTGCAATTTTTTTTTATCAGGATTTTGGTGATAGCATTTATCAGCAAGAGTGAAATAAAATATGGGAGGTCCAGCTCTTATTAAGAGAATATATATTTACAATTTTAAAGAGAAGGGTTGTTCATATTTTAGAATGTGCCTCCATGCCATAAAATAATGAATATATTGTTAATATCTTAAAAAAAAATGTAACTTCAAAATACTGCCAGTAACTGCTACATGTCATGTAATTATTTATTTGTCTTGAGTCAAGTTCCAGATCAAAAAGTATATCAAGTAACACACACAGCATTACTAATATGAATCTTTCCAACCACAGTGACATTTATTTATTTATTCAATCTGGCTTGATTAAAAAAAAAAAAAAAAAAAAAAAAAAAAATGTTTGAAGTAAAATAGTGAAGCAATTAGAGGCAAATAAACCTTCCCCAGTCAATTATATATATAAATATATATATATATATGTGTGTGTGTGTGTGTGTGTGTGTGTGTGTGTATATATATATATGTGTGTGTGTGTGTGTGTGTGTGTGTGTATATATATATATATATATGTGTGTGTGTGTGTATATATATATGTGTGTGTATATATATATATATATAGAGAAATTCTGTGGTTTCACCCCATTGACTACGTCTTAGCCCAGAATGTTTTGATGCAATGTCATTTAATTATCCTTGATCAAATCATGCTGAACAAGCACAAAATTAAGCCAATGAAAATGTGTAACTGTAATAAAAAATGGGCTGAATTTTAAGTTAAATATGGTATACATTTAAAAAATGTTTTGCCAGATAATGTTGGAGATCATGAAGAATATTGTGTAAGACTTTTTGTGTGTTTAAACAATTGAGACCATACCAGATATTGTTTTGAACAAGGTGACTTTAATCAAGGTCCAGCAATACAAATTTTCAACGTTGCATAAACGCGAGCACAGACGACAAGTACTCGCTTTCTTGTCGAGGGCATCACTGCGTTACTACTAAAACATTCCCTCCAGGCAACGCTGTCACTGATTCCACTTCAGTTCGTTCAGAAGGTCCTACTAGTTTATATAAAAAGAACACATTTAGCAACTCTTATTGATTTACTTTTAAGCATTTTACTTAGTTTTATTCTCAGTTATGTTATTTCAAGTTTAAATAGTTCATGTGTGTAATATATATATATATATATATATATATATATATATATATATATATATATATATATATATATATATATATATATATACTGTATATAAATACATTTATACAAGGTGATTAAAATATGTAATGCTTTTATAGAATGGTGTTGTTAGATTTAAATAAATACATGAAAATGTAGTAATAAATAATGAAAAATGGGTTTTAAAGAAATTGTGAATAAGTTAATTTTGTCAGAAATCACAGATATCTTTATTGGAAACCAAGCAGCATTAAAGTGGTTTTACAAAAATGTATATTGCAAAGATCGCAAACAACCAATAAGTACCAAGAAAATAATTGACTAAATAAATATACGCTGTAGACTATAGTTAACTTTATCTTTCAATTTAAAACTCATACTACCCCCTGTTTTCCTCCTGGCCACAATATAACAAGCTTAAGTGTGTGTCTTTCATTGGGCTGTTCAGTGAGTGATGAAGCAGTCTGCCTTAATACCTCTTCATTCTTCATCTGTCATTCCTAAAGTATTAAGAACAAATGACATGACATGCCCTGGGTGATACTGATAGCTTCATTTTAGGTAGGTGTGTCAGTTGTCATCTTACTTGCTTTTTAGATGTGTAAATTGCATAGTTCACACAGTTTTTTTTTTATTGGAGAAAATATCTTATTAATGGTTAAAATAACCAAGCCTCATATTCACCTGGACTCACTTTAGCACAGAGGAGAAAATACTACAAGACCAGACTTTACAAGTGTAACTGAGGGTATTTTTAGTTTCGCATCAGTAATATTCATACCAGTATGGTGCTTTTGTTTGTCCACATAATGCACAATTAATTTTACATATTTTTCAATTTGTGAAAAACTGACATGTTTGCGTGAAGGTTATATGCATTAATGTAAAATGAATGTGTCCTGCATATGCCAACATCCCTGTTGTTACAATGTCATTAGCTACCAAGGCCCACATTGATGTACAGCTATGGCCAAAGGTTTGGCATTACCCTATATAATTAACAAGTTTTGTTTCATAAAGTCGAATGAAATCTGCTGAATAATGTTATGTTAACATACTGAATTACATACTGCTTTGTAGTTTTCCATATATAGCCTTCAAAAAAAGAAACGCATAGCAGATATTTTTTCTTCAATCTCTTACAATTGCAACAAAACTTGATCAAAAGAATTGTATTTTATTTAAACACTTTTTCACATTGTCGGGATCGAAAACGCATGACGTACGACAAAATACTTGAATATTCCCAAAATTAACACTATTTGTTTAAGACTTGCAACATTCATGTGTATTCACTGCACATGCAATATGCTGAGGTGTGGCTATAAAAGTGGAGGGTTCTCAGCTTGCATGTCTTATTGGTGTTCACTGTAGACACATTTGAAGTTATGCCTAGACTTACCGAAGCTAGACGGAATAATGCTATTGGACATTTGGAAGCAGGTGAATCTCAGTCCGCCATGACACGGCGTCTGAATGTTTCCCAGAGCAAGAAGGCCAGTTACAGGAGTGATTCTTATGGCGTAACATCGTCGACTAAGACTTCAGTGGTGTCATAATCACAGAGTATGGTCCATACAAAGATGGAGAAGCATGGTGTTCAGTGACGAATCCAGATTTCTGCTTCAACGTGCAGATGGAAGAGCCCGGGTATACAGGCGACGTCATGAACATTTTGCAGCCAACTGTGTGTGACAGGTTGACAGATTTGGTGGTGGGAGTGTCATGGTGTGGGTGGCAATCTCAGACAATGGCAGAACCAACCTTGTTCATGTTCAAGGCAACCTGACAGCTCAGCGCTATTGTCACGAGATCATACGGCCTCATAAACGCGTGCGACAACGTCACCCCGAGCCACAGACGTTACAAGGACTTTTCCAGGCACTTGAGCAAGAGTGGGTTGCCATTCCCCGGCATGTTATCCAGGCTCTGATTCGATCCATGGGCAGGAGATGTCAGGCCATCAACGATGCCTATGGTGGGCATACCTGTTACTGATTTCTGTTGACCTTGAACTTTGTTTGACCTTTGAAAGTGACTTTATTGACTTGACTTTAGTCTTAATGATTTCTGTACAGGTTAAGGTTATTTAGAACTCTATTTTACTATGCAAACTGCCATACTAATGCTATAAAAAGTACATTCAAAACACCTATCCATTTCTTTCTTTGAAGAGTATACTTACAAAAAACTAAAATAAAATTGAACAATGTGACATTTCAAAATCTAACATGAAATACTGTACTACTATTATGGCTTCCGGTAGACCTTTGCAATATCATTTTGTATTTTTTTTATTTTTTATTACATGATGTTAAATAAAATATCGAAATTATATTCCTATATATGTTCTACGTTCTAGGTGATGCAAAACTTTTGGCCATAGCTATATATCCACAGGAAAAACTAAACAAAAATAGGAACTGGTTTAATTCTTTTTTTTACATGATTTCCAGAACAAATACACATGAAAGTAGATTTTTAAAAAAAATATTGTCAGTACAATGGGGGATTAAATGAGATAACCATATTTTACCATTATTAGCTTAACAGCATGTATTGTTTTGCTCTTTGACCCCACAGGAAGTGATCTTACAGTTGACCATAAAAAAAAAAAAAGATTCTAATGGTATTCACAATTTGTATGAATTTATGAATAAAATATTTATTTTAAATGTATTTTTCTTCCATATATTCCTTCAAGAGTTGATCCAATCTGCAACTTTGGTTTGAAAATATCACCGGTTCAATGGATTGAGGTGCAACTAAACATCAGGAGTGGAAAGATGTGCCCAGTGGACTCAACCTGCAAAAGAATGTCTGCAGACAGCTTTTCAGACAGTGTGTTCAGAAGTTTGCAATAATGCCAAACTGTAGTACGAAGATTAACACAAACTTAGACTCAATTGCTGTTGTTTTTGTCTGCTTGAATATTTTACTTGAAACCAGCAAGTCAAAAAGACTCTCTTTGCTAACAGGCTCATGTTGCTGAGTCTCAGGGGGTGGACTCACCTTGATCACACAAAGGAAAAAAAAACTAAAACCAACAGCATGGCAATAATGTTTTAAAAAGAAAATGGTTAAAAACTTGTACTATGTTGGCATACTTACTTTGTCCCACCTTGCATTAGCTTTAGTACCATCACAGTCACATGCAATTAAACATGTCGTTTTTTGATCATCTCTGTTAGGAACAATTTATACAGTGCAGGGATTTCATCACATTGTGCAGCAGTATGCTATTTAGCATTCAGGAGGATCTGCAACAGTCTTTCAAATTTAGATGTGGAATCCTTCTCTGACATTATCATGAACTGCGGACTAAGGGCAGCCAAGCACCTTACCATGGGGTACTGTAGTGGATTCCTTTCTCTAAGCTTCTTTGTCGTTGCAGCCAGAAAGGTTATGCACTCCATTTTAAATTCCACTCCTCTCATACATTTGGCCATTTTTTCTGATGCGTTTTGTAGTGCTTGCTTTGTAGCAAATCCAAGATTGACATTTTTGTGTGCCATGTGTAGGGTCTGGTCCAGCAGGTCAATTTTGATGAGCTTAATAACTATGTTTGCCTTTTCAAGTACATCTTTCTTTACGAAGCGAGACAGCAAAGTAAAAAGGAGAGCCTGAAATGGCACCATAGGGGCATTGATCTGAATTTTCTCCAGGAATGGCTTAAGTTGTCTGGCAACTGAAGCAAAAAATTGCAGTTTTGCTTCACAAAGGGGATCAACTGTGGCTTGCTTCACCAAAGAATATGATGCTGAATTTGGCACTTTGCTGATTGGGAGCTTCTTGTAGCCGTCAATGAACTGAATTATGTTTGGCCATAATTCAAGTGCACGCTCTGCAACTACCAAATCTTCCACCCATCTGTGAGGCCAAAACTTCAGTGGTACTTTCAGTTACTTTAGTATAGTCCTCTTGTCGTGCTGGTGCATCACGAAAGAGCTGCCACAGTGCTCTTAGTAGCTCTCTCAGCTTCCATATAGTTTTAGTTGTTCCATATTGGAGACTACCATGGACAATATGAAGGCCACAGCTTCCCAAGTTAATTAGATCGCTTAGTGTTGGGTCCTCCGTCTTTCTATCTTCCTCAAAATCTTTTTGAAACTTCCAGCTTACTCTGGGGCCATCCATGGAAATCTGTAACAATTTATTTTGATCAAGTGGTGCCACACTCTGATTCCATTTTTCAAATGAAATAACATAGCAATTTGAAATTCTGACTTCTTCTATTAGCTTTTATTTTAAATATGGGGCTAAGCCAAAGCAAACTAAGTAAGCACATTTTGTTGTACTACAAGAAAAGTGCTGTGCAATATCACTATCAAGAAACATGCTGAAAAATAGCTTTGAAAACTTCTTTGTATGAGTTGAATGAATAATGTGACATTACAACTTTTATTACCCAGCGAATTTCTGCCTTAAGAACACTTTCATTCCAAACAAAGCTTGAAAGTGTAGAGGATGCATGGGCCACTGTGCTAGTTCCTTCATCAACACCCTCTCTTGATGTATGGTCTGCAGGAGTGGCAGTTGTACTACACTGATCTGACTGTTTCTCTTTGTTTTGTAATGTGAAGAAACTGGTTATCCTTGGCTTACCATGTTGTAACTGTGCTGCTGCTTTAACATGTCCATGGGCTCGCATGTGGCTCTTAAGAGCAGAAACCCCCATGTTTCCAACATCAAATGATTTCCTACAACACTTGCAGAAAGCTCTGTGCACATCATCCCTCATTTCTCCTAACCAGTTCCTATACTCTGGATCCTGTTTCCATCCTTCCTTGACAATGCCTTCCAGACATTTTGTAGTTTGGGTTGCATCTGCTGTACAGCATGCTTATTTATTTTTCTGAAACAAGTAAAAACCCAACTGTATAAATGGGTAATTGTATGTAAAAAAAAAAAAAAGCGTAAAAAATAATGTAATTGTATGTAAAAATATTGTAATTGTATGTAACAATTGTAAGTCGCCCTGGATAAGGGCGTCTGCTAATAAATAAATAAATAAATAAATAATAATAATTACTAATATTATTTGTGTGTCAAAAGCCACACTGATATATTTTTTACATAGGCATTTATTTTAAAGATAATAATTTTCTGCACATTTCTAGATACTAAAATGTAATTACCATAGAAAGGCATGAAATAAAGCAAAAAAGTTTTTTTGGCAAGGCCAGAAAATTGGATCTATTTATCTAATTCACTAACTATTTTAACTTGTACAAATAATAATCTAGTCCCAGGACATTATAGTTGTAATCCCTAATTATTTATTATTTGTTTATTTAGCAGACGCCTTTATCCAAGACGACTTACAGAGACTAGGATGTGTAAACTATGAATCAGCTGCAGAGTCACTTACAACTACGTCTCACCTGAAAGATGGAGCACAAGAAGGTTAAGTGACTTGCTCAGGGTTACACAATAAGTCAGGGGCTGAGGTGGGATTTGAACCGGGGACCTCCTCGTTACATGCCCTTTTCTTTAACCACTGGACCACACAGCCTCCTTCATTTTAATTTTAAAACTACAACCACAGACTCTGAATTAAATGCAAGGCATTTGAGAGAGCAGATTGTACACTACTACAGAGCAAGTCACAGACTGCTAAATATTATTCAAAATAAACGGCTTATCTTTTTCAAATATCTAATCTAAAATGTTCTACCTTTAACAGAATGACAGTATTATAGGCATATAAGAAATAATTGAAATTAAAAGAAAAATAAATGTCCACATTGAATGTAGTATTAGTATTATTAGTATTATTACCTTGCTCAAGGATACAACAGCAGTGTCCCCCACTGGGGATTGAACCCATGACCCTCCGGTCTGGAGTCCAGCGCCCTAACCACTACTCCACACTGCTGCCCTATGCTATTAAGCTTAAAAGAAATAGTATCTACCATTTACGGTAGTCAGCATTATCATATCATCTGCCTGCCTCCTAAATAATCTTCAAGTTCAACACCGCCTCCACACCGTTCAACCGAAGTCAACACTTGGACACAAGTGGGCGGAGTTGGTAATTGTGTACTGAACTGCATCATGGGATTGACTGTCCTATCCTTCTTATATAGTCCTAGTCATCACACTCATCTGCTTCTACCCGCCAAGTATTACTAGCCTATATCCAGCTCGCGCAGAGATTCGCAGTAACTATGACGTAGATCTAGACAGACGGCTTTGACCAGTTTTGTACAGATCCCCCTAGCGTATACTTTATTCTGCTAATAAAAAAAATATAATTTTCCATGACTTTTCCAGGACATTTAATTAGTTCTCAATTTTCAATGACTTTTCCAGGCCTAGAAATTAAGTATGGCATTTTCAAGGTTTTCCAGGACGTTTCCTGTTATTGTTGCTGTTATTAGGCCCCCATGTAAATTGCTGTTACTAGCGTGTCTTTTGTATACTATTGCTGTTGTTGTGCTATCCACGTAAGTCATTTTATTATTTCGGACGAAGTGAGGATATGCGTCACGGATTAAGTTGGACAGTGGAATAGCAAACAATAGAGCCGTAGAGGTTAGAGGTTTATATTGTTATGCAATAATGTTATATTTGGATGGTATCATTTAAGTCTTGTATGTGTAATAAAATCTAAGAAATACCTACTTACTGTTCTTGTGTTTCTGTACCTCTGTTGTGGTCTGGGGTGGTGCAACAGAATCTAAACATACCATATACTTACCTGGGCTTCCCTGTATATTCCACCCACCAAGGGTAGGGGTGACATAAGCATAGTGGAAAGCTTGTATAACTGAACCCTAGTACCTGCATGTAATTTATAATATACCAAGTTTAAAAATAACAGTGAAATGAAAATGAATGGAACATAAATGTGACTTTCATGACAGCTGTATTATAGTTAGATGACTGATAACATTGCCATGGACAGGGTGGTGTTTGTGACTGCTGCCGCATGATGCCTCCTGTCCAATCCAGTCCTGTTTAATTCGATTTATCGGTTATATGTATGTGCTCTTCCATGTTATTTCTGCAAATGTGTTAATACAATACAGTTTTTTTTTTTTCTAAATACATTTATATTCCAAATAGAGAGAGTCTGTTCCCTTTAAGTTATGGATTAATCTCACAAAACAGTTGCTGCTTAATGCTTTATGGGCATTTAACTGACCTATCAATGCAGTATTCAGTATAAAGTCAGATTGACAGGTAAAATAGGACAGATCGCAGAATGATCACTTGGGAGTATCCACACCTCTGAAGTTGGACAAGGTGTTTAACCAAATGGTGGCGTGACAGGTCAGAAGCAGCCTGGAAGTTCTGGTATACCACCATTAGAAGACCGATGAACTCAAAAGTCTTGGGCAGATCAAAACTTGGCGTTAGATTAAAACAAAAACTAAGGCATCTAATCAAACAATTCCTGAAATTTAGGGTGCCACAAAATGGGAGGCGAGATGTAACACAAGTATATTTTATTTATTGGATGAGAACTGAAATCTCTACATCTCAGACCCACTTTTATTGATATAAAAGAAGGGCCCAGCCGGAGCCACACAAACACTTTCGTCAGGACCATGGCAAGAACAGAAGGAAAGAAAACATGCATTTTTCTGATTTATAGTTCATTAATTGAAGTTTATCAGCCCTTTTATTGTTGCTTTGGATTACTTTGACATTGTAGAGGATAATAAATGCAGATAGAGCTTGATTGTTTAAGGATGGGGGGGGGGGGGGGGACATGATGTTTAAGAAAATTACTAAAATAGGTAAGTTTGCAAACGGTCTTAAAATAAAAATACGTTAACACTTGGGCAGTCTATAGTTGCTCTACTTTGGTATGACCATTTTATGTTGTGTTATTGTTATTGGATGTAAATGAAACACATCCTGCAATTATTATTTCTGAATACCAAGCAACGGTGCCATTGTTCATTTGTTATTTTACTACCATCATTTATCCAAACTTAACAAAGGTAGCGCACAGAATTTAGATTTAATCTGCCACTTGGAATGCATTTTCTTGACCATGTTCTTTCACATGCAATTTTAGTTAAAATGCCTGATTCATTTTTTCCATGGAAAATTGGAACTGCTATCACAGTTAGACTGACTACAATTCAGGTAAAAAGATGCAATTATCTAATGAAAGTCTGCATTATTTACCATGGAATACGAAAAAAGTTTTGGTGTGAAGTTTTGCATACTGTAGATAAAAAAAAGTGTTGGTACATTCATTTTTCTGATAGTTTTTGAAAACCCAATGTTGTTTTGTGTTCAACTTGATTAAACTGAAGGATTAACATTCAAAGCAATATAGATTTAAAACATGTAGACAGTCACTTGTGCACTGAACACATTTGAAGTGACATTCATGATCTGCTGAACTGAACTGTTTTAACATATTCAATTACATCCAAGGCATTAAGACCAATGTGTGAGTGAGACAATAACGATGACCATGTGGCTTCCATGCTACATTACGTGATTAGGCTGATTGATAAATAAACCTCTCTTTTTTCCGGGAATAGTTTTCTGGGCCCTCAGTTCTGGACTTCATCCAGGAAATCTCTGACAGCCACTTATTAAGTTGTTACATGGAAAGGGAAAGGATGCATTGGTGCTCTCTGATTGTCACCTCAGTTTATGTTTCTAGAAATAGGGAGCCTGCTTTGATTTGAATAAGCGCACACAGACTTTGTACATTTTAGAGTCTGGGTAGGTCAGACCAACTTACTCCTGATATAAGACCTCTCAGAGATGTTTTCACAGCTTGGTTAGGCTATTAAGAGATGATGTTATTAGGCATTTCCAAACATAGGGCTAAAATATTATCAAAAAGTCTTTGTTTGACCCACATTTTTGTTTCGTTCAACTCTCTATCACGGTGGTCTCTTTGTCTGTGACAGTTACGTGATAAAAAGCCCTCTTGCTATTAAAATCCAACTCCTTTTGGTCTTGAAGTATGACCTCTTTGCTTGAGTGAGCTGTCATCTTTATTTTGAAAAACAAGAGAAGTAATTTCTGTAAAGAAATAAAAACAATGTCGATATTATAAAATGAGCAAGATATAACTTTGTTTAATATTTTTTTTTGTGGTGAGATATTCTAGTTTTATAACTTTTAAGTTGTTTAAGAAAAGTGGGGACAAACTATGTTTCAGAATCAGATTATAAAGGTAAACTCAAATTGACTTTCTCTGATTACAGGCTAAACAAAATATTGTCTGGTTATCCTTTATTATAATAATGTTGTTTTAAGACAAGAATAAAAATGTTTAAAGCTTAATTAAATCCTTAATTTGCACACAATGGATTATGTGTTAAATAAAGTGCAATGCAGTCTCCCATGATTACAATAGAAAGAATCCTAAAACTGAAACTACTTTTATCTGAATAAAAAATGTATCAAATGGCTTCATGAAAGTCTGTTCCCTTCATGGTTGTTCATCAGTATGCAGAACAATCAAATAGTAGCTACACTGCTACATGCAGTTATTGCAGACACCCTGCTGTGAAAATGATTTAATGAATAAACACAGATGCAATCACTGAGCTACATAATCACTTCTTGGATCTAGTCACTGAATTACTTAAATGTTTCCATTGGTTATCTGTATGGGGTATATTAAAGACCATTACAAATGGATCATATTTTATTTTTTTTCTTCAAAATGTATTCAGAACAATATATAATAAAATAATGTCAGCATGATAATCAATTAACAAGAAAATATAAATGGCAGCTTAAATGCTTAACATAGAAAACAGTTTTCCATGCAGTGCCACAAGACCAGATAAAACAAAAATAATACATATGTTACAGAAACCTAAGCTTCTGCTAATGTAAATACAGAACTTTAATACTATGATACCATTCAAAATCTTTGTATTACGTTTCCACACGAAAGGCCCAGTTCACAAAAGTAACACTGGGGCAATTTCCATGGAAAAAGACTTTTTTCTCACTCTATTTTGGTAGTACTTTCAGGTTATGTGTGTTTCCATGTAGTTTTCTTTTAGCCTGAGAAATTCTCATTACAAATGCAAATAAATTAATATTAAAATACAGGATGGTTGTGACAGGACGGTTGAGTGATAACATCCCCAGACCAGACAGCTGACAGACAGGCAGGTACTATGGGTGAAAGCGCGCTGGTGCGCCGTTTTATTGAAACAAAAATAAATCAACAGGATTTACAAAAACACAGCTCACAGAACCAAAATAAAAGGTTTAAACAAGGTTCCGAACACAAAATCTCCTGGTCTGCCCAGCACGAGTAGCAATTGGCTTCTTTGTTTTCATCTTACTTTTACTTTCGTTTTTGTTTCTTTCTGTTACGTTTTCCCGTCTCTCTCTCGCTCCCGCTCCTCCTTCCTGAACACCCCACCCCAAACACACACACACAGACATGTTTATATACACATGGCCATCTCCCTAGTAACAGTCAATTAATGAATTCGGCTACATTCTACACGGGTTTAGTGGGTTTGGGCTTTTAACCCTATCCACGCTGCCACACAATAAAACAAAGACACTTTGTATTTCAAATAAACACAGAATACCTTCCTCTTAAATAATAATAGAATACACCACAATATATTTTAAATCACAATAACCCATGCTTTATCAAATCATAAACATACACAACATTTATTTACATGCAGGACTTTTCATCTGCCCTGCCACATACCCCCCCCCCCCCCCCCCCCCCCTTAAAGTTCCAACAGTCCCGGTCATAGTCCTGGCCCAGGATCAGGAGCAGCAATGGGTCTATGGGTAGTGGCCACAGTGGGAGGTCCTCCTCCAATGCCAATACTGCTGACTCCTCTGGACAAGGAAATCCTGACAGTGGAAATGTTGTTGAATTTGTCATTCGGGGTTGTTTTAAAAAAGCTATTTTGTCTGCTTGTTACTTTTTTTTGCAGCCAATATAGACCATTTTAAACATGTTGTTTCCAGCAGTTTGTTACATTTTTAAAGACTGATAATAGTGAATCGTGTTACAATGTACATTTTAAAGCGTTAACTCAGCAGCTAGGCTAAATGTTAAAATGTTTCAGCCTTTGTTTTTGGGTGATGTTATTGATGAACTATCAATGATAACACATTTTAGCCAACTTACATCAGTAGAATATAATGTAAATAGAAAATGTGGGGTTTTTTTTTTTGGTTTTTTTTTTTAAATGTCGGTTTCGTGACACTCCGTGAATTATTATTTTTTTTTAAATGTCATTTGTGATTTTTTTTTTTTAAAGTCAGTGAATTTTTCGTGTCCCTATATGACTGCTGCCATAATGCTCTTTCCTGCTGCTTTCTGACTTTTTCTTTGCACCGGTCCTTTTAGGGCCGGTGCTGCTGTTCTGCCGCTTTATAAATCTAATTTTAATATCACAGACTTCATTTAGGGCAGCAGTGTGGAGTAGTGGTTAGGACTCTTGACCAGAGAGTCGTGGGTTCAATCCCAGATGGGGGACACTGCTGCTGTACCCTTGAGCAAGGTACTTTACCTAGATTGCTCCAGTAAAAACCCAACTGTATAAATGGGTAATTGTATGTAAAAATAATGTGATATCTTGTAACAATTATAAGTTGCCCTGGATAAGGGCGTCTGCTAAGAAATAAATAATAATAATAATTTACAAATGAGCCCCACCTACAATTTGCCCATACATATAATTAAGTCTTGACATGCCTACAATGCATGGCTAATGAGTGGCAGGTGCATTGTACTTAACTTGCCAAAAGTGTCATGATACATACAGTGCAATTTTAAGGCCGGTGTAAACTCGGCGCTATGGCCTTAATGCCATCGCAAACGCTTGATACATGTCCCCCCTTGGTTTATTAATTGCTTGCATACTATTTCTAAGGAAATAAAAACGCAAAATGTAGAAAGTAAAATTAAAAACCTGTTTCTATTAAAAAAAATACATATCATAAAAATAAACAAAATATGCTTTATATTCAATTGTAGCTCTTACCTTCTTCTGTGATTAAGCATTGCATATTATTTAAATTCCAACATATTTCATCCTAGAGAGATGTGCACCTACTGTATATTGCAAATTGACAGACTGAGCTCAGGTTCTAAACACAGACAGGATTTGAAATTAATCTGCGTTGAAGCATACTGTTGAAAATTAAAGATCCTGCAGGTAAAATAATCCCTGAATGAATTGATTTACTATAAAAAAATATATACCAATTGTATTGCTATTTATTATATAAAATATACTTGTGTTATAAACAGAAGGATGTCCTTACATAAAACAGCCTGTTGGGGCTCGTGATTTACTGGGACATCCTCCTGCAGTGAATAAAAACCATATACCATGAACGACCTTTCAGTTGCCGGTCGGGCGCTACAGCCAGTCTGCAGTTGACACTCTAACAGTTGTTGAAATTCAAAGTATTTCCTCAGAAATCAAACTCCAAATGTAAAAACAATAACACTTGTAAAAAATCTATCCAAGTAATGGGAAATACAAGTCTTACAAGTACACAAGAAAATGATGTGTCCAAACCTACTCCATTGACTTGGCGCCATGACTGCTGCGTGCCGTTAATAATAAGAAATACGCGAGGAAAGCAAAATTTCATGGTCACGGTGTAGCTGTGATATTTTGCATCCTCCAATTAAACTATAACCTTTTTGTCATTGAAGTTACAATGCAAAATAATTAACTACATACATTGATTTACTGATTCCACCTTAAAAGTTTTTGTTTTTTCATCCTTAACATTATTTTTTATCCATGGTGCTCTTCAAAGGAGGCACACAGAATATCACTGGATGTAGAATATCTCATAATACCGGAAGGTACAAATCCTGTACTTTTGTTTTCATTTATTAAAGAACTTCCATTTAACTGTCATTATATCATTAATAGATTGTAAAATGAATGTCATATTTATAGCTTTTACTGTAGGCAGGAAATAAAAACAACGCAACCCTTTTTACCACTAGTGAATGAGCACTGGTGGGATTCTACAATATAAGGTTTTCTTATATTGTAGACCAACCTTTTTCAGGCCTGCATAATTTGGCTCAGCTAATTTACTTTATCAATTAGATTAAATCAGTAATTGATTTAACTGCAGAGAATGATGTTAGTATTATTGATGCCACAGAAGGTGAGACTCATGATTAAACCCAGTAACACAATGAGCGAGCTCAATCAGCAACAGAAGCAGTGAAGGGAATTTTAATCTCACACCCTGAATAGGGCCTCAATTAAAAAATGTAGTATGAT
This sequence comes from Acipenser ruthenus, assembly GCF_902713425.1. NCBI lineage: Eukaryota > Metazoa > Chordata > Actinopteri > Acipenseriformes > Acipenseridae > Acipenser > Acipenser ruthenus. The sequence continues at coordinate 11,811,728 of NC_081192.1, read as the reverse complement.
TTTGTGTGCTGTGATAAAAATATAAAGTATCTACATTTGAATACATGTCAGTAACATTCACCCCCTGCCATGCTGTAAATACAAAAAAATACACCCATGAGATTCTGATAAACCAAGGGACAGGTCCAATCTAAATTCTGTGCAGTCTGGCATCAAGTTATGCAAGTTTTCTAAATTGATAATTGTGGCAGGCTGGCTCGCAGTGGTGAGGTGGATGACGTCACGGACCAGGAAGTAGAAACCAAAACAATGGATGGGCGGTTGAAGCTGAGTGCAACGGCACTCAGCGTATTTATTAATAAACAAACCAAACCTAAGATTTAAACAAAACAACAAAACAAAAGGGCACGAGGGCCAAACGAATGAACAAACAAACAAGTAAGTGATGTGCTGGGTAATCCAGCACGTTTTAGCAATTGTTTTTTTAAATGTGACTCGCTCTCTCCGCTCCCCGTACTCTCCTCTGTACACCCAACCTCGAGTGCAGAGAGCTGCAGGTTTATATACTCTGGCCGAGGGATTAACTAGTAGTTAATTATCTTATTATCCCTCGGCCAGAGTCTGCACGCGTTTGGTAAGGATGCATGACTGTCAGCTAGTTAAATAATCAGTAGCTGATCAGCCATGCATCCTCACAGGGTTTTTAAATATAATAATAAAAGACGCTGCGCTTTTCCCCGCGCCGCAAACAAAAATACAAATAATAATACATAGAGGCGGGAGACTCCGCCACAATAATCAAGTATATTGCTTAAACACACACACATCCCTACATTTTCTGGTGTCAAGCAATGCCAAGTTTGACAGGTTTTATTATATACTTCATGCAACAAAATTTGTAATAAGTTTTACAAATGCTCCATTGTTGAGTAACATATTTTACAGATTGTTAGTATTTATTTATTTATTTTCAGTATTGGAATATTCCATATGTAGGCAATATTTGAGTCTTTGTTTGAGTGAAGAACAGGAAAAGAAAAAAACCCCAAAAAATCATACATTGTTTTCGTGCTCTTTTCTCGAATAAAATCAAAGTAGACATATTTTTTTTAAAAAAAGTTAAAGCTTTGTGGCATTTACTGTTCCTTAATTAGCTATAGAATGGTTTACATTTAAAGTTTCAACCTATAAATAATGCTTACCATACCTAAATCAGTAAGTCCCAGTAAAATGGATACCGTTATGTGAAATTGTTTACTATTCTGACCAGGTGGAAACAGCTTATTTTTTACCCCCACTGTTCTCTAATATGCAGCACAGATCTGTTGAGTAGTACCACATGACCAATGATCTTATCACTCCAAATGAAATGATTCAATAGATGCAAACAGGTGGCTTTATTTATTCAGAGATGATATGGTGGAAGGACTTGTGTATCTCGCCATTTTCTAAAATTCTATATCATTTCTTTTTTTTTCATAGGTTTTTAAAGTATAGTATGTACGTGTTGTGTTACACCAGTTTCTTCTGCCAGTAAACCGCATTTCATTTTTTTTCATTTTGAATAACTTGCCATTAAATATTTTACCCCCTTTTTTCCTAATACATTTTGAAATTCCAAATTTGAGTTGTCCTCTCACCGCTGCAATCCACTTACTGAGCAGAAGAACTGATGTCAAGAGACATTCTAATGTCAAGCCAATCTGTTTTTCTTTTTTTACACCTGTCAAACCTAAACAATGGATTTTACCAAGCTATTGAACATGTGGTGGTGAGTTCTAGTCTTGGAAGTTGGCTGCCAGACTAGTAGGGGTTGCTGAAGTGTGACTTTCTGCCTTAACCCGCAAAAGAGCAAAGGCCAATGCAGATACTGATAGCTTGATGTGGACAGGATTCTACCTCTCACCCTGCACTCCAAGTGGTAGGTGAGCCATTAGGGACCCCTATACATACAGTCCTTTAAAAATCCATTAAAAAATCTAAACTCACCAAACCAATCATCAAAGAAATCCAGTACATTGTGATACCATAAATAATAAATATCAAAAAGAAACATGTACACATCCCATTACAATGGCAGTATGCAATCACTTTTATGCACCATTTCCAATGCCTTTTCCCAGGTATAGCTGAGCTGTACAGTCTGTCTTCCGGTATAAATTTGTCAGATGACCGAAGAAGTAGGTGTGTGGCACAACGTTGTTATTATCTTTAATCTTCTTGTATTCATTTTTCAATTTCTTCTGTGCCCCACGAAGCAACAACCTTGCTGGGTTTGTTTTGAACGCAGCCTTCACTTACAGCTGCCATTGTTCAAAACAATTTGTCTTTTCAGCACACGCCTTTCGATGACGTACTTTCGCACAGCACAGTTTGGCCCTGTTGGGTATGAGATATGAAACGGTACTGTCTGAGGTGTAGCTGAGGTAGAGTTGAGCGTCCAGACAGGCCAGCTCAGCTATACCTGGGGAAAGGCAGTGGAAACAAGGCATTATTTGCAAAAAGTTTCTGAATATTTTTAACATTTTATGCTTCAGTTGTGGAAAAAAAAAAAAAAAAAAACATTCTCTACAGACCAACGTGATTTAGCAAAAGACGAGCAACAATATTTTAGTACTGCAGAGGTTATATAGGGCTCTGTAGCATAAGCATCATTACCTGTAGAATTTGGCTTCCATCATTGACTTTAAAAAATGACAGAATGTTTAACAGTTAACACAGTTTGGATAGACATAGCTTTTCCCAGTTTAACGTTTACCTGGGAGAAACATATTTCAAGAAAATATCAATTCCTGCAATAAACACTGCACATGTGGAGATATTTTATTTTGATTTGTTTAGTACATCATTGACAAAAAAAAAGAAAAAAAGCACATGCAAACATTTTGCCGCGTTTCCATCTGACACATCAATTTGAAATCAGACTTCATTTCCATCAGTAGCAGATTGAGATCAACTACTGATTTCATTTGGGCCTCCATCAGCCCCCAGATATGATTGCGAGCTGACAGAATTCATGTTGATGGTAGAAGTTACTTAATGAGCGATCAATGCACTGGACGCGAGAGGAGGGTTTGAATGTCGGACTGCAGCAAATAATATGTTGGCTGAACATAAAGGCTATGAATATATTATACCGTTAGGAAATATTTGAGGTGGTGGAATGATTAATAAATAGCATACATACATACAGGTGATATTTTGTGTAATGCCCGGTTGCAGATGGGATTGTAGACCAGTCTGATATTGGAATGAGATGAGATTGAGTTTTAAAAACCATTTATGGTGCAGATGCAGCCTAAATTGAATTGGACCTCTTTAAAACCCCACAGATTGTTATTTTTTCTGTAAATGTATTTAAAAAAGAAACGGGAAACTGCTCTCCTGTTGTTTTCTATAGAGGCCAGCCATTCCTGCTATTAGTCAATAACAGAACGGCAAGAAAGAAAAAAGAACAGTTGAGAAGATGGCACTAATTACTAATTTCTCCATCACGCATTTCATTTACAGTGCTTCTTATTTAGTATTCAGAAGAAAATAAATAAATGCAATGCTGTTATACAGTACAGCGTAAAACAAAGGTTTTCTGCACAGAGCTACTTTATGTGAATCATAAAGGATGCAAGGAGTCAAGCTGTAAACTTATACAGTATGTACATGTTGTTTTATTTTTCAGTCCAGTTCATTTTCTTTAAACAATAACACACATATCAGTGGGTTGCAGTACCCTTTTCCTATTTTGACTACGTGCCTTAATAAATAGATTTCTACAGTTGTGAGGGTTAGTTTTGAAATGAGAGAAACTGGTTTACTATAAATGGGCTCCAAAAGGACTAGACTTCTCTTTGTTTTGTTGCCAGCTATTGTTTGTTTTGGCTTCCGAACCTTTGTAAAATCCTTTAATTTAATACTTTTGGATTCAAGTTTTTATTTTAGAATGGGGCATTTAATATAATTTATGGTGCATAAACATGCTGCAGGCCACTCACAAAGAGATCCAAATGTGCAATGTGGTACGAAAATGCCAAACATTTTACTTAGTTTGAACATCCAGAAGTTCTAAATTATGATTTATTTAATTTTATTAAAAACATTAATTGAGTCAGGCTGATTCCAGTAGCTATTCAAGACTTGTGGCATTACTTTTTAACCTAAGAGCACAAATAACAAAATTCACAAGACTAAATATTTGGATTGTATCTTTTTTGTGTTTATTTAGTACATGTACACAATAAACTAATAGATTAGGCATATATTTGATTGGTCCCATCAATTTATGACATGGAACATTTTGGTACAGTACAGTACATATTTAACGTTCTATTATTTAATGATATATGGTGTAATGATTTGCTGTTTTTAGTTTTTGTCAAAAATGGATGTGTATTGTTTGTCTTTTCAGAGCAATTGTTTGTAATTGAGATCTTTGATGTCAATGGACTTTTGTCCCCTGGTTAAATAAAAAAGATTAGAGGTTACTAGGGGAAGTCGTATTAAGATTGATACATTATGGTTGATACATCACCAAAAATTAATAGGTTTTTGTTATGGCATTAATATTTATTTTTTAATGCATTTCTAATGTATCTGTATTTTTTTTAAAGATCCCATCATAGTTTATTAGTAGTTAATAGTTATTGGAATGTTACTGTAGAAACAAATCTATATTTCTGAGGTGAGTAACTCAAATTGGTTGTATGTTATATAAGCTAAACTCTGCCAAAGAAAATAAGTTGTTTAACAAAAGAGCCTTACGAAGTATGCTAGCTGGGGAATAAATATAGTGGTAAGGCCTACTGGTAGGCTAATTGAAAGAGATCAAAGGAGGAGGAAGATCGTACTGGTAATGTAAGTATGTTATGTATGTTAGCATGTAAACATGTATTAAATATATTTAAAAAATGGCTTGAACAGTAATTAATTGATAATGTAGACTTTTAACAGTCTTGAAATCTGAGCAGAGCAGAAGGCCTTTCTATTTCTGGATGGGCTTGCCAGAAGGAAGTACCTCAGAAGCTACTATTATTTTCTAATTTGAACTTCATTTTGTAAGTATACTGGTTGAGTTTCCCTATCATGTCCCTACAATATAGATTGACATTAAACAAAATTGTGTTAATGGCAAACATCCAAGATTCATTCCCAGTAAAATGTACAGATAACAACTGGTATTGAAATTGAAATAAAATGTACCTAACCCCCAAATAAAAAAGAAACAAAACAAAAACAAAGACAAAACTAAATGTCAGGTATCTGTATGGTTTATTTACTTTTACAAGTACTAAGAGATGCAAGACATTTCCCTTAGCTGTTTCCCAGAACCCAGCCCTTACCAATTATCGTGTTACTTCAGTGGTCTATCACGCATAGGCCAGTGAAATATAACAGCCTTGGCTGTAGTCTAAAAATCAATGCAGAAGAAGATACAGGCATGTTGCTTTTAAAAAGATATAGCTTCCTGAAAATAAATAAACAAATGTCCTGTGCTGTATAATTTAAAATCCTGAGATGCAATTTGGAGTGTTTAATTACAAACCACGACAGCTACTTGTTTACTCACTTCCTATTTTCTATTTTTAACATATCAGGAAGTGATCTCCATGACCTAAAAACATTCTGAACCCAGAGGGACTGCTTCCCCAAACATTTTTTTTCTTTACTGGTTAGAAAAAGAAAATAAATGTTAAAATAAGAACAAGAACATATGAAACCCCTTACCTAATTCTATTATAGAAATATATGTAATCTGTGTAAATATCTACATATTTGTGGAAATTAGACATGTAGTTAACTGCAATCCTCCTTTTGTAGACACTGTATTGACCAAATTCAATAAATCATAATTATAACTAGAGAAGAAAAATGAATGCCAGGGGTCCTGACATTAAGAGGCTATTAGTCAGAGTGCATGTATCTCACAGCTAACACAGAACACTCTTGAAATCAAAAAAGACATTCAAGAGTTTTTCTTCAATGCTCTCTGGTTAAGAAATATCCACAAAAGCAGTCAATTAAACCATGCAATTTTCTTATGTAAGTGTATGCATATGTGCTTTAATAACACATTCAATTATTTGATATCATGTTATAATTTATTCACAAAAATTTAATAACATGTTGTGACAGAGACAGAATGATTCTTGGTGATAAATCTCCCTCCTGACCTGTGAGGGCGCTGTGTAAAGGGAACAAAGTGCCCTGGACTGGATGGCCAGACAATTCATTCCCAAGGTTAGACAGAAGTCAGCCATCTATAAAGGGGGCGGAGCTACAGTACACTAAATCATTGACCCAGAAGGGAAATGATGTGGCAGCCGCGGATTGGAGGAGCGGTTGCACTACTTAACCAAGGGCTCATGATTGACGGTACAAAAGGGGACATAGTGAAGTGATCTGTTCCTTTGTATGGTTAAACTGAACCAGAAGGAAAACCTGTGTTGTTATCGTGAGTGTTTGGTTTATTGTTGTTGTTTCTAAATATACTGTTTGTTGTTATTAGACAGCTAAACACGATCCAGAGCCATCGCTAAACGCCAACACTTATCCAGACTACACCCTCCATTGTTCACAATAAACTGTATTTGCACTGCGAGCACTAAAGCACACACTGTGTTACATGTGGGTTTTAAAGATCGGGATTATTATTATTTTGGGACCAACGTGTGGATTAAAACAGAGCAATACACGCCGCTGTATTGCCTGTTCTCATTGTTATTATGAACTGGCTTCTGTCATCAAACTTGGGATTGTACAAATAAAACACCATTGCACCTGGATTATCGTTGTCTGTCTGTTTATTGATCACTGCAGCACTCCTGCACCTGCACACCGTTAATCACTGTGCCACACACATTCAATTATTTTGATATCATGTTATAATATATTTCACAATAATTTAAGCCTACAGTAATATTTATGCTGATTCCATTGCTGTTGTTCTGCTGTTGGCCAAATACTTGAATGTGTTATTAAATTATATATATATATATATATATATATATATATATATATATATATATATATATATATATATATATATATGATATCCAATAACTGAATGTGTTATTAAAGCACATATGCATACACTTACATAAGAAAACTGCATGGTTTTATTGACTGCTTTTGTGGATATTTCTTAACCAGAGAGCATTGAAGAAAAAATCTTGAATGTCTTTTTTGATTTCAAGAGTGTTCTGTGTTAGCTGTGAGATACATGCACTCTGACTAATAGCCTCTTAATGTCAGAACCCCTGGCATTCATTTTTCTTCTCTAGTTATAATCATGATTTATTGAAGTTGGTCAATACAGTGTCTACAAAGGGAGGATTGTAGATGTACGAACTAATAAAACTATACAAAGTGTACAGTGTGTACAGAATAAAAGAGAACTTTAAAGAGCTTTCTAATAATTGTTCTGGGTAGTTTTGCCAAAATGGAGCTTCTCATGTTATCCTTTGTTCTGATGTGTTTCATATGTCTTCGCTTTGTAGATACAATTATGATACTGGACACATGTGAATGCCACTTGATCTGATTTTTTCTCTCTGAGACATTCTGATTTCCATGGTGACCAAGGTTGTGCCTGACTTCACTCTGCATTTAGAATAGTTACCTGTGCTGTGGACTTTTCTGTCAAGTGAATCATGTGTACAGTATATAGTATTTCAATGTATGATTCGTAATACAACTCCTTTGAATCAATGCAGGGACTTTTGAGGCAGGGGCATCATTTGCTATAGGGCGGTGGGGGGGGGGGGGGGGGGGGCAGTTGCGCCCCCCCCCATCCCCCACCGACCTTGGTTTGCACCCCCCTCCCCCACGATCTTACGTGACATTATGTCTTCCACTTTTTGACCCTCCCTAGACCCATAATATAATCACTTATCACAAAGTTACTTTCTTCACAAAGTAATAAAATACGTTTTTCAAACATCATTCTTTTCTAATCTAACCCAGATCCGGAATGAAGTTGGCCACGGTTGCCGTGGTGATGTAATTGCTTGAACTCAGAGTCTCAAGGCATCGTCACCATTCATTTATTTTTGATTGATAGTTCATCGTTGTACAGTGATTATATCAACAACACAGAATTACATTGCATTCTGTTATTTCTATAATAATATAATTGACATCACGATGAGTCAAAGAGAAATGTTGGATATGTTTGTCACAGCAGGTGGAAAACGGAAGAAATTAAACATAGCGAGACCACAAGGATGGATTCACTTGCAGAAGAAACTATTGATATTGCTGATGCCCAGGTATAATTATTTATACATGCTCTAAAGAAAAGGTACCATTAATTTGAAAACAAGATTTAGGCTCGTGTAGGGCTGTGCTGTGTGTTTTCAGATTTAGGCTCATGTGTAGGGCTGTGCTGTGTGTTTTCAGATTTAGGCTCATGTGTAGGGCTGTGCTGTGTGTTTTCAGATTTAGGCTCATGTGTAGGGCTGTGCTGTGTGTTTTCAGATTTAGGCTCATGTGTAGGGCTGGGCTGTGTGTTTTCAGATTTAGGCTCATGTGTAGAGCTGTGCTGTGTGTTTTAAGATTTAGGCTCATGTGTAGGGCTGGGCTGTGCGTTTTCAGATTTAGGCTCATGTGTAGGGCTGTGCTGTGCGTTTTCAGATTTAGGCTCATGTGTAGGGCTGTGCTGTGTGTTTTCAGATTTAGGCTCATGTGTAGGGCTGTGCTGTGTGTTTTCAGATTTAGGCTCATGTGTAGGGCTGGGCTGTGTGTTTTCAGATTTAGGCTCATGTGTAGGGCTGGGCTGTGCGTTTTCAGATTTAGGCTCATGTGTATATAGGGCTGGGCTGTGCATTTTCGGATTTGCATAGCTGCTCTATAAACTCATCATTGTCTTTTTCACAGTGGATCGGCAGAAAATAATATTTAAGGTGGTACACTGCAGTATTAGATAAGTTCTGGTAGGTAATGTTATGAAATTCAATGTAATACATTACTTTTTTTTTAGTTTGTTATAAACCAGCTTTAAAAATACTTGAATTGCACATTTTGTATAGGCTAATTTGTTTTAAAGAATAAGAACAATGTTGACAAAGTGCAGCAGGCTATCTCGTTGTAAACTGGCCCAATTGTGCAATCAATCAATCAATCAATCAATCAATCAATCTTTATTTGATATAGCGCCCTTCACAATAAATTGTCGCAAAGAGCTTCACAGGTACAACATAAATGTAATTATTAATATTATACAAGCAATAGCAAACATTAAAATATTTAATACAAAAATCAATTAAAATGCAATACAATACAGGGTAAAAACATTACTTAATAAACATACAGGGTAAAAACATTACTTAATAAAAGTGTGTCTTCAGTCGTGTTTTAAAAACAGTTTGTGCCTCCCTTACAGAAACAGGCAGCCGATTCCATAATTCGGGGCCCCTAAAGCCAAATGCTCTACCACCTGTGTTGTTTTTTGAAACCTTAGGGACAGTAAGCAATCCTGCGTCCTGGGATGGCAGTGGTCGTCTAGGTATATATGGGATTAAAATACCATTTAAATATGAAGCCAAACTGTTTAATGCTTTGTAAGTAATAAGCATGACCTTAAAATCGACCCTAAACCTACAGGAAGCCAATGTAGGGCTGCCAATACCAGTGTAAGGTGATCATGTCTTCTACTTGTTAAAACCCTGACAGCAGCATTTTGCACAAGCTGCAGTTGGGATAACATATATCTGTGAATACTAGAAAATAGAGCATTGCAATAATCCAGTCTGGATGTTATGAAAGCATGCATCAGTCTCGCTACGTCTTCCATGGAATGGAAGCGTCTTAGTTCAGTGATATTTCTTAAATGAAAAAAGACACCAGTTATTTTTCTAATTTGAGGTTCGAATGAAAGATCTGGGTCAAAGATGACACCCAGATTTCTCAATTCAGACCTCAACTGCAAGAAAATCTGAATTTGTATTGTTTAATTGATTTTTTTTTTATCCCAATAGCATTACCTTTGTTTTATCAGAGTTTAACAATAAATAGTTGTTTGACATCCATTGCTTAATGTTGGCCAGACAGATAGTAAAGATATTTGCGATTGAGGTGTCACCTGGTTTAAGGGATAAATATAATTGGGTATCATCTTCTGCAATGAAATTTGACATCTCTAAGGCTAACATCACCCACAGGCAGTATGTAGAGGGAGAACAAAACTGGCATACATATATACAATTGTAGTCAAAAGTTTACATACCCCAATGGAAATTTATAATTTCTAGAAATTTCTCCAAAAAAAAATAATTATAAGAAAAATCTTTTGTAGCAAAAGTTTTGCTTTTGTGGATGAGCATGAGCAGTGGAAGCGTGTAACCTCAAGGACCCTTGTGCCTAATGAAGGCATAGAGGGATCTACCACATTAATTTGGTAGAACCTCGTGAAAGTATGCAGAGTAGCCAAGCTAGCCGCAGTACATATGTCAGACAATGAGGCTCCTCTAAAGAGAGCCCATTATGTAGCAACTCCTGTGGTAGAGTGCGTGGCCACCCGCCCAGGTGGAGGTAAGCCGGTATTAGTGTATGCAGTCGAGACTGTGTCCACAATCCAGTGAAACAGCCGCTGCTTTGAGAGGGCCTGACCCAGGGTCCTTACACCATGATAGACGAAGAGCTAGTCAGACTGATGCAGAGCTCTCATCATGTCAACATAACATCTAATTGTCCAAACCGAGCAGAGGAAGTTTAGTCTTTGATCATCCTCTGAAGAAAAAGGACGGGATGGAAAGCCTCTAGCTCCACTGACTGATTTAAGTGGAAGGAGGAATGCAGGGTTTATACTTCATGATACCCTGTTTCCGTCATCCCAGACACGCATACAGGAGCTGTGCACAGACAGAGCCTGTAGCTCACTTACCAGCTTGGCGGAGGTGATAGCTAACAAAAAGGCATAGAGAGGTATTTCAACTCTATGGAATGTATAGGCTCAAACGGGGCCTTAGTGAGAGCCTCCAGTACAACATCTAGACTCCACTCGGGGGGGATGTCTTTTTTAGGTGAATATAACCACAGAGCGCCCTTTAGAAAACTGGTCGCCAGGAAATGGGCGCCTGGGGACACCGAGTCAATGGGGACATGGCATGCAGATATGGCTACCAGGTACACTTTCAGTGTAGAGGGGGATTTACCCAATTCCAGCAGTTCTTGTAGGAGTTGCAGAATAGTCCCCGGGTCAGACATCAATCTTGAAACTATCTCCATTTGTAGGCGTACAACGACCTTGTGGAGGAGGTCCTAGCATTCTGAAGTGTGCCTACGACCGCGTCTGAGAGCCCTAAGGCGGACAGATGGTCCCTTTCAGGGGCCAGACCCATAATTGGAGTCTACCCAGTTCTGGGTGCCAGAGAGTGCCTCTCATCTGACTGAGGCGATCCAGGCATAGCTGAAGCAGCGAGGGCACCGAGGCGCCGAAGCACCAAGGGCGTCTAAATACTGGAGTACATAGGCACCGAGGGTGCAGAATCACCGAAGTCCCTGAGTGCAGCAAGGCTCTGAGGCACAGAGGACCGTCTAAGTGCTGGAGTACTGAGGCACCAAGGGCACCAAAACAGAGAGGGGTGACGAGCACCAAGAACATCTAAACTGGAGCTCAGAGGCACCAAGGACACCGAAGCACCAAGGGCACCGCGTGCACCAAGGCTCTGAGACCCCGAAGTACCGAGGGTGCATAAAACTAGAGCACCGAGGCACCAAGGATGCCGAAGCACTAAGGGTACCGATGGTATCAAGGGTCTGAGGCTCTGAGGCCCAAGGGTACGAAGCACTGAGGGCGTCTAAATACTGGCGCGCTCAGGCACCGAGGGTGCAGAAGCACCAAGGTCACTGAGTGCAGCAAGTCTCTGAGGCACCGAGGAGCGTCTAAGTACTGGAGTACCGAGGCCCAGAGGGCACCGAAGCACAGAGGGCACCATGTGCACCGAGGCTCTGAGGCCCTGAAGTGCCGAGGCACCAAGGGCATGCAACACTGGGGCACCAGGGGAGCCAAAACACAGAGGGCACCAAGGGTCCAAGGTCCCGCGGGCGCTGAAGCACCAGGGGCACCTAACGTCTGAGTACTGAAGTGCCGGGGAGCCAAAGCACAGAGGCACGGAGTATCTAAGCACCGAGGGCACGAAGCACCGAGGCACAGAGGACATCAAGCAGCGAGGGTGCAAGCACAGAGGGTACTGAGGACAGGCGCCTAGCCTTAACTGCGTGCAGTCACACACCCTGGAGTAGCGCGCACCTTACACCGGAGTGAAGCACAGGCTCAAAGAGCTGCGGTAAGCATGGGCTTAACTGCTAAGAGACTGTTAAGAAAGAAAGAAGGTACTCCTGTTTTTATTTTATTTTATTAAAGCACCGAGGTGGGTGGGCCGAGACAGCCGGTGAAGTCTACTCAACAGCGGGGCAAGGTAGAACCAGGCCCCGGTGGAGGAAGCACACATTATCTAGTTGTTACTATTATTTATTTATTTATTTATTTTTTAAACTGCAAAGATCAGTAGAAGAAACACACACACACACACAACAGCCAAGCTGTGGGGGTAGAACAGTCACCACGCCAGGCAGGTAGACTGTGAAAAATCTTCTTTTTTATTTTTTTTTAGGCTAAGCGCACTGAGCGGGCGGGCAGGACAAAGACACACACAACAGCAGATGCTGCGGGGTTAGAAAGAAGTCTGCGACGCAAAGCGATGCACACTGGTGAAAAAGAGAAAGATTTAATGAAGTGCGGTTGCACAACGATTATAGCTCAGTTCACATTTTGTCTTCCCTTCTCAAGGGATTAGTGCCAGCCACTGTTTTCTAAGGTTCTGAAGTGAGATTTTAATAGCACCAAACCCCATTTAGTGGCGCTCAGAAGTATTGCATCTTTTGTGGCATTTAAAGTTTGTAGTTTTTAATCCACCATTGTACTCTTTTGAAAAAGAAACTGTTCATGCTAAATGCATTCTTGTTATTATTTGTAAACAATAAATACGTTTGTACTTTTTGTATTTCATGTCTCGCTAGTTTTCATTCAATTGAAAAGTGCTTGCATTTGGGGAAACTTGGTTAAGTACTTACTGTGCTAAAAGATCAAATAGAGTTAATCAGGGGGTGGCATAGTCAGGCACATTTTGGTAGTGGTTTTTGGTTAATTGGGTTTTCTGGGCAAAAAGTGTTAATTTGCCTAAACCATAAATCTTATCATATGCTACATATATCAGGGCCAAATGTATATATCTACAACTATACTAGCACCTCAAATATATTGAAATACAATTGTACTACATTTCAGGCATATTTATTTGATTATTGCTGAGGTGCACATGATGTCTTATATATTGCAGTGCAGTTGCTTCATAAACAATAACTTTTAAACTGCAGAGACCATTTGGAATGTGACCAAGCCCTCCCACTCTACTCTAATTAAAGCCTCTTTATCCTGGTGCTGGAGTTGGTAAGCCTAGCTGCTGACCTCTTCAGCTAAGAAGGCTAGTGATAGCGTGACCATTCCTGGCTCACAGACACACTCCCAACTGAATGCTGCACTTGTTCCAAGGCAAGATGGACAATTACAGACTTTCATTTTTTGCTTATACAAATAATGGCTTTTATATGTCTGGGGCCTAGTGCAGGCAGACGGCTGAACTGTGCAGCTTTTAACCAAGGAGAACTTAGAAGTGAAAAACGAGTTCATTGGTGTGGCTTCAAGACATCACATTCATAACTTCATATACATTTGTTCCCCTATCAGTTCTCATGGACTGAATTAGCTTTTGTGGCCCCCAGCTGGTAAATACAACCAGGTCAATGGCCTATAATTTGTAAAATTATGTGAATAAATTAATGTCAGTTATGCAGAGATGCTTTTTGGGAATCTGCCAGGCTAGTTTGGATTGCCAATGCTTACCAGATTTTTTTTTTCTTCAATTCATTGATGCCGTACCAACTGTAAAGCAATTAAAATGACTGTATATAATAACACAATCATAATCTAAAAGTTAAACATTGAGTGTATTTATTGCAGATCACAACAATTCATTATTCTTACCAAAACATGTTAAATGTACAATAAGACAGGTTAGAGATTTAAATTACCATCTATCTATCTATCTATCTATCTATCTATCTATCTATCTATATATATATATATATATATATATATATATATATATATATATATATATATATATAGCTCAAAGAGCTAGCTGCCCAACGTTTCGATATGTTGTACATATCTTTCTCAAGGGAGCCTGTGTTTGAATCAAAACATTGGAGGTATTTATAGGTTTTTCACGGCATGACAACTACTTGTTATTGTTTACATTCAAATCAATGATTTATTCTTAGATGATGTAATGGTGTTCTGTATGTTGTGACATAATTTTTACTTCTATCTTTGAATCTGTATTAATTCTAATTAACACTACTCTATATAAACTTATATTTTTATTATATCATGCAATGCTTGCTCTGAGGATCAGTCTAGATTTGGCCTCCCCAGCGCATCAGCATGCACAACTTTTGAATGAATTTTGTTTATTTATTTAAATGTTATATATTTATTGAAGTTAATTAGTTCATTCTTTTCTGTTGAGTCGTGCTGGCATAATCGTGTTCAGTCTATTTATCCATTTACTTTCTTTTATTCTTCTATATGTCGCATTGTCTAATTTGAGCTGTTCTAATACTACAAACTTTACGTCATTTATGTCATGTCCCTGACTGGTGAAGTGCTGTACTATTGGTTCATTCATTTTTTTTATTTCTAATTAATGAAAGGTGGTTCTGAATTCTTTTATATAAAGTAGTTCCAGTCTCTCCATCATATTTGATTTCATCACATTTTTCACAGGCTATTCCATAAACAACATTGCTATTTTTACAGTAGGTATTAGTTTTTAGTGGATATGTGGTGTTCTTATGTTTAATTGTATTTTTACTTTTGTCTATGTATTTACACACTTTACATCTACTGGTGCACATGTTCGTAGAACCTATTTTGTCAATTATTCTTTTGTGTTTACTGTGAACTAAAATATCACCTAAATTAGCTTCTCTTTTGAATGCTACAACTGGGGCCTTAAGAAATAATTTTTTTAATTTTTCTGAATTATGTAGAATCCGCAAGTGTTTCCAAACTATTTTAGAAATATTGGGCAAAAGTTTAGAGTAAGTCATTATTAATGGGACTCTCTTGACCTTTTTATTCTATTTTTATAATCTAGTAGATCATCTCTCTTTAGTTTATCCACTTTTCTTAACTCTGTCTATATAATTCTTTCTTTGTATCCTCTTTTTAAGATGTGTTTTTAATATATTTCTTTGTTTTATATAGTCACTTTCTTTAGAGCATATTCTTCGTATTCTTATTCCTAGACCCTTTGGGATTGCCCTTTTAGTGTGTATTGGATGTGCAGAGGACATGTGTAAATACTGGTGCATGTCAGTAGGTTTACAGAAGAGGTCAGTCTCAATTGAACCTTCAAGTTTTACTATGGTATCTAAAAATTATATTTCTTTCCTTGTCCATCGAAGGTCCACCTTAATATTACTGTGTATTTCATTTGCCATTTTATGAAACTGGAAAATAGATTATTCTCCATGTGTCCAAACCCCAAAAATATCATCTACAAACCGAATGTATTCTAAAGGTTCTCCTTCCGATTTTCTACGTAATTGTTCTCCCCATTTCCCCATGTATGTACTGGCAAAATGCATTCCTAATTTAGATCCTATTGCTGTACCATCGTTTTGTTTGTAATTCTTATTAACTAATGTAAAATAACTGTTTTCTAAAACTATGTTGATCATGTTCAGCACCTCTGCTGTGGGTATTGATTTATTTAGTCTATTATCTAGTGCTTTTTGACGAGCTTCCTTACGAGGGACACTTGGGTACAAGGATTTTACGTCCATGCAAAATAAAATTGTATTCTCTGGAAGGTTGTGTTTTAGTGATTCAAGTCTTCTTAAAAATGGTGTTGTATCCTTAACATAGCTTGGTAATTTCTCAACGTGCGACCGAAGTTGTTTTTCTGCTATTTCAGCTATTATGTGTGTTGGATTATCAATTGTACTGACAATCATTCGCATAGGGTGATTTTCTTTGTGCATTTTATGATTTCCTCTTGCTAGGCCTGTTCTTGCATTATGTGGCTGCATGTATTTTTTTTAATTCTTTTGATATAATGCCTTTATTGTATAGTCTCTCCGCAATTTCCTCAACCTCTTTTTACCAATTTATTGATCTTATTGCTTTTAACTTCTTCATATGTATCTGTATTATTTAATTCACATTCTACAGATTTCATATAGTCATCTGTGTTCATTATCACCATTCCTGAGCCTTTATCTGCTGGTCTTATCATTATATCATCATCATTTAACAACTCAGTCATAGCTTGTTCTTCAATATTGGTTAAATTAAGTTTACATCTTTTCTTTAGTCCTGCTATTATTTCTTGTTTAACTACTTCAATATACATATCTAACCATTTATCTCTTCCATCCGGAGGAGTCCATGTGCTTGTACTATTAACCTTAATCCCATGCTGATAATTACCCTCTGAATCCGAGATATTTTCATTGAAAAAATATTCTTCTAATCTCATGCGTCTCTCCCACTCCTTTAATTCAGTGGCCAGTTTATCTTTATCGATGTATCTTTTAGTCGGTATAAACTTAAGTCCTTTACTCAGTACCGCTTTTTGGGATGTGGTTAAAGTTTTACTTGATAAATTGAATACTATGTGTTCTGTCTTATCTTTTGTGTATTTGGTACCATGTCTATTTTTGGGTCTCCTATCTTTCTGTTTTGAATTCTCTGTCTTAGTCATGTTTAACTCTCTATTTTGCATTTTATTATTTACTTTAACCTGGTTTATTTTTACTGTTTTAGATTTATTTTGATTATCTTTCTTAATTATGCCACAATATTTAGATTTTCTTCCGGTTTCATTGTCTTTAAATACAATAACTGAGAAATGGTTATTGTTGTATAAAAGATTAATTGGATCGTTCTTATTTTTAATATATTCCATTGTGCC
This sequence comes from Acipenser ruthenus, assembly GCF_902713425.1. Taxonomy (NCBI): domain Eukaryota; kingdom Metazoa; phylum Chordata; class Actinopteri; order Acipenseriformes; family Acipenseridae; genus Acipenser; species Acipenser ruthenus. The sequence continues at coordinate 11,794,755 of NC_081192.1, read as the reverse complement.
TTCGTATTTAAAACAGTCCTTATTCTTTAAGTCTATGTATACATGTATGGGCCTATTTAGGAGGTCTACAGCTGCCATAACTTCTGCCTCTGTAGCCCAAGAATCTATACTCCCATCACTTAATTTCATTTTTTCAATATGGGTCACTGAGTCTATGTACATTTCATATTGTTTTATATTGCTTTCCATTAGTTCTATTACATTATGTCTAATTGTTCGATGGTCATTTTGTGAACCGTATAAAACTACACCTAAACATCTAAAGAAACAGTTCCCATCCTTCTCTATTTGAACTATGTTGTAGCCGTCATAACTCTTATACTCGCATTGCTCAAGCATTCTATTCGAAAGTGTTTCAGCAGTGTTTTCCTTATTCTCTGATTTGTTATGATTTGAAATTTTAATTTTTTCTAGACCTATTCTATTTTGTAATCCCGGTTGACCTATTAAATTGTGTAATTTCATTATCTTTTTGTTGTTCAAATGTTCTAGTGTTTTGTTCTCAAGGTTGTCTACTTTACGAAGTAACTGTCTCATTTCTGATATGGCAAAGTGGTTGCTGTGTACAGGTGCAGGAGTGATGCGGTGCGTAATCAGGTGACAGACAGTTGTAATCCACTCAGAACAGGCTTTAATTATAATCCTGGTCTGGTGATCAAACAATAACTCCAGGCAATACACAACAATGTGTAATGCACTGGTATAAATAAACAGGTTGCAGTCCCAATTAATAATTACAGTTCCACACACAATACACCAACATGGTCACCAGTGCATTGCTATTCTGGGTTTGTGCTGGCCTCTGGCGACAGCTCTGGAACATCTTAGCCGTCTACTAATAACAATAACAAACAATTAGCGACAAACAAACAAAACACTCACGATACGGTTTCACACACGGGTCCTTCCGGGTCTTTCTTTAACCATAAACAAAAGGAACAGATCCCGTCGCTCTGTCCCCTATTTGTACCGTCACTCATGACCCCTTGGTAAATGATTGCAACCGCTCCTCCAATCCGCGGCTGCCACATCATTTCCCTTCCGTGTGGATGATTTAATGTACCGGAACTCTGTCCCCTTTCTAGATGACCGACTTTCTTTGAACCCTGGAAATGAATTGTCAGGCCATCCAGTCCAGGGGACTTTGTTCCCTTTACTTAGCAGGTCGGGAGGGAGATTTACCACCAAAAATCATTCTGTTTCTGTCACAATCTATTTATAAAACAGCTTGGAAAAATAACAACTTCTGATTAGTTAAGCAGCATCACATGCTGAAAAAATGGCATATACACACGGCTTGCATACTAATGAGCTGCTTCACACTGTATAAATCAATGCGCACCACATTATAAATTCCATCACAAAATTCCATGACAAACTGCCAATTTATTTATTAGTTATAAAACCACTGCCACAAAATGAGAGACATTCCAACCTTTTTCTTCAATATATTTGGAGATGAAACTCCAGAGAATTGGTACAGCAACAAATTTCCCAGTGAAAACAATAGTCCAGCTGAAAAAAAGATGAAAACAAGTGCTACAGCAACTGTCAACAGTAGACATAAGATTAAATGAGGCATAGCTAAATTAAATAGAAGAAAACTAAGATGAAAAATACAACATAGGCTGTTAATGTATTAAAGATGAAAAAAATATGGACATTCATTTTAAGGAAACAAGTCCAGAAAACCTGGGGATAGACATTCAGTCTCCCACGGCGGAGCCGTCAGCAGCCCTCGGGGCCCATCCCTGCTCCTCCAGCTCTCACAGAGCCCCTCGCGGGGATTCCTGCGCTCAGGATCCTGTGCCAAAACCTCACAGTCTCTTCCCCTCCCCCCAGACGAGAAGGGTGAAGCGCTCAAGCTAGGCGAGGGACATTATTTATCTCAAGGAACAGGTGGCCCAGGTCCTTGAGTTACTGTCGAGACAGCAAGCTCCTGCAGCACTGGTGGAGGTCCCGGCCCCGCTACCACCAACACTAGTCCCGGTGACTGTGGTGGAACCTAGCTCTGAGGTTGCCTCGGAGAATAGTTTGCCACCGTTGCCCAGCTCCATGCCGGCATTGATGAGGTGCGCTGCAAACTTTTGCAGATCCCCTGGGCGACACCGGTAGAGTCCCATCGGTCCTTGTTTCGGACACAGGCAGTGGCTCCCACAGCGCAGCCCTTCCCACCATTCCCTGATTTTATGGTAAGGATGTACGCTCCTCTTGGGATCGACCAGCGTCAGCGCCGAGTGTGTTGAAACAAGCCACTCAGCTTGCTTCATTGGAAGGTGTGGAGAAACCCTTGGTTGCGGCCTCAGTTAAGCCCTGCCAGTGAGTGGATTTTCTAGGGACCCTATGTGCCTGAACCCTCAGTGTAGGGTTACGGAAACACCCCTGAAGAGGGCTTACACAACAGAGGCGCTGGTGACCTGCCTGGCTAACACGGCGGGTATTGTCACTTCATATTTAGACAGTATACTCACAGAGACCCCGCTCCACAGCCCCGCTGGGTGACCTGAGGCATCGTCTACAGGCCACAGCGGCAATGGGAAACCAATCTCCTCCGCAGAGCACAAGGAACGCAGGGCGTGGTGCGCAACAGCAATCCAGGAGGCAATTCCAGGGCCGTCACCCTTGGCAGCCGCCTCGAAGTGCACTACTGGGCAGCGGTCGAGGGAGGGTGCGCATTTGGGAACGGTTTGGGAAGGCGCAGGTCGATCTCTTTGCCTCGGCTGAGACGACGCATTGCCCCCTGTGGTATTCCCTCCACTGCTTAGGAGGTTCACTCGGCGTCAACGCCCTAGCCCATGAGTGGCCCAGGACAATCCTTTACACGTTCCTGCCAGTATCATTGCTCTCGGTTAGAGAAAGCTGTAGTTATCCTAGTGGCCTCTCGGTGGCCCAGGAGAATCTGGTTCTCGACCCTATGCCAGCTCATACAAGGCCAGTCCTGAGAGATCCCGCTTCGCCTGGCTTCGATGGCTCTGGTATACATTTCCCATATGTAATGTTGTTGGTGGTCATCTTCAAATTGAAAGGGAACATTAGGTTACTTACCACCAACCATAAGGTTGCATTGGCTGTGCTCACGGGTTCGATGCAAAAAGAGAAATGGCTTCCGCAGTATTATGGTTTTTATCCCTCGGTAGGCGGGACTGAGGGCGTCATCCCAGGAAGAGGCCTATCAGCAGCTCTGGGATAGAGAGTTCAGAAAATACCTACCAATAGGCAGGCATATCCCATATGTAATGTTTTGGTGGTCATCTTCTCTTTCAGGGGACCAGGGTTATGGTTAGTAACCTAACGTTGTCTAAGCTACTAGACTCCAACGCTGCAATACAGAAAATAGTGGAATTCAATTTTATCCTCAAACTCACCTCAAATCCGGCTTTAGCCTCCATCGCAGCTGCTCTACTTCCTTCCTCAGTTTCATTTGAAACACTGCCCAGACCATCCACATCATCAGCTTGTGCTCAACCCTCTACTTTTGGGATGGAGCTTTCAATGTATAACTTCACAATAAATGGAAATGTGCAGTTTATTTTTAACAAGTGAAATTTAAAAATAATTCTTAAATACAAATTAAAGTTTGTGTCCTTTTGGACTATATACCACAATAAAAGTTTCATTTTTTTTTCTTTCCCCAAATGACAATTATCTTTGAAATAGCCGTTTTATACGTGGTATAAAACACTTTGGGGCCATGTGGTTCCCATGAAGTATGTGTACACCTGGGTAGTTAACGGCCCTTGGCATCACCACCAAGGCGTGCATATATTTTACAGGAACTGCATGGCCCGTCATGGTTTATACCTTACTTATATACATATTTCATAAAACAAGCCATCTATTATTTGCCAAAAAAGCTTGTGTGGGGTACTACAGGCTGACCCAAGTACTTCACAAAAACACGACAGCACAACTGGTTTCTGTTCCAGGAGGAAGGAACCCCAATCTTCTCTCCCAGTCAGTTTTGTTCTTAAAAAAAGCTGTTGAACAAAATAAAGCTGGAAATAAAAGAAATGTACAGCTGGGGAAAAACAACAGAGAACACAAACATCTATAAATAAACAGAGACTAGGGTGTGTGAACTATGCATCAGCTGCAGAGTCACTTACAACTACGTCTCACCCGAAAGACGGAGCACAACGAGGTTAAGTGACTTGCTCAGGGTTTAAATCACCCAGAGCAAATCACTTAAACTCCTTGTGCTCCGTCTTTTGGGTGAGACGTTGTTGTAAGTGACTCTGTTGCTGATGCATAGTTCACACACCCTAGTCTCTTTAAGGCGCATTGGCTAAATAACCAAATAGTAATACTGGTTAGTATAGAAAAGCCGAAAGACAGAGCACAAGGAGTTTAAGTGATTTGCTCAGGGTCACACAGTGAGTCAGTGTGTGAGCCGAGACTTGAACCTTAGATGAATATGTAATTATGGGCGTTCCTGCATAAATTCGTAAAAAAGGGGTGGAGATGAGGGTTCCCAAATATTATAATGAGATGTACTAAAGCTGCCGGCAATTGTGACACTTACAATTGCATCAACTTACAATGCATTTTTGAGGCAAACACCCAAGTCCCTAATTTTCACTAAAGTCAGGGTGTACTTACAAGCCTTGTTGAAAACACATTTCTATGCCATTTCTGGTTTCCCCAACGTGTTGGGAGCAATAGACTGCAAAATGTGCCGCTAACCCCTGCAGCTAATTCTGAACATCTGTATAGGACCATGATCTATTTTGGCTACTAAGTAGGCCAAGTTAATAATAATACTAATACTAATACTAATACTAATACTAATAATAATACTACTACTACTACTACTAATAATAATAATAATAATAATAATAATAATAATAATAATAATAATAATAACACAGTGTAACAATTTTTTTTTTTTTTTTTTTGGTTCCTGGGTAGTAAGTGTTATTTCCTAATTGCTTATGCCTCAAAAGTATAGAAAATGGCTATTATTCCCCACAAACTTTGCTTTTGTGACCAGGACAGTGATATTTTGAAATTTACCTATTTTCCAGAACATTCCAGATAGATTCAGTGCTGAGTAAACTTGGAGTAACTTCTAGAACTTTCTAGAACTTTCCAGTAATATAAATAGTAGTATAAATACAGGGGCCTTAAGCCCACCAGTTCAGTTTAGTTCCAGCTGCCTAAGTGGATACATATCTGCATTTTTCTGAGATGGCATCAAGAGGCTGCAAGCATCCGGCAGACGCATTATGCTATGTCTGCGGCCAATTTATCAAGACAAGAGCGAAAAAGTACACCGTGGAAGCATCTGCTAAGATGTGTGAGGCCTACAAGGCATATTTCGGCATGCCTGTCGGGGATCAAGACAAACCCTGGGCACCTCATGTCACCTGCGAGCACTGCAAAAAAACTCTGGAAGGTAAGATGTACAATTGTTGCTCGGAATCTTATGTTATAAAATTTGTTAAAATTTTTAAAATTGTAAAAGTTTTTAATTTTAAAATGTTTTACAATTTTCAATGTTATTGAAAAAATATATCATATATGAAAAATGTTGCGAGAATCTCTTACACATTAGTCATGGGTGAAATAAATGTATTTTTGTAGGATGGTACAGAGGGGAAAAGAAAGCCATGATGTTCGCTATCCCAAGAATTTGGCAGAAACCCACTGACCACTCAAGCATCTGCTACTTCTGCATGGTGGACCTTTCCAAACGTCGGACTGGCAAGAATGCACATGCTATCACATATCCGGACCTTCCTTCATCCATCACCCCGGTGCCACACTGCCATGAGCTCCCCGTACCCACTCCTCCGGAGAGAGAGCAGCCGTCTTTAGAAGAGAGCAGCAAGTCAGAGAGCGAGGAAGACGTTGTAGATCCAGATGACAATTTCAGAGGTGGAGCTGAGGAGAGAAACCCATACTACCCCAACCAAAAAGACCTCAACGACTTGATTAGAGATCTTGGTCTCACCAAGTCCAATGCCGAGCTTTTGACGTCTAGGCTCAAGCAGTGGAACTTGTTGGATGAAAGTGTGCAAGTCGCAGATCAGAGGAAGCGTCACCAACCTTTTTCCAGCTTCTTCACCCGTCAAGATGGGCTCTGCTTCTGCCACAATGTGACCAGTCTGTTCGAGGCAATCGGAATCGCCTGTAACCAGAATGAGTGGCGCCTCTTCATTGACAGCTCATCCAGGAGCCTCAAAGCCGTGCTGCTCCATAATGGTAACAAGTACCCGTCTCTTCCCCTGGCTCACTCGGTGCACCTCAAAGAGGATTACAACAGCATCAAGACCTTGCTGGACGCCTTGAAGTATGATGAGTACGGCTGGGAGGTCATAGGAGACTTCAAAATGGTGGCATTCCTGATGGGTCTCCAAGGCGGTTTTACCAAGTTTCCCTGCTATCTTTGCCTTTGGGACAGCAGGGACACCAAGGCGCACTACCACAGGCGGGACTGGCCACAGCGGACCGAGTTCTCTGTGGGGAGGAACAACGTCAAGTGGGAGCACCAGGAAGGTGCTGATGCCACCACTGCACATCAAATTGGGCCTTATGAAACAATTTGTCAGAGCTCTAGATAAGGAGTCGGCAGCCTTCAAGTACCTTCAAGACTTCTTCCCTAAGCTGTCTGAGGCAAAGGTCAAAGCCAGTGTCTTCGTCGGACCACAGATAAAGAAGATCCTGGAGTGCAATGAATTCCCCAAGAAGCTCACTAGTAAGGAGAAAGCGGCTTGGAACAGCTTTGTCGCAGTGGTTCGGGGCTTCCTGGGCAATCACAAGGCCGAAAACTATGTGGAGCTGGTTGAGACTCTGGTGAAGAACTACGGCACAATGGGCTGTAGGATGTCCCTCAAAGTCCATATCCTTGATGCTCATCTTGATAAATTCAAGAACATGGGAGCGTACTCAGAGGAGCAAGGCAAGTGCTTCCACCAGGATATACTGGACTTTGAACGTCGCTACCAAGGAAAGTATAACGAGAACATGATGGGAGACTACATTTGAGGGCTGATTCGTGAAAGTGATTTACAGTATAATCGTAAATCTCGAAAAACTACTCACTTCTAAATCTTTTGTAGTCATTTTTGTATTACTTTAGTATGAATACATGTTAATTTGGATTCATATGTTGTTTTTTTCTGACTTTATGTGAACGAAAAGACACAAATTCGCCCGTTTTCTCATTGGAAATAGGTACATTTCAAAATATCACTGTCCTGGTCACAAAAGCAAAGTTTGTGGGGAATAATAGCCATTTTCTATACTTTTGAGGCATAAGCAATTAGGAAATAACACTTACTACCCAGGAACAAAAATTGTGTTACATAGTGTAATAATAATAATAATAAGCTAACGTTTTAGTTTTTATTTAGTTTCAATTTAAAATAATCTTTTATTCGCATTGTACACCAATGTGTACAGTGCAGCATAATATTTATTTTGTGTTACCGGTAGCCTACAGGCTAAAGTAAAAAGAAAGTGCTCTAGATAGTCATTTGATTTTACTACTGTACTGTGTACTGTATAGGCCTATTGTACATATTTATATTTTTACAAAATGTAATGTGTAGCCTACCCAAAACACATTAGTGTTATTTCAGCGCAAATCATTTACATTTGAAATGAATTGAGCACTATAAATGTATGTGTGTGCGATTTTATCGTGTTGTTTTTAAACCTGACACTTCCTTATGTCGGACAAACATGTCCAGTTTAACGAGGGACTCCTGTATTATTATGAAAAGTTTTTTGGGAGTGAAGGTGGGGGCCCCACTATAGAATATGATGGGATTAAACTGCCTTTTTTAATATATTACAGTATTATAATAGGTAAAATGAAGACGGATCAGAATGCATTGTACAGATGACGTTTCCATTTAACAAAAACAATGTTATTTTGATTATTGCACCCTTGCACTGGTATGTCTGCTCTGCGACTGGCCTATCTTAGTACACCTGAGTATTCTGCTGGCTTCATATTTGGCTGTAATCTTTGCAGACAAAACAAAAATAAAATTGAGATTGAAGTATATGGTGCTTAGCAAACAAAAAGCTCAACTGATTTTAAATACAACCGAACCTGAAGAAAATGAAAATAAAAAAAAGTAAGCCGTAGTTTTTCACCAGTTTCCTATTTACTGAGCGTGCAGGAGCCTTTATTGACTCATAAACTCAGCACCCTTAAGAATTATTACAGAAATCACTAAGAGGTAGTGAAGGCAATGGATGTTTTGTTATTTAACATAAAATGTTGTGTTATTAGGAGTGTCCATAGCGACTGGATTGGAGAGCTTTTAATGGTTTGAATCATTAAAGACTAATAGATTAAATGTCTTTTAAAACTGTTTTAAAAACCTGTTGTAGATTTATAGGCAAAACAAAAGGGGTCATTGTCAGCAGTCAGGTTAAAAGCACTCTGATGCAGCCGAAGAACAGTCGTGGGTTTCTCTTCAGTTCTTCAAGTAAATTTGTGAATGCTGAGGCAAACATGAGTAAGCAGTCTTGTTTGGTTAAGACTCTTGGCTTTGACCTCAATCTTTAAACCCTTGTCCTTTTATTAATCACGTGTTTCCTGAATGAAATGGAATATTTTGGGAGACAGAGAAAATTGTTCTGGGACTGAACAAGTGTTATGTGCCAAGCAGACATGCCCAGATGACAAATAACCCTGCATGATAACCAAGGTTCATCCAGCTGGTCAGCCCTGTGCTTTGTGATTGATGGTGTTGATGTTCCAAATGGGCCTCAGATATGCCAAGTACAGGAATCATAATAACATCCTTAAGATTTGCAATGTAGATAGTGGGAAAGGGAGAGAGAAAGAAGGCATGTTCCCAACATATGGTTACACCACGGATGGTGTCAATGTTCTAGAAAAGACCTTGCCCACTTTTTGGAAATCACACAAAAAAGGTATTTTCTATTAATGAAATAATAGTGTCAGCAAGCATATGCCAATATATAACACTAGTACATAGTATTACAGTAACACAAAGGAGGATCTCAGCACAAACAGCAATACTCAGTAATTGGTGTAAGGTCATGTGACAGGGTAGCAGCGAGACAGACTCAGAAGCCAGGAAACTGCAGTACTTTAATAAACAAAAACAACACAAAAGTACAAATAAAAAGGCACAAGGGCAAAATAAAGGTTTAAACAAAAATAGAAAAACTGTTCAGGCTGGGAAGAGCCTTCACTGAACTTTTAAAGACAATACAGACACAAAAAAAAACCAGAGGTTCACTCACCAAACTACTTTCTCCAAATGAAGCCCTGGGCTCTCCTTTTATGGGATGTGGCTGGAGCCTAATTAATCAATAATTAGTGATTATCTAATTAAGGCTCCAGCCACATTCTCACATGTTATTGGCAATGAGGAATTGATCCCATCCCTGTAAACCACCACCAAACACCAATAAATATACGTGAGCAGAGCTCTCACTCTGCCACAGGTTACTTTAAAGCGTATCTACCTGTAATTGGTATTTGATGGTAAATCAGTGGTTCAGTCAGGAAACTAGATTAATTATTAAAACAGACTTGACAACAGTACTACTTTTTACATATTTTACACTACATTCTTTAGCCTCGCCTTTCGAGGTACCGCTGCCCATACATTAGCTCACAGATAAGTGTAGAGGCTTGTAATGATATGTGATCATTTGCAGATGAGCCCTTGCGCATCTATAAGTACCATTGTGGTAATTGGGAGACAGTCCCTAGAGTAAGGAACCAAGTAGGAACTTGGCCATTTGTATGTGTGCTATAAAAAATAAATAAAGAAGAGTTACAATTCATTTCAGTGATTATTTATTGAACCCAACAACGAAAAACAACACGACAAGGCTGACTGTAGGGAAGCCATGGGCAAGGGGGTCAGGAGGCTGGGAAGGAGACGAACTCTTACGCACAGCTGGGACGTAATGGATTGAGATAAGATATAAATCCTTTCCTTGCTGAAGATACTAAGATACTAGCTATTCGATTGACCTTTTGATCTGGTATTGGAAAAGCCTCAAATATGCTTGATATTTACATGATTTGATCCAAGGTTAAAGTGAGTTCCCTGCCAGAACCACCGCTTTGCTTAATTTTTCATCTAAAACACACAGTTCAGTTCAGCCCACAATGTATTTATTTATGTATTTATTGTGTACCAGGATAAGATGTTCTCAAACATGTCCTGGAGGAGTAGCCGGGTTAAAATGGTTAAAAACTTCAAATGATACTAGCAGAGAACAATGTCTTTCTTTACATGTTTTAAATACTATAGCTACCTAAACATTCTTACTTAAAGGACCCATTTAAAATAAAATTATTTTCATTTGAGTATTTAAGACAGAGGGCTCAAATCAATTTATATCTAAATCATGAAAACAGGACACTCTTTTGATATTATGTACAGTTATATAGACAAAAATACACTAGAATACCTAACATGAACTGTTTCCTCCTTTTCTTTATAGACATATTTCAAGAAAACAAATAATGGAAAAACTAAAATAGCACTTTATAGTCTGCAAAAATGTACATAGCTATTGTAATTTCATTCGCTGTTTAGGCTTATAAACATTTTATTTTTTACTGTACTTGAAATATATTTGATGATGTATTACGGGTTCTCAGCCCTCAGTTAAACACCAGCAGCTCTCCCAGATTTCCATAGGCTTGATTGCCAGACTTCTGAGCAAACCCTGTCTTTGTTTTCTCTTGACATGTGTGCAATTTTCACAATTTTTGTGCAGAGTTGACCTCTGAAATTCCTCGATAATTTCCCCTCTTCTTTTTAGTGCCCCCACGTGACCCATGAGCACAAACATCTGAGGGACCTCTGGGCAGCTTTACATCTGGCCTGAGACTCAATGTATGGTGTATTTTTAACAGCAGGTGGTGGGTGTATTGGATAGTCAGAGCATGGTCTTCGTCCTTGCTTGCTTCCTTGTTTCTAGAGAACAATCTAGGAAACACTGTAAATCTACATTTAAATGTATTCATGAGGTGTAAAAGAATGTTGTGCTTTGTATAAAATGATGTTTAACCTAAAGCTTGATGTTATATATATATATATATATATATATATATATATATATATATATATATATATATATATATATATATATATATGGACAAGATGTTTGCAGAAAAGGTTGTTGCTTTTTTCTGTTTAAACAATGTTTAAACAGCAATGTGATGTTCCCATAGGAAACTTGAAAGTATCTCTGGAGATAGTGGCTGAGCAGATACATTGCTAGAAATGTCCCAGTTTATTATGCCCCATGGCCTATGAATGCAAAAAGATATTGTGCTTAAAAATACATTTACAGCAGGCAGCAAAGTGAGAATGATGTACTGTAAAACTCACAAGGAGTTTGTGACAGGATGTAAGTGGTGTAGTGATACAAGTGAATGTCCAGACAGTATTTCTCCCCAAAAACGTCAAAGTTTATTTCAATAAATAAATAAATAATCCGCCCCTCTACACCTTTACCACCCGAATCTTCGGTAGTTGCATTGCTGGTTTGGCCGCAGGTTCCCTCCCCTGGCTGGCCAGAAACATGGCATTCACCCAGTCCAACATGACTCCAAATACCTTCTGTTGCTCTACCTGCCTTTGCGCCTCCCTTGGCTCCTGCGCCTCCATCATCGTAGCAAATGCACCTGAGTCCATCCTTATTTTTTTCTCCCAAAAACACACATAACAAAAAAAATGGTTCTTTCAAAACAAATCACCTGCAGTACTGTTCCTGGCCTGCATATTGTGGAGGTGCTGTTTCCCACTTCATGACATCAACTCTGACAGGATGTGTGTGGTGTCGTAATACAAGTGAATGTCCAGACAGTATTTATCTCCAAAAAAGTCAGAGTTTATTTTAACAAATAATAATCCGCCTCTCTACCAGCGATGGTAGAAGGTTGGATTATGTCTCTCCAATGGCTGCCTGCCACACAGCTGATCACAATAGAGTTGTTTAGCAGGCTTGCAGCTGCGCACCCTCCCCAAGATGGCCGACTTCCGGCTCCCGCCTACCGTCGAGTTAGCCCATCTATGGGAAAGGATACACAGCGCCCTTTCTGGTTGGGAGGGAGATTTGCAGCTCAGATTCCCTCTCTATCTGTCACAGAGCTCTAATTAATACTGTTATATAATACACTTTGCACCAGATTGTGCTTTTTTTTTTTTTTTTGCAAACAATTTACACAAGTTGATGATGTTTAGTTAAATACTGAAAGCCTTTTTTAAGAGCCACTTTGATGAGTGGGAAATACTATGATAAACAAGCAATTATTTATCAATGTATTTGTTTTAAATGCAATTAGCAGTCATACAGTAGAAAAGGCAATAAGTGCAATAATCATTTAAAATCTCAGAATGACTGTACTTGGTTAACTTTATTTTAAAGGTGAGTGGAAAGGTGGAGGGCAGCAGAAAAGGGTGTATTTTTTTATTTACTCCTGAGAAGGGATTTACCTTTTTATCCTACAAATGTTCAGGAACTGATCCTAGCTCTTTAAAAAATGCCTTAGCTCATGATGAACCCCCAGAAGGAGGTATAGCAATCTATTGCTTGTGGCATGTGCCAAAACACATGCTGCTGTGTCAATACTGTTGTGACTGACATTTTTACTTTTTCTTTCTCCTGGGTCTAAGTGTCAGTGATGAGTATGACCCATTGAAAATATGTATTGGTTAAAAAACTATGGAAAAGTAGTACCATGGCACTGCAACAGGTCACTGAACTCTATTAAAAACAGTAGTTCTATTCAGATAGCTGCTGAATCTAACAATATTATTATACAGCAATCAAATGTGGATGTGCAAGGCACCCACTTGAGTTAATGCTTCTAATGTGAGGTATTAAATCAGAAAAACATGTTCTTGTGGGCTGTTTTTGGGTGTAAATGAAAAAGTTCATTTTTTTATATATGAAACTATTTAAGTTAGCTAATGCAAAAGGAATGCATTTTTGCTAGTGGCATTGTTCTGTAGTGTTTTAGAATTTTGTCACCAAAAGACATCCTTAACTGATAATGTGTGGTCACAGTGCATCTGAATATTTTAGGAAGTAAATGTGCAAACAAAATATCATTAATAAATATGAAAAAGGGACACATACATAGCAACTAATCAATTCCATAACTTAACAACATAAGTGCGTTACTAATGGTCTTTAAGAATGCACTGCATTCAGACAGTTGGTTTCAGCAGAAAGGAACATGTCTGTTCTGGATTATAAAGCATATCAATGTGGGTGTTGCTGTGCTAGCCAAGTCTTAAATTATGGAGAGATATTTATTGTTTGAAATAAATCATGTATTTTACATTTCACAGTACAAATGAAGGAACCGTCCTTTTAAAACTTGTAATTTTGCATACTTGTACAGCTTGCTACACACAATTTAAGGAAAAAAATTACCTTGAGGCATTCCAGGGTATGTGTTCTGAGTGACAGGTAAGCCATGTTGTAAACTTAACATGTGTAAGGAATTTGTCCTCATTACTAACCATTTCAAACATTATTTTCTTCCTGAGAGTTTGAGATAGATAATAAGCTTACCTGAAGCCCCTTAACATGATGTCACGTCTAGACTGTCTGAAGTGATTTTATTTTTTTAGAGGGCTTCATCTATGTAAGACACACTGCTAAAAACAAAATGCTGTTTCAATTGCACTGTATTACCCTGTATTGAATAATTCGTAACTGTGACATCATTTCTTTAGGTAAAAAAGCCCATTGAAAATAACAATTTAATTGAATTATTTCAACATGTGAACTTGTGAATTATAGAAAAATATATATTACATTACATAGGATACACCAGGAATGTTTACAGCTATTCTGAGAGAAATAACCACAGCATTCTGTGAACATTCAAGGAGTATTCTTTTCATATAACAACTACAATGTATGGAAATAAATACCTAAATTAAACATCTGAATTCTGAGAATTACTTAAAATCAAGCTCTGCATCTGCTTAGCGTTGCAACATAATTCAACCAGTCATTCTGTGTGTGTGTGTGTATATATATATATATATATATATATATATATATATATATATATATATATATATATAGCTGTTACATGCTGTTAGGGTATGTTTTAAAATGCACTGTATAGAAGAGTAATATAGCATTTAGATTTCAAGACCATGTCACATGAAAAATCAAACACATGCTTATCGACTTAATTTGCTAAATTTAAATAAATGACTAACAAAATATTTATATACTGTTCTGTACATATGACATGTATCTATTTAATAAAAATGAAACAATTTAGCCAAACTTTAATTCCAGAGCAAGATGCTTTACAAATTGCAGGCATTTTTATATTAGCGGTTTTAATGCAACATAATTGCTAGCTTTTAATGATTTTTTAAAAATTATTATTATTTGTATATTTTGTATTTTATTGTATTTTTATGTATTTATGTACAGGGCCTTGTGATACTTCGGTATGAAAGGTGCTATATAAATGTATTTATTTATTTATTTCATTCAGGCATATCTGGTTTGTTCAGCTCTTTTGGATAACATTGCCTCTCGGTGTGCCTCATTTAGTTACTAATAGTTCCTAATAAAGTGGCCTCACCCTGTAGTACAATAGGCTCTTTTATTAGTTGGAGGCTTAATTGAGTTTTCACTTTAGAGCTGGAGGGAAACATTTGGGTAAATAATAAACTGAATGTGGAGTGAAATTGTTTATCCTTCCAGCCATAAAGTTAATTGATGTGAAGCCTCTCCTTGCTAGATACTGGCTAATAATAGTACTGAATAATATATTTTATATATAATATATCTGAAAATGTTTCATAAGTTTTATATCACTGCTGATTTTATAAACCAAGATATGCCTATTGTCCTACATATAGGTCACTTGGAATTACATTCAGACATATCTGGATTAATATAGATTTTAACACTGCATATTTTTCGCTTCTATTTCTCAGTAAAAATGCAGTCCTTGAAGTGCAATGTGGCCGAAGCAACAAATAAAGACATTATGTTTTTTCTGAAAACAAAATGGTAACAAACAAAAGAAAGTAATTTTAATGTTAATGATACTTCTGAAAAACATGAATTACCAGTATCCTGTTGCTAAAAATCTTTTGTCCATTCATGAGAAAAAGAGCTTCAGGGCCTTGCTTTAGGATGCACGAAAGGAAGAGGCAGATGCCTTTGATGCCATTTTTAGATACAGAGGCAGACTGCAAGTATGCTTTTAAACAGTTACAATATATAGTTTTGGGGGTGGAGGAAAAAGCACTGCCTTGAGCTTTTTATCTTGAATTTGTGACTTCTGCCTTCTGGCCATGAGTCTGGCCATTGAGTGTGTTTGATAATGCACGCGCCTTAACATTTAGCCCCGAGCTTGCAAGAGACTGGATTATAGGTTTTAAACCACACCCAAAGCTCTGCCAGCCCTCTTTTAAAAGTATACAATGGTGGTTGTTAAGTCCACATTCTTGTATTTTATGACAATCATGCATGCTATTGCATTGGTCTGCACAGTACAATAATTGTGTCTAGACATATTAAAGTTTCTCACACAAGCTTTTTCAATTTAAGACTAAAATGTGCTTCTTTGGTGTCCATTTAATATTCTTCCATAACGTGGTCTTTTGTGCATCTTCTTCATCAGACAGCAGACCTTGTTATGTGTGAATGAATGAATGTTTGAATGTTTGATTACATCCCCTAGTGAAGGAATGTTTAGAGCCGACAGACCCTGATGCAAAGTTGTTGCAGATTTACTTTCTGTTACTCCGCCAGTTATTTATTTAAACTGATCTGGTCAATACTTTTTTCTGGTGACTAATGTCCTGTCAGGGAGGGTCGAGCATTTTATACTGTCATGCAGAATAGGTGGCTCTGCCTTCTATCTCAGAGTTCCCAGATTGCAAAATTTGCTTTAGGCAATGATTTCTAAAGGACTCCTCTGGGATTAAACCAGTGTTGTTGCTAAATGTGTGCTCTTGTTAACATGTTCATTGCAATGCTGTTATGCATCATCAGTGAGGGTGAAATACATAGACACAGTAAACTGTGCTGCATGTAAAGGATCTTGCCAATAGATGTATTAACTTGACAATTACTGTCATGAAATTGTGTTAACTTTACACAATAAAAGTTCACTTAGCATAATTGGAAGTCAAAATAAATAGTAAAACACATCATGTTCTGATGGACTGTACTTTTTCTTTAACTTTCTGATTCTCCCTTGTCACGTGTGTTTGTGTATGTTTTATAAGGTGGCAAAGAAAAACAGCCATTATAGTATGTTCCAAACCCCTTGATGAAAATGTTTTTTTTTAATGTATTACATTTTACAGAGACAAAGAGGTTCTTGTTTCTCTTCACCCAGCTCCCACACTCTCTCTAACAGGAAAACTGTTGAAATGTGTTTATTTCTGAGGCTCCCCACAAATGCCTTATTAGCAAGTAATTTATGAGGGTCATTTACAGGTGCTTATTTATTCATTAACATGTTTAATTTTGGAGTTGAACTACTACAAATATAAAAACATCATGATGAGGCATTTAAGGTTGTTTTGTTGTACGTTCTTACTGCAAAGTGTAGTTAAAGGATTAGAGTATTACTTCTGCATCTGAAGCAATACAATTAAGAACTGCTCTGTGACTTTTTCCAATCTCTGGCTGACACTGGTCTCAAGTGTCTGTTATTTTCTCAGCCATTGTCTGGCCAAGATCCTACACACTTACAAAGGTCTTGTCTTGCAAAATGAGAAACAAGCAACAATGCTGAATTGTTTTATGTGTGGAATAAATGATGATTATGAACTTTGTGTTTAATTTATTGTGACCTGCTGCTCACAATTCAGTTTTCCTGTCTTTTTCCTGTTCTTTTCCCGGCATGTATATCACTTGTGAGGTGCATGATTTCATAACCCCAATTATTTCAAATGAATATTAGGGCACTGGGTTCATTTACCATGTATACTCTTGGTGAATACTTGCTTTTTCTAATTTCTGAGTTTGTGGAATACCTGTAAATGGACCAAGAAAAAAAGCACCAAACAGTGGATCTTTCACCTTTGTGTTTAAACGTGGGGTTACACCCTAAGTAATTGTTATTTTAAATTCTTCTGTCTTCATGTAAATGTGTGAAAATTGTGAATTCTGTTGGAAATGATCATGTGCACTAAAGCATTCTGAATACTTTTTCCATGCAAATGAAGTGATGGATATTTTTGAACTACTGTACGAAACTATTGTATGCACATTTCCAAACCTAGATAATCCTGGAATATTTGTTTAGAGACATAAATACAAGCAAGATTAATTGTGTGTGTTGCACTTTTCAGCATTAAAAAAAAGGTCCTATAATGAAAATCCCACATAAGCTAATGCAAATCACATTCTCCTCTATTTGCAAATTGCTTGATGTTATTTTATGGCTGAAATTTCTGTTACAATGAAAGATTGAGTAGATTTATTTTGAAAATAGTTATAATTAAGAGCAGTAGCAGAATATGGCAAAATATGGAGCAGTTCAGTGCAAGTACAAGATGATGCAAGTACTGGTACAATTGGGTAACATATAGTCAAGAGTTGTGAGGTTTACAGATACTGTCTGAACAGGTGTGTCTTGAGGAGGCGCCGGAAGGTGGTCAGGGACTGAGCAGTCCTTATATCCGTGGGTAGGTCGTTCCAACACTGAGGGGCAAGGGTGGAGAAGGAGCGGGATCTGGAAGCAGGGGAGCGGAGCAGGGGTACAGCTAATCTGCCGGTCGCAGAGGAGCGGAGGAGGCGAGAGGGGATGTAGGGAGAAATAATAGTCTGAAGATAGGAGGGTTGTCACTCATGTTATAGCTAAAGTACCTCTTGCTTGTACAAGACTGAAAGAGACATGTGTAAGAAATTACCTGGAGGTGAAGCACACCTTATTATGTTTAAGGGGTTTACAATATTAACAGCTTCCAACCACATCCTCTGGCAGCGCTAACCTGCCGCAACAGTCGCTGGCCACTCTTTCAATTGCATTTCTGTTTCCTCGTCTTGAATACAGGCCAACCGCATAACCATAGTAGCAACGAAAAGCTGAAATAATAATGATAAAAAA
Source organism: Acipenser ruthenus (assembly GCF_902713425.1). Classification (NCBI taxonomy): domain Eukaryota; kingdom Metazoa; phylum Chordata; class Actinopteri; order Acipenseriformes; family Acipenseridae; genus Acipenser; species Acipenser ruthenus. The sequence goes on along the minus strand of NC_081192.1, from coordinate 11,776,685 downwards.
AATATGTTTCTTTCCTTTGCAGATCATTTTAAAATTGGAACCTCCCTATTTTTTTAGTAAAACAAGAGCATTCCTGATTTTCTAAAAAGAAATAAAAACATCTGACAAAGTGTAACACAAATTAGACAAATCATGATGGTGTTCATATATGTGCATGCACCAGTAATTGTTTCTTGCTAGTTCAGTAACATTAATACACGATAACCGTCTTCAGATGAAATATGTCAAAGAATTGTAATGGCTTCATTTAGTTATTATACATATCTTACAATATGTGTTAGTTATTAATTAAGTTGTGTAACCTTAGCTGTTGGCATTTGATTTGTGAATAATATGACTCACTATACATATTGTGTTCCTTAAAGCATGTGATTGCTTTTTAATCTGTACATTTAACAACAGCACAGAAGAAAAAGATAAAGTCACTTATGAGTAGGGCCCTGTGAAAATCGCGATTTCACGGGCTGCTTGGAAATCGTGAAAATTAGATATGTAAGTGCATTTATCTGTATATTTGCTGTTTAAAAACATAATAATCTGTACACGAATTTATAACATATTTCCGTGCACATTCTGCAAAATAGGATACTTTACCAGTGACATTGCCGTGAATTTCCATGATTTTCACAGGGCCTTACTTATGAGTAATAGCTACTATGTGCTGACATTGTCCAGATCCCCACTGGCTACCCGTAATCCTTGAGAATATGGTACTTCCAATTTGCACCACTTTGACATGTTGCTTCTGTTATGTTTACTACATAATTTAATGTAGCAATCTATGAACATAAACCATTTATTACTTTTATGGACCATTTGCATATTAAATAAAAATGCCTCCAAACCAATAATTGAACAGGCTGAGAGACGCTGGTTTCATTATGGATATAAAATAATCAGGAATAATCTGGGCTTGATATCTTAATTATCTTTTACCAAAAAGAGTCACAGCTTGTTTAATTGTGGACCAAGCTTTTAGCAAGCGCATGTGCTCAGCATGAGCCTACAGCCCTCTGCACGGCAGTCCATTTCCAGAATGACTGAGACACTCTTGTCTTTAATAACTTCTTATGTGACATCAAAATTGTAATTCAGAAAATAAACTCAACAAACTTGTTTTTTCTGTTAATTCAATGGTTATCTAATATTCAAATAAAGTACAAGAGTAGCAATGTTATCTACCACATTTTTTAGTGCATGAAACTGAGCAGTACCCCTTCTTTAAATATCCTCACCCCCTCCCGATAAACTGGTAATCGTAACAATTGTAACAAGCAAAAAACAACTGGATTAGAGGAAGGTGTAGTGTAAATGGTTGTCAGAAGTAGTATCTTCCTAGCTTGGTATTATTTTAACCCTATAAGTATTTTATTCTTCTCATGCTTACCTTTAAAGAGAAACTCCTAGGCATGTCGAGAATGAGTCATGGGTTTTGTTAGAAAGTAGTTAGGTTTTAAAAAAAAAAAAAATATATATATATATATATATATATATATATATATATATATATATATATATATATATATATATATATATATATTTTTTTTCTTTTTAACAATGCAAAGAAAGAAAAAACAAAATAAATCTGAAAAGAAAATTCAGTATACAATACAGATTGAAATATAATACAATGCTGCCTGGCCAGTACGAACCACCGTGTTAGGGTGAGGTAATTGCCAATTCTGCTTCCCACACCTGCGAAAATGACAGAGCCAATGCAACAATCCCTGAGGAATCCCCAGCAAAGACTGGCTACTTCCCACTGCCAGGACTACTCTAATGACTGACTCTGCTCCCCACGTGGGCATACTTTTACCAGGTGAGCCACTCGGGGACCCCTCGATAGTTGTACAATTAACAGGTGTTGTTCTCTTTTCTCTGGTGACACTTTGGAGTAAAAGGCTTTGCACATTTCTTTTTATTAAACTTGCTCATTTTATTATTTGCAAATAATTACTTTTCTTTTGCCTGACGCAGACATAGAAGTGACATATGAGGAGGCTGTCATGTTTTGTTTAGGTTGTAGGTATTGCTACCTGGCAATACTGCTACATTGATATTTGTCCTTGTTAGTAGAACATTGGTGTATTTCCGGGGGCTAGAGCTGAGGCTCCTCCCTTGTGTCATCCCGCTAAAATACCTGTCAGTCACCCTAAAATTACCTGTCAGTCAGCCTATTTAAACTGTAGCTGACTCCCTGATTCTTGTCTTGCGTTTCAGTTTGCATTTACCACGCAGACTTGCAGACTCAAATTTAAAACAAAAACTTTGCTTTCAATCTGTTTAAAATGACTATTCACCAGAGGCAGCTTTCATTTCCATCTGACTCCGATGAAGATTTCTTCTCTCCTTTTGGCTGTCTTCCTTCAACAAATATAATCCATTGAAAAAATTCTCAAAGAAATCCGCCCATCCTGCTCCTCCCATCTGACAACGCTGCCGAAGATTTCCATCAAGCTTCTGCAAATCCTGCTGCTTCACCCTCCGCTTATCCAGCTGTGCCTGCTCTCATGCCTCCTCACCGCTCTAAACGCATTAAACCTCAGCATGATTCTCCAACGCAACTTTTTTTTACAAGGATTGGTCCATCGACAAACTCCTGAAAGCTTGTTTCAAAAAAGGATTGCCCATTAAAGCAGGGAGCGTTCGGGCGGCTTTATTTGTTTCATCCTGCAATTCCATATCGGCCGAGCCTGTTTTTTCCCCTCAAAAGTCACAGCAGAGATCCAAACTTGTAAGTTCATTCCTGACACAATTTGTTCAGCTGTGCAATCTCAACTAAAATTGCAATTAATCACTAACTAACATTTCTAACTAACATCATTTTCTCTCTTCTTTGCATTGGTGGCGCTGTTGCGGGGAGCCGGGGGTCTTCTTTTGGGGGCAAGAGAAGCTCACTTCCCAAACTTAGAGCAACCGAAACAATGTTTTCTCACCCTCTGAGAGGAAGGTTCCCACTGGTCAGAGGGAACCCCCGGCCAAAACTTTTGTAACTACATTTCGTTTCCCATTCTCTTGCTTAAATCTATTCACCCGTGCCAGTCTCCCCCTTCGGAGAGCAAAGCTTGCTCCCAACTTTTGAGCCAGTCATTGACTCAACTTATCGAAGGTGGCTCTTACACCTGGGGGGGGAGACCCCTGGCCCTCTTTATGTGTTTGTTTCTTTATTCTCTTTTCCACTGCTTTTGTTCTCCCTGTATAGATCACTCTCCATGTGGCCTCGGAGCATCAGCGGATTCTGACCTCTCTCAATTAGACGTAACAGTAAGCCAGGGAGACCTCAGTTTATCCTCGATCCTTCCTTAGTTTTCCCTTGGGGTAAGTTACCTCACTTTCCAGCCATGGAGGTTCATTGGTTTGGCTTCACCTCAGCGAGGATGGTTCTCCGAGTAGTCAAGGGGAAAGCCCTATTCTGTTGATAAAGTCACAAGCACGTAGTCTCTTTATTCTAGTAGTCCCTTTATACAGGCCTGGCTCTTGCCTTGTGAATTGTTATTGGATGTCTTTCTTCCTGATGGCTTCATTCATATCTAAGTGTTTTCTTTATTGCTTGTCTTGTCTTTCTCAATTGCACAATACATGCACAAATAATTTCTTAACTATATGTCCTGCTGTTTTTTTTCCCCAAGGGTGATCTATTGCTCTACGTATTATCATTACTACATGTAATAAACATAGAGAGAAATTAGGTCCTCAGAAAATCAACTTTAAACATTTTAGGGTGGCTGTAGCAGGGCGGAAGAAAAGCCCTGCTGTTTAATGATATTGTTTGTTTAGTTTTAGATCGGGGTCTCCCCCTCCGCCCCTGTGCAGATTGTTTTGTTTGTGTCGGCGAGCGCCGTATGTTTTATTGTTTGTATTTTGACGGAGTAGCCGATTTGTTTTGTTTAGCGTTTAAAACTCGTGCAGAAGGTGGCCATCTACCGAATTAATTAGTTGATTTAATTTGTTGCTAATCGGGAGATGGTCACCTGTTATAAAAAGCCTGCAGCTCTCTAGCTCGGGGTGGGAGTTCAGAGGAGGAACGAGAGAGCAGAGAGACGGCGAGAAAAAACGAAAACGAAACTTAATAAAAGAAACATAGGAACAGTGAAGGCAATCTGCCCAGCCTGACCTTTGTTTATGTATTTTTGTGTTCGTGATTTTGTTTTGTTGAAACCTGTTATTTTCGCTCTTTGAGCAAAGTGTTTTCTGTTTAAATATTTTATTTATTTTTCTTTGCTTAATAAAAACGGCAAACGCCACTTGAACTGCAGTACATGCCCTGGTGTCAGTTTTTGTTCCTGCTTCTGCCGTGACGTCACCACTCGTCATCCCTGTCACAGTGGCATTAAAATCTGCGACTTTTAGATCCAGTTTGACTATAAAACTGTGGGCTAGATTGTCATAAATAAACAACTCACACAGTAAATGTATTTAATGGTTTTTTAAGTAGCATTGAGTTGTTTCTTGTACATTTTAGAATTGCAATTGGTGTTTTTTTCCTCATAAACAACTTTGAGTAAAAAAAAAACTGCGGTCTCTTCTACTTTTGTGGCATTACAGCACTCAAAACACATTACTTGAGTGCATTGTGAGCATACAGTAAATGCACTTTTGATTTCTAATCTTCTTGATCATATCTTTCAACCCTCTTTCTAGGAAACAAGTAAAAGTACATTAAAGTGAATATTTATAGGTGTGGAAGTTTAACAGAACTTACCTTAATTTGTTTGATATTCCCATTACTTTGAATCATTTCATTAGACTCATATATGCGATTTTAACATGAAAATTATTTTAATCATCTCTCCTCAGAAATTGTAAACCAAATATCCCCTTTAAGCATGGCTGTGCAATGTGTCTTACTCTGACGTAATGTTTCCCTGACCTCAAGCACAGCCATGGTGGTCACGTGCAACTTGATCCTTTAGTGATTAGGTGGGCGTGCACAAAACTCAGGAACCATAACATTTCCTATGACACAGTGAAGTAAGACAGCAAACCCGCTCATCAGTCATTTCTGCTGTTGGAGTGACACCAAACAAATTCTGCAGTGTGCCACTAACTTGTTCAAATGTGCTCCTGGTGTCCATGAATCAGTAGATGCCAATGGTCTGTGAAAAACTCATCATAACCTCAGTGTCATTACTGATGGTATAAATTTAAGTGATGATCACTAAAACTTGCAAAGATAATTGAATGCACCCATTCTTTCACTCTGTCTGATAATTGTTTTACTTTTTGTAGATTCTCTCCATTTCTCTGACTAGTTCACACTATATAACCCTTTTTCAAAAAAGCTATATATACAGTATATTGTTTGTTTTTAATACACAATTCGATTTGAGTGGTGGCGCTTCAACATTATGTACAGGTATGCTATAACTTATATGAAATTGTATTTACATATGTTTAACTTTTGTTATATGATTGGTCTGTACATGAAGAAAATTGATGACAGTTCGTATTACAAAGACAATTTGTTCCTTCTGTAAAGGCTCACAGCAAGATTCAGATTTTAATTTATGTGAAGCCCTAGTCATACTGGTATTAAGGTAGACTTAAACAAATAATTAGATAGCTCCTATATTTTTGTATTCAAAAGTAAATAGCGATTGTTGATTCAAGCGACTCGACCTGCTTGGTATATGGATTCTGATGCTGTTTGCAGTTAGACGGGACAAAACTAAATAGTGATTGGTAAGTAAATTTAAATGCTAGTTTGCTGATGTAAGTACATCAGCTGGTTGAAGTAATTAATTTTCTAAAGTGTTTAGAGCTGTGGTAGATTGAAGTGAATTTTGATAGCATGTAAACTGGACCAGCTCTAGATCTGCAGGACAGTATAAATTGGCAAACAGTGTCTTAGAACGCCAGCCATTCTCAGCACCAGCCAGTCTACGGGCCACACGTCCAAGGGCAGTCTCCTAATGGCTACTAGAGGCTTCATTCCCACTCTGACACCTAACGTCTGGATCCCCTGGACAAAGAGTGCTCACTCTTTCTCCTCTCCTAGAATGAACACTGGTAAGTACCTGCTCCAGATACTGCTACTAACTCCTTTTCCTCCTACACTGCCTGCTACAAATTTGAAAGTCTCCTTTTTCAATTGTCGTTCTCTGACTAACAAATCTTTGCTTCTTAGGGAACTTATAACATGCTAATCTTGATCTTCTCTGTCTAGCTAAAACTTGGCACTCTGTAAACAACATGCACTCGCTACATCTAGAAATGGGACGATTGCAAGGACCCACGATGGCCCTGTTGTAAAATGCTTGGAACCAACTCACACAGAAAGGAACTGAAGAGAAACCAACAGCCGTTCTGATTCTGAGACCTGCATCCCGTACCATAATTCTAACCAAGGTTGTTAAATTAACTTTTCAGGCTTTTCAAGTGCACTTGCACTGAGATAATCCAGGTGACTTGTAATCAGAAGGGTACGTAATTAAGAGGACTTGGGTTGTTTCAGTGAGATATTCTAAACCCCCAAGACCCATATGTTTGTGGTGGAATAACCCAGACACATTCTTTGTACTGTATGTCTGATCAACAGAACCAATTCCAGTTGAAAACCTTCTGACAAGCCAAAGATAATGTTGCAAGACTACTATTGTTTATTGCGAGCAGACGCAATACAATGCGTACTTCAAGCAAAGTACCATCTTCTTTCGTTGGAACTTCAAACAGAGAGATGGGAGAAGCTGCAGTGTTCATCACCAAAGAAGACTGACTTCTTTGAAAATCGATAAGTATTCAACATATTGAATATTAAATATTTTATGACTCGAGAAATTAACTGTAGCTAATGCTATCAAGTTAGTGGATAAATTGTTCTAGGAATAGAATATAACTTCCTGTTTTAGAGTGTGCAAGAAATGTATTTTGTTTGTTGAAAATGTGTAACTCAAAGGAGTTACCTAATAAATGCAGAGAATTTGGTCATTGCCCCAGTTCTGAGTTAATTTGAATATAGAATCAATTGAGATTGATAATATTGTTTAGTTTGGTATATCACGTCTAAACTAAATTAACACGGTAAAACTAATTTGATAAATTAGTTATTGGAATGTTGGATTCCATTCTGAATGGGCTGAATTCAATTGAATTAATTCTCTTGAATTTGATATGAAACATGAGCAATTACAACGAGAAACGAGTATTGCAAATACTAATGCAAAGTAGACACTTTGTGTGATCAACCATAATTAATATTAGTATATTAGCCATGTATGCTAATAATGTTGTGGTCATTGTAATCTTCGGATTAAGAAATAAATTAACTGTATACTATTCAGGCATATCTCTAACCAATCGCCTTTCCTTTCTGTAACATTAGATTAGTTGTGCACCCCTTTTTATTCTTAAATAAAATCTTGTTTGATATTTCTGACACGCTGTGTGACTATCGATTATTGTCAAAGGAATTCTGGTTCTACACGATGCTGATCTCAGTACAAGGTTGTCCTGGAAGAAAACTTGCTTCCTTCTGCTCTCACAATGTTCCCCAACTCTGAGGATTGTTTTTTCCAGCAGGACAATGCTCCATGCCACACAGCCAGGTCAATCAAGGTGTGGATGGAGGACCACCAGATCAAGACCCTGTCATGGCCAGCCCAATCTCCAGACCTGAACCCCATTGAAAACCTCTGGAATGTGATCAAGAGGAAGATGGATGGTCTCAAGCCATCAAACAAAGCCGAGCTGCTTGAATTTTTGCGCCAGGAGTGGCATAAAGTCACCCAACATCAATGTGAAAGACTGGTGGAGAGCATGCCAAGACGCATGAAAGCTGTGCTTGAAAATCAGGGTTATTCCACCAAATATTGATTTCTGAACTCTTCCTAAGTTAAAACATTAGTATTGTGTTGTTTAAAAATTAATATGAACTTATTTTCTTTGCATTATTCGAGGTCTGACAACACTGCATCTTTTTTGTTATTTTGACCAGTTGTCATTTTCTGCAAATAAATGCCCTAAATGACAATATTTTTATTTGGAATTTGGGAGAAATGTTGTCAGTAGTTTATAGAATAAAACAAAAATGTTCATTTTACCCAAACACATACCTATAAATAGTAAAACCAGAGAAACTGATAATTTTGCAGTGGTCTCTTAATTTTTTCCAGAGCTGTATATGTGTGTGTGTGTGTGTGTGTGTGTGTGTGTGTGTGTGATCGAGCTGCACTCTCTCACATTCATTGTCCATTTTAAATATGACCCAGGACACAGAGAAATTAAGTTTTAGCACTTTCGTGCAATTTTAATATTTACAAAAAGAAATAAAACGAAAACAAACACCTAGCTCTTTTCTTGAGCACTAACTAAAACACAGAAATAGGACCCTAACTAACAAACAGGACAGCTAAGCTGTTTACCTGTTAAAACAAAAATCAAACAAACACAAAACACACTGTTTTTAAACAAATAACACAAAAAGGCTTTACACAATGCCTTTGTCTCTCAATACACTTGAGCACACTGTCAAGCGGGCTTCTTCACATACAGCAGCCCAGAACAGACTGTCTGCTTTTTTTGAATACCCTGCACCTGGCTCTAATTTACAATGATAGCCAGGTGCAGGGGATAATTACTAATAACACAATTAACAAATGTAATTAAACAATTAAAGAAATTAAGGATTTTCAGCCTGTGACCTTCTGGGAGGTGTAGTCTTTTGCTCCCCAGGACTACACTTTCTCACTATATATATATATATATATATATATATATATATATATATCACTACATTTTGGCATCCCTGGGTGGGTGTCTAGAGACTTATTTATTTTTAAATTAAATTATACGTATACTTAATTCACTATATTAACGATAAGGTACTGCTATTTCAATTGACAATTGTCTGGTTATCGACACTTAATAAGCTTGATTGGATTGACTGATTAAAAGTGAGTTCCCTGCCTGAACCATCGCTTTGCTTCATTTATCCTCAGCTGTGTGGGGAATTGCTATGGTGAGGGTAAAAATGACTGGACATTTCAAATTGGGGAGAAAATCAGAGGTACAATTATTGGGCAACCTAAATAAAAAAATTAATAAATTGCATCTACGAGCCTGTGGCAGGCAGAAAAGCCCTGCGTGTAAATAGGGGGCAGGGCAAAGCCCTGCTGATTAAATGCATTGTGTTAATTTTAGAATTTGTGGGTGTATTTATAGAATGGTTTGTGGGGATGCATGATTATGATTTGAATGTATATTGTGTTATTTAAAAATACAATGCTTTTCTTTGTTATTGTTTGGTTTGGATGTGGTCTGGCAGATGCAATGGTATCAGCTTGTCTCTGCCAGCTTGTGAGAATGTGGCTGGTGGCGTTTATTGTTTGAGTGTGGTAATTATTGTTATGGTCACTGGTATAAAAACCAGCAACTTTTGTTGTTCTGGGGGGGGGGGGAGGAGGTATGTGAAAGCGAGAGAAACAAAAGTAAAAACGAAACTGAAAGAAATCAATTCAATTGCTACGTGTGAAGGAAGCACTGTATTTGTTTGGTGTCAGTTTGTGTTCGTGATTTGTTTTTGTTAGAACATTTATTTTTGTTCTATGAGCAGTGTTTTTTTTATATTTATTTTATTTTAGTTTTGAATAAAAATGGCACATGAGCGCTTTTCACCCGTAGTACCTGTCTGTGTGTCTGTCAGCTTTCTGGTCTGGCAACGTCATCACACTTGGCTACCCTGTCACATGTGGTGTCCACTTTGGGATCTGGTGTTTCCATGGACCCAGGACAGGGCAGTTATTTTTTTGTAAATACTTTTTGGAAGGAAAGGATTATTAAATGTTTTTTGTGCGTGAAGAAAGACATGTAGGTAGTCGTGAAATGGCTTTTGGACCCCAGCACCCTCCAGTGGATGAAAATGGAGGGAGAAAACACCTGGAGACCCAGCATTGTGAAATGCTACGGGATTTCATCCAGATGCCACCAGAGGTCCAGCTGAAGGGGATAAACAAGGTGGTCGGCCGGATCCACCGAGAGCGTTGGGAGGTGGAGCAGTCCCAGTTCGCTCGGGCTGGTACACCAATGTGCTCCATTTCCATGGAGTATGGGCATGTGGAGGCCAGCTGCCCAGAGCAGAAAGAGGATTTAGACACAGATCTGGAGTGGTGCACAAACTGCCTGCGCTATGGGCATGAGGTGGACAGCTGCCTGGAGGCAGACTGGGACACAAACATGGACCTGGAGAATGAAGAGCCCGATTGTCCAACACCCAAGTTGGAGGAGCCCGAACATCTATCGGCCAAGAGGGGGGAGGCCGAACGTCCATCGCCCAAGAGGGGGAGCCCGAGCGTCCATTGCCCAAGTGGGAGGAGTGTGAGCATCCATCGACCAAGAGGGGGGAGCCCAGGCGTCCACAGCCCAAGAGGGGGGAGCCTGTGTGTCCACAGCCCAAGAGGGGGGAGGCCGAGCATCGAAAGCCCAAGAGGAGGGAGCCAGAGCGTCCACTGCCCAAGAGGGGGGAGCCCGAGTGTCCACAACCCAAGATTATTATTATTATTTATTTCTTAGCAGACGCCCTTATCCAGGGTGACTTAAAGTCGTAAACAAAAATACATTTCAAGAATCACCGTACAAGAATTAATACAATTAAGAGCAAGATAAAATACAATGACTTCGGTTCTAGCAAGTACAAGTATATGACAAAATACAATTCAATAGTGGAGCAGATAACAGTGTCAGTGATAGTTACATCAGGATATAATTAAATATAAAATACTACTGATTATATAATACTTCTGACAGATTACATTATTCTGTAAAGTACAGGATTAAATGTAGTAAAATAGGGAGCAGATAAGAGCAAGTAAATTGCATTAAGGAAGAGTGATAAAGTGTCCAGAGGGAAAAGAGGAGTTCTACGGGTGCTGTCTGAAGAGGTGAGTCTTGAGGAGGCGCCGGAAGGTGGTCAGGGACTGGGCAGTCCTGACATCTGTAGGAAGGTCATTCCACCACTGCGGAGCGAGGGTGGAGAAGGAGCAGGCTCTGGAGGCAGGGGAGCGTAGAGGAGGTAGAGCCAGTCTTCTAGTGCAGGAGGAGCGGAGAGGTCGAGTGGGGGTGTAGGGAGAGATGAGGGTCTAGAGGTAGCTGGGTGCAGTCTGGTCAAGGCATCTGTGTGCGAGTACAAGAGTCTTGAACTGGATGCGAGCGGTGATTGGGAGCCAATGGAGTGAGCGGAGGAGTGGAGTTGCGTGGGAGAAGTAAGGCAGAGAGAACACCAGGCGAGCAGCGGAGTTCTGCATGAGCTGGAGCGGACGGGTGGCGGATGCAGGGAGGCCAGCCAGGAGGGAGTTGCAGCACTCGAGATGGGGGAGACGGAGCATCCACAGAACAAGAGGGGTAAGCTCGCATCTCCAGTGCCCAAGAGGGGGAAGGCCAAGCATCCACAGCCCAGGAAGGGGAAGCCCATGTGTGCAGAGCCCAAGAAACAGTGATAAAGGGAGAGGTGCACCAGTCTCCAGTGACCGAGGGAGAGCCGCGCCAGTCTCCAGAGACAGAGGGAGACTACCTGCTGCTCCCGTCTGGGAACATCATAACTGCTCGGCTACTGTCACAGAGCTGCTCGGCTACCCTGTCATGAAATTCTTCAAAGTAATGAGAATAATGAAAATAGGAGGCTGTGTGGTCCAGTGGTTAAAGAAAAGGGCATGTAACCAGGAGGTCACTGGTTCAAATCCCACCTCTGCCACTGACTCATTGTGTGACCCTGAGCAAGTCACTTAACCTCCTTGTGCTCCGTCTTTCGGGTGAGATGTAATTGTAAGTGACTCAGCAGCTGATGCATAGTTCACACACCCTAGTCTCTGTAAGTCGCCTTGGATAAAGGCGTCTGCTAAATAAACTAATAATAATAATAATATTAAATTACTCCAAGGTAAGCTCTGTTTTGTTCAACTTCCACACATATAAATATTCACTTTAAGGTGTACTAACTGGAGTAAATGACTAAAATAAACATTAGGGATTATTAGGTACATAGGGACTTGGGTTTTACTGCACATTGTTGTGTCATGTCTATTGGATTGAACTATATTTGTTACAATGTCCTGTGGGTAGATCTTCTGAGGACTTGCTTATGTGTTTGGAGATGATTTATGGCCTTATTTTGGTTGTAATTACATGCTGTTTGGGAACACAGAAAACTGAATTATATTGGTATGGAACAGACTACAAAATTAATCAAGTCAGTAAATATTTATTTGACTGCAACAATATTCACTATGTGTATTCAAATGATTGGTAATAGGAGAATTATGCAATGATATTTCTCAAAGTAGAAGGTGATTAGAAGACATTTACGTAACTGTGTTAAGCGACTTTTAAGATTCTAAAGACCTGTGGGATAACGGAAACTCTACTGGGAACCTGGTTGGCTGAGAAGATCCATGAGGTTCATAATTATTAGTACCATATTTTTGGATTGGATTTTTTTTTCAGAATTTGCATCTTAATATCAGTGGGTTAAAGGATATCATAAAAATCCCCTTCATGATAAAAAAAAAAATGCTGATAAAAAATGTGAAAACCCAGGCAAAACAAGAAGTCTGTGCCTAATTAAGTTTTATGAGTTATAATACAATTCACTTTAAGATTGTATTCCAATACCAAAGTCTAGTGGGAGGAGACCATTTGCTGGTGATAGCATTGCTCAGTGGAGACACTGAGGACTGAACTAAACTTTTTGTTTTGTCAATAATTGTAACTAGGTTCTATAAAAAAAAAAAAACTCCCACTTGGCAATGAAGGATTTATGATGAAGACTGTTAAACCTTAAAGTAAGTAAAAAGTATAAGGGGCTGACTGTCACAAAGTATACATGTATATAATAATGAGAGAAACATGTATATAATAATGAGAGAAAATCAATATTGTAATGACCACAGTCGTTGTATTTGAACATGGGTTTCTTTTCAGATTCTTAAAGGAATAGACAGACCACTGATGCAGGTGCAGCACTCCGTGGAGCTTTTTAATGCCCTCCGTGACACACTAACAGTCCCTGTGTGGGCCAGGACCACCCCATCAAAACAAGAAAACCCACTATCAACCCTCAATCCGATCCTGCAGCTCTCTCTGTCACTTCTTGTATCCTCGCTCCTGTGTTCCTGCGTGCAATAACACACAGTTACCAGATAGGACTCAGACATTTTTTTTAATATCTCACAGTAGGTCTTTCTCTGTCACTCTCTTTTTACCAACTCCCCCTCCTTCCCCCGAAACACCCCCTCCTCCCCCAACCAGACCACTTTGCCTGCCCTGCTTCACTATTGATTTCCGTATTTAGTATTGCAATTTTATTCATTATCATGCATATTCTATTATATGTAAACTTATGGAAAGTATAATAAGATCTAAAATGGAAAATTACCAACATGGTAACAGTATCCTGGGAGACAGTCAGCATGGTTTTAGGAAAGGGAGATCGTGTCTAACTAACCTGCTTGATTTTTTTGAGGATGCAACATCGACAATGGATAATTGCAAAGCATATGACATGGTTTATTTAGATTTCCAGAAAGCTTTTGACAAAGTCCTGCATAAAAGATTAATTCTCAAACTGAACGCAGTAGGGATTCAAGGAAATGCATGCAAATGGATAAGGGAGTGGTTAACATGTAGAAAACAGGAAGTACTGATTAGAGGAGAAAATGGAGCGAGGTAACCAGTGGTGTACCACAGGGATCAGTATTAGGTCCTCTGGTATTCCTAATCTACATTAATGATTTAGATTCTGGTATAGTAAGCAAACTTGTTAAATTTGCAGACGACACAAAAATAGGAGGAGTGGCAAACACTGTTGCAGCAGCAAAGGTTATGCAAAATGATCTAGACAGCATTCAGAACTGGGCAGACACATGGCAAATGACATTTAATAGAGAAAAGTGTAAAGTACTGCATGCAGACAATAAAAATGTGCATTATAAATATCATATGGGAGATACTGAAATTGAAGACGGAATCTATGAAAAAGACCTAGGAGATAATGTATTTAAATGAGGCGCCCGCTCTGAATAATGAGATGAGCTTCATGGAGGTATTACTTGCATTACAGTTTTCATATAGAGCAGTGAAAAGTACCTGTAAATAACAGGTTATATTAAGCGTGAACTAATGCTATAATGTCTTAGATTTTTATTTATAGTTCATTACAGTGGTACAAATAATAGAGTTGTTAAATAAAACACTTTTAATTCTTAAATAATATTACAGTTTTACCATAAGATGTTGTCTTCTGATCTTTAAAAGTAGGTTAAAAACTTTTTAGATTAAGCTTTATTCTTGATTTTGTACAGCGCTTTGTGATAACTCTATTGTGAAAGGTGCTATATAAAAAAAACAATTGTATTGTATTGTATTGTATTGTATGTTGCATAAATACACTTTATAAAAGCAATTAAAGGGGCTCCCAAGTGGCACATCCAGTAAAGGCGTGCCGCGTGGAGTGCAGGATGCGCCCTATAGTCGATGACGGCTCGACCGTGTGATAGTTGACTGCGACGGGAGTTATACGTCCCGAGCCGAAGGCGAGGGTGCTAACAAAAGTCAAGGTCAACTATCACACGGTAGAGCCATTATCGAGAGGGCACTATTGCTATTAGAAAATTATTTTTAATTTTAAAAAAAAACACCTCAAAACCTAGATTTACCTTGAACTTGTACTGATTCGTCAGGTACCTTTCCGCTGAGTAAAGACGTTCTAAGAAAATAGTCCCAAAAGAGAAAAAAAATTGTTTTTATTTAGGAAATCGATTTGTATTGTTTATTAACTTGTTAGGGTTTTAAACCCCTATTTCTAATCTGGACATTGCTGGAGGAATGAATGGAGCAATTACTGAACAGTCCGTGTACGATGGAGTCTGAACTACCAATACAATACCTCATTAAATACCACTATAAATGCCTCCTAACTCACCATGTTTCTACCTTAAGCCAAAGCCTTTATCTCCTGAATCTTTATATAAATGGAGCAATATTACTTAACTGTCCATGTCTCGCTTTGCTGCTGAAAGATGCTGTGTCTGTGCTCCAGTCGAGCTGACTGTGGTGATTGGCTCTCGGCAGTTGCAAGTACAGGATTGGTTGCTTTCGTCGATGCAAAGTATTGATTGGCTGGTTTTGGTGGATAATAAAATTAATTTGGACCAATTGTGTCTTTGTTTAATATTTACTGTCCAATAAATGTGAACTAATCTTAAAAATACAGCAAGTCAAAATGAAAAAACCAGCACATGGCGGATTGATTTTAAATTTGATTGACAGTTGGTGCTGAGTCGTTCCAGCGGACATCTACCATCTATTAAAACCCAACTAGAGCTGGAAGCTGATTGGCTGACAGTACTGAAAAATTTTCTAATACAAAACAGGTTATATATAAAAACACAATTCAACACATTTATTCAATTGGATAACCCTGTTTTTTTTTTTTTTTTTAATCATTTGAAAAGTTATGAGACTGATGTGATTAGGAATAATGAGAATTAAAACGTCTTGTAGCTTATGAATTTGTCTATCTTTCATAGGTAAGGTGCTACAAAGGGTATATTCTTCTTTAAAACTAAAAAGTTAAAACAACCATGTATTTTTACCATTTGTCTATAGCCTCTATGAACACCCTTGATAATTATATACAGTATGTCAGTTCATGTTTGTAAAAAATTCTTGTGAGTAAATGAGACCATTGCTGTAACACCTTACTGGCATGTACAGGAAGCCGAATCCCACATGAAGAACCATCCTAAACAAGGGTGCACACCTCATACATTGGCAGCTTGATCAGGACTGTCGAGACACTCGAGGCAGATGAAGGACATCTCCGAACCGAAGAGGCAGATGGCTCAGGGTCTGGAGTACTTGGTCAGGCAGCAGGCTCTTCTCCCTGCCCTGACCCCAGCTCCTCCTTCGGCACCTGCCAGGGATCAACCCCGCCCTCACCAGTGGTCGCCCTGGACGTCTCAGAGCAAGATGTGGCGATGAGTGAGGAGGAACAGGATGCGATTTCAATCGTGGCATTCTGGGATGGTGATTCCTTCCTGCAGGAAGAAACAGAGGTCCAAGAATTGCCCCAGGAGACCAGCTGTGAGGTTACCTAACCTTTTGATTCCCTGGTAGTTTCAGCAGCAGTAGTTATAGTCGACCATGTAATTTGCTCAAAGTTTAGACCTGGTTTTCACATGTCAATTGAAATACAAACGCTAACACTGTTGATGGTTTGCTAAATCGCTACATTTATATGTAAATGAGGATACTCCCCTAAAGTTCAGCGCTAATTCTGACTTGCCGGGTGGGCACTAAAATACAGTTGCTAAATCACATAGGTGGGCAAAGTCTGTTTGCCCACACGTGCACCTGATTTTGGTGTGCTAACTGTCCACAAAAGTGTTTTGCGATTGCCTTAGGGGTTTGTGAATGTTGCTAAATAGGGCCCCATGTCAGTTGTGAAGTTAAACTTCAACTCCGGGGGCAGATTAGTGTGCATGTCTTTTTTTACTGAAAAATGCTGTTTATCCACCAAAGAAAGGAAGAATAGCAGAATTTTCTGTCTGTGTCTTTTTTTTATTATTTGTTTATTTAGCAGACGCCTTTATCCAAAGCGACTTACAGAGTCTAGGGTGTGTGCATTAGCTGCAGAGTCACTTACAATTACGTCTCACCTGAAAGACAGAGCACAAGGAGGTTAAGTGACTTGCACAGGGTCACACAATGAGTCAGTGGCTGAGGTGGGATTTGAACCAGGGACCTCTTAGTTACAAGCCCATTTCTTTAACCACTGGACCACACAGTTTTCTTTCTGTCACCGCTGTCAGTTACAAAGATGACACTGGAGCAGCGGGAAAGTATTTATTTTTTTTATAAATCTTTAGATCAACTTGGAAGGTATGTACATGACAATAAATGTTTTTAATTATAATTACTGTTACTGTTTTTGTATTGTTTTTATTACTTTTGGGAGGAGGTTTTCCATCAGCCACCTTTGCTTCAAAACAGCTGAGTAATGTTCCTTGCTCCAGAACTAAAGCTTGTCTGAATTGTTCTTTTATATTAAATAGATAAGTTCGTACAGAACGATAACTAATAGTTGGCCATTTATTAAGTTTAACAAATTAAGTCAATAGGGTGTACTTAATTTTTGTCTGACTTTCACAACTTTGTTTAGAAAATATTTTACGCAAAGTATAATAAGGAACCAGATGACCACAGCAAGATCACATTCACCAAACAGTGGACTTTATTCACCAAGCTCAGCACATCACAACACAGCCCACAGCAGCGTGCAAGCTGCCCCTTTATACATGTAGGAGATGACATTCTGCATAAAGTATTAATTATGTATTTGATTATGTTTCTTTACTTCTATGTTAAAGTTTTATTTTCATATTTTGATACAGCTTAAAGCACATGTAACTAGCTAAGCAAGACATTTGCAGTCTCTCGTATCTTGGCGTCTGGGCAGAGCGCCAAAGTTAGCAGGTGTCTAATCAAGATGGGTGGAGGAGTGGAGACACAGTGTGAAAACAGAACACCACAAAGGACTAGTTTGAAACAGTTTCTAACAGATTAGGTTAAGATAATCTGTAAAATGCTTAAATGTGACGCACTATAGAATGTGATAGGTTTGGGCGAGTTTCCCCCCTTAGCAGGAGGTGTGTTGAAGGTGTGTGATAGCAGGGTGGATCCATACTGATTGGAAGAGAGTATAAGAAATGGGGTGGAAATGCTAATATAGTCATAGTAATTAATGTAATATTTTTGTTTGAATAGTCAGTCAATTCTTTGATTTGGCTCCACGGACGTCTGTGTTATGATACAAACGTATACATTAGGGCACGCTGTGACCTGCGCATCTTTGCTTACATGTATCTAATGTTTATACAATTGTATTAACATTTTTTCTTTTATGTATATAAAGTATTTTTGATTAAAAAATCATTTGTCAGATTTATTTCCCGACTTACCCAAAAACCCTGCAAAAACATGTAACATTTAGACATAACCAGACATACAATGTAGACATAACAAGGCACGTCATTGGACCCCACAAATCGAACAAGGCACAAACACACCCCTAATTCTGGAGGGGCCTGGGTCCCATCCCCGTGGCTGTGCTGAGTCTCTCCCGGGGACGAAATGTTAAGTGTTGTCAGTCAGACTAGACTAATAAGATTCTTCTGCTGCTGGTGGCTTAAGGAGACCCAAAGACCTCTGCTTTTTTTCTGCCTCCCCATTTTTTCTTTACCACCAGCCGCCACTGATGTACAGACAGGTTGGTTGAGTGTTATTTTGTATCATTTTCAGGTTCACCTGCTCACTTGTCGGTTTTGTCATTTTTCCAGTAGGATTCTGTATAGTAGAAGCAAGCTGCTTTTATTCATGGCAGCAAACCAGGACTCATTAGGGTTGTGCATGTGTATACTTGAACTGAAAATGCAAAAAGGATACCACGCTTTATAGAGTAATATTAAAAGAATCTCTCTGGAATTCTTTGATGTTTTGACTAGTCTCAAAGGCTTCTAGTTGAAATGTTCGTCAAACAGTTTTTTGAAGTTTCTTTTAACATTACTAAATATTCTCAGTTCTGAATTTAGGTGAGATGAATATGATTTGAATGAAGGTGTGTTATCTTTGATAGGTGTGTTGCATGTGTGCAGCTAGAAGGACTCATTTTGCATAAAAAAATCCTAGTAAACATATTGAAAAGCTCAGCTTGAAGAATTGCAACTACACACAGGTTCTTTTTGGCTTCACAATCTGTTCCTTTCTCAGTGGCAGACTACTGGGCTACAGGCAGCCTTTTATTGAGTGTGTCTTGCTGAGAAGGAAAAAAAATGGTTTGTGTAATAACTTTATGGTAAAAAAAAATGTTGGCAGCAGTTTGCACTGCATACTAAAAAAGAGAGATTTCTGACCACAACTCATAAACCACACTTTATTTACACTGGCACACTGCCACTATTTGTTCATAGGCTTTCTGTCTCTGCTAAATGTGTTTCAATATTTTGGGGATAAATTGTTGCCAGTAGTTTCCATGGTATTTCTTTAGACGAAGCGATTCCCCCCCGTCCCCCCCTTCAGTAGTCACATACCACTGGGGCACCATTCTGAATGTAGAACATTTGTAGATAATGTATGCTTGCATGCTATTAGATAATGTATGCTTGCATGCTATTAGATAATGTATGCTTGCATGCTATTAGATAATGTATGCTTGCATGCTATTAGATAATGTATGCTTGCATGCTATTAGGAACTGTGCAGATGTTTTTTCTTTTTTCTTTTTCTTTTCTTTTTTTTGGGGGGACTACAACATGATAGACAGCAAAAGATGTAATATCTCTTAACAACTGTTCATTTAATAGGGATATTGTATACATTCTTTTCAGTTGAATCAGCAGTAAATCAGATGTTCATTTCAATATTCTAAATAAACTAAAAGTCAGGAATAATAAGATCAAAGACATTATTAATAAATGTAGACATTTGATTAATGTTTAATTAAAGGAAAATAACACTGTTTATTTGACAAAACTAGCAATAAACAACTAGGGCACACTTGGAGGACTTAAAAGTAGCAAACTAGATACCAAATCCACTCTGGTTGCGAGCTGAGGTGAGAATGATATATATGTGTGTGTGTGTGTGTGTGTCTGAATAAAGCATTACATCCCCTACTGGTGACGAAGTGTACGTCATCAGCAATCGGAAAGATAGTGGAGAACTGCTTGCCCAATTGATATGAAACTTGCATAGGACTTTCTGTAGCACAACTTATTGATTGTATAATAACCTGGGGGTATATGGAGGCTGTCTGTCTATCCATTTTAGAACAATAATAGTAATTCCTGACTACCTCCTTTTGTAGTTTTGCAATATTTGTATTTGAGAACAGGTTGGCTGCAGGGGTGACGTCAGGCCAGAAAGAAACACACAGACAGGCAAGTGAAACTGAGATGCTGCGGCGCTCAGTGTTTTATTAAACATACAGAAAAATAAAAGGTTGAACAAAAACAGCACTTTGCCAAAATAAATAAACAAACATAAACAGACTAACACTAAACAAACACACCCGTTCTCCACTCACGAACACACAACCCCGAGTGAGTAAAACGTGCATCTATATATACTGTTGTGCCGGGATTCAATTACCAATTAATTCACTTGAATCCCAGCACATGAACTAATTTGTGCAATCCCGTGCTCACATACTTTATCTGCATGTGAACTGATTATGCAATCCCCGTGCCTAAATACAACTATATATTTTAAATCACTCGTGCTACACAGACCCATTTATATCCCGTGCATCAATACCTATACACCAACATTAACACACCACATGCAACAAATAACACAAAATCCACACATGGACGGGGCACACTGCCACAGTATTGCATACAACATTCATAAGCCCTGGAGCAGTGTACCCTTTATAAATCAAATGCACTACAGCAATACTTTCTGAGATTGCATCTCATACAGCACTCACATCATTTCATGGACTTTCTGGAACACAGCATGCTCTGGGACATTCCACTATTTCTCTACAATACAAAATAATGAAAGGTCTATTATATTTTCCGTCTCTTTATCTCTGCACCCCGCCGCCTCTTCGTCCATGCGCCCCTAGGCCGCAGCCTCTTCACTCCACCCCGTGGCCGTCGCCTTGTTATTCCAAGACACATAACTGGCTTCAAGAAGCGCCTCTAGGAACCATTCTCTATCCATTCATCAGCCCTCCAGCTACTTCCACTGCCAAGGATATAACGGGCAGCCCAATTAAATACTCAGGCAGCATACAGATATGTAATCATTTCAACGCTGCATCTTGCGTGGCCAAACAATACTGGTTCCTGCACATATACAGTGTCTGAGGTGACGCGCACTCCGTTTCCATCTACCCACTTTCCTACAAATGTCAATCTTCTCTCTTCATTGATACCACTCCCATCAACATCCCCGTCTCACCCCAATCGCAAAATCATTTCCTACCTCATCTCTGGAAAAAAAAAGGCTTGCACAAAAGGAACCAGAAATCATTGACTCACTTATAGCTTCAGAGATTGCAAAATGCATCATATAGGGCCCCTTCCTTGCCCCCCTTCCCTCAATTCTGAATCAGTCCTATCGGGGTTGCCACAAGAGAAATAATTTCTCGCAAGAAGAGTCTTTCCATTGACCTCTCCGCCCCTCGCAGTGCACCAATCAGCAGCACTAATTCGCTCAGACCAGTTTTCTCTACATTATATCTCCATTTCCGAAGCTATCCATTACATTAAATCATCCAGCCAGGGATCTTGGCTAGCCAAACAGACATTTCATATGCATTCAAAGTCATGCCCATACACCCCTCCCTCTGCCATCTCTTTGGTGTTGGAAGGGGCAATTATTATTATCATTATTTTTTAATTTAAAAAAAAATAATTACTACTCAGTTAACATTCGGCTGCCGTAGCAGCCCCATGATTTTGCTCAACACATAGATTCTTCCTACTTCACCTACTTCCTACTACACCTACTGGATAACACTCGGTCCTGTCCACTCACTAGAATTCCTTGGAATAACATTAGACACCTGCTGCTTTGAAGCAAGCCTCCCGGCCAATAAACCGGAACATATTCATTCCCTCATTCAATCCTTTCAAAGCAGCTGCACTATTTCAAAATGGAATTCCTTGCACTTCTGTAACACTTAGTTTATGTCTTCTCACTCTCTCTACATCAGCAAAAATCTCAACTCCAATATTAATATTTCTTCGGAAGCAAGGAAAGAGATGCAGACTTCCCTCCTGCAGCACTAGAATGGCCGTTCTACGTTCTACGATGACTTCACATCTGCTCCCATGATCTCTCTCTACATACTGATACCTGCTCCAGCGGCTTTATTGGTATTTTCACAAACAATGGTTCTCCAGTGCATGTCCTTGGAAATCCAGAATCTCTCCCCTCAGTCTAAATCCTCAGCCCTCCTTGAGCTATTTCAACTGTGTTCTCCCCATCACAATCTCCTCTCATCTGCTGAAGAATATAGGGCCGCCACCCTCACTCCTCCTACACAACTGACTTGTTAGCCTACTCAGCCTTTTGCATGCCAATTACTATTGTAGCGTACACAGGGGAAGGCAGCAGTAGGGCTAGTAGGTGACGTAATCACACACAAAGACATAAGCCCGATATACGCTCCTTGCAAGGGAGTCGGCTGTTTTGTACAGCGGTATCGGCGCTATGCTTTTGTGCATGAGGTCACAGGTTCGCGCCTGTGTGTGGATTGCCTCGCCCTGTGTGATGCGCCTACCTGCGGGAACCAAGATCGCTACACTATCAACATTCTATTTCCCTCATCACAATCCTCTCCATTCAACGATCTAGTCATGGAATCTCTTTGCCTTGCTGACTTATTTGGTTCTCTCCACTGTTCTGAATTTTCTGTCCTTCTCCCTTCATAGTATTGCTAGTATGCCTGGAGTGGGGGCCATCTCTCCAACGAAGAGGGGTTTTTTCCTCTCCATTGGATGGTGGAGCCAGCTGCCCATATATATAATGTAACGTTTGTAGTATTAGAACAGCTAAAATGAGACAATGCGACATATAGAAGAATAAAAGAAAGTAAATGGATAAATAGGCTGAACACGATTATGCCAGCGGGACTCAACAGAAAAGAATGAACTAATTAACTCCAATAAATATATAACATTTAAATAAATAAATAAATAGAATTCCTTCAAAGGTTGTGCATACTGATGTGCTGGGGAGGCCAAATCAAGGCTGATCCTCAGAGCCAGCATTGCATGATAATATAAATATAAGTTTATATATAATAATGTTAATTAGAATTAAAAGTGATTTAAAGATAGAAGTAAAAATGATGTCACAATATATAGAACACCATTACATCATGTAAGAATAAATCATGGATTTGAAAAGAAACAATAACAAGTAGTTGTCATGCCGTCAAAAACCTATAAATACCTCCAATGTTTTGATTCAAACACATGCTCCCTTGAGAAAGATATGTACAACATATCGAAACGTTGGCAGCTGGCTCATTGAGCTAATATATATATAAAGAGCTAAAATATAAGATAATCCATATCTGTTTTGCATTGGTGGCGCAGTTGCAGGGTGCTGGGGGTCTCTTTTGGGGGTAAGTGAAGCTCACTTCCCAACCTTAGAAGTTAAGGGGGACCCCTGGCCAAATCTAACTATCAGTGTCATCTTTCCATTCTCTCCTCTATATCCCCTTTGGGGGAAGTATCGGTTGCATCCCAACCTTGGAGACCGAATGGTTCGGTCTCACCTCTGTGAGGGCGGCTCATGTCCAGTGAATAATGAATGGAAACACTAACCTGAGATACCCATTGAAGCCCATTTTGACAAAATAGCTTCTGGGTGGCATAGCCTGCTTTTGGAAGATATCTCTGCATTTCTGTGACATGATAAAAGTTTGCATCTGTATGTTGCTTTGGGACTGAAGCTGGTGCTAGTCATTAAAGTGGTTTGCCATCATGGAATCATGGAGTTTTTTTTTATGAAGATGCTTCTTTCTTTCCCAGGAATTGTGACGCTGCTAAACTAGTTTTTGAAATGCATTTTCCATTATAATAATGTATTTTGTATGCCTCAGTGGGAGGCAAACAAAAAGGTAGTGCCCAATGCAGTAAAATGAACAAAATACATATATTAAGGCTGTTTGTATTCAGGTAGCAAAACCCATTTCAATATAAATGGAACCAGTGTGTCAACTTGCAAAGAATAAGAAAAATATCCATGTCTACTTCACTAGTTCTGCTATAGCTTTTCATAACTATTTTAAAGTGTGATTTTATGGAGTTATAATGATGGGCCTGTGGCAAAGTGCCCCGCCCCTGTGTGCATTTGTGTGTTTTGTGTATGTATGCGTGCGTATGTAAATGTTGGTGTATAGATTGGTACACGGGATATAAACGGGTCTGTGTTTCACGTGTGTTTAAAAGTGTATATTTGTATTTAGGCACGGGATTGCACATCACGCACGTGCATTTAAAATATAATATGTGAACACGGGGTTTCACGTAATTAATTCACGTGCTGGGATTCAAGTGAATAATTAATTAGTAATTGAATCCCAGCACAACAGTATATATAGATGCACATTTTCACTCAGTGGTGTTTGGGTGTTCGAGAGTGGAGAACGGGTGAGAGAGAAGGAGAACGTAAAGATAGTAAATATAAGTGTTTTGTACTCACCGTGTTTGTTTGTCTCCGTGCACCGTTTGTTAAGTGTTTAGTCGTTTTGTCTGTCTGTTTATTTTGGCGTCAAGTGCCGTGTCCTGTTTTGTATTCCATTGTTCAAACCTTTTATTTTGTTATTAAACGCTGAGTGCAGCCATTGCACTCAGCTCATCACAACCACCGTCTCTGTGTCTGTGTATTCCTGTCTGGTCTGACGCCACCCACTCTGGCCGTCTTTGTGACAGGGCCTCGTAATGGAAACAGTTTTTATATGATGTTCCTTGGAAAAGTACAAAATATACGTTTAATATGTTTTGCATTCTGTAATTTAAAAAAATACCTGCATATAGTTGAGTTAGACCTGAGAACACTGAATTTATATGTTGAAAGAGGAATGCCCTTGGAATTCGCCAGTTATCTTTCCTTCCTTACAATACCATAGATAGTAAAAGAGCTAGCCTTAAGAAACTTAAAATGTAATTTTATCACAGTAGCGTTTGGAACTTCCAGTCGCTGAGTCTCCTATGAATGATGTGAGTAAAATTGAAATATTTAATTCATTTAAGAAGGTATGAGCCAAAACTTTTATCTGCTTGACTTATTTTCTACTAAATAAGAGTTTTAAGTTCATATGTGACTTGGAATACAGTTGTCAAAGGGCGCAGAAAACACCCCTTGGGAAGCAAGCAAAGTGTTCTTATAGCCGAAGTGTGCTCTGAGATGGAGTTAGCCACCAGACACAATATAAGAACATAAGAAGAACATAAGAAAGTTTACAAACGAGAGGAGGCCATTCAGCCCATCTTGCTTGTTTGGTTGTTAGTAGCTTATTGATCCCAGAATCTCATCATGCAGCTTCTTGAAGAATCCCAGGGTGTCAGCTTCAACAACATTACTGGGGAGTTGGTTCCAGACCCTCACAATTCTCTGTGTAAAAAAGTGCCTCCAATTTTCTGTTCTGAATGCCCCTTTATCTAATCTCCATTTGTGACCCCTGGTCCTTGTTTCTTTTTTCAGGTCAAAGAAGTCCCCTGGCTCGACATTGTCTATACCTTTTAGGATTTTGAATTTTTGAAAAAGATCGCCGCATAGTCTTCTTGGTTCAAGACTGAATAGATTCAATTCTTTTAGCCTGTCTGCATACGACATGCCTTTTAAACCCGGGATAATTCTGGTTGCTCTTCTTTGCACTCTTTCTAGAGCAGCAATATCCTTTTTGTAACAAGGTGACCAGAACTGAACACAATATTCTAGGTAAGGTCTTACCAATGCATTATAAAGTTTTAACATTACTTCCCTTGATTTAAATTCAACACTTCTCACAATATATCCGAGCATCTTGTTGGCCTTTTTATAGCTTCCCCACATTGTCTAGATGAAGACATTTCTGAGTCAACATAAACTCCTAGGTCTTTTTCATAGTTCCCTTCTTCAATTTCAGTATCTCCCATATGATATTTATAATGCACATTTTTATTTCCTGCATGCAATACTTTACACTTTTCTCTATTAAATGTCATTTGCCATGTGTCTGCCCAGTTCTAAATGCTGTCTAGATCATTTTGAATGACCTTTGCTGCTGCAACAGTGTTTGCCACTCCTCCTATTTTTGTGTTGTCTGCAAATTTAACGAGTTTGCTTACTATAACAGAATCTAAATCATTATTAGGAATAGCAGAGGACCTAATACTGATACCTGTGGTACACCACTGGTTACCTCGCTCCATTTTGAGGTTTCTCCTCTAATCAGTTCTTTCTGTTTTCTACCTGTTAACCACTCCCTAATCTATGTGCATACATTTCCTTGAATCCCTACAGCGTTCAGTTTGAAAATTAATCTTTTATGCAGGACTTTGTCAAAAGCTTTCTGGAAATCTAAATAAACCATGTTGTATGCTTTGCAATTATCCATATGAATCAATCAATCAATAAATAAACATGTATTACTTTTCATGACGCACGTGCATCAACATATGAAACTAACTGAATAAGTAAAAGAAAAGAAATAGGTAAGTGTATGTTAATAAACTAAAATAATAAAGTAACAGACAAACTAACGTTAATAAACTGTCAAATTAAATATACACAGCAACCCTACACACATTAAAAAATGCAGCAGCAATATACAAGTCATGCACCTTATTTAACAGAATTGTGAAGTAACTCACCAGAACGGGAAACACCAAATTGTTAGTCGACTTGTGTCTGATTCAGGTTTTTTTCAAGAGTTTCCAACTTTTTGTAGCAAGAGAAACAGCGGTGCGTTTCGTTGTTTGTTTACATGCCATTTTGTAGTGATGAGGTGCACTTGTGGAAATCAGAAACAAAAACGAGTCAATGATATGACGGCGGTTCTGGAAAGATGAAATAAACCAATCAGTGTGCCTCTCGTGATGACAAGTCGCTTTTGAAAAGACTTAATAAACCAGTTTGATGATGATTAGTTATCAGGTTACAAAACAGTACTATACAAGTTGTGAACGAACTGCTATCTGTGTCAAGAATGTGTTCTTTTAAGAGAAGTTCCAGTTCCTTTAGGCAGAGCATTTACAATGGGAAAAATCAGTTTCACCACAAGGGTGTTCTCTTAGGCAAAGTGTTCTCTTAGGAGGTGTTCCTATACGCAGAGACTACTGTACTGTATTTATAAAGAAATAAAAAAATAGAAGGCCAGAGTTTCAGGTAATTTACTTTAGTCTTCAATCATCTCATATTTAAAAAGGAGAATGATCCCCATTAATGGTACAAGAATGAGAAACAAAGTGCTTAATGTCATTACTTCAATGATTGGTTTTAGTTTTGTATTACCAACAAGAGTTGTTATTTTTTTTTAAATGGGAGTTAATTAAAGACTTTTTGAAAAAGAAGAGCACAAAAAAGAGCACAAAAAGTGACACCAAATTTAAGATATTGCACCCCACAACTGCCAAATATCAGTTTGGTTCAAGGGGTATGGATGCCTATTTAGAAATATCAATCTAGAGATGTCATTTTACAGTTTGTTATTTAAGAAAATAGGATGGAATCAGCATTGTGGTTCATTGTTGGTTAACCTGCATTTGGTTTTGCTTTTTTGCAATGAAACAGCATGTGTGGTAGATGCAGTCAAATAGTTCTGGATACTTAAAAGGAAAGAATATTTATTGGATGGCGATAAAAGCCATACATAATACAGTAACATGCAATGCATTTCAAATCTTTACATATTCAGCTGAAAAGAGATTGAAATGAAAATCAGTTTAGCTGCCCACTGACACATACGTAAAAAAAGGGCAACCAATTTCAAAGTAATGCAGCTAAAAACAAAAGTGTAATTTGATCCATTGGGACAGATGTAGATCTGAAGCCATTCCTTAGAAAATTCAACATGATTGATCTTCTTGCGATGAAACACCTATTATTAGCAACAACTCTAATAGCACCAGGATGGCTCTGCAGACTTCTCTGACCATCTTCTGCTGCAGCTGTGGGAGAAAAAATGGTTAAAGCACTGAATCAATGGACTGAATTGAAGTGTATTACATGACCTTTGCGTCTATTGCTGCTTCAACAGCGACACTCTCTCCAACAGTTTATATATGTTTAATACCTTGGGATTTTTGTAGTTTGGTTTCTAGTTTACACCTTCTAAACCCAATTAAATATTTCCTTTAAATATTTGAGATGAAATAGCCTTTACTCTACAAATACATATTGCAATTTGTGGAACACACAAATAATTCAATTAAAAAATAAATAAGTTACATGCTTCTTTTAAGAAGATGTTTTTACTTTTTTTGGATGACATTTTTTAGAAGTTACCTGAGAGGTAATATAATAATTGTAGAAACTGTTGAGTCAGTTGTTAATATGATATTTAATTAAAATGAAATTATTTTGCTTTGGTGTCTGTTTGTTTGTGAAAGCCACTCTTTATTACAATTGTCTATATCAGGGCTTCTCAAACTCGGTCCTGGGGACCCCCTGTTTCTGCTGGTTTTCATTCCAACTGAGCTCTCAATTACTTTACCCTTAATTGAACTAATAATTAGCTTAATTAGACATTTTTTTCAACTATACCCTTAATTGAGCTAATAATTTGCTTAATTGGACATTTTTAATTGTTTTCAGCTCTTAAACAGTTGCAGAGTTCAAGTTACTTATCAAATGGTATAGCTGACTTGAAATCTGCAACTGTTCAAGAGCTGAAAACAAATAAGAAGGTCTAATTAAGCAAATTATCAGTTAAATTAAGGGTCTAGTTAAGTAACTGAGAGCTCGGTTGGAATGAAAACCAGCAGACACAGGGGGTCCCCAGGACTGAGTTTGAGAAGCCCTGGTCTATACCCTCAGATATGTTTAAGGAATTAAGGAATACCCACAGTTTGTTTTGGTTTTGGCTGTTTTGTGTATTCCTGAAACACCTTATTGCATTAACTTTAACAAGGATAGATAAAACAGTAGTATGTAGGGAAGATTGTCTTTTCTACAGAATACTGTAGTTACAGTGATTACACGGTCCATTTGGTCAAAATTGGTATTTTTAATGGTAAAAGAACCACTTATTCTGCACGCAATCTACCCCAAGGATTAGGCTCCAGTTAATCACCTGGTCAAGGAAACGCTGCTACCAAAGGAAAGATCCATGCAAAGAATTATTTTCACAGCAGTCACTATCTTCATAGTGATCTAATTTCTACTGTGATCACTTTTGTTACATTGTACACATCAAAGCTCATGGGGCTGTGGGTAATTACATGCCTTTCCTATATGCAATAACACTATACACAATATAAATATTATTGAGAAAAAAGGGTTATGCATTATTATGGCAATCTTTATGATACGTTAACCTTTTAATGTACAACCCAGGCGCTGCGTTTTGTAACAATGCACCATAATTATTTCATGCTAGTGTCTTGTTAAATTTCCATTCATACTACTACACCACCATTAAGTTACACAATCTTAGGAACACCACTGACATAATGCTTTTTATTTAAAGGCTACTTATATTATTTTATTTAGTTGTTTTCTCGATCACATTTTAAATGTCAACCACCTAATGTCTCTACAGGCACTACATGTTTATCATGCATCATACAAAATAGTGCCTAAATTAATTATTCATTGTTTTGTAAAACTGAACAGAATAGGCCTATAGGCACAGCGTAACATATACTGAATGCCATTATATTACGCATGTAGCCTATATTACTCTAAACCCAGTTTATAAATGGTTTACAAAATATAGATATAGCTAGTGTGTTAATGTGTTCGCCAAATTCAAAGACAGCAGAGACTGTGAGAAAGATCAGATTTTTGTTTTGAAGAAAACAGCTGCTATTTTACCAGTACGAGAAAAAAACAATTATTATTATTATTATTATTATTATTATTATTATTATTATAACAAATTCAATTTTGTTATGCTTGTGAACCTTATAGTTTTACACCACAGTGTGTATGTCGGATATTTCTGCATTTACTTAATTGTAAAAAGCTTTTTGGGAACCATTATATGCTATAGATCACAAACACTTTGCACTGTATCCTAATTCCACTATGAAACAATATGTAGCCTACACAAGTAAAAGAAGCACATCGCAAACAGAAATAACAATATGGTATAAGCTTTTAAACAGTCATTGTAATATAAAAACATAAGAACATAAGAAAGTTTACAAACAAGAGGAGGCCATTCGGCCCATCTTGCTTGTTTGGTTGTTAGTAGCTTATTGACCCCAGACTCTCATCAAGGAGCTTCTTGAAGGACCCCAGGGTGTCAGCTTCAACAACATTACTGGGGAGTTGGTTCCAGACTCTCACAAATCTCTGTAAAAAGCTGCCTCCTATTTTCTGTTCTGAATGCCCGTTTATCTAATCTCCATTTGTGACCCCTGGTCCTTGTTTCTTTTTTCAGGTCGAAAAAGTCCCTTAGGTCGACACTGTCAATACCTTTTAGAATTTTGAATGCTTGAATCAGATTGCTGCGTAGTCTTCTTTGTTCAAGACTGAATAGATGCAGTTCTTTAAGCCTGTCTGCATAGGACATGCCTTTTAAACGCAGAATAATTCTGGTCGCTCTTTCTAGGGCAGCAATATCCTTTTTGTAGTGAGGTTACCAGAACTGAACACAATATTCTAGATGAGGTCTTACTAATGCATTGTAAAGTTTTAACATTAATTCCCTTGATTTAAATTCAACATTTGTCACTATATATCCAAGCATCTTGTTGGATGAAGACATTTCTGAGTCAACCTAAACTCCTAGGTGTTATTCACAGATTCCTTCTTCAATTTCACTATCTCCCATATGATATTTATAATGCACATTTGTATTGCCTGTGCGCAATACTTTACACTTTTCTCTATTAAATGTAATTTGCTATGTGTCTGCCCAGTTCTGAATGATGTCTAAAACATTTTGAATGACCTTTGCTGCTACAACGGTGTTTGCCACACCTTCTATTTTTATGTCGTCTGCAAATTTAACAAGTTTGCTTACTATACCAGAATCTAAGTCATTAATGTAGATTAGGAATAGCAGAGGACCTAATACTGATCCCTGTGGTACTCCACTGGTTACCTCGCTCCATTTTAAGGGTTCTCCTCTAATCAGTACTTTCTGTTTTCTACATGATACCATTGTCCAAGAGAACAGCTAGTGGCACACTGTTAATGTTACCTACTGGTAAGTTAAGTCCTACAGAGAGAAGGTGGACTATTGATTATTTGTATTTTTCAATAAACATATGGGATCTGTACACAGAAAATGAGTATGTTTTATTAATCTTTTAAAATACAATAGACCATACTAAAATAGTCTTAGTGTCATAATATGTCATTTGATGAAATTGTGAACTGTAGGTTATGTTACAGGGGCTTTATGTACACTTTTCTGGTTTATATTTTAGGACTAGTCTATTGAGGTAATTTCAGAATAGCTAGGGGTCATGGAAGAGTTCCACAGTCCTCTTATTTCAAAGAGCTGACTACAATCCATGGCATTAGGAAACACAAAAAAAATGAAAAATGAAAAATGAAAAAAGGCGCATTATAAGAATGTGTTTAGTTCCCTTTGTTTACCGCTGGATTTTTCATTTTCCTAATTCTTTTGAATGGTCTTCAAACTGGAAAATGGAAATGTTGCTCTTGCCCTCTATTTCAGCAGCAGTGTCCTGGCAACAGAGCAATTTTCTATCATCAAGGATAAATGGCATCGAACAGCACATTCTGGCAAAAAAAAAAAAAGGTTTAGCCCAAGAAGCCCATGATTGCTGCCCTTCCTGTCTGTCATCTCTTTACAAAATCCTCTCCTAAAAACCTGAGCCGCATGCTGTCAGAGCTAATAATGTCTCAAAGCTAAGAAAAAGAAAAAAAATCTGTACACAATATTTTCATTTCTTCAACATGTTAGATGCAGCAAGCATTTACATTTTTACTACAGTAAATATCTTAGTTTGGTTCAGAAATTAAAACCACAGCCTATAATAAATGGTATATATACACACACACACACACAATGAAGCACGCATACACACACAAACATGCATCTTAAAATATCTATGTTTTCAAGATTGAACCATATGTCATGTGCCTACTGTCTGATTAAACCTGTCCAAACGGTATTAGATCGTTATCACCATCCTACAACCCCTTTTATCACATAGGACACGTTAACATTACCGTGTCCGGATCCCAGACACTTGTGACATACAATGATAATTGACAGTAACTACGAATACTACCACTACTACTACTACTATACTAATAATAATAATAATAATAATAATAATAATAATAATAATAATAATACCATATATCGTGAACATAATGCATTTTTGTTTAACGCGTATAATTAGACGTATATTGCTGTCATTATTTTTCCTAATGCCTACAATTACCATATTTATGTCTATTCTTTTGGAGTGACCAACAATGGAAAACAAAAGAGAAAGAAATGATGTGAGTACTCGTTTTACAAAAGGTAAAAATAAAACATCAATCCCGAACACCCCCTCCAAAGGCGCGTGGGAAGATAAACTCCCAGCATTGATGAGGCAAGAATATTCGATTCTGCACAGCTGTGAAGTCAACTGCTGCTCGTTTAAAAGAGGGTGAACCTGGCTAGAACAATTCCAATTATTATAAGTATAAAAATAGTAAGACTTCCAACATTTCCGTACATAGTTTACCTCAGGCGACTAAAATGCGTTGGGCTTTAACTGTTGTTCTTTTGATTGTTTTACTGTAAGATATGGATACGCTTTCATATGACACAAACTAGATCATTAGGTTAATCCTAGGATACACAATACGTAACCACAAAATAAAACATTTGAATGACAGAAACGTTTCCTATTAAAATTAGCTTTAAAAAAAATTGGTGCTATTATAGCCGTGGATACCTCATTGTTACATGCCGGGGTTTTTTTTGTTGTTGTTTAGCAGCATCAGCCATATATACCATTGCTTACACTGTATATTAAGGGTTACAGGTGTTTTTTTTTGTTTTTTGTTTTTTTACAGATTAATAATAATAATAATAATAATAATAATAATAATAATAATAATAATAATAATAATAATAATAATAATAATAATAATAATAAGGCGGTATATAATTGATTTTCTTAATCATACACGTTAATGTTTTATTAATTAAAAGGCACATTACCATCAACATGAAGCCTCTTGTTGCTCTTCCATTATGTTTCTTCAATGGTTGTTGTTCAGTGAGTTATCCAAGTAGCAGACATGAAACTCGTTTTCTACCACTGATTTGTGATCAATTTTGCATCTCTAAAAAAAAGCAAAGCAGCAGTTTAAAATGCGTCTTAACCTCCCCACGTCATTGCTAAAAACCTTTAGTCTTTGCAGTGTGGAGTAGTGGTAGGGCTCTGGACTCTTGACCAGAGGGTCGTGGGTTCAATCCCAGGTGGAGGACACTGCTGTACCCTTGAGCAAGGTACTTTACCTAGATTGCTCCAGTAAAAACCCAACTGTATAAATGGGTAATTGTATGTAAAAAAAAAAAAAAAAAAAAAAGTGATATCTGTATAATGTGTGATATCTTGTAAGTCGCTCTGGATAAGGGCGTCTGCTAAGAAATAAATATGCAGTATGTAAAGACGGTAAACAAAACAATGACAAAAAGAAGCAATGTCTATCTTCCAGATGCGTAACAAAAATGGCCAACACATCTCTTTACATAAATAATATACGTTGTCCAATCAATATATATTTTGGGACCACGAATGTTTACTGGAGTTAAAATAACAACTGAGAAGAAACTCGTTTATGGTTAGACCACCTTACCTAACCTATAGTATACCATTTTAACTTGGCTTTTAATGCCAATCCAAGCAGAAACATCAGAAATAAACATATTGCACGTTCACATGTCATTAAATTACACTATCAAGCAAACTAACAAATAAAATAAATACAGCGCATTTGTGTGCACAATTTGTCAACCCATGGTAGAGATAACCGCAAGGACAAAATTACAATCTAACAGTCATTAAAATAAAAACAGAATTGTAGATAATTATATTATTAAGTTGTATCACCATGGTTATGGTTTTTATTGTAGAGCTGGTTCGTTTCTATACATTGTTGTGAGATCGTAAGTTCAAATAGGCCTTTCGACCAGTTATCACCTGCTATTTCGATCAGTTATCAATATCATATTCCAGTCGAATCGTAGTTGGTGTCTTTCAATATGACAGGCATGCTAGCAAATTGTATCCCCAAGTCTGAAAATACATGACGCAACACAAGGAAAGGAATGTATTTTTAAATGGTCTTGGAAATCACATTTGCCTAATCATTAGTGTTATACGAGAAAGAACCCCCTTTACACAGGCATGCTCTACCCGGGTCGGAACATACCCGGGTCAGCACCCGGTGTCCTGCGGGTCGGCTACGCGATTTCACATTGCTTTTGATAAAGCAGGGTTGCTGGGTGACAGATGCAAGTAAACAGGTTATGTTAGGAGACAGACCGGACAGGAAAATCAGTAGTGACATCTGCCTAAACAGCAGCAAAAAGAACACATTACAGCAAAGCTATAGCTTACATATAGGCCTACTTGGAGGAACTACACATTAATAAGGTAATTTTATTTTTTTTAATTAACAACCGTGGAAGGTTTTCCTCAAAGAGGGATGAAAAGGACTGCAATTGCAAATAAAAGAAATGCTGCTAGCGGGTCATAACATGGGATCAAGCTTAAAAAAAAAAAAAGTCGACAGGTTACAGCAGCTTGACACCCACCCCTCCAAACAAAACAAAAAAAGTGGAGATGTGAATGCGAAAACACAGGCGGAGCCACCCTCACCCTGGTACACACTCTCCGCAAGACAGAGAGGGCCGTTGGAATATTAGGGACGTGTTACATATTCTCCCTTGATCAGAAATCATGTCAGACACTGCGCACATATCTTCCGTCGGTAGTCGGTCATTGTCTCAGCCTATGTCTTATATACACAGTATAAATTACAGCAGACATGTTTCTCAAAGTTCAATTAGGGAAATGACTGTGGTCCTCCTGTCCTATTTATAGGGCCTACGCCATGTAAATTGGTGTTGGTGGAATACGACCGAGTAGTTTGAGCAACGCTAGATAACAAGACAGGCTAAAAAACAAAGCATCTGAATCGGGGCCCTGATATGTTATTTGAAACAAAATAATTCATGTGCCAGTTTAAAAGAGATATGTGTTTTGTATTCTACGGCATTAATATAAGCTATTTAAGTTCTACGCGCTGAACCGTGATATCTCACAATAGAAGAACTCCACAGACTTGCACGCATTTTTGTTTTCAGTCGAAACTTTACAATTAACACTCATGCTGGGTGGCGCGTTTGGGTTAATACCCATGCAAGATTTTAATTACATCTAATATGTTTTTTTTTTTTTACTAATATAGACTACGCAAGAGACATAGGCTAGCTCTCTGCGGATCCTCTTTCTTCTGAATTGTGTAGGCCTATTAGGTTGACCCATGTTGCAATATTGAAAGCTGTGTGTGTGATCCATCGGCAGTCATATTTCTTGCACTTCCTTCACTATCGGGATGGGAAGCCATCGACGCCTGGTGGGTTTGAACTCCAGTAGCCCTAATAAGTTACTTTTCACTTTTAGACCGGACTGGCAGGCTTTCACGCTCAAACAACTCCCCAGTCCCAGATTCAAGGAGGTGGCGTGGCTTCCCATGCAACCCTGTAAATAATTGCAAAGAGAATAACCACAAACTGTCAGATTCTTGGAAGAAACATAGTAGTGAATGTGTTTTGCGTAATACTGTATGTCAAATTTCAAATGTATTTAACAGATGCCGGGAAAGCCTGTAATATAAATGGCCAAATGTATTATAAACAATTTAAAATGTGACAAAGTCATGGGATTCAACGATATATTAAATATTAGTGTGCGATACCCTAATATTAACGTTATAAACAAATATTTGATCATAACTTTCCTCCCGTCAAATTAAATTGACAATCATTGCTTTTTTAAAAACACATAAAAAACATGTTTCAAATAATTGGTTGTGTGTTAGCAATGCTATACACATATTAAAGCAAGGACTTCGTGCAAATGCAACGGTGAGATAAACCAATCCACATATAGTACATCGATAAAAAAAAATAAGCAAAGAGTATTTAAAACGAATAAAGAATCTATATATATATATATATATATATATATATATATATATATATATATATATATATATATATATATATATATATAACATTAGTTTTAAACTTATAAAGTTTATAAGTTGAAACTTATGAAACGGGTGTGCTGAATCTATACAAACGTCGGTATACACTGGTCCACACATTATATTTAGCCGTGTAATATTGTGAGGTTTGTGTGCATTCAAAGATCAGAGGGTAGTTTCCATTTTTTTTAAGTCTTACTCACGCTAAATAAGCCAGTCAAGGGACAGTCAGAGAGGCTTTCAAGAAAACCCCATATAGTTATGTTTAAAAAAAAAAAAAAAGAAAAAGTTGCCAGTGTATAGCCTAATTTATGACACTATATTACAGTTTTTTTTTACAAAGTATATTTTAAGTATGCAATTTTATATGAATTTTATGCAACATATTTTAGCATTTATATAATACACCGATGTGGTTTGTGTGTCTAAAATATATTGGAAAACAAATAAACTAAACACCAAAATGTGTTTAAAATAGTTTGCGTAAGAATAATATTTTTTGTTTGTTTTACTGTGTATGACGTTCTTGAAAAACAGACTTAAAAAGAACTATTATTTAATTATTTTTATTTTATTTTTATTTTCTACTGTATTCCCTTAGAGTACAACTATTTATTTATAAAACCATGCACCTCTATGTTTACTTCTATCGCCTCCCAATAAGAGCTGTTTTAAAGTATGGCTGTTTAAACTTCACAAACTACAAATTATTACGAGTATTGAATCGTTTATGTAATGTATATACTTTGGTTGCAAGATCGCCGAATGGAAAATGGAGGTTTATTTTGCTGTGCGCTGGAAAAGCAACATATTTCTGCTCACTGATATTTATGGAATTACGTTTAAATAATGCCTGACCTGTATTTGGGCATTTAAAATTTAAAAACATTGAAATTACTGCATGCTTAAATGTTGCCTACTTAATTTAAATACACGTACGCTTTATTGTATTAATAGATTTCTTCCACCTGGAGTCTGTTATCGCTCGTTTCGCCATCACTGCATTTGTGACATTTGTTTGATATTTCTCCTGCAGTTGACGTTTGATGAATTCCAGAGCATTTTTTATTTTCCATTACTTTTAATTAGTAGGCATATTAAACGTATATACAAGACAATTTGCTAAAGAGAACATAATTTAACCTAATCTGCAGAAATACTTTAGCTAAATGAAAACTAATGACTGGACACTAATAGCGTGTTCATTTACACATTGTCCTTTAATAATTCGTTTCCCCCCAAGAGATGTATCTTTCGCAAAGTTATTTTTTTTTTAAAAAACCCTGTATAATAAACACAAAGCACTTTTCTAAATGATAGCCTGCCTCTGTATCCGTAACATTACTGCAAGCACGCACCTGCCGTTCTAATTTTATATGCCAGCTTCCAGATACCTGCATGAAAGCCATGTTTAAACTTCTAAAAGTAAATCATGGTCCATTGGTTTTCTCGGGGGGGACACCGTACCATAAAATGCCTTTATTCTAACAATAGGTACCTTCTCATAGTTACTCTAAAGGGGGAGACGGGCAGTCATTAACTAGACGATAGCTATCTTCTGGCTATAGCAAACCCTACATTAAGAATACAAACCCTTGGGGTATGTAAAGACACAGCGTCCTTTGATTTACTTAGTTATATAACCCTATTGAAAGGTATGACTAGAAAAAAAAAACACTATAGCTTTCTAACGAGAAGGAGGAGGGGAAGGGGTACGGTACATTGCTCATTTTGCATCATTTATATATAATGATGAGCAAACTATAAACCGAATCTTGTTAATTAATTAAATTAAATAAATGTTAATTATCACAATAAAAAAGGTTCAGGTTGGTTGATTTAAAAATGTTTTCTATAATGAATGCTTAACCAAATGACAACCTACTTTGACAAAGAATATGTTAGAATCACATCTAAAGTATTACAGTATTAACGTATATGTCACTGGTAAAAACATGCAATGTTGTTTTCACTTCTATTGAAAAAGACTAACGTCGCTACAGGACGAGTCGCTTTCACTGCCCTCATGTTCACAAGCAATCAAACGACCTGGGGGCAGTTTCCCGATAACAGCAGTCAGCAGTACTTGGTGTTTGAAGATGATTCCTACGATTCATGATCTTCATGTGCGTTTCCCAAAACCCAACGTGAAACTTCAACTTAATTATCCTGAAGTGCATATATTGGTGTCTGATTCTCACTTCAGGGCGTAGGCACGTTTGAAACACGTATAAGTGGCCTAAACGACTGTTTGCTTTTGAAAACAAAAAGCCAAAAGAAAAAAAAAGTGTTTGAAGATGGTGGCAAAATAATCTTTAAAAATATATTTACAAAATATGGAATATAAATACAAGCAAATAAGGCGAATTTATCTGTCTAATTGAAAAACAGTGTTATAAATCAAACAAAAATCAACAGGCAGATATTGCTCAGGAAATGAACGCCTCAAATACTGGCTCTCCAAGAGAATGAAAAGACATCTGCAAAAAATGGCAGGATTTTTCTAGCGTGCGCGCGCGCGCGTGTGTGTGTGTGTGTGTGCAATAAAACATGTACATATGTTCTGCCCCTGCACCACTCACTCCCTCTTTCTTTTGCAGAGTTCCAGTCAAACCCCAGTGGTCCCATAACCAATGAAGCAGCCCCAGGACTCACCATTGCTGACAGTCAGTAAAGCATACAAGTACCGTCTACACAAAATAATTTGATTTACACACCCACAGTAAACAGTAAACAAAACGAATCATACTTGCAACACTAATCAATTAGTTTTTATTCATTCAATTGGAATGCACGTCGATTGCACAAAGTTAGATCCACAATGATTAAAGAAAAAAGTAGTATAATATATTGTTTTTAAAACGTAAATACCTCCACGAACATTTCACCATCACCTCAGACCACTAGTGAACTCAAATTCATGAGCTGCTGGAGTTACGTTGCTGTCGGGAAACACTGTAGTTTCAAAACGTTGATCTTACAATGGTCTTATGGTTTGGTTGGCATAGCTTTTGGGAAACGGCACCCATTCAGCTGTTTAAAGCAAACAAACAAGTACATAAAACTATTAATAAAATAATAGTGCTGCCAATGATTGCTCAATCAGGCGAGTATTAAAATAAAAACAAACTACAAAAGCTTTTTCTGTCAGGTTCATTCGGTGTCGATAAGTACAAGTGGATCTGGTTTCTCTCTCGCGTGTTAAAGCAGGAGAGCATGCCTGACTCTCTAAACTCTATTCAGAGTTAGTGAACCGACTCAACAGGCTGGCCAGAAATCTTAACAAATCATCTCGTTTGATATTTTTTCCACACAAGAACGACAGTCCAAAGTTTAGTCAACAATACACAGACCGGCAATGCATGCTATCGTCTCGACTGCATATTTATTGCAAAAGGTGTTATTTTTATACAGGACTTGAAGAAAAAACACGACGTTAAAGGTCAGCCTTACATGTAAGTATTGTGTTTGTTATTTATTTTAATATAGGCAAATAAAAAAATGAAATAGACTATATATATATATATATATATATATATATATATATATATATATATATATATATATATATATATATATATATATATATACTGTATCATAATCAGAAATCCTTATAGACCTACCTTATTCGGTAGTCTCCCAAACAGATCCAAATGATATCCTATTTTCTCCCTTTTGCTTGGGAGATAAAAGAAAAAAAGAAAATGTTTTCAAAATTAAGACTTAACGCTTTTTTGTTGTTACAGTTTCAATGCTTTCGCTTTAGTCCGTCTTGGGAAATGGTTGTCCTGGCTAGCTGTGCAGTTTTAAATCCCTCAGTAAATAATAACCCTAATAATAATAGCAAGGTATGAAGTTCTTGTAGAAGGGGAGAAAATTGAAACTAAACGCTGCATTTAAACAACCATTTTTGATAAGAGGATAATTGAAGCGACACTAGTGTATAATTAGAGGATAATTTATGCTTTATCCAATGTATTCCACCTCCCAAAATAAACTCAGTCCATAATCGTTACAGGCGAATTGTTCTGAATTTTATAGCAGCAATTTGAATAAAATGCGGCAGTTAATCAGGGAGATTTGTCTATCCCTGATTGCAACCATTACCTCTTCCCACCATTTAAAAATAAATGAAAACGGCATTATTTTTTTAAAATAATTGTGTTGACAATAAAATAAAATCCTCTGAAATATGAATTCAGAGACTATTAAAGGGCGAAGGTACTTTGGATTGATCGTTTATATTGTGATCAATATTTGCCAAATCGCTAACCGCACATGTAATTTGCATATATTCGCTTCTGCTTTCAATAGGGAAAAATGCTGACAGTTCTTCAAAGATCCACTCTGGTGACACGTGTTAGGTTCATTTAGACTTTCACATATGTTGCATGAATTAGCACTTCATGAAGCTTTCTAATTTCTTTAAGTCTGAATGTTATGACATGCAGATGTACTAAACGTTTCTTGCAGATATTGATGAGTCATTTGTTCAGAGGCTAATATATTCTGTATCTGAATGTGGTCCGTTTGTAGGCTATTGTACGGCATTCCTTTTAAAACAATATTGTTGCACAGTCGCGATGCATTATTAAAAAACAGAATCACGTATTTGCAGCAAGAAAATAAATATAATGGTATAATCAAATTCTCCAACTATGCGGCACTCATTATGTCACAATATTTTATCTATAACATTTTTATCCTCTATGGTTTAATACAATAATGTATGTATTTATTTATTTTTTCTTTAAATCTAGCTTTAGGTAGCCTACGATGGGAGCTGGTTAGGTTAACACACTGTGGAGTCTCCGGTAGAAGCTTAGTGTTGATGACGTCGGGGTTGAATGACCAATCGGAAGGCGCTGCCCTTTGGAGACAAACCATTCGACTTGTTGCGTCTGCATCAAGTCTGAACGCAGACGCTCAATTTTAACAGAATCCACCTTAAAATCTCTGCCTTAACTCCAGCTTATCTTCTGCCAAAACAAGTTGGAATTTTAGAAGCAAAATATCCATTGATTTTTGGAATTAAAAATGCCATAGCATCTCTTCTCTGCAAAAGAAAGGAAGAAAATTAGAGAAGCTATTTGGAATAGAGTGACGGTAAGTGCTCTCGAAGCTGAAACATTTGATGATGACCATGACTACGATGGCTGACGGTCTGGAAGCCCAGGACTCGTCCAAGTCTGCTTTCATGGAGTTTGGTCAGCAGTCCCACTCACAGCAGAGCTCCCCGTCCATGGCAGCCAGCCACTACCCGCTTCACTGCCTGCACTCTGGGTCTCATTCTCACCACCAGCACGATAGCTCCCCGTATTCTGGTACGAATTCTTACAACAGATCGCTACCTTACCCCTACGTGAGTCATTCCCACCACAGCCCCTACCTGCCGTCTTACCACAACAACAGTACTGCCAGCCAGACACGGTTAGACGACACAGGTAAGATCAAATGTATTTGCATTGCTTCGCTTTTTCACTTCTCTTTAAAACGCAAAAAATCCACAATCGGCTGATGTTTAAAAATGTAGTTCTTTCTTTTTTTTTTTTAACATTTCAGTTGCCTGAATAATCTGTTTTTAGTTAATAACGTATGCTCTTGTATTGTGTTCCGTTTTAAACATATCAGCATTATGTATTCCCACTTTGAAATGTCCTGTTGTAACATGTTAAATGACCGTGTCTTAATATATATATATATATATATATATATATATATATATATATATATATATATATATATATATATATATATATATGTAATTAGCATTTAATTGACCTGCTTAGAGTTGTCATTGCAGAGGATTTTGCAAAAATGGCAATGCAATCGTGATACAATTAAATTCACGTTAACTTTGAATAGAGCTAATATTACACTTCTGG
Organism: Acipenser ruthenus; assembly: GCF_902713425.1. NCBI lineage: Eukaryota > Metazoa > Chordata > Actinopteri > Acipenseriformes > Acipenseridae > Acipenser > Acipenser ruthenus. The sequence continues at coordinate 11,734,884 of NC_081192.1, read as the reverse complement.
TTTATTGTGTAATTCACTTACTTAAGACTAATTAGTAATCCCTAAATTATGGGATTGGCATCACAAACGTCAACGTCTTTGAGTGCTTTCCCATAGATACATTGTTTTTACATTGAGTTATGACTTTAGTAGTATTGTTTAAAAAAGAAAAACAAAAGAAAAACACAAATCTACTAATTAATAATAATAATAATCATAATAATAATAATAATAATAATAATCATAATAATAATAATAATAATAATAATAATAATAATAATAATAATAATAATAATAATAATAATAATAATCATATTTTCCACTTTTACTGTGTAGAACAGCAGAAAACGACAGTGATTGAAAATGGAGAAATTCGTTTTAACGGAAAGGGAAAGAAGATCCGAAAGCCGAGAACGATTTATTCGAGTCTTCAGCTTCAGGCTTTAAATCATCGCTTTCAACAAACCCAGTACCTGGCCTTGCCTGAAAGAGCGGAGCTAGCAGCTTCTCTTGGACTGACCCAGACACAGGTAAAGACACACACCTATTAATCTAATAATAATAATAATAATAATAATAATAATAATAATAATAATTAGTAGTAGTAGTAGTAGTAGTAGTAGTAGTAGTAGTAGTAGTAGTAGTAGTAGTAGTAGTAATACCGGCATTTTAGCCTATTGTTATGGTGATATTTTTATTACATTAGTTTGCTATACAATGTATCTTATGCAAACTCCAATGTCAAAGTCATAGAATTCAAATGTAACAGGCAAAGTACTGACACGTTATATTGGTGATATATTTGGACTGTGTATTTGTTTTTTAGAAAAAGTGTCCACAGATATATTGATATGGATATTTGATAAATATAATTGATATAAAGTGATATATGCATTACGAATATGTGTAAGTTATATTTACCAAATTACAGTAGACTATAATCGCTATGATGCAAACATAACTGTGTGCAATATAAGAGAATGCATGAGTATATATATCTATATACATATCTATACATATCTATATAGAATGCATGAGTATATATATATATATATACATATCTATATATATATCTATATACATATCTATATAGAATGCATGAGTATATATATATATATATATATATATATATATATATATATATATATATATATATATATATACATACATATCTATATACATATCTATATAATCAGAATGTGCTTAATGTGTTCTAATTGCAGGTGAAGATATGGTTCCAAAATAAACGATCAAAATTTAAGAAGTTGCTGAAACAGGGTATTAATCCACATGACAGCGACCCTTTGCCAGGATCAATTGCCCTTTCACCCAGGTCACCTACCATCCCGCCTATCTGGGACGTTTCTGCTACCACTAAAGGAGTCAACATGCCCCCTAACAGCTACATGCCCGGCTATTCTCACTGGTACTCTTCGCAACACCAAGATACAATGCAGAGACAAATGATGTGATGTCTTTTGGATTAGTAACTATAAAACGCGTTTGATTTCGGACAATAACCCTTTCATATAGGAGAAATTAAATGTACAATACTTGGTTAAAATGATATAAGACCCATAAACCAAAACATCTGAAGTACATTAATTTCTGACATCTTTAACATAAGCAAGTCACATTGTGCCGCAACCTATACATTTGAACGGGTTAGGTGGAGCACCTGTACGGTATTTCAATGGCAACTCCACATCTTCTGTTTGAGACCATAGTAAATCCAAATGGATCCCCATTTGAGAAATGGGACTTCTTGTTTATCAGTGTGAACTTAACCCCAAGTTTTCTCTGAATGCCAAATAGACTAACAGACTTTGCTACAATTGTATGTCTGAATGACAAGAACAATTAAAAGAAGATTGAGCCTGTCACGTGAAGACACGATAATAAAGATCCTGAAAATCAGCAGGAACATAAACTTGAAAGTGTATTCTTCGGAGATGAGCATGGATGGATTAGGTATACAACACGGAAGCATTTTACAAACAATTTGTATGTATATATTGTTGAATTTTAGTTGTACATAATTTTTATGTTTTATGTCATCTTTCATATATGGAGTAAAAAGAAAATCACAAAACGCCCAGGTGTCTTGTATTTTGGTATTAATTTACGATGCACTGTAAAATGTTATTTCATTTCTTTCTTTTTAATTTTGAGAACATTGTTGCGTTAGGAATAATGGGCCCTACTCTTGAACCTTTGCATTATTTTAAATAAATATTGTACGTTTATTTATTTATTTTTAACTTAAAAGGTTACCGAACAAAAAGTGGTGGTTGGTTAATCCCTACCCTAGGGTTATAAAAGTTAAGGACTTGTTATCAGCGTGTATAGGTTCTCAGTTACCAGTAGGCCTAACTTAAAAATAAATAAATAACTGTCGCCTGGTTTCACAGAATTAGATTAATAGGATAAGGAAAGTAATGGGGGTCTGTGAAACCAGCCATATAACTGATTCGCCTTTATCGCTATTCTAAAAAATATAATAGCCTACTTGATAGACTAAATTTTATTAAAACGCATGCCGACCTAATGTTTAAAATATAGCTTACTATATAATACAATAAAATACAATACAATAAAAATACAATACAATAAAATAATATATTCTGCTTATATAACCATTATCGCGTTGTCACTCTGAAATGGACTGAATCGTGTTTCTGTGGTTGTGATTACAGGAAAATGTATCAAATTTTGAGAAGAGATGAGATTATTCACACGTACAGTTTGGGACCGAGAGTCCGAAAAGTGCAAAGTCGATGTTATTTATGATCTGTTATGAAGGCGTGCACAACAAAGATTCCTAATGCCACTGGCTCGACGACCATTTAAAGAATGACAATCGAACTAATTAGGGACAAAAGAAAGATTACTTACCCAACCTGTCTGATGTTCTCCTATCTATACTAATCTCGTGCTCGGTCTTTGCTGCTCCATGGCCAGTCAATCTTGTCATTTTCTAGCACACTCGTTGCAGTACAGTATTGACAAAATGTTTTTCTTTTCTCTTGTTCTCCCTTTCACTGTGAAATACTGAATGCCAGACTCCACAGGATCAATTCCGAACAAAGCATCCAGCTGCAGCCCTGTCCAATCTGAAGCAGATATTTGGGACAATTTATGTTTTTTATCCACAAGAAGGTTTTTTTCCCCCGTTCTCTTAAATGCAGGCATAATTAGGGTAATTTTTGATGTAGCCCCGCTGATTACAGCGTTTTTACCGTCAAAGATAATTACCTGTAATTTTCTTCCACTTTTTATACTAAAAGCCATCTTTATTTGGATCCGAGGTAGCAAAGACGAAACAAAAGAGAAAAAGTATTCTGTTATTCATACACAAATTGCAGAGACAAAGGTCCTACAATTGTAAAGGAAATTATCTGAAATTACAATGCTGAAAGGGAAAATTGGAATAGCCTTGATAAATGGCAGCTGCCAGCGAATTTCAACGTATTAACATTTTATTTATTAAATAGCATTTTTAAAATGATACACAAAAAAGATGCATTGTGGATTTAACATGATCTTGGTACATTCGATCACGAGGGCTACAGCCAATGTCTGGATTTTATTCTTTCAATTTAGTTTTGACACATTAAGGCATTTTTTTTTCATAATATTTGAACTGTTATATTAGGCACACGGAACAATTAATATGTGTTCTAAAGAATATACAGCCTATACTGTCTTACTTCTTATACTTCTGTGTTTTTAATTTACTTAAACCTACTCGTTGTGCAAATCACTCGATGATATTTAAGGAATACATATACGTTTATTGCATCATTTATGTATTAATAAAAATAAGTCTTGTTAGATAGATAGATAGATAGATAGATAGATAGATAGATAGATAGATAGATAGATAGATAGATATGGCATCCTTATTGCTAAAGCTGTCACACGAACTTGTCAGTAGAAGGTCTGTTTACCGCTGAGGGTGTACAATGCTTTGTGTGACACCAAAAAAGAAAGGCTTTGAAGTAAGAGCGTCATCTATAGGCAAATAACTCAACAGTATTCTATGGTCAGTCGTCTTTGATACATAATGTAACACACACACAAACACACACACACACGAGCACACACACACACACACACACGCACACACACACACGCGCAAACACACAGACACACACACACGCGCACACACACCTGTATATATTGGTAAAGCTGCACTATTGATTAATTTATCTACACTTTCATTTCGAAATGGAAAAATAATTCGATTTACAAATATTGAAAGTAAATTCAGTAATTGAAGTTAACACAAATTGTAGTTTGTGTTTATGGCAAAATATTCTACATTTAATCAAAACAAATGTATAGAATTAGAATGTATTCCACATAAAACCCTACCTCAAAACCCTATCTCACGACATTTATATTGGAAAATATAAAATATGCAACCTTACTTTGCACAGATAATGACTCGTTCTTTAGAAAACAAATCAGGTTTCATACAGAAAAAGATTTGTGTTTCACAATTCCTCATATGAAAGATTAATTCTTGTCCATGTATACTTTAAAATACTTATCGACTCTAAATTCACATTTCTCTACTGTAGCTGTCTAATCCAACGCCCCTATTTGCACCTACAGACCTATAATGTATAAAAAAGAAAAGAACGAATATTGTGAGTTTACTAACTAAGGCTGCTCTCAGTTTATTGACTGGTGTGAGAAAAATGTTCACATATATTAACACTCAGTACAACATTCCAATATCATGTAGTAAAAAATACAGCAATAAAAATTGAAACACAATAGAATAAAATGCAAGAATATTTTAAACTTACCATATTTCCTTTAGGAGTCTTTTAAAGTATATGTATATTATTATACCGATGGCTGAGAAATGTAAACAGAAGCAGAGAGGAATATTTTTTGCTGCGACTCAGGGCAAATCTATCTTTCTCTGTACTCCTGGCCGAGTGAGCACATCCAGGTGTGAAACTATTTGCACACCCCAGCACCTCTTATACTGCCAGCAAAATTAGCGGTTATTACTGTCACTGTTTAGTAATGGTGAGCTTCATATATATATATATATATATATATATATATATATATATATATATATATATATATATATATATATATATATATATATATATATATATATATTCTGTAATCAAGACCTGTCGCATCTTTGTAAATTATAGATAATTGTGAATGTCCAGATTATGATAATAATGATAATGTAGGGCAGCAGTGTGGAGTAGTGGTTAGGGGCTCTGGACTCTTGACTGGAGGGTCGTGGGTTCAATCCCAGATGGGGGACACTGCTGCTGTACCCTTGAGCAAGGTACTTTACCTAGATTACTCCAGTAAAAACCCCTGTATAAATGGGGAATTGTATGTAAAAATAATGTGATATCTTGTAACAATTGTAAGTCGCCCTGGATAAGGGCGTCTGCTAAGAAATAAATAATAATAATAATAATAATAATAATAATAATAATAATAATAATAATAATAATAATAATAATAATCCAGCCGGAAGTATAATTATTGTTGAGTGTTACAGATTAAACTGTCCAGTGGGTCAGTCGTCATTTAGACACTATTTTTCTCCGTACACAAGGATTTACTGAGTGGAAAATGCACAATTGCAATTTAACGGGGCACTCAATGATAATGGCATGCGAGCAGAGCCGGATTAAGTTTAATGGGGGCCCGGGGCTGTTAACGTTTTGGGGGGCCCTCTTTGCATATTAATTTGCTTCCCTTTTACTACCACCACGCTCGATTAACATTAATGTCAAATTATTCAATCTTAGCTGATCCATATTTTACTTGATTCGATGTTTGCTTTAGCGCCAGTTTTGAAAATGATCATTGGCCACAGCGTTAGTTACTGGCAGTTTCAAATACCAAATGGTAAGTGCAAACCGCAGACTCTTTTGTCGTAAAAGCAAGTTATCTGGGAATGTGTTGTCCTTATCTCTTACGAATATGTACGTGTATAATAGGTTTGTAGTAAATATATATGCAGTCAAAAAAACGCACGCAGGATAATACAAGGATAGTAAACTGCGCTTACTTATAATGTTTTTATTATTGTTGTTTGTGTAACCCTACAACTTGTCGTTTTTTTCTGGGGGGAATGAGGCAGGCTGTGCTTTAAATCAACCTAAAAACTTCACGGAAACCCGGTTTAGAAAGCTGTACGGCATCAGTAAGTCGCGCAAGACTAAATTGGAACTCAGGCACAAACACAACCTCTAGCATTTTAATATGAATTAGTTTATTTGCAATTGGAACGATAATTTCTCAGTCTAAAAGAAAACTACTCGGAAACACACAAACCGAAACTACTACCCAAATAGAGTGAGAAAAAGGCATAAGACTTATTTTAATTTTTCCATGGAGATTGCCCCACTGTAATCCATATAAACCTTGGTCGTTTCCTCCTGTTGATTTCTCTCCATGTACTTTCTGAAGTAGGCTTACTGGTACCTTCACATATATTTGTTGGTTCTGTATTAAAACAGTGTGTCAGCGTTTGGGGTTTTGTTTAACCTATATTCCTCGCGATGACGCTGTACTTGGTGTGTTTCTGCTTTTCGGCGTTGCTTTATTTCCTATAGGCGCTGCTTTGTCAGACATTTACAGGTTCTGAACTGCGTCACATTCGCGCCGCAGCACACCTGATAAAAGCGGCACGTGACTTGATCGCAGGTCAAGTCATATGATCAGGCAGTCCCTGCTCCTCCAACGAAAAACGGCGTGGTTAAACAGACCTGTTGTTCAGAACCATAGTCACACTCCACTTATTGATTTTTTAGATTTTGTATTATATGAAACGTATGAAGTAGCAACATGAGATGCTTATATTGCAGCCTGGGTTGTTCTTTTGGGATGCCAACTACTCTAACGTATTCCATGGGGCACATCCACAGTTAAAATGACAAAACAGTCATGTTTAAACCAATCTTTAACAACCACTTCTTGCTATAGAAATCCGTGGTGCGATAGGAAGAAAGGTGGTTTATTTTGGAGGAATGCCATAACAATAATTACGTGACATTTGTTTTTTCATAGCTGTTTTTTTTGTTTTGGGGAGCCTGTGTCTGTGTTTGTTTGCACAGCCTTCACATTTTACTTGAATTATTTTCATTCTTTTACAAATGCTTCAACATAGTGATATATGTAATTGTGTTTGGTTATCTCATTTTTAAGGATAGTCTACCTTATTATGTCCACCGGGTTTGAAAGGGGGTAGTTGTTTGTTGACGTTAGTTATTGTATTATGCAAGGACCCGGGGGGTTTATTTTTTAAACTAGACCTTCATAGGGAACATGTAAGATCTAGGAATAAAACGTGGTTTTATATTTTTTTTCCTAAGTACTCCAAGGCATATGCATGGAGCAACAATGTATAGAAATTGTTTAATTACGATAACATGCTCCCGGCAGAAAAAAATACCCTATAACTCCAGTCTTTATTAGGCACACCTCAGTCCTTACATGACATGGGCTGTTATTGTTGTCATACATGTAGTTAATAATACATTCCCGTCTCACCCGAGCTAAAATAGCATGGGCTGTTTTGTTTTGAAGGTGGGGAACTTTGGACCATACTTGAAGTTATCCTCAATCATAAATAAATGGTCTCGGTAGGGTAGTAGTATAGAATTCCTTAGACCCGCATTGCATGACAATATAACTGGGATTTGCATCACTATTCGCGTTCTAGTTATCTGGACATCAAAATATCAGAAATATGTTTAAGGTCAAATGATTTGGGTGAATATATGCATTATGCTGAATGGCCTATATTTAAAAATTGTATATGGGTAACCCTAAAAAGGCGTAGTAAGACTTTTTGTGTGGGTATAGTTCGGGATATTTAATTTTAGAAGGCTATCCCCTAAGTGAATTTGATTGAGGTGAGCTGTGGCCTTGAGTGGCGCAGCTCTGGAGCCGGTCTGCCCCCACAGGAATGCACATTGCTTCAGATCTCTCTGCCGCTCCTTCGCCTCCTCTGTGCCACTCAAATCTGCTAATTGTAAAGAACACAAAGACACGAGAAGAGAGTCTGCAACCAGTCTGCCAGGCCGACACCACTATAGGATTCATACAGAAGAAAATGACAGATACGTACTCCAGATGCAACATGGCAAGTAGAATGAAGTCTCTTTTTCATAAAAGTATAAACCCTAGCCCCGAGCTACTGCACAGAACTGACATATGAATACAAAGCACAAAATCAAAGAGCTATTTAGAAGACGATATATTCTCAGTGAGTCTGAATATACTTGGTCCATGCTTACTCCATAGCCCCGTGCACAACTGGCAATCCCACAATTCGAATGCAGAAGCCTAAAGCACTTATTAATAAAACATCCGTGCCTTGTAAAAATCTAAAAAGCACAAACCCATCACTGCACTGAACATTAAAATAACTACAGTAATTGAATAACTTTATTGTAGCCAACAGCAATTAAATCGAAAATGAAAGACATAATATCGGTAAGTGACATGACTGTCAAAATCTTACCAAACCAAACTGTAAACCATGATCATGTAAAAGGGATGGATAACAGCTGTAAATAAGTGTCAAATAATGAAAGACTGGTTTTATTAGTCATAAATATGCAAACAAAAGTGCCAACTGGGAAGAATTACAATTCAGCTAATTTTTGAAAATGCAATAAAGGCTATAGAGAAAAAGTAGCCCTTATTGGAAGTCCACAACGAAATGAGAACGTTACTTCTGATAACTTTATGCACACAAATATTTTCCTTGGACATTTTTATGGTCTTTGTGTTTAACGTCTATCGTATTTATAGTGCCATTTATATTGGCAACATATAAAATTACAGCCCTTCTGACAGTAAAATATGTCCATCATTATTTATTTGTTTTTCTTATTGATTTTCTAAAATATCAAAACAGCAGCGCAATAGTAAGTCTATAGTTAATATGCTATACCAATTGAACAGAAAGATGTTTCTCCGTGTGCTGTCTGGATTAAGATATTGGGTATTTCATAATTTCTGTGGAGAATTCTAAGCCCCGTACATAAAGTAAACAAACCCGCTGTACTTGTTTTTATCACAAAAGCTACATTTGTAAGACGGACTGTGCATGTTTTATTAAATGTTTTCTTTTAATTTGAAAATGTCAATAATGTTTTATACTAGACATAAATAATCTAGTTTAATCTTTCTATTTGTAAGTCTATGGATAAAGTATTTGAGAATCAGTTACACGTTGCTTAAAAATGTAAGCAATGGGCCTTTTCTCCCTCGCACAACAAATAAATAAATAAATAAATAAATAAATAAATAAATAAATAAATAAACAAACTAAAACCCCAGTACAATTTCCAATGCCCTAACTTCCTTTTTCAAATGATTTACCTTTCATCAAAAACGCCCCAACGAAGTTGTATTTCTCAACCAATTAAAATCCCATTGACACGTACTCGCGCAGTGTGTTAACAGAACAGTAAACTTTCTTTCATGTATTTGTTTCTACTAAACCACGAAAGTAGTTCTATTTGTTTTCAATAGACTATCAATTTCTATACTTAAAAAGCCAAAAACGCTCTATAAAATCATTTTATATATATAAAAAATGTAGGCTACGCTTCCAGAACCCAAATTCCCCCAGGTTGTAATTTTTTTTAATGCAATCCAACTGGGATATGGGCTATGGTCTATTCTGGGCAGAAACCAAACAGAAATTGAAGATCTAACATAGTCACAATTGATTCTAAATGATTAAATGAGTGAAAACAAAATCACCTCTTTGGTATATTTTCAGAATGTTTTCATTTTTATTTAACCAGAATATACATTTATCTACATTTATTTACAGCGTTATGGCATTGAAAAAAAAAAAGTGTCAAGTTAATGTTGAGGTCATAAAATTCAAGGCACCATTGAAAGTGTCTAGAGTTGCACTGAAGTCCATTTTGTGAAAAATAGGTTTGTTTCTTTTCTTCCGAATTCAATAAATTACATGCACACGTTTTACACATTTTACACTCTTTTCTAAACCCCTCCCCAAATGAATTTGTCTTGCATATCCATTAATATATAAACACAAGTCCAAAATAATTAAATATTTTAAATAGCTTTTTTATTTTATTTTTTATTTTTATTTTATTTTAATATAGTGTCCCAGATCCAAGAGCCAACGGGTGTTGTACTGAGTTGGGAGGCTGAAGATGAGAATTGATGGCGTTAGATGAGGAGTACCAGGAGCCAGTGTTTTCCAAAAAACTCGAAGCAGTTGGATTCGTATTCTGTGGATGGGAGTGCTGGTTGTGAGATCTTGAGAGGCCTTGTGAATCCCATACAGCGGGAGACTGGGGAGAATTACAAACCATGGGGTCGCTAGAGCTTGGGCTGTGTTCTGGGGGGAGCTCGCCGCTCTTCATGATCTTCTTCAGCTTGGATCTCTTGTTTTGAAACCAAATTTTGACCTGTTGAAAAAGGAACACATAATAATGAATGGAATACTCGATGTTGAAAAAAGCTGCGCATAACAAAGACAAGTGCTTGGGATAAGTAAAGGGGAAAATGTCATAAAAGGACAAGTGTCTGTGATTAAAATAAACCCTTAGCTGTCAGGGGAGGAAAATATCATAAAATGGATGAAAATTGTATTATTTAATCACATTTTTAAATCTATTACTAACACGATTTATGTTTACAATTCAAGAGACACACGCTCATTCAACTGAATGAACACTTATAAAATAATGACTCGGTGCTTGTAGGCCCCTGTATAGTTTTTAAACTTAGACCGTGGAACTGTTCTTCTCATCCATCCATATAATTAAAAAAAAAAAAAAAAAAAAAAAAACAATCGTAACCACATCACTTGGCTAGGAAAATCACATTTAAAAAGTCGGTTCTTTTTTTAAATTTACTAATTTTGTTTTGTTTTTGTTTTTTGGGTGGCTGAAGGGACAATTGTTTAAGCAACATATTATTGTTCCTTCTGTGGCCAAAACCTCATTTGACTAGAGGTTTTCATTCTTGCAGACATCCTCATAGTCGTGAATGTCATGTACCTGTGTCTGCGTGAGCCCAAGGGAAGCGGCGAGCTCAGCTCTCTCCGGCAAGGCGAGGTACTGAGTGTTCTGGAACCTCCGCTGCAAGGCAGCCAGTTGGAAACTGGAATAAATTGTCCTGGGTTTTCGAACTTTCTTAGGTTTTCCATTCACCATCCTCACTTCAGGTTCAGATATTTCCTTTTCTGGAACAACAAGAAAAAAATTGAAATAACTGTAAATGTTCATAATTGAAATGTACAATATGGAAAATTGTAAGATAGGCTACTGTACGTTGATAAGGATATAAAAATAAAGAATGATCACAAAATATAATGGAACCCATGGGGTAAATAATTGCTTAAGTATGTTTTTTTGACAGAAAATAAAAACTCAAAACATAAATAATTTCATGTCCATTTCTTTCATATTATACTTTGAAATACAGACATCATAGAGAGTGGAGTCACTGTAATTTAACCAAGCTACCAAACTAAAAAAATACAAACCATTAAACATACAGGTAACGATAATGATGCGCCAACCTGGTTACATCTTGTATTAAATTGTACATGTTTTATAATACGGTGGCATAAACCAACGCGTCTTATCCGAAATAATTAAAACACAAAGTGTTTGAGTGCGGCGTGGATTCATTCATAATTAATAAAGTTAATACTGATATAGAGAGCTGTAATGTACCAAATTAAACATACAACTAAAAAGGTTAAAGTAAACGCCAGATGCGTCCACATGCACATAAATTATTACAATTGTATCTACAAATCATCGGCGACTTAAACAAAATATATTCGAAAAAATCGGTCTGTTCGTTTTTTCGGAACTGGAAATGTGCTAAAGCCGAGAAGAAATGATAGATACTACATTGCAGCTTCTCTAAAATGTCGTGGCATGTTACTGGATTTAAGAATTTCCAATAGTATGCAACTAAAATACATTAATAAATGCACGTTGTTCAATGTACAGGGCTTCACTGCAAACTTTGATCATCTGAATACATATTTGTATTACATTCACATGTTTCTTGATTGTATTTCACTAAGACTTATTTAAATAGTATTTCATATTTCACGTGCTTTGTAAAATCTCACAGTGAAATATCAAAAAAAAAAAAAAAAAAAATCTATTAAACCATGACTGCTAGTTTATTGCCAACGTAGTAAATAAAACTGTAATAAATTAGTATATACATATATATATAATATATTATTATTATTTAGATCTTACCTGGTGGGCTCGTCTGTGCTTGCACCCTGCTGTAAGTACCAGCATACTGGTGATAAGCTGCATTTGTATAACTGTTATAATCTTGGTAGGTTTTTGCAGGGTAATTCCCAGCAGATCCATTCACTCCATGATACTGGTATTGGTAAGCATTAAGCGCTTTCCCATATGAAGCCGAACTGGGCGAACAATAGCCGTGGTGGACTCCACCAACAGGGCTGAAGTAGCCCGAATCCGTGGCTGAAGACTCTGGCAAAGTTGGAGACTCCTGAGATGGATGATGCATGGCTGGATGTTGAAAAGGACCCTGGAAATCTGTAGATCTTATACTTGGAACCCTTCTGTCGAATACTCCGGTCATGGTTTGAGGGGCGCAGTTGTTCTGAGACTGAGAGTGTAGCTTGTATGAAGCGTTCTGAGGTCTAAGCTGACATAGCTTCTGCTAGGGGACGTTCTTTTACAAACTGCTGGCAGGAGCGCAGAAAATGGTTGGTTAAATCCTTAATTGAGCTCTTACGCACTGCAGGGTGGACCTGGTTCCATTGGCCAGAGCAACCAGACAGGAGTTACACCCTAACCCGTCCAACCAGTTTAGTAAAACAAAACTTTATTAAAAGTATGACATTTTTACCGTTAACATACTCCACCAAGACACATACAAACAACGCAAGTCAGATTATGCGATTGTTGTATTTTTTATAAAATGAGCACAACAAAGCGAAATGAAATAATTTGCATTAAAGAACTACACAAGCAGTCACCAATGCCTATCAATAGCTCCTAACTGCACACTAAAACAAAGACACTAAATAATAGTTTTGAAATCACATAATGGTATACATAGTTTATATTTAAATAATTCAATTTTTGCTTAAAATAAAAATACATACATAAATAAATAAATACATAAATAAATAAATCACAGTATGATTTAAAGTAGAGAATGAATCATTCAAGACATTTAAAAAATGAACGCACCTCACACTTCTTCACTTTCCAGGAGTTTTGTAATATTACTAACAATAAAAGTAACGGCATATTGTCTTGTTACTCAGTATTTGTTACGTTACATATTCTCAAAGTGAACACGTGAAAAGCGCGCCACCTTTCATTTCATATCACAGAAATCATACTACGATCACTATTTTAAAATATGTTGGCCTAATAGGAAACAAACATGAATCATAAATTGTATGTAGGCCTAATTAATTACATACTTTATTTAGACACAATATATATGTCAACATTTTCAAGAGACACTTTTTTTTAATTACTAGTGCTGCTGAACATTTCTTTCATATTTATCACCATACAGCCTATTCGATGTTACTTGTCATAGAGTGAATTTAGCTTAAAGTAAAGAATTATATATATACTACTGCGAGCCCTATTACGAATAAAACCATAATCATACAACAGAAACATGGTGAAAACACGTTTAGAAAACAAATAGTAATAAATAAAACATTTATACAACAACATATAAATGTTTATTCTATTGCCCTTACCCATCTGGTGGGTAAAAACGTAATTATATATAAGGCCTATGTTTCCCTTTTTAAAAAAAATACTTTTATCGACGTGGTTGAAGAAAAATGTGCATCTGTGGTTTCATTATTTCATAACTGTATTATTAATTTGGTTTCATTATTTCATAACTGTATTATTAATTTAAATGTCTTACAGTGTTTTCCTAGGGTTTCTATTGTGTTTGGATGAAGACGTCTTGTTTGTTGTATTCCGTATTGTATATTACAAAGCAGATTAACTTGAGGGTATCTGAGCAGAACTTCACTGTAACACGGCTAAATTGCGCCACTTGGTGGTAAAGCCTGTTATTGGCCACCTTTCATTATTAGCAACAACTTTCCCAATACTTTATCCATAGTGAATTTAAATTGTACATGTTGTTAAAAGTCTCTCTAGTCTTATTTTAACGATCCAAACAACGGCACCAGGCTAACTAATGAACCGCAACCGCGTGGTTATACGGATATCCTCGGCTGTTATGGCAGTGTCCAATTTAGAGTCACGCAGTTAATTAGGAAGAAATTATGACATTTGGGATGGATAATGTAGACAGATTAAAAGTGCCCTTTATAAACCAACTCAATATGTGTAGAAAAGTGTATTTAAAAAAAAAATCTATACACTGTTTATTATTTAAAATATTTGTTATTAAATTGAATAGTTATTACACCGTGTAACAATTATTATTATTTTTTTTTGGTTCCTGGGTAGTAAGTGTTATTTGCTAATTGCTTATGCCTCAAAAGTATAGAAAATGGCTATTATTCCCCACAAACTTTGCTTTTGTGACCAGGACAGTGATATTTTGAAATTTACCTATTTTACAGAACATTCCAGATAGATTCAGTGCTGAGTAAACTTGGAGTAACTTTTTTAGAACTTTCCAGTAATATAAATAGTAGTATAACAGGGGCCTTAAACCCACCAGGAGAGTTTAGTTCCAGCTGCCTAAGTGGATACATATCTGCATTTTTCTGAGATGGCATCAAGGTCATAGGAGACTTCAAAATGGTGGCATTCCTGATTGGTCTCCAAGGAGGTTTTATCAAGTTTCCCTGCTATCTTTGCCTTTGGGACAGCAGGGACACCAAGGCGCACTACCACAGGCGGGACTGGCCACAGCGGACCGAGTTCTCTGTGGGGAGGAACAACGTCAAGTGGGAGCCACTGGTGGACCCCTGGAAGGTGCTGATGCCACCACTGCACATCAAATTGGGCCTTATGAAACAATTTGTCAGAGCTCTAGATAAGGAGTCGGCAGCCTTCAAGTACCTTCAAGACTTCTTCCCTAAGCTGTCTGAGGCAAAGGTCAAAGCCGGTGTCTTCGTTGGACCACAGATAAAGAAGATCCTGGAGTGCAATGAATTCCCCAAGAAGCTCACTAGTAAGGAGAAAGCGGCTTGGAACAGCTTTGTCGCAGTGGTTCGGGGCTTCCTGGGCAATCACAAGGCCGAAAACTATGTGGAGCTGGTTGAGACTCTGGTGAAGAACTACGGCACAATGGGCTGTAGGATGTCCCTCAAAGTCCATATCCTTGATGCTCATCTTGATAAATTCAAGGAGAACATGGGAGCGTACATAAATACATGTTAATTTGGATTCATATGTTGTCTTTTCTGACTTTATGTGAACGAAAAGACAAATTTGCCCGTTTTCTCATTGGAAATAGGTCAATTTCAAAATATCACTGTCCTGGTCACAAAAGCAAAGTTTGTGGGGAATAATAGCCATTTTCTATACTTTTGAGGCATAAGCAATTAGGAAATAATACTTACTACCCAGGAACAAAAATTGTGTTACATAGTGTTATTATTATTATTATTATTATTATTATTATTATTATTATTATTATTATTATTATGATTATGTGGTTGAATAAGGTATTCATTTCATTTTCATAAACACTTGAAGACTAAAATCCTTTTATAAAAAAAATAGTTTTGGAATCAATGTACAGCAGTACTATACAAAACCAGCAATATGGCTGGGTCATGCAACAAAATACCAGTGAGGCGCTATATGACGTCAACAATGAGGCGCTATATGACGTCTTGCACAGAGCTTTGTAATTCTTTGGTGCACAAAATAGTTTTTAGTTTTTTTTAAATCCCTTTCTCCCCACAATAGAAGAGCCCTGCTGTGTAACACAACACAGGAAATGTGTGGAGCCCTTCAATACTGTACAAATAAACTTGCCTGGGCCCTCTAAATGGTAGCAACAATCACCATGACTCCCTAGTGGATGCATTTCTGGCACTTGGTAACTGTCAGAAGAGCAGTCCGATATTTTCTTAATGCAATATAATCCCTAATGTTTCTAAACCTTCAAATAAACAAATACATCAATGTAAACAAACACCTTTGAGATTGTATCCTCCCAAAGTGTAGTTTACAACTCGCTCAGTACTAAGGGCTTGATTTGATAAGCCAACATCCCAGGCTGTTGATCAAATCAAACCCTGCTATAGCTAATGAAATAGTTTTAGATAACTGGCCTTCCGTCTGAGTGTGGTTACTTTTCCCAGACCATTTACATGTCTGCAGTGTTGATATATTGTACATATCCCAGGCTGTAAATGCATTAAACCAACTATGATAAAAAAATAAATAAAAAAAAATAATGAAGTAGCTGTAATCAAATAATTTCCCCCAACATTTGCACCAATCCACACGTTCAGAGAATAAGAAAGAAATAAAGGCAATCGTGTTGACCTTATCTTTGTAATAATTATTTCAGGCTTTCTACAAATCCTAACTTGTGTATTTTACAAATGTATTTACTTTGCAATATTTGTATTTATTTGTTGCTGCTGCTGAACAAGCAACCCTACCTCTATGATGCAAATAACTATCTGTAGTGAAGTTTATTTTATAATCCCGCTGTGCACCTGACTGCAATTCAAGCTATGCCATTAACAAATAAGGATCTTACAAATTAAACCCAAAAGTGTTTTCACAGCTCTACATATTGCTGGATTAAACTGAGGGGATCCACTGGACTGTACCAAATTAGATTTATTTTAGATTTATAAAAGATGTGAATCTTTTTAAAAACAAACCTGTTTATAGTTGTAGCTTAATGTCATTTCACCCCATTCCTTCTGTCAACATTTCTTCTGTAATATTTTTTTTATTACCTGGTTGCTATGGAACTGCCTGACTATCAGTGTAATAGGAAGCTTAGCCACATACAGAATCTCACATGTAACCATGCATTTTAAGGCATAGTTTGAAGAATTTCGACAGCAGGTAATTGAATCGCTATTAAATATGTAGTCACATTCAATAAATACTTAAAAGGTCAAGGTGTCTATAATAAGGGAATTTTGCTTACATTTGACAGCCAAAAATTAATATATACATACAGAAGTTTTTTCACCTTTAATTGAACTACCACAGGGTATATAAGAAATTAACTTTTTTATTGACACATTCTTATTCCCCGACACCAATGTAGGCCCATATGGAAGATTCATTTTAAGGTCATTTCTCCAACATTGTAAACAACCATTTTTTATACAAAGACCATTTTTAAACAGCTTCACTCTTCAATATGTTGTTTATGTGGCAAGAGACAAGTTAGTTTCTGCAAATATACCCTGTGGTATTATCAATAAATTGAAAAAACTTCCCACATTTCCACTGGCTGGCGCTATCTTGCAAAAAAATAATAAAATAAATAAATAAATAAGAAAAGGTGTTTCCACTGCTTGCCCAAGCGGCTGAGTGCGGCTAGCTGGTCAGGTTTTGTATCTCGTACTTGATGTAGCCAAACTGGCTACAAAGGAAGTGCATCATCATGTACCCAGGAGGTGCGTGACGAGAAGAAACCGACAGTGAAATGGCTGCCATTGTCTTTTTTTTTTACTATAAAGGTCTCCACACACCGGATGCGATGTGATTTGTCCTGCGATAAAATGGTACTTTTGCTGGAACACTACCTTTCACACCAGTGGTGACAGACGCGCGCGATATACAGCAAATAAAATTCGAGAATGCATAATAGCGTTTCAGAACACTCATTTCATTAAAGGTAAATTAGTCAAATACACAAGATATACCCAGTTCCCTGGAAATGGACTGCCAGATGTACTCCACCATTGCCATATCTTTATAATTGTGTGTCCTTTATTGTACAGCTACAAGTATTTTGATACTACAAGAATGATCTTTTCTTCCGCCATTGTTTACTGAAGGAACGCAAGGGAAGCTGTTCCTCATTGGTCAGTTCCCTAGCTGCCGTGAGACAAAATCGCAAAAAAAGACACCAAATTGTATTTTTTTCGCAACGCTTCATTGTCGCTTCAGTGTAGCTTCAATGTTGGCCGTCACACTGCAGACAGTGTGAATGTCTAAAAACTACATGTACTATTTATTTTTGTCGTGCTGTGGTGTGTGGTACAACACATTCACTTGTTGCATCGCATCCGGTGTGCAGAGGCCTTAACTCTCACTTAAAGTGTACATTAATGCAGTGGCTGATCTTATTTTATATTGGTAAAGCACATGACATTTCTTTGTATTTTTAAAGCTTTATTGTATTCATGTTTTTAACTGTTTACGTGGAAGTAGTGCATGCTTAGAAATGCATTCCCTGACGTATTCTTACAGTAAGACTACAATCAAGCTGTTTTAAGGTGTTTCATTAATTTATAAATTAATAGAAAATACTCAAGAAACACACTTACATATGCATTTTATCATACGCAAATTATTAATAGCAATGAACGTTCTTTCAATTTCAGCTTCCATTGTTCAGACTGCTTTATTCTAAATTGAGGTTTTGCCACCTGTTTCTTTAGAACAATACAATACTAGTGACCTGTGACGCAGAACAATTTTCGAGGTTGGCCAGTCTTGGAAAAAAGCACTGAAATACTCTTTTAATTTCGGCGGTGCAAGACAGAAGTGAGACTCAGACGGAGAGCTGCAGTTAAAGCGTTGTTCCACACATTTATTAACAAATACAAACAAAACAGGAACTAAATAAACAAAGCACAGGGACCAAAATAAAGGACCCCATATAAGAATATAATTACCATAGCAAAACTCTTTCAAAATAGTCAGCTATTTCTACTTCAATGCCTTACGAAACAGACATACTGTAGTTGCATCTATTCAATTACATGGTGATAATATTACAATTTTTACCATTTCTCAACACTTTTAATAGTGAAATTAGGACAGGTTAAACGTGGATGAAGTAATGTGTGTAGGGCGTAATCTTTCCTCTTAATGTTACAAACGTTTTAATTTATTTATGAGTATTCCATCATTCCCACTCTGTTAAAACAAGCAAACAGAAAACAAAACAAATAAACACATGGAGAGAGGACCAAACCAAACTTCGCAGGGTGGACCAGGGAAGCACATGGTGGACCAGGGAAACAAAATGGAGGTAGCAAGAATGTCATGGGAATATAGTGTGGTCCCACTCTCTACTGTCCACATATGTAGCATTGCTAGTTCTCTAGAACCACCTACTAGGCAGTACAATCTGCCAAGAATCTCCATGTTACGGAGAGAAAAATTGAGTGGAGAGCTGCACAAACATGTTCTGGGGTTATCCAGAATACTTGTAGTTTAGAGGATTAAACTTGGCTGTTTGGTCTGAAGCAATAGACTTTCAGAATAAATGTGCCCTTCTTGTACCTTCAACTCAGGTCATGACCTTCTCTACTACCTCTTGACAGAACAGCACATGGCCCTTTTCCAATCTGTCCTTTGTTTTCTTTTGGTTGTCTGGGTTCAAGTGTTTTGTGATTATTTGGAGCATGCAGATGCTATTACGGTTTCTGTAGTGATCAAGCAACATGGAGAATTAGGCCCAGCTACCATTCACAGATAAACTTTAAGGATTAAATTAATTATTTCTAACTGTCGAAGAATTTGGGGTTAAAAAACTACCAAAACTAAAAAGCAGCAAACAAATTGAAAAAGATGCTTCAGTACTTTTTGTTAAACGTGTTCTTTTTTACTTTACATTCCGGCAAAGACAACAGTTGCCCGTGTATTCTTAAATTATACACTTCATCACTAAATCAAGAGCTATATTGTGGAGATCAATGATCCATATAGCACAAGGACATCTGTATGGTCCAAAGTCTAAACTTGGGTAAAGAGCAAGTGGAAACCAACAGGGTCAACAGACACTTGTACAGGAAGATATCCAAGCAATGACCTGGACAACTGAAAATGGAACCAGGTGGCAGCAGTGCTGCTAGTCCAGGAGATGTTAGAACACAGAGCATCTGTTTAGACCGTGTAGCCTGCCTGCTTGCAAGCATTAAAGTCACATTCCATCAACCAGCTTTGTGATTATCCAACACTGCAAGAGGCCTTTGATTGTAGATTCAGCTGGTCTCGAAGGAGCGGACAAACATGGGTACGGTTTGAAAAGAAATCACAAGTTGTGTGGTCCGGTGGTTAAAGAAAAGGGCTTTTTTTTTTTTAAACCTTAATTTTACTAGGTAAGCACATTGAGATTAAAATCTCTTTTACAAGTGTGACCTAGCCAAGAAAAGCAGCAGCAACACAATGAAACACGGTACAAAAACACAGATACAAAAATAAAATACAAATCATAATAATACAATCAACAATCAGTGAAACAGTCAGCAATCAAACAGTAACAAACAGAAACAAGTCTACTCAACTACTTAAAACACAACATGCACAACTCTCAAATAGATAATCATGCAGCTTACTCTTAAATTGTACTAAAGTTATTCAGGACTGCAACTTAAGTTTAGATTATAAATCATTCCAAGACCAAGGAGCAAAATCGGCAAATTATCTTTCAGCAGCCTCTGCACACACTTTAAGAACCATGAAATAAAAAAAGTATGCAATCTAATACTGTAGTTACAAAAGCGACTGTAAAGTATTCAGTTATATATGGAGGTAATTTACAAATAATAGCCTTATATAACAGAATATAGCAGTGCTTCAACCTTCACAAAGCCAAGGAGGTCCAGCCAGCCAAACTGTATAACACACAATGATGAATACTGTAACTTGAATTCGTAATATCTCTCAAGGCTGCATGATATATAGGATCCAGTTTGCTTAATGTTAAGGGCGATGCAAACCTATAGATTGTGTCCCCATAATCAATTTATAATCAAGAATATACAAGCAATTAGCCTTTTTTTGTAACTACAGAAAAACAAGATCGACGTCTATAAAAGATACCTATCATGAATTGCAATTTGGACCTTAATTACTATCTCGATTTTAAGGTCCATATTGATACTAACCAGATACCCAGATACTTATAGCTATCAACTATGTCAATAACTTTATTATCTAAAGTAACTAAAGATAATTCTTTAGTAGCATTTGTCCTTATAGAAGAAAATACCATAGCTTCTGTCTTACTAGAATTTAAAAGAAGCTTTAGATTAATTAAGGCTCGTTGAATGGAATTAAAATCAGACTGCAAATTATTGATTGCCAAGGAAGGGGAGGGATTACATGAGTATAAAATAGTATCATCTGCATAAAGATGGTACTTACAGTGTTTAATGTTATCACCGATGTTATTAATACATAGGATAAACAATAATGAGCTGAGAATAGGTCCTTGAGGAACACCCTTATTTAACAAAACAGGATTTTACATCATATTTGCATGTTTGACAATCTGTGATCTATTAGTACAGTCATTTTGAAACCATCCAGCTGGTTGCAATCCAATACTAGCACACAATAATTTTGTATTGAGTAATGCATGATCAACCGTATTAAAGGCCTTGGAAAGATCAATAAACAGAGATAAACATGTTGATTTTTTATCATCCATACGTTCAATGCTGCAGTCACAGTGCTATGACCTGACCTCAAACCAGACTGCATGTTGTTTAAAATGTTGCTTGCATCCAAGTAACATTTCAGTTGATTACTGACCATAGATTCCAACATTTTTGCCAAAACTGACAAACTGGAAATGGGTCTGTAATTGTTCATGTCAGATGGATTTCCTGCTTTTTAAGAGAGGAGTAACATAGGCTGACTTCCAGACATTAGGCAGTTCATTGGACTCAATTGAAAGATTATAAATATAAGTAATAGGCTCTGCAATAACTACTGCAGCTATTTTTTAATAAAAACGGGTCTAGGCCATCAGGACCTGCCGGCTTCTTACAGTCAATAGCTTGTAGAGATTTTCAAATATCAGTTTCTTGAAAAGAACAACATTGAAAGCTGGATGAACATGGGGAGGATAGACTGTTACCATCGGGGTTGCATAGGAGTTCAAAATTAGAGGCATCGCTGTTTTGATCTTCAAAAATATGACCCGCTTTTAAAAATGTTCATTAATGGCATTCAACATATTCATCTTCTCAGAAATGATTGAATGTCCTGATACTATTTGCTAAGGAAAACCACATGAATTTTTACATTGCAGAAGTTTAATTGTTTTCCAAAATTTAGTATGATTATTAAAATCTTCAGTCATGAGTTTAAGATAGTAAGCTGATTTAGCTTTCTTAATTAAGAGTTCTTTAAATTCACACCAGTCCTGTGTGTTTTTGGTCTTCCTAGATTAAGCCCAACACTTATTCCTTTGATGAATAAGTTCAGCAAAATCTTGAGAGAACCATGGATTTTCTCTGCCTTTAATTCTGAACTTCTTGCAGTTTTTTTCAGTTGGTAAAATCAAGTTTATGAAACCACTGGCACAATTTTCAAAACTCTTAACACAAGAACCAAAACCACTAACTCTAGTGGCAGACATCACAAAAAATGTTTTCGTTTGCCATGCACCTGGGAAAGAAACGTCTTGCATGCCGAATCCACGCCTGACATTGTTCTTGGGTAATGTCATTGCATGCAGCATCCATGGCCTGCAGAAAGGTGTCGTGCTGATAAGGTTATCGATTGTAAACCCTCCAACCAGAGAGGAAAGGCGAGTATGGTGGCGGGTACATGTGGCAATGTGCCCCACCCCTGTGTGCATTTGTGTGTTATATGTTATATGTTGCATGTAGTGTGTTAATGTTGGTGTATTGTAGTTGGTACACGGGATATAATGCAGGGATTGCACTTCACTTCACATGCATTTAAAGGATATAATATGTAAGCACGGGGTTGCACAGAATTAATTCACGTGCTGGGATTCAGCTGCACAGAATTAATTCACGTGCTGGGATTCAAGTGAATAATTAATTAGTAATTGAATCCTGGCACAACAGTATATATAGATGCACGTTTCACTCACTCGGGGTTGTGTGTTCGGTGAGTGGAGAACGGGTGTGGAGAAGGAGAAAATAAAAAGTAAAATAAAGTAAATATAAGTTGTTTAGACTCACCGTGTTTGTTTGTCTGTTCATCCACTGTTTGTTTAGTGTTAATCCGTTTTGTTTGTCTATTTATTTTGGCCTCAAGTGCCATGTCCTGTTTTCTGTTTAAACCTTTTATTTTACAATAAAACACTGAGCACCGCAGCGTCTCAGTTTCACTGCAAGTACTGCCTGTCTGTGTGTTTCTTTCTGGCCTGACGTCACCCCTGCAGCCAGCCTGTTCACAGTACATTACAATGAATTCCTGCTGTGCTGCGAACCATTCCCACACAACCGCTGTGTGACGGAAGCTAACATTGTCCCACACAATGACATATGTGACCTTCTGATCAGCTTGAACAAGGTTATTGTGCAAATTCAGTAGATGTGTGGAATTGTACGACCCAATTAACGGCCTATGGGCCACCACGCCATCATCTGAAATGGCAGCACACATGGTGATGTTACTCCACGCTGCCCTGGGACTGGAGCTGTCACACACTGGCTGATGATATTCTTGCCACGTCTTCATGTTTTGGCCAAGTTGAAACCAGCCTCATCAACAAAAATGTATTGCCAATTGACGTTCGCATCCAGCTCCATTACCTTCTGAAAATAGAAAAGCACAGTTGGGTTTACTTATCCATATCAACTCACAGTACTACCACAGTATTACAGTATCTGTACCAAAATCACATGCTAACAGTATCATAAGAACATTACTGTCCCTGTGTATGCACTTCTATTGCAGTATACTAAGGAACGAATTTAGTGTTCTTACCTGAACGTACTCTGCTCGCAGTTGCTTCACCCTGGGATTATTTCTTTCAAAAGGCACCAAGTAAATTTGTTTCATAGTTACTTGGTGCCTTTGTAGAATACAAGCAATTGTAGGTAGACTGATGGTGTTCACGCCTTCGAAAACATTGTTGTCTTCAACAATGCGTCGCTGGATTTCGTCTCTGGATGGTCAGGGAGTAATCGACTGTGACCACCACTGCATTCTGGAAACAAAGCACAATATGCATGCTGTAGTTACTCTTTACTCTACTGCTGTCAGTAAATGTACTGTCAAACTGGGTACACTGTGCATGTTCTATACACCTACCAGTTCTCTGTATGGAACGTCCGGATGATAGAGGCTATTGTTGACCTTTTCATATTAGGTTGGACAATCAACCCAGCTGCACTCATTGACAAGCCTCTGTTGATGACATGGTAGCTCTTTTTGGTCGTACTCTCGTCTTCCTTGACGTTGTCCCTGTCCCTGTCCATGTCCTCGACCGTGACCGCGACCGTGCCCTCACTCCCACCCTCGCCTAGCATCTTGTTCTGCAGCCTGCTCCATGTTGTCACAAACTGCATGCAGTCTAAACAGCCTTTATGTGGTGTTGGGATGATTGTCAATTAATTCTACTTGCATTTTCACGATATGAATGCGATTATCAATAATGAGGCGTCGTTCTTGGTAATAGCAATTAGAGTGAAGCATTTCGGAAATGTGTATTTCTGACTGAGCAAATATTGTAGATAATTGTGAAAGTCATGTTAGATTTTGTAATTTGTATGTAATCAAATGCAAAAGTGTTTGGGGTTCCGAAACAATTAGATTTCTGCAACTCAGTTTGGAGTTAAGAGTTTTGAAAATTGTGCCAATGGTTTCATAAACGTGATTTTAGCAACTGAACAAAAATATAATAGGAGCATGTTTTTTAGGTATTAAAATAAACTGCTGTGGAAACACCAACAGAGCATCCTCCACTGTTGGAATTAACATCATTCTAGCCCAGTCAACCCTACATAGATCATGTAAAAACGCCTGCTCAGAAATATGTTTAAAACAACGTTTAAAAACAATACAGGGATTAGATTTAGGAATTTTGGTGTCCCCAACACATACAATATTACAATGTTCACTCAAGTCATTTGAAAAAATTCCAGTTGCAGCATATTAATGTACAACATTTGTCAACATAACATCTAATAATGTATCACTAGCAGTTTTTTTTTTTTTTTTACCACAGTTGGGGTGTCTATTAATTAAATTAGATTTAGTGAATTACAAAGTTCTCTAAACCCTTCTGATTTTACAGTAAGCCAGCCCCAGTTTAGATCACCAATTAATATAATCTCAATTAATGTATATAAAACATCTGATAATTGGAAACCCTAAGCTGTATAGCTAAGAATTCAAATTGACAAGGCACAGATTGTGAAATTAATACAGTAACTTGGAATTGATCAATTATGTATATGGCAATGCCCCCCCCCCCCCCCCCCCTTCAATCAGTTCTGTAGATATTATAGCCACCAATTTGCACAGCACTGTCAGGGACAGAGGGCTTTAATCAAGTTTCAGAAATTACAATATCAGGCTTAGCTACTAAAGCCAAGTTTTTAGAAAATCTAATTTCGGAAAGAAGACTCCTAGCATTAATATGGAACCAGGAGGTTCCAGGTTCAAATCTTGGCTCAGCCACTGACTCACTGTGTGACCCTGAGCAAGTCACTTAACCTCCTTGTGCTCCGTCTTTTGGGTGAGACGTTGTTGTAAGTGACTCTGCTGCTGATGCATAGTTCACACACCATAGTCTCTGTAAGGCGCATTGGCTAAATAAACAAATTGTAATACTGGTTAGTATAGAAAAGCCAACATAAAAAAATCTCTACAGTGAGAATGCCTTGATCTAAATGTCTTTTATTGATCTTTCTTTTTCCATTAGCAATATGTTGCCTTGTACAAAACAGTGTAGCCTAGCCGCCTGAAATTAGATCAAACAGATATGGAGAAGAAAATGCACACTGCTGAATACATGCTGTAACACAAGAGGAGAGATTAAAAAGGCTTCTCTCCTCACCTCATTGTTCTACAAAGCAGGTCTGTAATTTGTGTGACAAGAATGTGGGAGCTGCATATTTAATCTGTGGAGCTTGACTATATGATGGCTTTACTTGGTTACCAATTGAATCTCTTACTAGCTGGATCAAGTTATTACCTGTCATTAATTTGTGATAGATACTATTATCGATTATTGTAATATACAGTAAATGATACAGTGTTTTGCTCCAATTACTATCAATTGTACATAGTCATTTAATTTGTAGTCATGTGGCAGAAGTCCTGGTTGTCAGAATGCCTAACATAGCAATTTATACCAAGAGTGACAGATTTAAATGTACACTTCTACTGAATATTTAGCCACACAAACCTCTAAACTAAGATGGCTAATTGCAACAAATGTAGTCCTTAGTTCTGAACTAAGTGTCTGTGGATCATACTCTGTATTAGCTTAGTATCAGCTGAAAAGAAAAAACATACACAGAACAAACTTCATGAACTGACTTTAGTACAGATCTTTTTGGGAAGATGGCAGGAGAAAACGAGGAGTGGCAGGGTTATTTAAATGTTTACTTTTTTGATTTTATAAACCCAAGAATTATTTGAGAATTATTTTAATATACCTTATGTGAAGTAAAATAGATGTTTAATAAATAAATAAGGGACTCCCGAGTGGTGCATCTGGTAAAGGCACTTCATCCAGAGTGCAGGATGCACCCTATAGCTTGGAGATCGCCGGTTCAAATCCAAGCTATGCCACTGCCGACACTTGGGATCCCCAGAACCGAGTTTGAGAAGCTCTGTTATACACCCTTTCTGTAGAAAGATAATAAACCATTTCCTTCGCTTTACATTGCTCCATTCTGCCATGGAGATGTAAGACGGTCACAGGAAAACAATGACAAAACAGAGTTGCACCTCCTAAAAGACTTTTCAGACCTTTTCAACCAGCAGTCTATTCCTCACTGACTTCAAGAGGGTGAACCAGTATGTAGAGCCTGGCTCTGCCTTACTTACATAGCTCCACCAATCACAATATCATTTTCTTTCAGACACTTAAGCATTTTAAACACAACAGTTGGTCCTGATATTCGCACAAGCTTGTGTGAAATGTAATAGAAAAATAAAATAGGGTCATGCTGGACATTCCACTGCCCAACCCTGTCACCCTTGAACTTTCAGTTAGAGAACAAGACTGTCTCGAACATAACGAACACCAGAGAGAAGAGAGATGCTGCATCACTAAGGTCAGATACATGTAATACAAAACGCAGCAGCAGGAATCCTGCAGGTTAAATGTCCACATCATATGAACCTCTAGACAGTGCTGTGTCTTTATAACGATGTGGTTGGGAGCCATAGCTATGAGACCATGGTATGTTTGTTCTGCTATATAATGAGAATGCAATAGTGGAATGGCATTATTTATAATTATTATTATTTATTTCTTAGCAGACGCCCTTATCCAGGGCAACTTGTCAATGTGTACAGGTGGTTATATACTGACACAGCACCTGTGTCAATGAGTATAGGTGATTATATACTGACACAGCACCTGTGTTGATGAGTACAGGTGATTATATACTGACACAGCACCTGTGTCGATGAGTACAAGTGATTATATACTGATACAGCATCTGTGTCAATGAGTACAGGTGATTATATACTAACACAGCACCTGTGTCGATGAGTACAGGTGATTATATACTGATACAGCACCTGTGTCGATGAGTACAGGTGGTTATATACTGATACAGCACCTGTGTCAATGTGTACCGGTGGTTATATACTAACACAGCACCTGTGTCGATGAGTATAGGTGATTATATACTGACACAGCACCTGTGTCAATGTGTACAGGTGATTATATACTGACACAGCACCTGTGTTGATGAGTACAGGTGATTATATACTGACACAGCACCTGTGTCGATGAGTACAGGTGATTATATACTGACACAGCACCTGTGTCAATGTGTACCGGTGGTTATATACTGATACAGCATCTGTGTCAATGTGTACAGGTGGTTATATACTGACACAGCACCTGTGTCAATGAGTATAGGTGATTATATACTGACACAGCACCTGTGTTGATGAGTACAGGTGATTATATACTGACACAGCACCTGTGTCGATGAGTACAGGTGATTATATACTGATACAGCATCTGTGTCAATGAGTACAGGTGATTATATACTAACACAGCACCTGTGTCGATGAGTACAGGTAATTATATACTGATACAGCACCTGTGTCGATGAGTACAGGTGGTTATATACTGATACAGCACCTGTGTCAATGTGTACCGGTGGTTATATACTAACACAGCACCTGTGTCGATGAGTATAGGTGATTATATACTGACACAGCACCTGTGTCAATGTGTACAGGTGATTATATACTGACACAGCACCTGTGTTGATGAGTACAGGTGATTATATACTGACACAGCACCTGTGTTGATGAGTACAGGTGGTTATATACTGATACAGCACCTGTGTTGATGAGTACAGGTGATTATATATTGACACAGCACCTGTGTCAATGTGTACCGGTGGTTATATACTAACACAGCACCTGTGTTGATGAGTACAGGTGATTATATACTGACACAACACCTGTGTTGATGAGTACAGGTGATTACATATTGACACAGCACCTGTGTCAATGTGTACAGGTGATTATATACTGACACAGCACCTGTGTTGATGAGTACAGGTGATTATATACTGACACAGCACCTGTGTTGATGAGTACAGGTGGTTATATACTGATACAGCATCTGTGTCAATGAGTACAGGTGATTATATACTAACACAGCACCTGTGTCGATGAGTACAGGTGATTATATACTGATACAGCACCTGTGTCGATGAGTACAGGTGGTTATATACTGATACAGCACCTGTGTCAATGTGTACCGGTGGTTATATACTAACACAGCACCTGTGTCGATGAGTATAGGTGATTATATACTGACACAGCACCTGTGTCAATGTGTACAGGTGATTATATACTGACACAGCACCTGTGTTGATGAGTACAGGTGATTATATACTGACACAGCACCTGTGTCGATGAGTACAGGTGATTATATACTGACACAGCACCTGTGTCAATGTGTACTGGTGGTTATATACTGACACAGCACCTGTGTCAATGAGTATAGGTGATTATATACTGACACAGCACCTGTGTTGATGAGTACAGGTGATTATATACTGACACAGCACCTGTGTCGATGAGTACAGGTGATTATATACTGATACAGCATCTGTGTCAATGTGTACAGGTGGTTATATACTGACACAGCACCTGTGTCAATGAGTATAGGTGATTATATACTGACACAGCACCTGTGTTGATGAGTACAGGTGATTATATACTGACACAGCACCTGTGTCGATGAGTACAGGTGGTTATATACTGATACAGCATCTGTGTCAATGAGTACAGGTGATTATATACTAACACAGCACCTGTGTCGATGAGTACAGGTAATTATATACTGATACAGCACCTGTGTCAATGTGTACCGGTGGTTATATACTAACACAGCACCTGTGTCGATGAGTATAGGTGATTATATACTGACACAGCACCTGTGTCAATGTGTACAGGTGATTATATACTGACACAGCACCTGTGTTGATGAGTACAGGTGGTTATATACTGATACAGCACCTGTGTTGATGAGTACAGGTGATTATATATTGACACAGCACCTGTGTTGATGAGTACAGGTGATTATATATTGACACAGCACCTGTGTCAATGTGTACAGGTGATTATATACTGACACAGCACCTGTGTTGATGAGTACAGGTGATTATATACTGACACAGCACCTGTGTTGATGAGTACAGGTGGTTATATACTGATACAGCATCTGTGTCAATGAGTACAGGTGATTATATACTGACACAGCACCTGTGTCGATGAGTACAGGTGATTATATACTGATACAGCACCTGTGTTGATGAGTACAGGTGGTTATATACTGATACAGCATCTGTGTCAATGAGTACAGGTGATTATATACTAACACAGCACCTGTGTCGATGAGTACAGGTGATTATATACTGATACAGCACCTGTGTTGATGAGTACAGGTGGTTATATACTGATACAGCACCTGTGTCAATGTGTACCGGTGGTTATATACTAACACAGCACCTGTGTCGATGAGTACAGGTGGTTATATACTGATACAGCACCTGTGTCAATGTGTACCGGTGGTTATATACTAACACAGCACCTGTGTCGATGAGTATAGGTGATTATATACTGACACAGCACCTGTGTCAATGTGTACAGGTGATTATATACTGACACAGCACCTGTGTTGATGAGTACAGGTGGTTATATACTGATACAGCACCTGTGTTGATGAGTACAGGTGATTATATATTGACACAGCACCTGCATCGTTGAGTACAGGTAGTTATATGATGACACACCACAGATAATGACTCTTTGTCAGTATATAAACAACTGAACTTGTTAACACAGGTGCTGTGTCAGTATATAAGCACCTGTACACATTGACAGCTGCTGTATCAGTAGATAATCACCTGTACTCATCAACACAGTTACTTCTTCATGAATGAAGCACATTGCCTTTTAACCATGTGTGGTCGAGCAGCTGTTGAGTGGCTTGTGTGGTGACGTCACGGACCAGGAAGTACCAGAAACAAAACAATGGATAGGCGGGTGAAGCTGAACGCTACTGCGCTCAGCGTATTTATTAAATAATAAAACAAAAGATTTAAACAAACACAAAACAAAAGGGCACTTTGGCCAAACAAATAAACAAACAAATAAGCGTGCTAGTTTTAGCACCAGCACGATACTTAGCAGTTGTTTTTTCAATTAAGTTTCTCTCTCCTCACTCTCTCCGCTCCCCATACTCTCCTCTGTACACTCTCCCCAGCACGGACAGCTGCAGGTTCTTATACTCTGGCCGAGGGGTTAACTAGCTGTTAATTATCTTATTACCCCTCGGCCACAGTCTGCATGAGTTTAGTAAGGATGCGTGACTGTCAGCTACTTAAAGTAGCTGATCAGCCACTCATCCTCACGAGGCTTTTAAAATATAAAAACAATAACAAATACGCGGCGCTTTTATCCGCACCGCAAACAATAATACAAATAATAATAATAAAACAGTGCACATATAAATATAGGGGCGGGACACTCCGTCACACCATGCTACTACCGTTCGTGTTGAGGTAAAAGTGTTATAATAGTAAAGCAATGGGCTCAACATTGTCAACAGTGCCTTCTTCACAGTATTAACGTTTTAAAATGAGCTGCTTTTACAATCATTACGGTACAGTTTAACGCACTCAGTCTGCGCTCAGCTCAGCTCATCTCATCTCTCGATGGGGGGGGGAAAAAAAAAGCATAAACAAACTGGTAAATAACTCTTATTTTATTTCATGTAAATTTACAATCCCGACAAATGCAGTAAAATAACCATTCTCTGATACTGCAAATATCTGGTTTTAATAAGCTTCTGAATTCTGATTCCCGATTGCGATTGCTAACTTCCACGCGATAGAGTTAATTGCTTTTGTTTAGAATCATCCTTAATAGTAACCTACATATTAAAATACGGTCATCTATGTCGACAACTAGAACATATTACGGTATGACCTTGTGTAAACGTTCTGTATTGCATGTGGTGTTCTAGTTGCAAAAAACATATTTGATATGTTATTTGCAACTGTCAAATAAAATAATAATAATAAAAAATAGACAATTGACAGTTTTACCAAGTGAAGGTATCTTCTCTTTTTACTGTCCCGTATATATTTCTTGTTACGGCGCCGTAAACAATCAGGCTATATGAGCCCAAGTATCTAGTATAAAAAGTAAACGACAGCACCATCTTATGCACAGCAGACTTCATCCAGGGTTGTTCCCTTGATTTTACTTTCAACTTATTGACGCAGTGTCCTAAAGTTTCACAGTAAATGTGGTGCGGCCTTGTACATTAGCCTTGTGCTTAGCCATCTATGAGCAATCAGAAACAGACATTGTTGGCAGTCCAGCTTTGTAGTTACAAGCTTTCTCCACAACTTTAGTAAATAGATAACTAAATAAAGATGCAGAAATTACACTGGAGTAGCCTTAGTGTTTGTGACGTCATTTTCTAACGTTAAAGAGCTCGGTATAACAACAGGGCAGCAGTGTGGAGTAGTGGTTAGGGCTGCTAAGAAATAATAATAATAACAGTGGGAGCGGGCTGCAGATTAAAAAACTTAAAGAAAAAAAAAATAGAAAACTCCACATGGCCATTAAAACATTTCACCTTGCAATTCCATTCAAGCGCCACACGATGGCACCCCATAGACAGCATCTACGTTTTCAGTTGCTGCCTTGGTTCTGTATTACAGAGGTACTCCAATAATGAAGTCACCATTGTGCTTCATGTTTTGCATCACCCTATAAAATTAAATAATTTTGCTTCATAAAGTCGAATGAAACCTGCTGAATAATGTAAAAAAGAAATAAAGTGTGATTTTGTACTGATCATAGATTTAATAAGAATAATAAAAAAAGGTTAATGTTACAAAAAAGTAAATACATAACTAAACAAACAGCTGCAGAAATTGCACTGTCTGGACTGTAGATTCAATTGTTAAATTGTACTACATTGGCAATTTCTGCTTTGGATGGATTATTTGATAATGTAATGGCATTTTGCAACTGTTCTGAATTAAATTATTATTATTATTATTATTATTATATAAACTGTTGTATACACACAGAGATACAGTATTCAGGGCTTTTTTTTGTGAAATGTTGAAAATGATGTGTGTTGCTGAGACACCATTGTAAAAGAACTCAGCAAGCTCAGTGGAGTTATCCCTTGTTAAATACATAAAACTGAAACTGAAGACCATTTCTTTCAGGTGCATAAAGCTGCATTTAAGCTTTTAATCCTATTTAGTCTTGTACGATTAAAACAAAAGTACAGTACTGTCAATTGTATCAACAAAAAATCTTTTACTTTCACATGGTATCTCAGTTATCAGGCTGTACCATCATATTCCATGCTTTATTATTAAAAGACTTCTCCTTTAGGGAGGTTTTGATTCCCAGAGCACTATATCACAGACCCTGGGAAATAGACAGCAATTCATTTCCTAACACACTTAACCCTATTTGAACTATACTTATTGGGAGACTGCTAACAAAAATGAAAAATGGCTGTGTATAATGGATACGGTATCTGTTATAGGGTTAAATTGACCACTAGGTGACAGTTCGAAGGATACTGTGTTAAAGTATTAAAACAATTGCTTTTTAACTGAAGTTTTCATTTTGCGCTTTATCATCATCCTTCTCTTTATTTTCCCTCTGTAATTCTGTATATAATAGCCTATATTAGCATCACAAAATTAATAATTTTGTCCTTTCATGACTTGGATGTGTTTCTTCAATGTGTTGCCCAGTGTGACAGGTATGGCTGAGTGGTCTGACGTCACGGCAGAAGAAGGGACAACGAAACTAAAAGGTATGGTGCAGTCGCGCGGGCGCCGTTTTATTTAAAGAAATCCAAAAATAAATAAAATATTCAAACAGAAAACACTTGCTCACAGAGCAAAATAAAAGGTTAAACAAAAACAAATCACGAACACAGAATCAACAATAAATAATAAATAAACCATACAGGTCAGGCTGGGCAGTCGCTGTCACTGTTCCTGTATGTTATAATTTAGTTTCGTTTTTTAAATAAATTTCTCTCGCTCTCCGTCTCTCTACTCGCTCTCTCCTCTTTAACACCCACCCCGAGTTAGCGAGCTGCAGGCTTTTTATAACAGGTGACCATCTCCCGATTAGCAACAAATTAAATCACCTAATTAATTCAGGAGATGGCCACCTTCTGCATGAGTTTTAATTATTACTCCTGGCAGAGGACGAGCACCGATCTCGCCTCTGCCAAGACACGTTTTAAAAATAAACAAAACAATAACACGGCGCTACGCCGTCATCTTTACATAAATAATTATTCCCGCGACGCTCGCCGTCATACATTTAAATATAATAAAACAAATCATAAAACAAAACAAATAGAAAATACACTGCCCAGGAGCGGAGGGGGAGACCCCGATCTAAAAATAAATAAACAAAACAATGTACAGGGCGGCTCGCCCTGTTACATATCCCCCCCCCCCCTTGTGCGAAGCACACATGGCCCCAACGGCCACCTCCCCCCCCAGTCTCAATGTCCTGGAAGAGGGGGAAGCAAGTTGCTTCTGGGGGGTGGCCATGGTGGAATCTCCGGCACCCCCCAATTCTTTGTGGCCGGCAGCTCCCTCTTCCGGGGCTCCCTCCACACTCTCTCCTGCCGCGAAATTGCGGCTGGGGGAGCTGGTCTCCTGACCTTCCCCCTCCTCTTCATGGCCAGCAGTTCCCCTCCGTGGGGCTCTGACCACACAAACTCCTGCCGCGAAAGTGCGGCTGGGGGAGCTGGTCTCCTGACCTCCCCCCCCCCTTCTTCATAGCCGGCAGTTCCCCTCCGTGGGGCTCCGACCACATGATCTCCGGCCGCGAAAGTGCGGCTGGGGGAGCTGGTCTCCGGACCTCTCCCCCTTTCTTCATGGCCGTCCGTTCCCCTCCGTAGGGCTCCGGCCATAGCGTAGTGATCCCAGGCGAAGCAGGATCCCTGGCGACCCCAGGCGACGGCAGCGGACCCTCGGGAGGCGAAGGCGGCTGACCCTCGGGAGGTGACGGCGGCGGACCCTCGGGAGGTGACGGCGACGGATCCTCGGGAGGCGACGGCGGCTGACCCTCGGGAGGCGACGCAGGACCGGCAGCAACCCTAGGAGACGCAAGAGACACAGGCGACCCCAGGCGATGCCGACGTCGGGAGGGGAGCCCCTGGCCATGAAGGCGGCAGCAGGAGCTCCACTTCTCCCAATGGTGGTGGTGGTGGAGGTAGAGGTAGGCCAAGGCCGCAGGGGCTCCTCCCCTTCTGGCAGCCAAGGCGGCAGGGGCTCCTCCCCTTCTGGCGGCCAAGGCGGCAGGGGCTCCTCCCCTTCTGGCGGCCAAGGCGGCAGGGCTTCCTCCCCTTCTGGCTGCGAAGGCGGCAGGGCTTCCTCCCCTTCAGGCTGCGAAGGCGGCAGGGCTTCCTCCCCTTCAGGCTGCGAAGGCGGCAGGGCTTCCTCCACTTCAGGCTGCAAAGGCGGCAGGGCTTCCTCCCCTTCAGGCTGCAAAGGCGGCAGGGGCTCCTCCCCTTCAGGCTGCGAAGGCGGCAGGGGCTCCTCCCCTTCAGGCTGCGAAGGCGGCAGGGGCTCCTCCCCTTCAGGCTGCGAAGGCGGCAGGGTCTCCTCCCCTTCAGGCAGCGAAGGCGGCTCCTCCCCTTCTGGCAGCGAAGGCGGCTCCTCCCCTTCTGGCTGCAAAGGCGGCAGGGGCGCCTCCCCTTCTGGCTGCCAAGGCAGCTCCTCCCCTTCTGGCAGCGAAGGCAGCTCCTCCCCTTCTGGCTGCAACAGGGAAACCAGCAGGCATGTTCCCTCTGCTGGCGGTGGTGGAAGAACCACGTCATCCCCCCACGGCAGTGGAGGTGGCACCAGCAGGTATGCTCCCTCTGCTGGCGGAGGTGGGAGCGACTCACAGTCCTCCCACGGCAGTGGAGGTGGAACCAGCAGGTATGCTCCCTCTGCTGGCGGAGATGGGAGCGACACACAGTCCTCCCATGGAGACGGAGGTGGCACCAGCAGGTATTCTCCCTCTGCTGGCGGAGGTGGGAGCGTCTCACAGTCCTCCCACGGCGGTGGAGGTGGAACCAGCAGGTATGCTCCCTCTGCTGGCGGAGGTGGGAGCGACACCCAGTCCTCCCAGGGCAGTGGAGGTGGAACCAGCCGGTATGCTCCCTCTGCTGGCGGAGGTAGGAGCGACTCACAGTCCTCCCACGGAGGTGGAGGTGTAACCAGCAGGAACTCTCCCTCTGCTGGCAGGTACCTGGGCTGTGGACCTTCGGCCTTCCCCTTCTTGGGCTGTGGACGCACCGACTCCCCCCTCTTGGGCTGTGGACGCACCGACTCCCCCCTCTTGGGCTGTGGACGCACCGACTCCCCCCTCTTGGGCTGTGGATGCACCGACTCCCCCCTCTTGGGCTGTGGACGTTCGGGCTCCTCCCACTCAGGCGCAGGACGTTCGGGCTCCTCCCACTCAGACGCAGGACGTTCGGGCTCCTCCCACTCATGCTCCTCCTTTTTAGGGGCAGGACGTTCGGGTTCCTCCTTTTTAGGGGCAGGACGTTCGGGTTCCTCCCACTCCAGGTCCGTGTCCTGGAAGACCTCCAGGCAGTGGTGCTCCTCATGCCCGTACCGCATGCAGTTGGTGCACCACTCCTCTTCCCCTCGTTCCACCTTTCCTCTCTGCCTCCTCCTCACCTCTGTCTGTGTCCCCTCCTCCTGCCATATGGGGAAGGTGCCAGGGGAAATGTGCCATGGCTCCCCACAGTTGAAGCACCACTCCTCCCCCAACAGGCAGGTAAGGCAGACTTGCTGCGGCTGTTGCTGCTGCAGCAGCTGCGGTCTCCTCATCCTCCTTCTTCCTCCCATCTTCCTTCCTCCCATCCTCCTCTTCACTCCTTTTCTCCCTCCACACACAATAATCGAAAAGAAAAAAAAAATGAAAAAGCTGAAGTACCCTCTTCTGCCTGCGTCCTGGAGGCGCTACGATCCCACTTCTGACACCACGTGTGACAGGAATGGCTGGTGGTGACGTCAGACCAGAAGAAGGCACAACAAAAACAAAAGGTGTGGTGCAGTGGCGCGGGCGCCGTTTTATTTAAAGAAATCCAAAAATAAATAAAATATTCAAACAGAAAACACTTGCTCACAGAGCAAAATAAAAGGTTAAACAAAAACAAATCACGAACACAGAATCAACAATAAATAATAAATAAACCATACAGGTCAGGCTGGGCAGTCGCTGTCACTGTTCCTGTATGTTATAATTTAGTTTCGGTTTTTAAATAAATTTCTCTCGCTCTCCGTCTCTCTACTCGCTCTCTCCTCTTTAACACCCACCCCGAGTTAGCGAGCTGCAGGCTTTTTATAACAGGTGACCATCTCCCGATTAGCAACAAATTAAATCACCTAATTAATTTGGGAGATGGCCACCTTCTGCACGAGTTTTAATTATTACTCCTGGCAGAGGACGAGCACCGATCTCGCCTCTGCCAGGACACGTTTTAAAAATAAACAAAACAATAACACGGCGCTACGCCGTCATCTTTACATAAATAATTATTCCTGCGACGCTCGCCGTCATACATTTAAATATAATAAAACAAATCATAAAACAAAACAAATACAAAATACACTGCCCAGGGGTGGAGGGGGAGACCCCGATCTAAAAATAAATAAACAAAACAATGTACAGGGCGGCTCGCCCTGTTACACCCAGATATACTAATCCGTTTTCTCATCCATATGTCTTTATGCTGGCATGTAATTAAGGGATTTGACAATCTTTCCTACAGCCTGCGTCATGAAAGTAAATGAAGTCCTCCCTTTTTGAAGGAAAAGAAAGTAAATTAATATAGGACACAAATGACTGCATTAAGATGAATATACACGCTATTCATTTTATTAAAGTAGTATTTCTCTGACATGCATATTTTCTTTATCCAGTTGTAATCCATGCTGCAATCTGTATAACGATTCCAACTAGTTGTGTGCATATGAATATGTTTGTAGTAAGCCTACATTTTATACCAACTAGCCCCTTTTATTTATGACATTATTATAGGGTAGGTTACACCAGTAAAATGATATTGGCACATTCAATATATATATATATATATATATATATATATATATATATATATATATATATATATATATTAGAAAGCATTTAACAGTATTTCTATGTTTCTCTTTTTTGTTGTATTGGTCCTCAGATGTGTTTCTTGGAATACTGAGGTTGTATTTTTTTTATTTATGGGGTTCTATTGAATTAGTACCTTTTATGAGACAAGCTCATATCGTATCCCATTACACCCACTGTGCTGGGACTGTCTTTCATGTCACAGAGGATTTTTAACTAATCATATTTGCCAGCATTGAGCGTTTTTACTGTCTGGAATGACAGCTCAACAGAGAACCTCGAGAAGGCTAGTGAGTGTGAACATGAAATGGTGTTTTGTGCAGGTTAACATGGATTCTGAGTGGCAATAGTGTGAGTGTGTATTTTGGGGGCACATTATTGTAAGAGAAATCTAGCAGGGTCGCTAACTAAAAAAATATATATATATATTTTATTGGGCCTCATTTTGGCTCAGACCTTTCTGTACGATGGTATGCGATTACATTTAAATATGTGAGGTGCATAACCTCGCTTAAAACATTTCAGTTACATCACCCTTTAATCTTTGAATTGATTAATTCTACGAATCTTCTAACTAAAAGTGGCTTTCAAGAGAAGGGGAGAGCGGGCCAGGTATATTGTTGTTTAACGAATCCAGTTAATGCAGAAACAGAAATAAGATGCCTATTGCATAGCAGTTTTGCCCATTCCAGATTTTACTACAAGCTTGATTAGCTCCAGTGTATACAGTAGGTAACAAGGTCTGGTGTGTCTTATTAAAGTCATAGCAAAACCAGGATAGGAACAAACTGCTTTGCAATGGGATCCCTGGTTAATGCTACAAATCCACAGAAAACTGTTGATTTCGTCAACGAAACCATAGTCACAACAATCATTTCAACCTTTAGTTAATTATAACATTGCACATTTCTTTACACTTAGAAGAGGGCTGCAATTTCAGTTTAGCATTTCATATTGTGAAAGAAAAGTAATACAATTGTACATTAACAATGTAAAAAAAAATGGTAAAAAAAAAAAAAATTTTTAAAAAAGTTGGTAAATCGGTAACTTGGCAATAAGCTGGGCTTCTTTGAAATCCAGGAAGTGTATTTTGGACATATAGAAACAGCAAGAGCTCTTAGGGACTTTACAGTGGGTTAAGAAATATTGGTTAATTTGTAGTTAATCTGTGATAAGTGATAAAACTTCATATCCCGTGATAATTATTATTTATTTCTTAGCAGACGCCCTTATCCAGGGCGACTTACAATTGTTACAAGATATCAAATTATTTTTTACATTCAATTACATTATTTTTTACACATTATTTTTACATACAATTACCCATTTATACAGCTGGGTTTTTACTGGAGCAATCTGGGTAAAGTACCTTGCTCAAGGGTACAGCAGCAGTGTCCTCCACGGGGATTGAACCCACGACCCTCCGGTCAAGAGTCCAGAGCCCTAACCACTACTCCACACTGCTGCCCCATAAATATATAAGTGAATGTAAAACTGTAAAGTTTCAGGCAGAAAAAAAACCACTTACAAATATACAATCATCACCCAAAGTCAAGCAGGCATTGGAAGGATTTAACTCCGTTCTTCATGTCAACCATCAGTCGGTGGCAGCTACCAATAGAGTCAAGCCAGCTCAATTTAAACCTACCTCTCTTTACAGTTAGCGCCATGCTTCAAATGTACCTCCTTCACCCCAACTTTTTCTGCCTAGACTGCCTCCCTACCTATTGCTCAGAGCTGGAAGAGAGAAGTAAGTCAAAATTTTGATGCACACCAGATGCAGACTGAGCACCAAAGCCAAGCAAGTTAGAATGCTGTGATATATGCGTATGCCATTCTGTAATAAAAATGTTGTTTTAAAATCTCAAGAGGTGTCCTGATTAAAGGGGGAGGGTTGTGCTGTTTTAGACACAGAACTGTGGGCTCAGCACATGGTTAAATAGAGGGAGAAGGAGATGAAATCCTGAATCTGCATTTTGTATTATGCATTTTTTTTGTTTTACTGTATATCATGTATTATGCATTTCTCTTTATTTAAATTATTATGGATTTTCTTGTTGTTACTGCATTTTATAAAGCGCTTTGTGATGGTGGTCCACTATGAAAGGCGCTATATAAAATAAAGATTGATTGATTGAATCTCTGTTTAAAGTGGCTAATAAATTGTGTAATGGTATATTTTGAAGACATCCCACAGTGCCCTAGAGCAACCAGTGGGCATTTCCAACTTCGTTAGGATCAACAGCAATAGCTTCAATAAGCTGTTGTTTGTAAGCATTCCAATCTGATAATTTATTATCAAAAGTTATTATCGCATATCAAAGTTGAAGTAATTCACTTAATGAACCATTCCACATTTTGTCAACCAAACTGTGTTCAATTGTATAACTGTACATTGCCTTGAGGCACTATAAATATTAGAACATAAAAGTGCCTACTTTATCACGTCAGTGCTTCATGATTAAAACCATAAAAAACTGCCTAATTCATCCTGTGGAATTAGGATGGTGATAATATCATTTTCAAAATGTCAGGTCATTGATCATTGTGAATAAATCCCTGTGTGATTACGTGACTTTTGTAACACTTTATATATATATATATATTTAAAGCAGAATACATTTGTATTCTTAGTGATTACTATGCTTTCCATTTGTCAAGGTGTAGACAGGCCTTGATAAATGAAGCCGCTTGGTGTTACACTAATGATTAACACAGCATTATCCACACATAGAAACATACACATGGTTCCTTTTGCTGGTCAAGGGTTTAACAACCTAACACACCTTTTTCTTTAAACTCTAATCCTACAAAACAGTGGGAAAACTCAGTGTTAATTACCAGGTATCTTTAGAAGGAAATGTCGTATGGGGGATGGAACCGTTATTTTTATATATTTCAAATACAGTATTTGGGACAAAACACAAGTGTTATAAAAGTGTAGCCAGTCGCTGAATTTAAACGAGGTTTGAACTAACTGTGTGAATATTACAGCCACACCACTGATCGTGTTCTTTTACTGCACTGCCCTTATTTAATTAATCAGCTCCAGCCACTGCTATTATTTAGCTATTGAAAGCAGAGTACCTATTGGATTTTAACTAAACAATTAGATTTTAAGTAGGTACTAATGTTAGAAGCTACCAGATCCATAAAAATAAAAAAAATGTTTTGCATATAGGCCTACATATATTTATTTCTTGTTGATTTGGAGCGTGAAACTTGTGGAATGCAGCTTCTTAATTTCTATGTCCCTGGAAATGGAGACTAGAATGTGCCGAGGGGAGTGCAGCACTTTCATCCACACACTTCTTAATTGATTTCATTAAACCCTGTCCAAGGACAACCGGAAGGTAGTTCAACTAGATAAAAGAGCTTCATCCAGATTGGATTTCTTATTGATGTTTTTGTTAATAAAATGCTCCATAGGAACTATCTTTTTTTTTTTTTAAATGTAAGACAACTTGCACTGTAATTTAAAAATGTTAACGTTGATAGAACAAATGACATGGTAACGTACAACAAATTAGATAAGTCAATCTGCAGAAATGTCACGGTTATCAGATAGATAGTGTTAAAGAAGAAAACCGTTCACACAGCTTGGATGGCGCCAGTTCGCGTCTGGGCTGTGCATAGAAACTTTCCTGGGGACTCCGAGGGGGAGTCACATTGGCTCTGACGCTCCTGAGGTGGGGGATGGGAAACCAGCAGGGACTCGTTCTCCTCATCATGCAACAGTGAACCCTACTGGCCAGACACCGAGCACATTCAGAGTGGATAAGAAGCAGGGCTGATCTCTGTCTTCCAGGATCGGTATCCTGCCCACCTCTGTTCTGGATTACTCGGCGTAAAAGCGATTCTGGCTTTAGACTTGTGAGATCGGAGGACGCTCACACGCCCTCAGAACATCTGTGCTGTGTGGTGACTCGCTGTGCTAAGAAGAAAAAACATAATTGGACATTCCAGTTTGGGGGGGGGGGGGGGGAAT
The DNA here is from genome assembly GCF_902713425.1 of Acipenser ruthenus. Lineage (NCBI taxonomy): Eukaryota > Metazoa > Chordata > Actinopteri > Acipenseriformes > Acipenseridae > Acipenser > Acipenser ruthenus. Next base: position 11,693,133 of record NC_081192.1, on the reverse strand, counting down.
AAAGTATTTTGTAACACAATTGGAAAGAAGTATCCTATAATTGCATCTCTTGATCAAAAGAAAAGTAATACAAGGATTGTGTAGTTTTTGGAACAATGACTCTGATTGCAATTGTATGCCAAGGACACTGTATCTCCTACACTTAGAAAAGCACCTCACTCACACACCCCAAAGCACTATATATATATATATATATATATATATATATATATATATACACTGTATATATAAAAAATGTATATATATATATATATATATATATATATATATATATATATATATATATATATATATATATATATATATATATAAAGTTATAAAAGAAACCAATTTCCATGTAAAGCAGTTCACATATAATAGTGTGTTTTTTATTATGATTTTACTATTTTTTAAAATACAAGTAGTAAAATAATATACATGATAGTGTAAACATATCATTAAAGAAAGTTTTTATTGGGATGCAAAATATATATATATCAAAATACTGCAGGTTTATATCCAAGACAGGTCACTGAGAAACTGGCTTGGTGAAAACAGAAAGTAATTTTAGTCATATGTCACTTGCTACTGAATTATTATAATTAAGGGCTCAAAGAACTAGTGTTTCCAATTATATTTACATTCACAAGCACACACACACACACACACATATATATATATATATATATATAGGCGAGTTATATGGGTCTGTGATGCCCGTGCTCCACCGATAGTCAGGAACGTGGGCCCCGCTTCCCCAATGTTTGAGCTTATATTTTACACACATTTTAATGTGAACAATATTTCTATTTACATATCCTTATGTCAGCTTGGGGGGGCGTGCGTAGCTTTTGGGAGCTGTTGTTTGTGACCTCATTTTTAGACGCGACCGCAGCGTATAAAAAAGCCTGACAAAATCACTCTGCGTCGTTGCATCGTTTGAAAGACTTATGAGTGCCGGAGGAAAAGAAAATCACGCAACCTCAATTCGGCGGGTACTTTGAGATGTGATTGTGTTTAACACTTCAGACTACACTTGAATATGTTCTAGTCTTTCAAAATAAAGTGTTTAATATAAATTATGTACAAAATGGTAGTGTTTTTAAATATTCGTTATCGTTTTATAACAAACGTTACACGTGGCCTAAGGTTTATATGCAGTGAATCACTATATTCATCGATATCAATACTGGATAACCGATTCAACAATTACATTTTTGTAACGGGCATAGTTAATAACATTATTTAAGTTTATCAAGGGAAATGTAGCTAAGCCCTGCCTTGCTAGTTACAGTATTTCTGCCACAGACAAGCAGTGGGCATGCTCTTTTTCTCCTGCTCGTGTTAACCAGCATCTGATTTGCTGGTCCCATCCTACCAGCGAATCCGTTTTGAAAATGCTTTGTAAGTACGTCCCTCTGTGTGTTCGGTGTAAACAAAAACAAAAAACAACAACAACAACAAAAAAAGCCCGCCGCCTTGAATCCAGAGCATGACGACAGGCTTGTATTCCTGGCAAACAGCTTGTGCACATTGAAGAAAACTGACTGTATATAGTTTGCGCTTCTTTGGAGTTTCATAATGAACTATTATATAATTAATATTTAACAATGTTTTTTTTATATAGAAACGTTTTCATACTAACTTTTGTACTTGATAACATTCATTTAAAAATCCAATTGATGCCTATGATTAATCAAAATTGATTAATCTTGTTACATAATTGATTTATTAAAATGTTTTTGACCGATTCCGATTTTGCTGCTAATGCATTTATTTTCAAAAGGGGTTCTTTAGGTTGTGCTGCAGCAGCGCTGCATTTTTTCTTTGTGTTTTTCGTGTTTGACATAGGTTTTATTTATATATCTTGATTATATTCGGCTGTTGCCGATGGTACTACACAAGTGTCACTGGGGTTTCTCATCTTAATTTTTGTTCTGATGTTCCTTGTTCCGAAGGTCTGCCTGTCACCCAGAACAGGAATGAAAGAACAGAGGGAGTGATTTGGTCTGCCAGAGAAACAGTGGGCAGACTGCTGCCTCTCACCAAGAACAAATAATGTAAGGGCCAATGAATTTCCCAACTGACTTCTCACAACATGTTAATCTTATAAAGTATAGACAACTTATGTCATATCCTTTATGTAACATGTACTGTTCATTCTTTCTTGTATTTGAAGTCTTAAAGATCCACATGATTGCTCTTGGAGTTCACATCATGTAGGGCACAGTAATTGCTTGTCATATTTCTAAATAACCTTAAATGCCACTGATTATTTTTTAATGAACTTGAGAGGGCTGTTGTGGTAAATGAGCTACCTGGCATGCAGAGGTCTTCTGATTCAGTAAATTGGTGGGATTGCAAACAGCATTTGTAATGTAACACTTTATCTCCAAACCAAATTGTATTCTGGCATATAGCAGTTCCCTGTCTTGACTTGACATCAGACAATTGCTCTTTTATAGTGGCTAGAAATGTGCTTGGTGTGAAAATAGGGATTATGAAAGTGTTAGGTGTGGGTTAATGAAATTCCATTATCAATGACAAGAATGGAGTTGTCTGCTTGTAACCTTTATGAGACAACCTATGTTTCAATTCAGGGTTTTAAGTGTATTCAGTGAATGCCTACATTTCTATTCCCGTTAAGTACGGCTTTAAATCTTTGACGGTTCACAGTTATAAAAGGTCTTTTTCTTGCATGTTTTAGCTTGATAGTGATTTATTTCAATTTTTTATTCCAGTCAAGTTTTTTTGTATAAGATTACAAGGATTCTATAGAGGTGGATTTCTCCCACAAAACAGTAATTAATAAAACATAATTGTTGATACATCACAATGCCAAGCCAACAAGCCAAAGGATTAGGACAGATCTGAGTCTGAGCCCCACTGAAGTTTAGGGACATTGAAATTGCCAAATGATTGGCTGATCATAGTTGGGCACACCCCACATAGATGTCATTGATTCGACAGCCACTCTAAATCATTATTGTGCATTTTAGACATTTTTGTCTATAGATACCTCCTTAATTTACAGCATAGCTGTCAAGCTGATGGAGATTTTACAAGACACATAAGAAGGCTCATTGAACTTCACAATCTTTTGATTTTAAATGTTAAAATGTAAGGATTTTAATGAACTTGAAAGAAATATAAGGACACATGTTTTGTCTCTGATAGAAGGTACAGTCAAAATGAAACAAAACTTATTTAGCACAAACATATTAAAGTCGCCTTTACAATTGTTTTGCCACTAGTTTTAGAAAGCTAAATGCATTTGAGTTTACAGCCTGAAATGTTGACACTTTATAATTTACAGCCCACTGTCGATCAGTCTGGTGCTTTTAGCCAAGAAGACTGGACCGCTCAGTTCAACTCCTCCTACATGGCACAAGGCGGCCCCAGCTCAAAGAAGGAAGCTGGTAGTCAACGAGGTGCAAAAGCAGGAGGAGAGGATGAGGTGTATAAAGGCCATTTCCCAGGCCAAACAGGGAGAATGGATGAGATGGGAGAGTGTGGAACAACGCAAGATTGGCTGGCAAGACCTATGGTCAATGGAACAGAGCAGGATCAGTTTCCTCATCAGGTCAACATATGATGTTCTCCCATCACCACAGAACCTAAACCTCTGGGTAGGAGAGGATCCCTCATGTCCTTTGTGTTCATCACCTGCAACATTAAGGCACATTTTGACAGGATGTAAGGTGGCTCTTAGCCAAGGACGGTTTACTTGGCGCCATGACCAGGTGCTGCGATGTTTGGCCTTAGCATTGGAAGACAAGCGTAACATGACCAATAAGTTGCCACCTGTTCCATCAAAACATTACACACAAAAGACAACATTCCTCCGCCCAGGAGAGCAACCACCAAGAAAAGGTGTTAAAACCAATCCTCGCCCAGGACAACTGGAAGCTGCTAGAGACTGGAATATGCTGGCAGATGTTGGTCAACGGCTTATTTTTCCACCTGAGATTGCCACCACTAACCTTCGACCAGATATTGTCTTGTGGTCTGGATCAGCACGCCTTGTTCACCTGGTAGAGTTAACAGTGCCATGGGAGGACGCTGTAGATGAGGCGTATGAGAGGAAGAAACTGCGGTATGCTCAACTAGCCACTGAAGCGGAACAGCGAGGATGGAGAGTTCGGGTTTACCCAGTGGAAGTGGGTTGTCGAGGATTTGTGGCACACTCTACAACCCGGTTTCTCAGAGACGTCGGATTCAGTGGCCAAGAGTTGCGTCGCACAGTGAAGAACTTATCTGAAGCAGCAGAGAGGAGCAGCAACTGGCTGTGGTTGAGACGGAAAGATTCTGGCTGGGGACAGGTAAGTAAGCTGGGCTGAGTTGAGTGGGGGACGGAGGGGGGTGATGCTGGGACGCCAGAATCACCGTCGAGCCCTCTTGAGGTGTCGTGGGCTAGTCGACGAAACACTGAGGATGGAAGGTGCCCACTTGAAAACCCCAGAGATGTACCCTACTTAGCTCAATCCAGACGGTTGTCATGCTGATGCGCTGGGGAAGCCGCACTTTGGTTGATCCCCGGAGCCAGCATCGCAGCCATTGTGTGTGCTGATGCGCCAGGGAGGCAAAATAAGCTGATCCCTGGAGCCAGCATTACACTTCAGCCATTAACACCAGACAGAAGGATATCTACATCATCATATGGAAGGAAACGTAAATGGATGGAGATGCATATGGATCACATTAGTTTACTGTAAAGCTACGTCTTAGTTGGTGCTTATCTTGGCGAGAGCCGAGTTCAAATCAGCATGAAGTTTTAACATCTACTCTCGTGTAATGGAAATCATGAAGATCTGGATACGTCCAGTGACTGCTGTGAATAGTGCAGCTGGCAACAAGGGAAAGACCTTGTGACAGCCTGGAGAGACAGCTGACAGGAGGAAAGAGACCCCATTGGGGCTGGTAAGGGTTAGCTACCCTTGTCGGCAGTATCCAGCTCTGTGTTTACAGGATGCTGGAGACACCCGCCCAAGGCTTCTAAGAAATTAAAGAGAAAAATACCCCTAGAGTCTGCGAGAGCGGGGGCGGAAGATGACTCAACGTTGGACAACACGGTTAACGACTTAGGAACGGAAACGGATATGAGTATGGAGAGTACTTCACAAAAGACTAGTTCAAGATCTGCAGTTAACAAAGACATGGAACTCCAGGTTTGTGTCTGCGGCTGGAGCAAGGCGACAACGGTCAGGGGTTTGAAGATTCATCAAGGGAGAATGAAATGCTTGAGGGAGAAGGGACAAGGGCCTCGCATTGATCAGTACTTCTTACGAAGTCAGTCAAGTCAGTCGAATGAAATCCAGCGACAGGAAGCAAACCACAGTTCGCAGGATATCAGCACCCCTGTCATAGATGTGAGGAGGACTTGCATGGACACAGTTAGTGATGAACCTAATGATCCTTGTGAACCCGGTCAGACAAACCAGCATAAGAGAGAAAAGAACCTCAACGGGCACAAGCCTGGAGTTAAATGGCCAAGAGCTTGTGAGAAAACTGCATGGGACACAGTAAACACAGATCTCTGCGTTGCATTGGAAAGATTAAGTGGAACAGTTGAAAAGAAGCTGGATAAATTTGGGGACATCATCTACGCATATGGAAGTGAGAGGTTTGGAGTTGAAAAAAGGAAGGAAAAAGTACAAACTATTCCTGGAAAGTCTAGACGGCAGCAGGAGATTGAACGCTTAGTTAGAGAAAGGAGACAGCTGAGGAACCAATGGAGAAGAGCAGAACAAAGTCAGAAGGAGGGACTCAATCTCTTACAAAGGGTCATAAAAGATAAGCTTGCAACATTGCGCAGAGCTGAGCGCCTACGAAAACGCTACAAAAAGAAGGAGCGTGCGAGAGCTAACTTTTATAAAGACCCATTCAAATTTGTAAAGAAGTTATTCACCAGTGAGAAGAATGGCACACTAAAAGCATCTAAGGTTGAGCTGGAGAGATATTTGGAGGAAACACATACAGATTCAAAAAGGCAGGAGCCTATGTCAATTCCGTCAGACATCCCACCTATCAATCCACCAGAATACCAAATGGAGGACTGTGCACCTAAGTGGAAAGAAATAGAGCAAGCTGTGAAAAAAGCAAGGGCTTCATCATCTCCAGGGCCTAATGGAGTTCCGTACAGAGTGTACAAGAGTGCTTCAGGAGTTCTACGAATTCTGTGGAAATTGATGAAAGTGGCATGGGAAAAACAGGTTGTACCAAGAGCATGGCGCCGAGCAGGTGGAGTCTTTATACCTAAAGAAAAAGATTCTACAAGCATCAGTCAGTTTCGTCCCATTTCCCTATTAAACGTAGAAGGCAAGATTTTCTTCAGCATTATTGCTCAGAGATTGTCAGCTTACCTATTAAAGAACTGCTTCATTGACACTTCAATACAAAAAGCGGGCATTCCAGGTTTCCCAGGTTGCTTAGAACACATCAATGTGATCTGGCAACAAATTCAATCAGCTAAAAAGGAGAGGAAGGAGCTCCATGTGACATTCCTGGATTTGGCTAATGCATATGGTTCAGTGCCACATGAACTACTTTGGGCAGCATTTGATTTTTTCAGTGTACCGATGACAATAACAAATTTAGTGAAAGCCTATTTTGGAGATTTGCAATTCAGTTTTTCAACTTCAGAATTCAGCACTACATGGCAATGCCTAGAGGTTGGAATAATGGCAGGATGCACCATTTCTCCACTGGCTTTTACCATGGCAATGGAAGTAATCATTAGGGCATCAAAATGGGTAGTAGGAGGAGAGCGCTTGGCTTCTGGAATGCGACTACCACCAATTCGAGCATACATGGATGACATGACAACCATGACTACAACAGTAGCCTGCACTAATCGATTATTGGGCAAATTAACCAATAACATTGAATGGGCACAAATGCAATTCAAGCCCACTAAATCAAGGAGCATCTCTATAATTAAAGGCAAAGTAGTAGATAAAACATTCTTCATTAATGGTGAGGCAATACCAACAGTGTCTGAGAAGCCAGTGAAGAGTCTTGGGAGATGGTACGACGGGGATCTAAAGGACACAGTTCGTGTGGGAGAAGTTAGACAACAAGCAGTGGAAGGGTTGAAGAGCATAGACAGCTGCGCTCTACCAGGTAAACTAAAACTCTGGTGCTTTCAGTTTGGTCTACTGCCGAGGTTGCTGTGGCCACTGACTGTGTACGAGGTTTCTTTGACAACAGTAGAGAAGCTGGAAGCTTTAATCAGTTCATACATCAGGAAATGGTTGGGAGTTCCACGCTGCCTCAGCAGAGTGGGACTTTATGGTAAAGGAATACTGCAGCTACCAGTCTCTGCTCTAACCGAGGAGTTTAAGTGCGCCAAGGTCAGACTGGAAATGACATTAGTAGAGTCACGCGATAAATGCGTAAGGGAGGCAGCACCTGTGTTGAAAACTGGAAGAAAGTGGGCGGCAAAGAAAGCTGTGGAAGATGCAAAGGCTGCCCTTCGAATTGGTGATATCATGGGGCAAGTTCAGCATGGAAGAGGGGGTCTTGGTTTCAGTTCAACTCCTCCTACATGGCACAAGGCGGCCCCAGCTCAAAGAAGGAAGCTGGTAGTCAACGAGGTGCAAAAGCAGGAGGAGAGGATGAGGTGTATAAAGGCCATTTCCCAGGCCAAACAGGGAGAATGGATGAGATGGGAGAGTGTGGAACAACGCAAGATTGGCTGGCAAGACCTATGGTCAATGGAACAGAGCAGGATCAGTTTCCTCATCAGGTCAACATATGATGTTCTCCCATCACCACAGAACCTAAACCTCTGGGTAGGAGAGGATCCCTCATGTCCTTTGTGTTCATCACCTGCAACATTAAGGCACATTTTGACAGGATGTAAGGTGGCTCTTAGCCAAGGACGGTTTACTTGGCGCCATGACCAGGTGCTGCGATGTTTGGCCTTAGCATTGGAAGACAAGCGTAACATGACCAATAAGTTGCCACCTGTTCCATCAAAACATTACACACAAAAGACAACATTCCTCCGCCCAGGAGAGCAACCACCAAGAAAAGGTGTTAAAACCAATCCTCGCCCAGGACAACTGGAAGCTGCTAGAGACTGGAATATGCTGGCAGATGTTGGTCAACGGCTTATTTTTCCACCTGAGATTGCCACCACTAACCTTCGACCAGATATTGTCTTGTGGTCTGGATCAGCACGCCTTGCTCACCTGGTAGAGTTAACAGTGCCATGGGAGGACGCTGTAGATGAGGCGTATGAGAGGAAGAAACTGCGGTATGCTCAACTAGCCACTGAAGCGGAACAGCGAGGATGGAGAGTTCGGGTTTACCCAGTGGAAGTGGGTTGTCGAGGATTTGTGGCACACTCTACAACCCGGTTTCTCAGAGACGTCGGATTCAGTGGCCAAGAGTTGCGTCGCACAGTGAAGAACTTATCTGAAGCAGCAGAGAGGAGCAGCAACTGGCTGTGGTTGAGACGGAAAGATTCTGGCTGGGGACAGGTAAGTAAGCTGGGCTGAGTTGAGTGGGGGACGGAGGGGGGTGATGCTGGGACGCCAGAATCACCGTCGAGCCCTCTTGAGGTGTCGTGGGCTAGTCGACGAAACACTGAGGATGGAAGGTGCCCACTTGAAAACCCCAGAGATGTACCCTACTTAGCTCAATCCAGACGGTTGTCATGCTGATGCGCTGGGGAGGCCGCACTTTGGTTGATCCCCGGAGCCAGCATCGCAGCCGTTGTGTGTGCTGATGCGCCAGGGAGGCAAAATAAGCTGATCCCTGGAGCCAGCATTACACTTCAGCCATTAACACCAGACAGAAGGATATCTACATCATCATATGGAAGGAAACGTAAATGGATGGAGATGCATATGGATCACATTAGTTTACTGTAAAGCTACGTCTTAGTTGGTGCTTATCTTGGCGAGAGCCGAGTTCAAATCAGCATGAAGTTTTAACATCTACTCTCGTGTAATGGAAATCAAAATAATAATTATGCTTGTGTAAGACTTTGCATGGAGACTTCATGTGGGTTTAGAAATCAAGATCATTCCAGATATTGACTTCAACAGGATCCAGCATTGTAAGCATTCCACATTAACTCACGGACTGTCTTCTTGCTGCATAATGTGAGCCTATAACTGTTACGCTTGCATAATTACTAGGGCTGTAACGAAGGGTACTGTTTGACCTTCGAAGGTTTGGAATACATTACCGAAGGAAGTTTTGAACCTTCAGTGGTACTAATTTGCTGGTGACGTCACCATAGCTACTAGTTTATATTTAATTGGAAATCCTGTTATTATCTTACAGGTAAGCCATATAAATGGAATAAAACATTCACATGGAGTTTTAAATATACGTTATGGAACAGTAATCATGTTTTTATAATTTAAATAAAAATACAAATACACGTAATTGATGCTGCTTGTGATATATACAGTAAGCTTGCATTGCAGCAGCACCTTATTGCGGCCAGTTCAAATAACTGCAGCGGACTGAGGAAAACAAAGCTTTAATTAACAGTCACCATTACAAACAGATTATCAGTCACAGTCACATTTTACTACAACGACTACGACTACTAAAACAAATAATACTACTACGACTACGACTACTACTACTACTAATAATAATAATCTGTTTTCAAAATTAAAATTATTAGCGTTAGTATTTCATACTTGTTTTACCATAGCACTTCTCTTACTATGTCTTGTACACTAGGTATTCAGTATGCTTTGGCATAATATACCCTGCTCCAATGCATGGCAGTGGCGCTATATAGAGTTGCTACGTACAACGATTTGGTAGTGGATTTTAATACACCAACTTTTGTTTTAGTATGCATTATACGAATCAAAAAGTCGAATTTTGCATGCCAGTGACTTTTAATGTGTGATTTATAGTATTCACACATTGTCAAACGGTTTCTGTTAACAGAGAAAAAACAAAAAAACAAAACAGTGTGTGAATGCCACCTGACGAACCTTCGAAGGTTTAGGACTACCTTCGAATTCCTGGCTAGCAAGTGGACCTTCAAACCTTTGAACACAGCCCTAATAATTACAGTACTAATGTACAAAACAATATTAAATTACAGGTTGTAAACTCACCTTTCAGTAGTAGGAATGGACCTGTGTTCGAATTTAGCGTCAAGATCCTGTAAATTACATTTAAGCATTATGAAGTATGCAAATAGGTTTTAGACACATTATTGCAAGTGCTTTACTACATATATTGAGGTCTTACTTGTCAGCACTGTGTGAATACCAAGTAGAAAAGACAAAGTATGTCAAATTATGCAAACTTAATCGTTCTAGTGGGGGTGATTAGCCAGTGTGTTGCCGCATAGGTTATCTCATGGGAATGCCATCCATTTTCTGTGTTGCATCTTAAACAGAGGATGTCAAAGAACTGCTGTTCAGTGTTTTCTTTTACATTACTTCAAACTTAACAGAACAGACAGTCAGAACAACCAACTTATATTTGTTGGTACCTTAATCTCTTTGTGTTTTTGTTCATGCAATTTGAATGTCTAGTTTTATTAAAGCACAACTCTGTTATTTATTTAATTCTAATTTAGAATATGTTTGGATGTGACATACAGGAGACGAAGGCATGGCAACATTAGTAATTTCAGTCCAGGTTATGTATAGCTATTTTATTATTATAATAATAAAATAAGTGCAGAAAAGTGTTTAAAAAAAGCACAGCTGACATCATCATACCTGACTTACTGGCACCTACTCATGTCATTAAATGAAAGAAGCCCCACTGTATGTATTGGTGGTTAATTGCTGTCTCTTTTTCCTTGTTTGTAATGACATTCATATATGTGAAACCATAGTCATTATTGTATTTGAGAGATCCAACATACTGTATAGTATGTTGACTGTTTAAGGTTATTTGCCCATACAAAGCTTTATATCTGTTTTTAGCATCCATCATAACTGTACTCTCCAAGTTAATACTCAGAAAGTGAAACATATACTTATAATACATATACTGTATGCTGCAGAACAAAGTGGATGAAAACTGTTGGAAATGAAACCATGAATAGAGCTTTGCTGCATTTGACTCATAAAAGTCCAGCTTTGTTCTTAGAATCATGAAATACTGTCAAATTGATACAAAGGCCTTCTCTAGGTGCCTTAGAAAACAGACAGAGATCTATAGGACAGCCAAGTGCACTTGTATATGATTTGTAATTGTTGTTAGAAATGACATTGAGAGAATAATCTTATTATTTTAGATTCCCTGGATAAAGTTTATGTGGAGACATGTAACCCATAATGTTGTTTTTTATATATTTTTTTGTTTTTATAGAATGTAAAATAATAGCAGTCAACCTGTACTATATATTTTAGTATATTATGTGAAATATATACACAGTAGTGTTTAAAAGTTTGGAAACAGCAAATAATTTACAGCAAGACTAGGGATGGGATTGTATTGCCCATTTTTCCTCACTCAGACCCCTTACTTTTCTTAATACCCTGGTATCTCTGAATAGATAATTGTCTCTCTTTAATTTACTAACACTGCTGAATGACTGGGCGGAACATTTGTTCTCTATTTTGCCCCAAAATGATTTTCCTGAGTGGTAATAGCCAAGGCTGGTACAATAATCAATGTAGTGTTGTCCTTGGCAGTCCTTAGCCAGAAACCTATTTCTGAGGGTAAAATTAAGAGAAAATGTAAAATCCAGTGATTCCGCATGGGTAGGAAGTAAGATATTTGGTGAGAAAGAGTTATCCTGCAACAAATTCCCATCCCCAGTTGCTTTTCTAGAAAAAGGAGAACATTTCAGGGACCATTCTTCTTGTGAGATGTCTTGCTCCTTAAAATATATATATGTATATAATCATTAATGCATTCAAGCACATATTTCATATGTTGATGGACGTGCGTCATGACAAGTAATGCATATTTATTTATTGATTCATATTGTGTCTGGTGGTCAACTCCGTCTTAGAGAACACTTCAGCTACCTGAGGGGTGTTCTCTTAGCCAGAGAAGACTGTATAATATATATCTCAATGAATCCAATCATTGAGCAATTAATTAAACCATATACATAGACACATATTAAGCTACAGATCGTCATATTAAACATTGCATAGCATTTCTGGAAAAATCAGGTGTGACTATACAACCATTGATATCCAATTAAAAAAAGACTTTGGAATAGACTTTGTATAAACAATGTATACATATATTTAATTGTTCGATCATTACAGCAAGTCACATTAATACTTCAAATATATACTGTTACATATCATATTACATTTAATGTATAAATATGTCAGAAGGTTTTGTGAACTGAATGATCTACTCTCATTCCACTTAACCAGAAAAAAGATGAAAGATTCAATTTTGCATGTAACGATTAATCATCTAATCTTTTAGATATATGGGCTGAGATGTAGCGTTTCATTAAGGCCATATGATTCTATAGTCTTTAAAGTATATGTCCAACATGACTCACCTCATCAGCTGGCTAATTATATTGCTGCCTCTCTCAGAGACTGAGACCTTTTCAAGTCTTATACATTTTAGACTTGAGGCAGAGCCGTGACTCATAGCTTTGCAGTGTCTAGCCATCACATGATCTATATTGTTATTTCATATTGCAGTCTTATGCTCTGCTATACATAAAATGTATTTTTGTTTGTCCTACATAAGCTAAGCTGCAAGGGCATTTAAGCATACATAACACATGAGTTGTTACAGTTGATAAAACCTTGAATAGTATATTTACGACTAGAGTGTGGCTGATTACATTATTTTGGTGTTGTGTACTGGAACAGTGGACTCATCTTCCAAACCAAAAATGACCATGTGCTGTTTTATTTAGACAATTGTCATTAGAGGGTGGTGATTTATGCATAGAAGAGAATACCAAATCTTTACTATTCCTGCTGTGACTTAAACAAAATCCAGGTGGAGATGACAAAGGTCAAAGGTGTGGATCACACTCCAATATCTTCCAATGTTTCAAAATGATTCCTTTAATATCATTAGAGATAGGGTTATACTCGGTAACAAAAGACATTCTGAGCCTTGGGGAAATTGTATCTCCTTGACAAACTCCCTTTTTAACCCTTTGCGGTCCATTGTCGGACCCTGTCCGACATCATCAAAAAAACGCAAAAACCGGGTTTCTAGTCGTTTTTTCTCCGGAAAAAGCCGAGAAAGCCATTCAGTGGCCGAGTGGGAGTGACAGGAGCCGAGACAAGCCGATAAAAAAAATAAGTAAATAAAGGCGTATCTCATGAATAGTCATACATGCCCCTGGCATTACATAGGGGCGGTGTGGCAAAGCGCCCCGCCCCTGTGTGCATTTGTGTTGTATGTTGCGTGTGTAAATGTTGGTGTATAGATTGGTACACGGGATATAAACGGGTCTGTGTTTCACGTATATTTAAAAAGTGTAGATTTGTATTTAGGCACGGGATTGCACATCACGCACGTGCATTTAAAATATAATATGCGAGCACGGGGTTGCACAGAATTGATTCACGTGCTGGGATTCAAGTGAATAATTAATTAGTAATTGAATCCCAGCACGTGAATCAATTCTGTGCAACCCCGTGCTCGCATATTATATTTTAAATGCACGTGCGTGATGTGTAATCCCGTGCCTAAATACAAATCTACACTTTTTAAATATACGTGAAACACAGACCCGTTTATATCCCGTGTACCAATCTATACACCAACATTTACACACGCAACATACAACACAAATGCACACAGGGGCGGGGCGCTTTGCCACAGGCGGTCATAAGGAAACAAGCTGAATGGTACTGTATCAGCGCACAGAGACTATCACGGACATTTGCAGAGCTTTTTTGAGATGTTATAGTAATAAAATAATGACTTGGATTGCATTATTGAGGAGTTTGGTGATAAAAACGAGTGATCAGGAGATGATCGATCGGTATGTACGACTATTATTATTATTATTATTATTATTATTTATTAGCATATGTGAAAGCGATAGCGAACGAAAGGGTGGGGCGGGGCTGGAGATGCCTAGTGAGTGCTTTGTTGATATGTAGGGCCTTTTAAACCCGTTTGACTGTGAAAAATAAATACTTTTAAACAGCGCGTCTAAAATTAACTGCGCGTGTGAAAATAAATTGGACCTGACGCACCTGACGCGCACTTAATAAATGGACTGCAAAGGGTTAATCTGGATTTTGTCGCTGTTTTTATGGAGTCTTGCTGTGGATGTTGCATTATTGTATATGGTGCTGATCAAGTCTCTACGTTTTCTCAATTCCTTGTTTTTTCAGAGAGCTTAATACAAATCTTGTGTAAAACAGAGTCAAAGGCTTCTTCGTAGTCGATGAATCCCAAGCAAAGTGGTAGTCCGTACTCGTTGCTGGTTTGATTCACTTGCCGTACAACTTGAAGATAATTGTGCTAAATCCACTCCTGAATCCTGTGCCGAGTCAAATTTATCTTGAAGTCTGTTGGTGAGTATCTTGGTAAAAATGTTGTAGATTATAGGAAGTAAACTAATAGGTCTGTAGTTCTTGAGGTCTTGTTTATCTCCTATGTAAAATGAACCTGAAGAAGACTCATGTTCAATACCACTCCACAGGCAATTGAAGTCAGTGGGATCAAGCTTGAAGAAGTCAATAACTACGTATACTTAGGACAGTTAGTTTCGGCAACGGAGAACCAAATGTGTGAAATCAACAGAAGAGCAAAAATGTGCTGGAGTGCCTTTGGAAGATTAAGCATGGTTCTGAAAGGGAAACTAGACTTCGACCAATGTGTGCTGCCAGTGCTACTCGGATGTGAAACCCAGATCGTCAATGCAAAAATGACTCAAAAAATACAAACGACTCAACTGAGTATGGCAAGGTGCATGCTGGGAATAACAAGAGACAGGAAAAGGAAGGAATGGATAAGAGCACAAACAAAAGTATGCAATGTTATTATAAGAGCGAAAAAAATGAAATGGAAGTGGGCCGGACAGACCATCGCTGGACCAAGGAGATACTAGACTGGATCCCAAGAGATATAAAGCAACCAAGAAGAAGACCTCCGGGAAGATGACAGGCTTTTGTGGAAGAATCTTGGGGACGCCTTCATCCAACAGTGGATTGAAATTGGCTGAAGATGATGAGGAAGATGATGATATACAGTTGTAGTCAAAAGTTTACATACCCCAATGGAAGTTTATAATTTCTAGAAATTTCTCAAAAACAAATAATTATTGGAAAAATATTTTGTAGCAAAAGTTTTGCTTTTGTGGATGAGGAAAAAAAGAAATAGATGTCTACAATTATTTATTTCAGCAATGTTTTTGCAAAACTCAAAAAATGCTAATTCAAAAGTATTCATACTCTCACAAGGAAATTAATAGCTAGTTGAGGCACCTTTAGCTATAATAACCTCTTTTAAACGATTAGGATATTTGCCAATGAGCTTTTGGCATGATTCTTTAGTGATTTTTGACCATTCTTCAATGCAGAATTGTTCCACTTCATTCAAATTCCGAGGACTTCTCTTGTGCACAGCCTTCTTCAACTCATACAAAAGATTCTCAATCGGATTTAGAAATGGGGACTTTGACTAGGCCATTCCAAAAACTTGATTTTATTCTTCTTTAACCATTCTGAAGGAGATTGTAGTGGAGGGTTTCTGATGATTGACCAATATCTTTTGGTATGTATTGGAAGTATAATTCCTGTGCCATTAGAGGAAAATCAGCCCCATAGAAGGATATTTCCATGCTTCACTGTAGGTATGGTGTTTTTTTCTTTGTACGCCTCACAAGACTTTCTCCAAATGTAACGACTATAAGTGTGACCAAATAGCTCGCTTTTTGTTTCATCACTCCACAAAACCTTTCACCAGAACTCACATCCATCATTCAAATGCCGTTTTGCAAACTTTAAGCGATTGACCTTGTGACATTTTCCTAAGTGGCTTTTTCCTTGGCCTGCGACCATTGAGACCTTCACCATGCAATACTCGACCTATGTTGAAATTGAAACTCCAGTCCCACTTGCAGCCAATTCACTTTGAATGTCTTTGGCAGCCAATCTCAGATTGTTATTAACCTTCCTCACAATTCTTCTGAACCTGCTTGGAAAGAGCAAGAAACCAGAGATGACCATGTTGTCAGTATTTCAATAAGGACTTTAAAATCAGTTTTGGCAGATATGAATTAAAAAAACCAAACAAACAAAAAAATGATAGAATACATTTTACAAGTTTGACATTTTAGTATTTATCTTTTAGACCATAAGAAAATGTCCAGGTACATGTTTAATAAAATATGATAATAATCTGTACAATAATGTCATGAAAACAAAATAATAAGTGCCGTAATTAGGATTCAGCAGTTTGTGGCACATGAAAAAAGTGATTGTCTAAAAACAGTTTGGAAATATGAAGGAAGTCACTTGGAAATTGGATGTACCTTTGTTGGCATTGCATATGATCTTCCTCCTCAGTGTTTTGTACTGGCTAATGACAGAATATTTTTATTAAAAACAAAAGTATAGCTGGAGAAACGTGTGTTTTTAAAAAAAAGTTTGTAGCTTTTTTGGTAATATTTTCTTAGGAGAAATTAGTAACAAGTTCATCAAAATTTAAAGAAACAGTGAAGTTAACAGAATGACCCATTTTATAAAAGGACCTGGTAAGTGTGTATTTTGTTTTTGTTCTGATGTTTGAACATTTAATTGTGGTGTTCTATGCAATCTGTAGACAGGATAAGGTGTACTGGAATTTTGTAAAATACTTCAATGTAATTGGTTGATTTCTGATGTGTGATTTATAATTCTTGCTAATGTGGCATTCAGTTTCATAGAAAATCCATCGTTTGCCACCAAATTCATAAAAATGTAATACATACACATAATTGGAACTCTCAGACACTTAATTAATTTGTAGTACTTTATAATTTAGTTGTATAATTCTGAATGTTTTGTTGTTTACACTTAATAAAACTGTATGGTTGATAAATTATGCCAATCAGTTTAAGCACCGATAGACTATTGACATTAAAGTACACTGCAAGCTAGCTTTTAGAAATTACTCATACAGCCTCTTCACACAACAAAGAACTTCTGCAGTCAAGTGCTCTTGTTGTTTAACAGGATCATTACTGTATATTGCAGACAGAAAGCTTTAACCTATGTATTATTTGAATGCGGTGTGCACCAAATATGTGATATATATATATATATATATATATATATATATATATATATATATATATATATATATATATACACAGTACCAGTCAAAAGTTTGAGTACACCTGCTTGAAACCAAGTTTTTCATGATTATCTGTGCTTTTAACTGTATAAACTTGTCTATAAACACTTAATATTTCATTATATGATACTTGTACTTATATAAGCCGATACTCATAAGTGAATTGCATTAAAAAAATTTATTTTCAAATGAAAATGTAAATCTTGTCAATTTCAATGAAATGGTCACTCAAAGCAAGGGGATTTCAGTCTGAAGCTCAAGTCAGTTAAAATTATGAAATGTGTATAACACAGTGTTAGAACACTGGCCTAAGTATAAAAGTGTCTTTGTTAGATGTTGTCCGAGTTAACTAGCATGTTACCTAATTAACCTTTTGTCACCAATTATTGTTAACAGGTTAGGGTCCGTGATTACTATAAATATAGGTAGCATAGGCACAAGTTTGTCATTCCTGAATGTAAGGGAGCAGAAAATGGCAAAATACGCTCAGTTAAGCAAAGAAAAGAAGAAATAAGAGTCTGTAATTGCTTTAAGAAATGAAGGTCAATCTTTAAGACAAAATGCAAGAACTTTGCAAGTGTCTGTAACTGCTGTGGCCAAGACCATCAAACGATTTGAAGAAACTGGCACTCATGAGGACCGAACAAAGTCAGGCAGGCCAAGGGTGACCTCAGAATCAGAGAACAAGTTGATTCGAGTCACAAGTCTGCGAAACCGGCGATTAACTGCCCCTGAAATACAAGCTCAGCTAAATGCTACTAGGCCAAAAAACACTGGACGTTTGAGGAGTGGAAGTCGGTCTTATGGACCGATGAGTCAAAATTTGAAATATTTGGGTCCACCCGCCGAGTATTTGTAAGACGCAGAGAGGGTGAGTGCATGATTTCTGCATGTGTGGTTCCCACTGTCAAGCATGGAGGAGGCAGTGTCATGGTCTGGGGTTGCTTTCCTGGTGACAGAGTTGGTGATCTTTACCAAGTCCATGGCAAGCTCAACCAGCATGGCTATCATAGCATACTTCAGAGGCATGCCATTCCATCAGGATTACGGCTAGTTGTGCAGTCCTTCATTCTTCAGCAAGATAATGACCCGAAGCACACCTCAAAGTTGTGCAAGAACTATCTGGCGAAGAAGGAAAGTGAAGCACAACTCAATCTAATGACCTGATCTGCCCAGTCTCCAGACCTCAATCCCATTGAACTTGTATGGGACGAACTGGACACAAGTGGGTAGCTTTGCTTTGACTCAAGTGCCCTACATCTCTGGGAATTGCTGCAGAAGAGCTGGGAAGATATGTCGGGTGATTTCCTGCCGAAACTTGTTAACCGAATGCCTCGTGTTTGTGAGGCTGTTATTAAGGCAAAGGGTGGCTATTTTGAGGAATCCAAGATTAAGAGACAATTTTCAATTTTCTTGAACATTGCTTTGATACTCCTTATGTTTTGTTTTGTATATTGTAACATGTGTTTTCATTTTCAAGTATTTACAGAAACGTATACGTCGTAAAACATTGTCAATTATGAAAAAAACCTAGTTTCCAGCAAGTGTACTCAAGATAGATAGATAGATAGATAGATAGATAGTTTTAAAATAACCTTTATTATCAAATTTGGTGAACAATCGTATAAAACATTACATTTCACAATCATAACATTACATTTCAACAGTCGTCTTAAATACATAATATACACCCCCTCTATTCCCCATACCTCCTGAAACACTTCAGTCTGATGAGTAAATTTATAATAAGCAAGCTCCATCTTGAGTCTGGATGTCACGATCACTTTAAATACAGCAATCACATCCCCTGTCAGAACATCAGTTACTTTATTTTTGCTGCGTTTAATGATTACTAGTTTGGCTTGCCCCACTAAAAAGTTTGCAAATTGGCACTTATTCCTTGCCCTTTTGAAGTACCTCACCCCAAAAATAAACAGTTTCACAAAACTATATTTCAAGACCCCTAAACATATCTACCAAACAGTAGAGGCACTCCTGGCTTAATAATCAATTTACAATGGAGAGTGTGTAGCCTGACCTTTTTCTGAAGTGGTGGCTTATACAGTGCTTTTACTAGTAAGATCAGTCAGGCCCTGTCCCCCTTCTGCTAATGGTAAGTAGAGCACATTGTGCTTCACTCAGTGCAACCCATCCCAAAAACAATCTAGCAGCATTCTCTGGATTTCCTTTAAAAAAGATGGTGGGGGGTCCACGCACCTTAACCTATGCCAAAGGAACCATATTATTAATTATTAAAACTCTTTCTATATAGGAGAGCTTTAACAAAAGCCACCCCCAACTGTGCAAGCTCCCCTTCACCTGATCTAACACTCCCTCCCAGTTCTCTAGTACTGCAGATCCCCCGGTAAATCGGGCGGTCTGGTACCCTCCCAATTACCCATCAAAAAAGCGTTGCTTTTAAACCAGTTAACACGAGCAGATGACACTCTCGTAAAGCCTTAATATCCTGACTATTTGTCATAAACGCTGTTATGTCATCTGGATAGGCCATTACTTTAAACGACTGATTTGGGATGTTTGGAATAGAAAGGCCATTTAAGAGCTGCCTGAGTTTCTCAATAAGGGACTCAATGGAGAGGGAATATAACATCCAAGACAGAGAGCACCCTTGGCAAATGCCTCTCTGCACTGGGAAAGGAGAGCTCAACACACCATTTACTTTCAGCACACTGAACACGTTATTGTAGAGCAACTGAATTAGGTCTAAAACCAAATTCTCTAAAAACATTAAGTAAATATTTATGGTCTACCCGATCAAACACTTTTTCTTGATCCAGGGAAATTAGACCAGCTTTAAAACCAAAAAGCTTGGAGGCTGCTATTAGATCCCAATTTAAAAACACATTATCAAAAATAGATCCGTTGGGTACACAATATGATTGATTGGGGTGCACAATACAGTCCATAACAGTTCTCAGGCGGTTTGCCAATGCCGTAGGATTTTATAATCGGAGCAAAGGAGGCTTGAGGCATCCACCTGTGAAAGATTTGTGAAAGAGTTGAGGCATCCACCTGTGAAAGATTTGTGAAAGAGTTGAGGCATCCACCTGTGAAAGATTTTGAAACCTGGAGCGCACCAGCACCCCCTGCACCTGTGCATCCAACAGATCATTCAGGGGTTTTTTTTGTTTTGTTTTCAAGCTTTCAAACAGCTTGTTATCATAGCCAGGCTGCAGAGCTCTGTGCAGCTCAGTGATGTCCTCCTCCAGCTCTCTCATGACTATAGCAGTGCTCTGTGTAGCGTGTTCAGTGTACTATTGACAAAGTAACTTCACCTGCACTTGTGCCACATCTCACCACTGCCTTAATGAAGAGAAGGCATGTTTTTGCCCCCTCCATCTTTCCCCCAAAAAATTAAAACATTTTAAAAAGTGCAGCTTGTGACACTTTTATGTTAAAGTGCCAATACGATTTATACACTCTTGGTGAGGGAATAATAATTTTTAAATTGACCATACTATGGTCTGAAAAACCAACTGGAAGAATAGAACAATGTGCAACTAAATTTAACTGGTGTTTAAAACTATAAAATCTGGCCAAAGATACCAGCCCAGGAGACCCTTTTGCCCATGTGTACTGTCTGTCATTAGGGTACAGATTCCTCCAACTGTCCACCAGTTCATGTAGTGTTAACACAACAAGCAGCTCTCTGACTGAGCTGGGGTGAGGCTCTGAGCTGTTCCTATCTAATTGCTCATTTTCAGTGCAGTTGAAATCCCCAGCCAACAGAACAATCTCCTCAGACTGATACTGAGCCAGCACTCCATTCAGGGTTTTAAAAAAAAAACACCCTTTCTCTTCCGTCATTTGGAGCATAAATGTTAATAAAAACTAAAGTTGTATTTCCCGCCCATACCTGAACCATTAATAATCGTCCTTTAATTATTTCTGTTACTTTAAAGGAATCTGGAGTAAAACATTTTGCAAATAAAATGGCTACTCCTGCACTAAAATTAGAGCCATGGCTGAGAATGGCTGTTCCCTCCCACTCACTGACCCAGTCTGTCTGATTTTTATCATCAGTGTGTGTCTCCTGGAGAAAACTGACACTCACTCTTTTTTGAACTAAATACTCAAAAAGAGACGCTCTTTTTACTGTATCTCTACATCCCCAAACTAAGGTTTTGCATTATAGAGAAAAGTATTGGGACACACAATTAGAAAAAACACCAAGTAAACAGGAAATAGAAAAAATGACTTGAAGGTGTTTACTCATCACATTCTTCAATCTCTTTTTTCTATCCCTAAAAATTCAGCATTGCGCATCACCTGCTGAGCCGAGCTCAGAAACAGCTTGAGATCGGGAAAGGGTTCTACCACACTAATCCCCCTCCTTCCTTTAATCATTTTTTAAAAAGCTTGAATACTCTTAGCGCTGTACCCTTCTCTCAATTGCTGACTAGTTGACAGCTCGTAAGTGAAAGAGGAGTCAGTGTCACTGCCTTCCTCATCACTCGCCGTGCTGTCTTCAATCACACTGTTCTCAGCGCTATGACTTCCTAGTCGAGCACCGGTCCCTCTCTGTGCTTTCAGAAAAGTGCCCACGTTTTGCAGCACCCTGGTGCTTCAATCCCTCTTTTCTCTTCCTATTGGGGAATTTGAATTCACCCATATCTTTATTTACTTCTCCCTCATCTATCTCTTCCCCTGAAACCACCACTCCAGATTTCTGCTCTGAGGAGTACCTTGTTCCTCTAGCACTTCATCCCCCCTGACGTCTTTCTGTACAGAGTTCTAACCTGTGCTCCAAGCTCCGCCTGCTCACCGTCTCCCACAGTGGCAGAGATTTTTTTACTTGCCGGTTCCTCAATCTCAGCCCTGACAATCCCCGTTGCCTCACACACCACCTCACTTTCCTCCTGCGTCCCCTGAAGCTCATTGTCATCGATATTGTCACCTTCAGCTCTCAAATCCTCTGCCATGTTCCCTGCTTGCCCAACTCCCTGACCGGGCATCTCTGCAGTACCTTCAGTGGGATTGCTCTCCCTTGAGGTCCCTTCCCCCGCATTGCTGTTTTCCCCCATCACCTCGCTTACAGTTTGTTGCTTTATGCCCTTCATGACCACATTTAAAACATTTCATTAATTCAGAGGAAGCAAACAACATATTCGCTCCCATCTACTCGAAAATTTTATACAATGTTAAGATCTCCATTAATGTCATTCAGCAACATATAGAGCTGTCCTCTGAATTGAAACATGTTGTTTCTTTCAGAAATTTACAGCCTAGAGGGACCATTGAAATTCCTGTCATAATCTGTCTGTGTCTACTCAGCTCACTAACAATGAGCTCATTACTCCAAAACGGCAGAATATTTGAAATCGTTATTTTTCGAGCAGGGGTTGCATGTGGCAAAACAGAAACAAGAGCCCTGTCTTTACTAATGCTTCCTGAACTATTCTCTGCACCAACTCTTCTTCGTTCATAAGCACAACGACAGCTTTATTCATTCATGATGCTGACCTGATATTTACACATCCTACAGCTTTACCCAGTTCAACAACACATGTTTCAACAGATACACGGGAATCTACTATAATTTTTACTCCATGTCCCTGAGTAAGATTTTCAGAATTAGAATTTGATCCCCTAGGGACACCCCCCACCCCCGGGTTTGGCCATGACGGCATTCAGTTTATAAAACCAAGCTCTTAATCCGATTTTTATAACTAAAATAATAATAAAGGATAAAAAATGAAAAGAAAAATAAAAGCAGGGACAAGCCCCTCACTCACTATGAGCTCCGCACTCTGTACACACGCTGCAAGCACTCCCGACAGACACAGCGATAGACAGCAATAGTAGATAGATAGATATTGTAACGGATGTAGCAGGACAGTAGGGCCTGCAATGTAATAATGTTTTGTTTTATGGCAGGGACAGAGTTAAAGCCTCCCTGCCAAGGTAAT
Organism: Acipenser ruthenus; assembly: GCF_902713425.1. Lineage (NCBI taxonomy): Eukaryota > Metazoa > Chordata > Actinopteri > Acipenseriformes > Acipenseridae > Acipenser > Acipenser ruthenus. The sequence goes on along the minus strand of NC_081192.1, from coordinate 11,669,992 downwards.
TGCTTCTGTTTAATTGTTTTATTGTTTTGTGTAATTATTAATTTATCACCTGCACTTGGCAATTACTGGAAATTAGAGGAAGAGGAAACAAAGTAAAGATACTACTATACCAGTGCACACACATACAGAGGGTCCTCCTAATCATATACTCATTGTACAGTACCTGAAAGTTACAGATATTTGTATAAAATCGAGAGTTTATTGGAATAAAGCCAAATGCATTTCAAAGTTTGGTGAATATTGATGCAAAATTAAGGCCGTTATCGTGGTCACTATGTCGTGTTACAGACAGATGGATGAACGGACACGGTGGCCGTTATCGTGGTCACTATAACGTGTTACAGACGGATGGATGAACAGACATGGTGGCCGTTACCGTGGTCACTGTCGTGTTACAGACGGATGAACGGACACGGTGGCCGTTATCGTGGTCACTATGTCGTGTTACAGATGGATGAACGGACACGGTGGCCGGTATCGAGGTCACTATGTCGTGTTTCAGACGTATGAACGGACATGGTGGCCGTTATCGTGGTCACTATGTCGTGTTACAGACGGATGAACGGACACGGTGGCCGTTATCGTGGTCACTATGTCGTGTTACAGACGGATGAACGGACACGGTGGCCGGTATCGAGGTCACTATGTCGTGTTTCAGACGGATGAACGGACACGGTGGCCGTTATCGTGGTCACTATGTCGTGTTACAGACAGCTGGATGAACGGACACGGTTGCCGTTATCGTGGTCACTATGTCGTGTTACAGACGGATGAACGGACACGGTGGCCGTTATCGTGGTCACTATGTCGTGTTACAGACGGATGGATGAACAGACATGGTGGCCGTTACCGTGGTCACTGTCGTGTTACAGACGGATGAACGGACACGGTGGCCGTTATCGTGGTCACTATGTCGTGTTACAGACGGATGAACGGACACGGTGGCCGGTATCGAGGTCACTATGTCGTGTTTCAGACGGATGAACGGACATGGTGGCCGTTATCGTGGTCACTATGTCGTGTTACAGACGGATGAACGGACACGGTGGCCGTTATCGTGGTCACTATGTCGTGTTACAGACGGATGAACGGACACGGTGGCCGGTATCGAGGTCACTATGTCGTGTTTCAGACGGATGAACGGACACGGTGGCCGTTATCGTGGTCACTATGTCGTGTTACAGACAGCTGGATGAACGGACACGGTGGCCGTTATCGTGGTCACTATGTCGTGTTACAGACGGATGAACGGACACGGTGGCCGTTATCGTGGTCACTATGTCGTGTTACAGACAGCTGGATGAACGGACACGGTGGCCGTTATCGTGGTCACTATGTCGTGTTACAGACGGATGAACAGACACGGTGGCCGTTATCGTGGTCACTATGTCGTGTTACAGACAGATGGATGAACAGACATGGTGGCCGTTATCGTGGTCACTGTCGTGTTACAGACGGATGAACGGACACGGTGGCCGTTATCGTGGTCACTATGTCGTGTTACAGACAGCTGGATGAACGGACACGGTGGCTGGTATCGTGGTCACTTATGTCATGTTACAGACAGATGGATAAACGGACACGGTGGCTGTTATCGTGGTCACTATGTCGTGTTACAGACGGATGAACGGACACGGTGGCCGGTATCGAGGTCACTATGTCGTGTTTCAGACGGATGAACAGACATGGTGGCCGGTATCGAGGTCACTATGTCGTGTTACAGACGGATGAACGGACACGGTGGCCGTTATTGTGGTCACTATGTCGTGTTACAGACAGATGGATGAACGGACACGGTGGCCGTTATCGTGGTCACTATGTCGTGTTACAGACGGATGAACGGACACGGTGGCCGGTATCGAGGTCACTATGTCGTGTTTCAGACGGATGAACGGACACGGTGGCCGTTATCATGGTCACTATGTCGTGTTTCAGAAGGATGAACGGACACGGTGGCCGGTATCGAGGTCACTATGTCATGTTACAGACAGCTGGATGAACGGACACGGTGGCCGTTATCGTGGTCACTATGTCGTGTTTCAGACGGATGAACGGACACGGTGGCCGGTATCGAGGTCACTATGTCGTGTTTCAGACGGATGAACGGACACGGTGGCCGTTATCATGGTCACCATGTCGTGTTTCAGACGGATGAACGGACACGGTGGCCGTTATCGTGGTCACCATGTCGTGTTTCAGACGGATGAACGGACACGGTGGCCGGTATCGAGGTCACTATGTCGTGTTACAGACAGCTGGATGAACGGACACGGTTAGAGTGCAATAAAATCATTGTTACATGGTGCATTATAACAATAAGATATGTGCTACAAAAGTACAATGTATTATTTAATGGAACACTATAAAATATCTAACTCAAAATACTAAATATTTTAAGGTATCGAGGTCACTATGTCGTGTTTCAGACGGATGAACGGACACGGTGGCCGGTATCGAGGTCACTATGTCGTGTTACAGACGGATGAACGGACATGGTGGCCGTTATCGTGGTCACTATGTCGTGTTACAGACAGCTGGATGAACGGACACGGTGGCCGTTATCGTGGTCACTATGTCGTGTTACAGACAGCTGGATGAACGGACACGGTGGCTGGTATCGTGGTCACTTATGTCGTGTTACAGACAGATGGATAAACGGACACGGTGGCCGTTATCGTGGTCACTATGTCGTGTTACAGACAGCTGGATGAACGGACACGGTGGCTGGTATCGTGGTCACTTATGTCGTGTTACAGACAGATGGATAAACGGACACGGTGGCTGTTATCGTGGTCACTATGTCGTGTTACAGACGGATGAACGGACACGGTGGCCGTTATTGTGGTCACTATGTCGTGTTACAGACGGATGAACGGACACGGTGGCCGTTAATGTGGTCACTATGTCGTGTTTCAGACGGATGAACGGACACGGTGGCCGGTATCGAGGTCACTATGTCGTGTTACAGACAGATGGATGAACGGACATGGTGGCCGTTATCGTGGTCACTATGTCGTGTTTCAGACGGATGAACGGACACGGTGGCCGGTATCGAGGTCACTATGTCGTGTTACAGACAGATGGATGAACGGACACGGTGGCCGTTATCGTGGTCACTATGTCGTGTTACAGACGGATGAACGGACACGGTGGCCGGTATCGAGGTCACTATGTCATGTTACAGACAGCTGGATGAACGGACATGGTGGCTGTTATCGTGGTCACCATGTCGTGTTTCAGACGGATGAACGGACACGGTGGCCGTTATCGTGGTCACCATGTCGTGTTTCAGACGGATGAACGGACACGGTGGCCGGTATCGTGGTCACCATGTCGTGTTTCAGACGGATGAACGGACACGGTGGCCGGTATCGAGGTCACTATGTCGTGTTACAGACAGCTGGATGAACGGACACGGTTAGAGTGCAATCAAATCATTGTTACATGGTGCATTATAACAATAAGATATGTGCTACAAAAGTACAATGTATTATTTAATGGAACACTATAAAATATCTAACTCAAAATACTAAATATTTTAAGGTATCGAGGTCACTATGTCGTGTTTCAGACGGATGAACGGACATGGTGGCCGGTATCGAGGTCACTATGTCGTGTTTCAGACGGATGAACGGACATGGTGGCCGTTATCGTGGTCACTATGTCGTGTTTCAGACGGATGAACGGACACGGTGGCCGGTCTCGAGGTCACTATGTCGTGTTACAGACGGATGAACGGACATGGTGGCCGTTATCATGGTCACTATGTCGTGTTTCAGACAGATGAACGGACATGGTGGCCGTTATCATGGTCACTATGTCGTGTTACAGACGGATGAACGGACACGGTGGCCGTTATCATGGTCACTATGTCGTGTTTCAGACGGATGAACGGACACGGTGGCCGGTATCGAGGTCACTATGTCGTGTTACAGACGGATGAACGGACACGGTGGCTGGTATCGTGGTCACTTATGTCGTGTTACAGACAGATGGATAAACGGACACGGTGGCTGTTATCGTGGTCACTATGTCGTGTTACAGACGGATGAACGGACACGGTGGCCGTTATTGTGGTCACTATGTCGTGTTACAGACGGATGAACGGACACGGTGGCCGTTATCGTGGTCACTATGTCGTGTTTCAGACGGATGAACGGACACGGTGGCCGGTATCGAGGTCACTATGTCGTGTTACAGACAGATGGATGAACGGACACGGTGGCCGTTATCGTGGTCACTATGTCGTGTTACAGACGGATGAACGGACACGGTGGCCGGTATCGAGGTCACTATGTCATGTTACAGACAGCTGGATGAACGGACATGGTGGCTGTTATCGTGGTCACCATGTCGTGTTTCAGACGGATGAACGGACACGGTGGCCGTTATCGTGGTCACCATGTCGTGTTTCAGACGGATGAACGGACACGGTGGCCGGTATCGTGGTCACCATGTCGTGTTTCAGACGGATGAATGGACACGGTGGCCGGTATCGAGGTCACTATGTCGTGTTACAGACAGCTGGATGAACGGACACGGTTAGAGTGCAATCAAATCATTGTTACATGGTGCATTATAACAATAAGATATGTGCTACAAAAGTACAATGTATTATTTAATGGAACACTATAAAATATCTAACTCAAAATACAAAATATTTTAAGGTATCGAGGTCACTATGTCGTGTTTCAGACGGATGAACGGACACGGTGGCCGGTATCGAGGTCACTATGTCGTGTTTCAGACGGATGAACGGACATGGTGGCCGTTATCGTGGTCACTATGTCGTGTTTCAGACGGATGAACGGACACGGTGGCCGGTCTCGAGGTCACTATGTCGTGTTACAGACGGATGAACGGACATGGTGGCCGTTATCATGGTCACTATGTCGTGTTTCAGACGGATGAACGGACATGGTGGCCGTTATCATGGTCACTATGTCGTGTTACAGACGGATGAACGGACATGGTGGCCGTTATCATGGTCACTATGTCGTGTTTCAGACGGATGAACGGACACGGTGGCCGGTATCGAGGTCACTATGTCGTGTTTCAGACGGATGTACGGACATGGTGGCCGTTATCATGGTCACTATGTCGTGTTACAGACGGATGAACGGACACGGTGGCCGGTATCGAGGTCACTATGTCGTGTTTCAGACGGATGAACGGACATGGTGGCCGTTATCATGGTCACTATGTCGTGTTACAGACGGATGAACGGACACGGTGGCCGGTATCGAGGTCACTATGTCGTGTTACAGACGGATGAACGGACACGGTGGCCGGTATCGAGGTCACTATGTCGTGTTTCAGACGGATGAACGGACACGGTGGCCGTTATCGTGGTCACCATGTCGTGTTTCAGACGGATGAACGGACACGGTGGCCGGTATCGAGGTCACTATGTCGTGTTACAGACAGCTGGATGAACGGACACGGTTAGAGTGCAATAAAAGCATTGTTACATGGTGCATTATAACAATAAGATATGTGCTACAAAAGTACAATGTATTATTTAATGGAACACTATAAAATATCTAACTCAAAATACTAAATATTTTAAGGTAAAAACTGATGTGAAAGCAACACACACACATCCTCCTCTATTAAAATGAGTCACCATTATTGTACCTATTAAGTGATCGACTGGGATAGAATTATAAGGAGTCATTTTTAGTAAAAAACTGGATACCATAAACTTCTGAAAATACAAGTAACACACAATAATATAAAATGCATACAGAGACATACATACCATGACTGATAACATTTTACAGCATTTTGTACAATAACAAATACAAAAAAAATCTCATGAAGGCTTTTGGAGGAGTACCCTTTTGTTTACAAGGAAATTATTTTCTGTAGGTTGTTCTGACTTTCGTGAAAATAAATTCCTCATAAACAAAAGAAGGGTATTCCTCCAAACTACTTTAGTAGAGGTATTTCTTAACAGGCCAAAACATTCAAAAGTCAAATTCCATGAGTAATCTAATAATTAATAAATAAATAAATAAATAAATAAATAAATAAATAAATAAATCACCCTTATAAATGCCATTATTATTATTATTATTTATTTCTTAGCAGACACCCTTATCCAGGGCGACTTACAATTGTTACAAGATATCACATTATACATTATTTCACATTATACAGACATCACATTATTTTTACATACAATTACCCATTTATACAGTTGGGTTTTTACTGGAGCAATCTAGGTAAAGTACCTTGCTCAAGGGTACAACAGCAGTGTCCCTCACTGGGGATTGAACCCACAACCCTCCGGTCAAGAGTCCAAAGCCCTAACCACTACTCCACACTGCTGCCCATGACATGAAGATTTCTAGATCAGATTTTAAAAGCTGTAGTCTTTGGTTCAGAAGGAGATTTTTTTTTCTTCCCCTGAATAAACAGTAGATCTTAACTTCACATTTACTCTGAATCTTCATTAGGAATTAATTAAACCAGGACATTGTCATCGTTTGAAGGGCACGAGCCAAGACAAACACATTCTTCAATTAAAATGAAGACAAAAGGATCACCTTTTTTCTAATAAAATATTTACCTTTTTAATATTGTGATCATATTTTCAGAAAATACATTCTATGTGTTCTTTTAGTAAATGGGATGTTCATGAAATTGATAAAATTAGCATCTGTCTACTTTACATAACTCACAAATCACCAAGGGAGCAATGAAAATGGCTTGCCCTTATACACAAGAATTCATCTGTCATTTCCCGTTATTGACTCAGACACCTATTATATGGAGGTGTTGGGTCATACACATAAAAACGTGGTTCCCTAAAAAGATAAGACGACCACCAAAACATTACTTATGGAATATGTCTGCCTATTGGTAGGTATTAACTGAGCTCTTTATGTCAGAGCTGCCAATAGGCCCCTTCCTGGGGTGACATCCTGTGTCCCGTCTACCGAAGGGTTAAAACCATCAGCCCACGGAAGCCATTTCTCTTTTTGCATCGAACCCGTGACGGCGACCGATACGACCTCTCTGGTTGGTGGTTGTCGTCTCTTTCAGGGAACCAGGGTTATGGTAAGTAACCTAACATTCCCTTTCAATTCGAAGACGATCACCAAAACATTACTTATGGGACAGTATACCAGAGCCGTCGCGAGGGACGCATCAGAACCGCATAACCATCCTGTGCTCCATCCTGCAGATGAGATGTTAAATCAGTGTCCTATTGTAAGTGACTCTGCATTTAATGCACAGTTCACAGCCTACCTATGTAAAGCACTTTGTGATGGTGGTCCACTATGAAAGGCGCTATATAAAAATAAAGATGATTATTATTATTATTAACCCAAGGTAAGCGGTGTGAGCATGCAACTTCAAGGACCCTCGTGCCTAATGAAGGCAAGGAAGGATCTATCACATTAAGGTGATAGAACCTGGAAAAAGTATGTGGCATAGCCCAACTAGCCAAATTACAGATATATGACAGCGAGGCCCCTCTGAAGAGGGCCCAAGATGTACCCAACCCTCTGGTAGAATGCACAGCTACCCTCCCAGGTGTGGGCAAGCCGACACTATCATATGCAGTCGAGACTGTGTCTACAATCCAGTGCGATAGTCGCTGGTTTGAGAGGGGCTGTCCTAGTGTCCATATCCTGTGACAAAGAGCTGGTCAGAATGATGCAGGGCTCTTGTTCTATCCACGTAACACCTCAATGCCCGCACCGGGCAGAGGAAGTTCAATCTCCTATCCTCCTCTGAAGAAAACGGAGGTAGATGGAAAGACTCCAGTTCCACAGACTGGTTCATATGGAAGGCTGTGATCACCTTAGGGAGGAAAGCAGGGTTTGTACGCAGTGACACCCTGCTACCATCGTCCCAAATACTCATACAGGAGCTGTGTATCAACAGTGATAGACAAGAGGAAGGCTGTCTTTATCAGATACTTCAACTCTATGGAGTGTATGGGCTCAAACAGGGCCTTCGTGAGATCCTCCAGTACAACATCAAGGCTCCATTTGGGGAGAATGACCCTCCTGGGAGGGCATAACCGCTGAGCCCCTTCAGGAAATTGCAGTAATAGCTGCTAAATACACCTTCAATGTAGAAGGTGACCTACCAGCATGGAGCAGTCCCTGCAGAAACTGCAAGATAACTGGCATAGGGCAAGAAACTGAGTCATGACCCTTAAGAACATAAGCCCATCTTGCTCGTTTGGTTGTTAGTAGCTTATTGATCCCAGAATCTCATCAAGTAGCTTCTTGAAGGATCCCAGGGTGTCAGCTTCAACAACATTACTGGGGAGTTGGTTCCATACCCTCACAATTCTCTGTGTATTAGTCAGACACCAGTTCTGAAATTATATCCATATGGGGCCAGACCCATAATTGGAACCTGCCCGGTTCCCGATGCCAGAGAGTGCCTCTGGCCTGACTGAGGAGATCCAGGCGAAGCGGGATCTCCCAGGGCTGGCCTTGTAAGAGCTGGCACAGAGCTGAGAACCAGATTCTCCTGGGCCGGGAGCAACGGTATCGGCGGGAACGCGTAGAGGAGCGTTCTGGGCCACTCATGGGCTAGGGCGTCGATGCTGAGTGGACCACCTGAGCGGCGGAGGGAGTACCACAGGGGGCAGTGTGTCGTCTCCGCTGAGACGAAGAGATCAACCTGTGCCTTCCCAAATCATTCTCAAATGCGCTCCACCACTTGAGGGTGGAGCCGCCACTCTGACTGTTGCTTACCCTCCCTGGAAAGGAGGTCCACTGCCCAGTTCACCACTCCAAGAAGTTGCGTCACCAGTAGGGACAGCAGGTTTCTTTAAGTCCACGTCAAAAGTCGGAAGGCAATACGAAGCAAGTGCTGGAGGGCAAGTAAACGGCCTGCAACTCCTGCATATTTATGTGCAGGGACATCCAATGTCCCGACCAGGTGCCGCGGACTCCTCTGCCTTCCCAGACCGCCCCCCAACCCAAGCTGGAGGCATCCGTCGTCCCCACTTGACGGTTCAACACTATTCCCATCCACACACCTTCGCGCAGGTGAGAGGTCATCCTCCACCAGAGCACGCAGGGATGCTGAGCATGAGTGAGGCACTGTCAGTCGACAGTGTCTGGCGCGTTTCGGTCGAAATGTATTGAGCCACGCATGCAGCGGGTGCATGGGTAGTAAACCTAGCTCAATGGCTGATACAGCTGCGGCCAGCAGACCCAATAGTTTTTGGCACAACACCAAGGTAACCTCCGATCCCTGTCGAAACAGGGAGAGGCAAACTCAAATAGCTGCTACTCTGTCGGTCAACAGGTATGCGCACATTGTACTGGACTCCAGCTGGAGCCCCAAATCCGTCGTACACTGCGCCGGTGTAAGCCAACTTTTTGCATCTTTGATGGTGAGGCCCAGTTCCGTCACAATCACCATGTGGACCACTGCTCCCTCTTGTGACTGGGAAGAAATCATCGAGATAGTTCATTACTCTGATCCCCTGCATCTGCAAAGGGGCCAGGATAGCATCCACGCACTTTGAAAACGTACGAGGAGCTAACGAGAGGCCGAAGAGCAGCACGGAAAACTTGTAAACGCTTCCCTAAAAGGCCTCTTGCGGTAGGGGCCGGTTGTATGCTGCCACTGTAGCCAGCAGGCACTGCCTCAGGTCACCCAGCGGAGCTGTGGGAACCGGAACTGTCCTGGTAATAGTGTGTGCCTGGGGAGATTGCCAACGGTTGGACCTGCCCCGGCCGGAGCACGGGGAGGGAGTAGAGCGACCACTTGCCGAGACGCCTCACGTTCTCGGTGAGAGAGTTGCAAGATCTCCTCCACAGCTGGCCCAAAGGTATGCCCCGGGGATATCGGCGCATCTAACAGTGCTGCCTTATCCCCATCAGTGATCCTCGCCTGCGACAGCCACTGCTGTCTGTGAGCTACTACCAGGCTTGCCAGGCTCCGGCCTAGGGCTTGCCCTTGAAGGCCAGAGATCTGGAGCAGCGTGCCTGACAGGAGGATCAACTCGGTAGCCACCAGCTCCGGAAGCGGTGCTTCCCTCTGTATGCCGTCCATATAGGCAATCAGTATACCTGCCGTGTTTGCAAGGCGAGTCACCTGTGCCTTTGCTGCATACACCTATTTGAGGTGTGTCTCCGTAACCCTGCACTGCAGGTTCGGTCACACAGAGTCCTTGGGTAGTCCTCCCACCGGTGGAGCCTTGACCAAGACCGCAATGGTGGAATCGACTGTGAAGCTTGCTTCAGCACGCTTGGCGCCGAGGCCGGACGACAACACACACACTTCTTTAAATCAGTACTGCACAGGCAGTCGCTCACATGCGACAGATAGTAAGAAAAGGCAACCTGCAACGCGAGCGAGCAGGCTGCTGAAGAAAGAAGAAAGGAAAAAAGAGGCATGAATGCAGGGGAACTGTAGTCGACTCAGAAAAGTTCTTTTTCAAAACACGCTCAATTCAGTACAGAGGTCTTACCTTACCGTCATGAGAGGCAAAAAGAGAAATAGCTTCCATGGGCTGACAGTTTTAACCCCTCGGTAAGCGGGACCGAGGATGTCGCCCCGAGGGGTCTATTGGCAGCTCTGATATAAAGAGCTTAGTAAATACCTACCAATAGGCAGGTATATCCCATAAGTAATGTTTTGGTGGTCGTCTTCAAATTGAAAGGGAACACACATACACGCAAACATTATCATATACTATAGTCAAGACGACAAAAAGAGCAGAACTCCTGGTTATAACCATCTCTACTGAGCAGAATAAATCAATATTTTTTACTCTAGTAACTATTAAATGAGCAATTTATTTTTTTGTTGCTTTGATAGATGACATTTTCATTTGCTGGACCCGACAGGCTGACTTTATGTAAATTAAATTATTGATATAGCATTTTCGTGAAACGATATTAGTACAACTTAAAATATTCATTTTTCATTTTTTCATTCCAGTTTCATTCTAATTTTTAAACATTTTCCAGTTTCTAGTACTATTTTATTAAGGAACATGTTAATTTTCTTCTTTTTTGGCCATTTTCGTTTCAGTTTTCATTAACAAAAAATAGCACTATTTAATACAACAAGTGGAAATAGTTTGTTTCCTAACTATAACCATACATACAAATCGTCTACCTGAAAACAATGGTATTAATTGAACTATTTGTTTGATTAAATAAAAATGTTTATTTGTGTAGACTACAGCCACCAATAAATACAAAGTAACCCTTATTAAAGTACATTTGTATATTTTATACATGTTCTGTATTTTCATATTAAATAAAATCTTTCTTTGCAGAATGGTTAAAACATAAAACAGTGACTGTGCTCCTTCATACTGAACAAAAAAGATGATTACATTTGCTTTGTGTCATTTCAGAAATAAAATGACATACCCTGATACTCCACGCCTACTCAAGGCAATAAAGCACAAGAGGGGCAGGAGGTCCTATCTCTACAATTTCTTTGAGTGTTTAGATAGCATTGGGATTAAAACTCTAAGTCATTCATTAAACATGTTTGGTACTTGATAGATGTCAACTTCCAAAGTGTTCCAATCTTTGTATAAGAAAAAGAAAAGCTGAGTCATGTAGTTCTGTTGGCAAGTAGAATTTTATATGTAGCCCTGTTCTGTCCTCCAGCAATGCCAACCAATCCCTTTGATCATTATGCAAATTACATTCCCTAAATTAAAAATATATATACAGTGCCTTGCAAAAGTATTCAGACACCTGACCAATTCTCTCATATTACTGAATTACAAATGGTACATTGAAATTTTGTTCTGTTTGATATTTTATTTTAAAACACTGAAACTCAAAATCAATTATTGTAAGGTGACATTGGTTTTATGTTGGGAAATATTTTTAAGAAAAATAAAAAACTGAAATAAATATATTTTCAAAGAAACAAGAAATCACCATTTGATTTTGTGTGTAACAGAAACATACACTGGGATACCAAACAACTGTGGATATTGGTCAATTGCAGTATATGCTGAGCCCTTGGTGGAAGCCCCACTCAAATAAAGATATGAATGCACAATTAATTAATTAATTAATTAATTAATTAATTAATTAATTAATAATAATAATAATAATAATAATAATAATAAAAGCTTCTGCTTGAAACTCAGATACAGGGGAATGGGGAAGAGCTGCAAGTCTCACGCTGTCACTGGAAGAATTGGATCAAGCTTGCGCCTTTGACAAGTCAAAAATATTAGTGGATGTAAATACCTCTGTGATGTATTTGTAAGGGTCTTTTTATAGACCCTTTTATTATACATAGTTTACAGACCCTGATTAGCAGTAGTACTAGAAATAATAATAATAAAAACTATGTGCCAAGCAAGTACATGAAGGGGAATTATCTGACTACAACATTTTTATTTCAAACAACAAAAGCAAACTCACTCTGGATAAAAGCTAGAAATAAAACAGTGGGTTCAGTAGGGATACAACAGGGCAATTAAGCAAGGACAACAATATAAATTTAAACACTTTATTTAAAAAAACAAATTTGTACAAAATGTACATTTTAAAAAAATCCACACACGTCATGTCCCCAATCCTGGATGTCCTGTGGAGGAGTAATCATATACAAATATATTGTAGCGATATAGGTTAACTATCGCTACTATATATATCAAAAGATGTGCTGAATACCATTTTGCAACAAGTGAAAAACAAAAAAAATCGATATGCAGCCCAACTACATAAACAGTTCTCATAGAAACATGTTTTTACTTATCATATTTACCAGTCTAGTTATGATGGAGCTCTATGGGAAATGTGAAAAAAAAAAAAACATAGTCTTGTGCAATCATAAAATCTGTGGTGAACCCCGCTTTGACTGTGTCAATTGTACAAGTTCCTGGTAAGTGACGCTTTTGTGAACTTCGCAGAGTCTTCTGGGAATTGTAGTTCGGCGCGGCGATGTCATAGCGCTGTTGTGGGCAGTCGCTGTAATGTCCGTCGCCGTGATGTCAGCATGGTTTTGGACTCGCTGTTATGTCATGTAACCATATCTCACCATTAAACAACCACTTTGTAAGTTTTCGGAGAAACAGATACTGAATCACTAGGGTCCGTAATTCAATTGTGTACAGCTGACTTAGTGGCTGCTTGCTGGTCAGTAAACAATAAGATGTGCCTTTGTCTCTGTTAAATATTTACCTGGTAAGTGACGTCTGTCCTCCAGGGAGTGATGTCCTGTCCATCACATCAGCCCCCTCGTCCACGCAGACAAGCCCCATGTTCAGTTGGTACAATGCTTTCTTGGACATTATTTGCACAACCAAAAGGGCTTTGTTATTTTGCATTTATTTTTATTTATTTTTTCCCTAGTTGGTCAAATACTTTTTCCAGGGCTACTTCCCGCAGATCTCAGTTGTTAATAAAGAATTGCTTGGTACAGCCTTTAGTTATAGTAGACAGTGTTGCAAGAATTTTTTTGGTCAATTTGCACGCTTTTTAGTGTGAGAAGACGATTTACCCACCTTTTAAGTCATACTATATTTTGGCCGCACACTTCCTATAGTGTGAGGAATGTGCATGATATCTGCTTGCTACGTCACATTCTCACAACAATGAAGAGAATTTGGAGTTTCTAAACTGAATGGAAATCTGGCCTGTGTTTCGATGACTTAAGTTTCTAGTAAGTGTTTCACATGATGAATGAATTATCTTGAATGTTTACATGACGCAAAAAGCCTCTATTAACCTAAAAATTAAAATAAATAAATAAATGATTTGCCCTAAGTACAAGGATGACTTCCTGGAATTAAACAAGGATGACTTCCTGGAAAGTTTCAGATATGTTGGAAATAGAAAAATCAAATTTTCTTCCAATAACAGCCGATGGCTTAACTAAGAAAAGTAATTTCTTTACTGGATAGCAAGCATCATTAACCCAGATCCTTACAATGTAAAGATTAACTAAGCATGTTTTGACCTTCACATCAACAACATTTCAGTTCCAGGTCTAACTAAGAATGTAGACCACATGTAGAGTGTTCGCCCTATTTACTTAAAGAAATGTTTCAAACACATATGTTATCATAATGAATCGGTACAACTGTCTGGCCTTATCCTATCCTGGCTCAAATCTTATCTTCCCAGTAGATTTCAGTTTGTCTCTATTGGGAAGGTGAAATCTGAAAGGTCTGAAGTTGTTGCACTATTCTAGGTCCTTTGTTATTTTCATTACATATGCTACCGTTAGGTACTATTATCCGCACACACGGAGTGAACTTCCATTGCTATGCAGATGATACCCAGCTATATCTGTCCCTGAAGCCAAGAAATACTTCTGCTGGGGAGTTACTTGCTGCTTGTCTTGCAGACATCAAGTATTGGATGTCTCAGAATTATTTAATGCTAAATTTCAGATAAAACAGAGGTTATGCTCGTGGGCTCTCAGAACCAACTAAAAAATACGGGATTACATGAGCTTGACCGTACTAATCTCTCATTAAATTGTAAACTAGAAATGAAAAATGTGGGGATCATGTTTGATCCTGTGCTATCATTTGAGACTTATATTAGGGAAGTTACGAAAGTACCTTTTTACCATTTGAGAAATATAGCCAAACTCAGACCAATTATTTCTGTATCTGATGCCGAGAGACTAATGCATGCCTTTGTTTAATCTAGAATTGATTACTGTAATGCACTTCTCTCTGGTTTTCCAAAAGGTGCGCTGTCTCGCTTACAGCTCATTCAGAATACCGCCGCTAGAATTATGACTAAAACCAGGAAAAGTGAACATATTACCCCTGTTTTAGCCTCCTTACACTGGCTCCCTGTGCAGTATAGAATACATTTTAAGATTTTGCTGTTAACCTATAAAGCCCTAAATGGATTAGCACCTAGTTATTTGCAGGAGTTACTGACCCCTTATCATCCAAAACCACACTCTTAGATTATAGGATGCGGGGCTACTGGTTATTCCTAGGGTCAACAAAATTAACATGGGAGGAAGGGCTTTTTCATGCAGAGCCCCTACATTATGGAATGCCCTCCCTTCTTTTGTTAGGGAAACTGGGATTGTTACAATTTTTAAGTCAAGAATAAAAACATACTTTTTATAAAAACTTAGCGTGTATGTGACATGCCTCTGAGGCAATGCAAGCACACGGAAAGTCCAACACCAGCATTCACAGAGTGTGCCTCTGAGGCAATGCAAGCACAGGGAAAGTCCAACACCAGCATTCACAGAGTGTGCCTCTGAGGCAATGCAAGCACAGGGAACGTCCAACACCAGCATTCACACAGTCTGCCTCATTGATAGAGCAACACTGGTGACAATGATGTAGAACCTGACCTTAACCTCAACATTAAAAGAGCATTCATATGCTTGACATGAAAGGCTTTTCAATCAGTAACTAATTTCCTCATCGAACAGCAGACAGGTACAATAATCTATGCATTGAGAATATTATTCAAAAGCAAGAAGTGCTTCACAAAAGCTTTCAAATGCAACTGGAAACGTGCATGGGCATAATATTAAACATGCTGTAGTAATATAAAATATGCATTCAGAAACTAGAGTTTCTAATCACCCTCCCAGCCATGTTCAACATGCATAGATTACAACTAGTTCATTATAAATGGTTTATGAAATGTCATCTTTAGTGAACTTCGGTTCAGGTATAACTGTCAAATATGGTAATGGTAACAACTAAATACAACTGTAATATGCATGTGAGTTACTAAAGCCCATTTCACACTGGCACTCCTACCTGGGTCACAATCCCACGTAGTGTGAAACCGCATACCTGGGTCGTACCCGGGTTAACCTCAGGATGTGGGTCTACATGCTTTGACCTGGGTTGAGCGAGACAAAATGCTTGACGGCCGTTCGTGAGCCGACGCAATAACAGACAACCACGTCTGCGAGGAGGTTTCACTTCCGCAAAGGAACATTTCTGTTTATTCTGTTTAGCCATATTTTTGTTGATTGAGGCACAGCATGAGCCAGACTGCAGCAGAGATGTATAAACATTTGCTCTAATCAACATTTGGGCCGACAGTTCAATCCAGAGACACTTGGATGGAAGCATCAGTAACAAGCTGCTTCCGGGGCATTGATGAGTCTGTCACCCAGGTCAACCTTGCTTTATCAAAAGCAGTGTGAAATCGCGTATCCTGACCTTGGTCCTGACCAGGGTAGGTCCTGACCTAGGTAGAGCATACCTTAAGTTTCAATGTCTTGTACCATTTTCACACAGAAGTGCAGCTACTGTGCCGTCTCTGAAACGTTTTAATGAGTGTGTAAAATACCCTTTCACACAGCATGAAATTGCCAGTGTAATACCGTCATAACCCTTTCACACAGCCAAAGAGATTGCGCGAGTACAACTTTCAAACCTGTCAATCAACAGATTGTTCTCATGGCAACAACAGACTGTTCTCTGACAAGACCTAACACATGCACAAAGAGGTGCCGGGGCGCAAGCATTGACAATAATACCGACCCTAACAAGCGCAGGTTCAAAATCATAACGTTTATTTGAAAGAGTATTGTACTTACTTGTGTTAGGTGTTTACAAGCATGTATTCTACATCATATGCAAAGTTGTAGCAATTCCCATGCTACATAATGTGGGTGTAAGTCTCACCCACCTGTCCCTTTAATTAGGGTCAGTAGCCTGGCCAGGTCAAAACTTCATTTCCCATAGTTCCTTGCAACCACCCTCTGTTCATCCTCTCTCCCCATTGGCTCATTCAGATTTCCACCCCTCCAATCTCAGAGCTCCTTAGTAGCCAGCAGTTGTATTAAAGCTGGCTAATCAGGCCTGAGGGAGACTCCCTTTCTCAGAGGAATCCATTAAACTACAGCATTTTCTTTACTTAAATTTCAGTGAATCCATTACCATCCTTAGATAATTCCAGTGCATCCGTTTATTTTCTTTTGTCACTGCGCTTTGTCTAAACTGCTCTTTTTGTTTTCACTGTTACTTGTTTAAGTTTAGCTGTTTTTCTAGGTCTGTTTAGTGTTTGTTGTTTTATGTGTGACAGCCTCCATTTTTTCCTGATCCTCCTGATTTTTTCCAAACAACTGTTCACCATTCAACTCAACACTACTGGACAGTCTCAACAATTTCAACGTACTCAATGTTTTCAACTTTCTACAATCACCATCATTTCGGGACACTTTGCTGGACTGCCTTATTTGTGGGTGAGATCATTTCTTTTTTGTTTGGATTTTTTCTACTTTAATTTGATACTTTGTTTCCTGTATTTTTTTTGTTACTTTGTATGGATTTCAATTACCCTGCTTTACTGGACTTGTTGGGCCTACCTGTCATTCTCCCACCATTGCCATAGAGACTGTTAAATGTAATTGTTTCCACAAGTCACTGTTTTTCGTCTGTATCTATTTATTTATCCTTGGTCTTTATCTGTGTGTGTTGTGTTTGTGAGTGTGGGTTTATTGGAGACCCTCCGGACACCATTAATTTCTACTTTGTGAATCTGTTTAGCCTTCTGTTTGTCCCTACATATTTATCTGTACCATCTTATGTCTTACCTGTTACCTGCAATTATTTGAATTACTTTCTTATCATTATTCATTTCATTCATTTGTTCATTTTTTCATTTGTTGACATTATTGTTCACAATAATAAACTGATTGTTCGTGAAATTGACACCTCTGACGTCCCTGCTTTTGCTGTCTGTCACTCTTGCTGACTTATTTAGCTATAGGAATAGGGCCAGTAGTCTCTCCTTAGGGAGGACAGTGCAACTGCTTCTCAGTTGTGCAGAGTGATCGTTACAAAGTAGTAGTGCTTGCAGAGAAATTAATTAAAGGGAACCGCAGGACAAATAATTAAAAATAAAAAAAAACCTGTATACATGTTTTGTTATGGTTTTGCATTTAAATGGTTTAAAAAACAAACAAATTAAAAGGCATTCGGAGGACTCCAGAAGGACGACATTGATTAAAAAAAATAAAAATACGCACCCCAACATGAACATTGGTTTGACCCACGGTCTGCACTATCATCAGCGATGTGTATGCAACAGAAGCCGCTGGTAGATTACAAAAATGATTAATTAAACTTAGGCTAGGTAGTTGTTAACTTAGTATGTTTTTATTCTCTATTAATTAAATTATATTCATTGAAAAAGGCAAGAGGACCAGATCGTTATTATTTTTTATTGTTTTGGTTTAATATAATACAGCAGGCTAATGTTCCTATTGAAGTAGGCTACAATATATTTCTTTCTTTAAAAAGTTGCCGTTCTTTATTGAAATTAAAGTTCAGCTTTCATATGTTGTTGTGTACTGCTCATTTAATCAAACCAAGTAGTGTAAGAAGCTGATTGTATCGTTTATGACGTTTTTCAAATCAAGTAAGCTTATTTGTATATAAAAAACAATAGAGTTGCAGCCAGTGTCATCTTACTTAAAGGCACTCAAGCTGAAATCGTAAAGTAATTTAAAGTAGGCTACAAATGTGGCAGTGGACTGTCTCTCTTTAGCGCGCAAAAGAGTTGAGATTTAAAAAAAATAAATAAAAAAAAACACATTTTATGAGATTTTTAACTAGAGGTACTGGCGATATGACTCTGTGCCCCGGCAAGCACCGGCACAAATTAAGCACTGCATGCACACCCCTTACCTACCTACGCTATAGTGACGTGGCATGTTGACTTTGAAACCACACCCACTATAGTGCTTCAGTGGCGGTATAGCCTTTCACACAGGCAGTTATGGCGGTTCAGTGCCGTCAAATATGCTGGTTTTGTGGCGGTATAGGCAATTCACACAGACCTATAAGCCGCTTCAGTGGTGGTTCTGAACCGTCATAACTCCTCAAGCAGAAACAGTCCCCTATAAATATGTAATCTTAAATATAAAAATGTAAGTTGCACATTTTAAGAGGCTTTTATCTTCCAATTTAGCTATCATCCTGCTCTGGTGACAGGGGCCATTCAAGCTAAATGTCATCATGAAGTCATTTGTGTTTTTGGTAGATAGCTTATTTTTCTCCCAGAACACTATTCCTGATAGCTGAACCTCAATGAATGTCAGTACAGATCTGAAGCATATTCAGTCTGTTGGTGGGATGACAATGTTTTGCCTGCCCCCCGTCCCCCCTTGCAGAGTTCAATTTTAAGCTTTTTCACTCACTTCCTTCAATTTACACATTCTTAGAAGCTTTTGTCTAGGAACTATAATGATAATATCTATATTTCTTTGGGAGCTCAATCTTTCCAGGCATCTTAGCTTTCAACTCATTCAAGATTCATAGCTGGTATTATATCCAAGATAAGACTTGATTGAAGCACGACAGGGGATGGGTTGATATGATATAACGGCACACCTGAGGCGTATAAGGCACGACATGAAGCAGAGTTTCTTTAACCCTTTATATCATGTCAACCCATCCCCTGGAGTGTCTTAATGCTATTATAAAATGATTAGAAATTCATTAGATGTACTTACTTTTTAAATTAACACAGCAAATCTAACACACAACCTTTCCAATAACAGTACATATCACTACGTGCAAGAACATAGTTCCAGTGAAAAGTAAACAGCATTTGTTTAAAAGTGTTTTATTTTAATAAATGAACATCGGTTATATTAACATATTACTAATTTACTATTTCATTAATTGACATACATATTTAAACTTAGTATATTATATAAATAAATCTGATACAACTTTAATTAACCTTAATTATAGGAATAAATGTTCACTTGAAATCCTTACAAAGCAACACAAAAAATATATATAAATAAAAAAAGCATATGGTATATGCGTCTAGAAATAAAAAGTTCACAGCTTACTGAGCATGTATAATACCTTGGAGCTTCATGATGCATAAAATATCATTTGATTTGAGTACAATCCAATCAGAATATTGATGACTTGTTATTCTCTTATCAGCTTTGTCAGAAAAGGATGAGACGTCACACAGAACTCACCAAAGAAATGTTCTTTACTTCCATACCCAGTGATTACAGCATAAAGTTCAGCCTAAAAATAAATCAGTAAATAATAAAAAATATATAATATATATATATATTTATTTATTATTATACTTTAGAAACTTCCCTAATATGAGAAATATATGATATAATCCCCACATTTTTTTATTTCAGTTTTAGGATTTGATAAAAGACTGCTAGGGTCAAACTCATGCAATCCAACATTTTTTAGTTGGTTATGGGAGCCTACAAACATAACCTCTGTTTTATCTTAATTCAACATTAGGAAGTTTTGAGACATCCAGCACTTGATATCAGCAAGGCAAGCAGCAAATAACACCCCAACAGAAGTATCACCAGGTTTTAAAGACAAATACAGCTGGGTGTCATCCTCATAGCAGTGGAAGTTCATGTTTCCTAACGATATCACCCAGTGGTAACATACATAATGAAAATAGCAATGGACCCAGAATAGGACCTTGTGGAACACCGCAATCAACTTCGGTCAATGCTGATTTTTCTTCCCCAATAGAGACAAATTGATACCTATCAGATAGGTAAGATTGAAACCAGGATAAGACAAGGCCAGACAGTCCCACTAAGTATTTGAACCGATTTAATAAGATGGAGTGGTCTACGGTGTCAAAAGCAGCACTTAGATCAAGAATTAGTACTGATGGAAAGCCCAAGTCACAGCTTATCAGTAGGTCATTTACAACTTTGACAAGGGCTGTCTCTGTACTATGTGCAGCAGGAAATCCAGACTGAAATTTCTCAGATACACCATTAAAAAACTTTGTACTTGAAATACAGGAAGAAAGAGAACTATTTATAATGTTTAAAATGTGGATAATAATAACTCCAAGAGCGTTTTTTTTAAATAATTTTGTAGGAATGGGGTCAAGAGAACATGCTGTAGTTCTCATGTGCTGAATCAGAGCGGTCAGCTCTTGAAGGGTAATCAAAGAAAAGACCTCCATAGTAGCCTTAGAGGCACTAATAGGTAATACTGTGCAACAAGCCTCCTGAATAGAATATGTTTGTGGAGTCTGATTTCTAATGTGTAGTATTTTATTTTTAAAGTGATTTAAGAAGTCATTACAGCTAGGAATAAAACCAGTATCAAGGGTGGAACTATTTGGAGAAGGATTAATGAATTTATCAATTATAGCAAAAATAAATCTAGGATTATTTTTATTAGTTTCAATTAAGTTACCCGCCATCTCCGTTCTAATTTCCGACCCTCATATTTCAATTTGCGAGTAGCATCATTAAACCACGGTGAGCTTTTTTTTAAAAAACACCCTCCGAGTTTTGACTGGTGCTACAACATCTAAGATACCAGTCAATGAGGTGTTGTAGGTATTCACCATCTCGTCTACAGATAAGCCCTCCGGGATTGATAATAAACTCAGTTTATCAGAAAATTTACCAGCAGTTAAGGAATTAATATCCCGAGATGTAAGTGTACCATCCATGGATTTTGTAGTTACTGGTATGCTGACCTCAAAACGAATAGCAAGATGGTCAGAAATGGTGAGATCTGTAGTTAATAC
Organism: Acipenser ruthenus; assembly: GCF_902713425.1. Taxonomy (NCBI): domain Eukaryota; kingdom Metazoa; phylum Chordata; class Actinopteri; order Acipenseriformes; family Acipenseridae; genus Acipenser; species Acipenser ruthenus. The sequence continues at coordinate 11,648,516 of NC_081192.1, read as the reverse complement.
ATTTTTAACAACTAAACCACGAGAGATTACCAGGTCTAGAGTATGGCCACGATTGTGTGTGGGACCTTTTACATGCTGGATATAATCTAAGGAATCCAGGAGCCTCATAAATTCCACAGAAGTGGAGTCAGATTCCGTATCAACATGTAGGTTAAAATCACCCAGTAGAAGAATCCTGTCATAATGGACTGTCAATGAAGATAGCAAGTCACTAAATTCAGTGAAAAATAATGTGTTTGACTTAGGTGGTCGATAGATAATTACAATATGAACAGGTAGTGCACTATTTAGTGTTAATGTTAAAAGTTCAAAAGATGAATAACCTGGGACAGTAACCTGATTAATTCTATGTTCACTATGGGAAATAGTAGCAAGTCCACCTCCTCGCCCAATACAGCGAGCTTTCTGAAAAAAAGAATAATAAGGTGGGGAAGCCTCAGTTAATTTTAGTTTCAGTTAATGACAAAATATCAATCCCGTAATCCTGAAAAAAATCACTAATTAACGGAGTCTTATTAGACAGAGACCTGACATTAAATAAGCATAAACGTAGAACAGTCCTGTGTAGTGCAAGTGACTGAACAGAGATAATAGGAATTTGAGTAAGATTACTGTAACACACACCTCTATGATTACTCACTGGGAAGCAGGGGTGGAAGGAAGCTATAACCTCAATCTTGCATATCTCTTTAGGTCCCCCCATCCCCATCCCCCATCCCCCCCCCCCCCCCCAGTGTCTAGTTTAAATACTTTGAAAGGTGGTTCTCAATATTAGCAGCTAACGTGCTTGCCCCTGATCTATTTAGATGAAGTCCATCCTTCTTATAAAATATATTTCTTCTCTAGAAACTGTCCCAGTTAGTTATAAAACCCAGACCCTCTTGAGCACACCAGCCATGCATTTTCAGCCCTAATTCTGCTGAATTTTTCATCCCCACAACCAATAACAGGTAATAGACCTGACAGAATAATTCTGCATCCTGACTTTTTAGTTTATCTTGTCAACTCCACATATTTTATTATTTATTTCTTAGCAGACACCCTTATCCAGGGCAACTTACAATTGTTACAAGATATCACATTATTTTTTACATACAATTACCCATTTATAGAGTTGTTTTTTTACTGGAGCAATCTAGGTAAAGTACCTTGCTCAAGGGTACAGCAACAGTGTCCCCCACCTGGGATTGAACCCACAACCCTCCGGTCAAGAGTCCAGCGCCCTAACCACTCCTCCTGTTTTGTTAATGATCTGAAGTCCTCTTTTAGAATTTCAGATTTCCTATTTCTTATGTCATTTGTACCTACATCTACAATGACCACAGACTCTTTTTTCCAATTATTTAATAATTTGCACACTATTGATTCAATGTCCTTAGTTTTATCTCAAGGGAGACAGGTAACAGTTCTGTTTCTAGGGTCTTTATGGCTTAAATCACTGTCAACTTGATGAATAACTGAGTCACCTACTAACAGGACCTCCCCCTATTTCCAGTCACCACATCGCCAATGTTGCTCAGTGCTTGGAATCTGTTAGATAATTTGATCTCCTCTGTATTTTGACTACTTATCTGTCTCATCTTCCTACCTTATCTAGCGGTCACCCAATCCTCATTCAACTCTTGCCTTTCAACTATATTTATTTTCTCAGGTCCCTCTACACATACGCTTCTGCAAACAGGCTGTGGTATTGAGATGTCAAATGAAGCAGCCTCGTTTAAAAAATTAGAATCAGGGACTTTGTCGGTTTCACCCTCAATATCCAACACTAGCCAAGTGTTAATAATTTTGTTAAAACTGGTTTCAATGAAATGCTCATGATTGTGTATGCTTCTGAGAATTGTTTTTCAGGATCAGAAATCTTTTGCAATAGGGACTGAGTAAAAGAGCACTTTTTGCAAATAAAATCTTCCACAAATTGAAGAGCACTAACCACCAAATATATTTCACAGGACTTACAGCTTAATACATGCATATCAGAACCCATGATGATAGGCGATAACAGATAGGAGAGGAGTTAGAAGAATACAATAATAAAATAGACAGTTAAAAAAAAAAAAATAGTACAACTGTTCAGACCAATTATACACCCAGCCCACTAGCATTCGAACCCCCTTAGAGATAAAAGTTCAGTTTATAACATGATATATGCTGTCCAATGCTGGGGCTCTTTTGATTTGCCCTGCAGCCAAATTTAAGGACTAGATGCAGTTGCATATTTTCAAATTAAGACTGATCACATTTTGCACATTTAGAGAATGCACAAAAAATGCATTAATATAGAAAATGGATTATAGTTCCCTTTACCATAAGCAAATACGAGCTACTGGGATAAGTACTGTAATTATGTTAATTTAACACAGAGGCACCGTAATTGCACCAGCAGTAGCTTATTGTTTATTGAACAAAAGAATGAAAAAAGGGTATCTCTTGCAAAAAAAATAAAACATTTTGGAAATGACATGGATACATAAATCTTGTATCTTCAGCACGCTATGACTCATGTACATCTTGTAAAGGCACAAACAAAGACACATGCATTAAGTAATGAGAATATTTATTTCTGTTAGACTATAAGACCTAATGGAGTGGGTCACTTGTCTGGAACTGTAATGTATGCTGACAGCATTCAATTACAATAAAGTAGAAGCAAAATGGCAAATTACTTTCTGACTTGCATTCTGTACTGTAAATGGTGGAAGGGAATTCATTTTTTCATTCACATGGCATAAAACATATTTGATTAGTCCAGAGGCTGCATGACTAAACTGCCCTACCAATTCCTTGATACATGTCTACACTTATAATACTTGTCAAGCTTGTCCTCATGGGAACCACGTGAAACTTTATTCTTGTAATAGTTGAAGTAAACATTTTCCCGTATCTAGAAGGTTTTATGACAATTCCCTCCCCGTCTTCTCCCTCCTCATCCACCAAGAACATACGCAGAATTCGCCTCTTCCTCACTGATTACTCCACTCAGCTACTGTAACCTCCTAGATACTCAGCATGGATGGTCTAGTCTTTCTTTTATGCCTTTAAAAGCATTTCATACATTAAGAGACAACCATACATTATTTCAGCTGGGACATGGCATTTTAGATTTATACAACACTTCTGTTAATAAAGTGAAAGGGAGCAAATGAGTGGACTTAAATTACCCAGAGCACATTGGGAACAGGATGAGGAACTGCAGAGTGTTTATGTGTCTGTTTGTTTTACACCGGAGAAATGCACAAGAGATTTCTTTTACTGTTTAGACTGGGTTGTCTGCTCTAATTTTTTTTCTTACAAAATAAATAAATCTGTTTTTTATTCAAATGCTTTCTGCTTAAATTGTGTGCTTCCAACCTTATATTATGATGTACCAAAACATCCTCAAACTGTATATTTCTGTCGTCCCCATAATCTCAAATAATACATTTCTGATATACCCAACTCCCTGATGTCACAATATAAAACATCATGGTATATCTAGTAAAATATATACTTACACGCATATGAGTGTCTTTATAGTATGAGGATTTAGGTTCCAGAGAGGTATATGGGGTAGCAGCATAATGAAACGGGATACTGATCCTACCAAAGTTAATTTCCCCTTTCTAGAGATTTGTTGTAAAGATGCTTTAGGATCAGTGTATGTGGATGGCTTGTTGAATGGAAATATAAGAATATGCAAATGAACACTCTTCAAAAGCTAATTCATATATCAGATCAATTTAAAAAGCCTTCTGGCAATTAAAAAATATACTGCCATAACAGTTCTATAGCTATACATTTCAAAAAGTGTTTCAAACAGTGGATAAAATGAATATATACTTAAACATTTAAATACAAATACAAGTTCCACTAAACATAATAATACATTGCACATTCGGAAGCACCATCGGTTTAACATTTTATTAAGCTCATGTATATATACATTACTAACAAATCTCTATTTCATTTGTAATATTATTATTATTTTTATTTCTTAGCAGATGCCCTTATCCAGGGTGACTTACAATTGTTACAAGATATCACATTATTTTTTACATACAATTACCCATTTATACAGTTGGGTTTTTTCACTGGAGCAATCTAGGTAAAGTACCTTGCTCAAGGGTACAGCAGCAGTGTCCCTTACCAGGGACTGAACCCACGACCCTCGGGTCAAGAGTCCAGAGCCCTAACCACTACTCCACACTGCTGCCCTAATACTGTAGATCTTAACAGTACCTTTACTATAACTCTCTTAATGACATAATGCATTTTAATGACATTAAAGGATTATAAGCATGACATTAACCTTCTTTTCAAACAGAAGGTTTTAAACAAAGTTAACATGTAAACTTATTTTGTTAACATGTAAACTTGTTCTTGTTGATCGAAGCAGTTATTCAGGACACAACAATGATCTTTGAATATCGGAGGTGAAACAAAAAGAGAAAATAACAAATAAAAATGCTGGTACACTAAAAGAGCAGGAAAACGTATGGCAACGTGCATTAAAGATTAATACAGTAAATATCAATCAGAAATGTAATTTTCTATGTGATCTATATTCTAGGTCCCTTGTTGTTTTCATTATATATGCTACCGTTAGGTGACATTATCCACAGACACGGAGTGAACTTCCATTACTATGCTATGCTAAGCCAGGAATTTCTTCTGCCTGGGTGTTATTAGCTACTTGCCTTACAGACATCAAGCATTGGCTGTCACAGGATTTTCTAATGTTGAATTCTGATAATTATGCTAGTGGGCTCACAGAACTAAAAACTAAACTGGGCGGGAGCCATATGGCGAGCTTGAATGAAGAAATTATGGGAAACTGATTATTATTATTATTTATTTCTTAGCAGACGCCCTTATCCAGGGCGACTTACAATTGTTACAAGATTTCACATTATACAGATATCACATTATTTTTGCATACAATTACCCATTTATACAGTTGGGTTTTTACTGGAGCAATCTAGGTAAAGTACCTTGCTCAAGGGTACAACAGCAGTGTCCCCCACTGGGGATTGAACCCACAACCCTCCGGTCAAGAGTCCAGAGCCCTAACCACTACTCCACACTGCTGCCCTGAATATCCAAACTACACAGCAAAGTAGTTGCATAATGAGAGGGGAGGATGATCTGCCTTTATTGACGGTTAACTGGTTGTCACTGAAAAATAATATCGATTTTCTGGACAAAGAGCGCCCACAGAGATGTGCTAATTTTTTTTAACAGAACCAAGGACTTGAGATGGGGAGATTCACAGTAATCAATTTAGTTATTCTCTCTCTCTCTCTCTCTCTCTCTCTCTCTCTCTCTCTCTCTCTCTCTCTCTCTCTCTCTCTCTCTCTCTCTCTCTCTCTCTCTCTCTCTCTCTCTCTCTCTCTCTCTCTCTCTCTCTCTCTCTCTCTCTCTCTCTCTCTCTCTCTCTCTCTCTATATATATATATATATATATATATATATATATATATATATATATATATATATATATATATATGGGCAAAAAAGCTAACACAAGAGAAAGAGCAGAGCTGTGACTGGGTTTATATAGGAAGTCTAGGATGATAAGCAGGTGAAAAAAGGAAGAGCCGAAGCCTTGGCTATCCATAAAGTTAACATGAGAAATATAGCCAAACTTAGACCAATTATTTCTGTATCTGATGCCGAGAGTCTAATGCATGCCTCTGTTTCATCTAGAAGTGATTATTGTAATGCACTTTTTTCTGGTGTCCCAAAACGTGTGGTATCCCGCATGCAGCTTGTTCAGAATACCGCCGCTAGAATTCTGACTAAAACCAGGAAAAGTGAACATATTACCCCTGTTTTGGCCTCTTTACACTGGCTCCCTGTGCAGTAAATAATTGATTTTAAGATTTTGCTATTAACTTAGAAGGCCCTGAATGGATTAGAACCTAGTTATTTGCAGGAGTTACTGACCCTGTATCTTCCAAACTGCACTCTGAGATCACAGGATGTGGGGCTGCTGGTTATTCCTAGGGTCAACAAAAGCAACACGGGAGGGAGGGCTTTTTCTTGTAGAGCTCCTAAATGATGGAATGCTCTGCCTTCATTTGTCAGGGAAGCTGGGACCGTTACAGTTTTCAAGTCAAGACTAAAAACACACTTTTATAAAATGGCTTTATTATCTTAGTGGGTTTTGATGTAACTTTAAAATTGCTGCTTTTGTGTTATTACGTGTATACTGTTATTTAAGTCTGTTATTTAAATGGTCTGATTGTGGCAGTTGTATGTGTGACATGCTATAAAAATGCATTGTGGTTTGTTCTTTTTTTCTGCTATGTTCTGTACAGGGCTTTGTGATACTTTTTTTATAAAAAGCGCTATATAAATGCAATAAAAAAATGAGGCGGAAGTGCTCATCGCATTATAATTCCCATCTTAAAGGTTGGAATTTTAAATAATCAAAATATTTAAATCCCTTTAACCATGGTACACTTAACAGAGGCGAGACCATTTCACTTGTACAAAAGAGGTGATAAAAAAGGAAAAAAATTGATTTATTGGACAATACCATAAAACTAATAAGGTCGCAACTAAGCCAATATCTCTATATTAAAATAACTGCATTAATAAAAATACAATTGTGTAAAAACAAAAACAAAAATACCAATTCAGATTTTTGTGCTACGCCTCGCACTACATTGTATATGAACTTGTCTCCTGTAACCTGCTGTAGCAAGAACTGTAATGCCTGCAGCATTGGGTATTCTACTAAATCCTTATGTCCTCAGACTCCTGCTGGTGCCCATATCCTGTTCCGCAACAGCAATGCTGCGCTTGTATTCTTTAATAATCATTACAAGATGTTCTCAAAGGACAAAGTGAAACAGCTTGGCTATAAATCTACAGCGCTCTTTCTCGTGGGCTCTGCCATTATGTGCATTGAACCATAAAGAGTTCTAATGTGCTGTGTTGTGTTTGAAAGGAATAAATTATGAGTACTACAGCTAAACGTTCTGGTTCTGCATGCCAAACAGTGTTCTCTATGTATCCATTGTGTACACAGCTGATCTTAGAAATGATTTCCAGCTACAATTATAGTAGAAATATTGTAAATGTAAATGTTTTGTGGTGTTTTGGTGGTGGTTGGCAGGGACGGGGTTAATTCCTGTCCCTGCCAAAAACATGTGAGAATGTGGCTGCTCCTAATGGAACAATTGGTGCTAATTGGGAGCAGCCACATCCTATAAATGGAGAGCACAGGGCTCCATTAGGGAGAGGGAGTTGGTGAATGAATACTGTGTTGTTTTGGTTTATAGGTATAGTGATAAGTGAAGGCGAATGCCCAGCCTGACATTAATGGGTTTTTTCAACTGTTTATTTTGGCCCTTATGATTGTGTTTGGTTTGTCTTTTTATTTTTGTTTATTTGTAAATTAAACTCACTGATCAGCGGTTAAACTGCAGCTTGTCTGAGTCTCCTTCCCTGCCGGTAACATCTGGGCCCACAGCACTATCCTGTCACACAGGTAAATAGCAATAGAATGGTCGAACGTTTGTGTGTGTGGGTAATATCGACAAGAGTAGAATGGAATGGACTGAGAATGAAAGCACCATACACAGACACTCACGGGCCTATAACTATTATATACTGCTTGATTATTAATATAGAGGTTCCATTTGTTTGTTTTCTAATTATTACCATCCTTTATTTAGTCCATTGTCATTTTCATTGAAAAGAGGGAAGAGGTTGAGGAAGACAGTACTGTTAAGGGGCTGAGATACTTGGCTGATTCTGATGTCACCATTTTGAATGGACTTTGCAGCTGGAGCCTGTACATCAGTTATATCTTCTTTCATATTACTGAATAAAACATGACACAACATCTGCACACATTACAATTATAATGCAGTTACTCCATTGCATATAAATGTTCTTGTAATTGCACTGGCTAATGTAATAAAATACTTTTTAAATGTTCACTTTCTTTTGTTATGACTATAATAGCCTCCAGATTATCCTATGCTTTTAACCTGTTGACTTACTATTTTATTGAGCCAGCCTAATGTAATGTCAGCCACAGAATGTTTTATTTCCTATGGTTATCTCAAGCTCACCCCTGGATAACAGCAGGAAATGTTAAAGATGACAGAGATAAGTATATTCCTTTTACTTCACTCTGAAAATGTATGCAGAGAGTCCGTCTCAACCGATTCTGTTCTGTGCAAACACTATTTTAAAAGCCATTAGAATATCTCCACATGAGAAAAAAAGAAAAAAGATTGCACGTAAGACTGCATGCATGTATGTTATAATATGCTAACTGGGAAATTCAGTGAGAGAGGCAACTGATGAACTGAATACCAATTTACATGAAACTACAACCTTTCCAAGGGGATCTGGGACAGCACCATCTTAAAAAAAAAAACAAGTTAACTGTCATAGGCCCTGGAGCCACCAACCCCTGCAGGTATTACTACAAAGGAAACTTCAGTGAATAGAAGCAGGGTAGTGGCCTACTTCCAACCGAAATTGGTTCTGCAAGGTGTCTTGGAAATACGAAGAGATTAAGGTGTTATTCTTTGTGAAATCAACACTTCAGGGTGTCATTTTAACACTGATAGTCAATCCTTCCATCTGATATTCCACCTATTAATCTACCAAAATACCAAATGGAGGACTCCTAAGTGGAAGGAGGTGGAGCTATCCATTAAGAAAGCAAGGGCTTCATTATCACCTAGGCCCAATGCTGTACCATAACGAGTTTACACGAGTGCACCAGGGGATTGAAGAATCTTGTGGAGGTTGATGAAGGTAGCATGGGTAAAACAAGCAGTCTCAAGGGCATGGTGGAGAGCAAAATAATCTAGCCAATTCCCTACAGTTTAATTTGTAAATTAAACTCACGATCAGCGGTTAAACTGCAGCTTGTCTGAGTCTCCTTCCCTGCCGGTAACATCTGGGCCCACAGCACTATCCTGTCACACAGGTAAATAGCAATAGAATGGTCGAACGTTTGTGTGTGTGGGTAATATCGACAAGAGTAGAATGGAATGGACTGAGAATGAAAGCACCATACACAGACACTCACGGGCCTATAACTATTATATACTGCTTGATTATTAATATAGAGGTTCCATTTGTTCGTTTTCTAATTATTACCATCCTTTATTTAGTCCATTGTCATTTTCATTGAAAAGAGGGAAGAGGTTGAGGAAGACAGTACTGTTAAGGGGCTGAGATACTTGGCTGATTCTGATGTCACCATTTTGAATGGACTTTGCAGCTGAAGCCTGTACATCAGTTATATCTTCTTTCATATTACTGAATAAAACGTGACACAACATCTGCACACATTACAGTTATAATGCAGTTACTCCATTGCATATAAATGTTCTTGTAATTGCACTGGCTAATGTAATAAAATACTTTTTAAATGTTCACTTTCTTTTGTTATGACTATAATAGCCTCCAGATTATCCTATGCTTTTAACCTGTTGACTTACTATTTTATTGAGCCAGCCTAATGTAATGTGAGCCACAGAATGTTTTATTTCCTATGGTTATCTCAAGCTCACCCCTGGATAACAGCAGGAAATGTTAAAGATGACATAGATAAGTATATTCCTTTTACTTCACTCTGAAAATGTATGCAGAGAGTCCGTCTCAACCGATTCTGTTCTGTGCAAACACTATTTTAAAAGCCATTAGAATATCTCCACATGAGAAAAAAAGAAAAAAGATTGCGCGTAAGACTGCATGCATGTATGTTATAATATGTTAACTGGGAAATTCAGTGAGAGAGGCAACTGATGAACTGAATACCAATTTACATGAAACTACAACCTTTCCAAGGGGATCTGGGACAGCACCATCTTAAAAAAAAAAACAAGTTAACTGTCATAGGCCCTGGAGCCACCAACCCCTGCAGGTATTACTACAAAGGAAACTTCAGTGAATAGAAGCAGGGTAGTGGCCTACTTCCAACTGAAATTGGTTCTGCAAGGTGTCTTGGAAATACGAAGAGATTAAGGTGTTATTCTTTGTGAAATCAACACTTCAGGGTGTCATTTTAACACTGATAGTCAATCCTTCCATCTGATATTCCACCTATTAATCTACCAAAATACCAAATGGAGGACAACTAAGTGGAAGGAGGTGGAGCTATCCATTAAGAAAGCAAGGGCTTCATTATCACCTAGGCCCAATGCTGTACCATAACGAGTTTACACGAGTGCACCAGGGGATTGAAGAATCTTGTGGCGGTTGATGAAGGTAGCATGGGTAAAACAAGCAGTCTCAAGGGCATGGTGGAGAGCAAAATAATCTAGCCAATTCCCTACAGTTTAATTTGTAAATTAAACTCACGATCAGCGGTTAAACTGCAGCTTGTCTGAGTCTCCTTCCCTGCCGGTAACATCTGGGCCCACAGCACTATCCTGTCACACAGGTAAATAGCAATAAACATTTAGTAGCAAACATCTTTTTATTTTGTAAACATTTTGTAAAAGATTATAGATGAAAATAATCAAAACCTTGTATTTCGTCATTGGTAATCAATAATTCCATTCATTGATGCAACATTAATAGACTTCAGTTGATATCTCAGACCAAGACTTTCTCTATTTGACACGATCTAGAGCAGGAAAGATTAGAGGCTTAGGTGAACTGACCAATCATACGCAGTATATTAGGTCAGCCACATTTTAAATGTGTTTTTATCATCTTTTAATTTCTCATGTCTTTTCTAATAGACACCTGGCAAGTCTCTAGCTCAAACAGTTCTTAAGTTAAAAATTGATTAAAGGTTGGGGGGGGGGGTGGTGGTTAATATCTCTGAACACTGAGTTTGTTGTAAATTGGAGGGTGAAGGGTGTTACTTATTGGGTGATTTGTCACAAAATGACCCAAAAGATAAATTGACTACACTCCCTGCTAAATAAAATGACAAGCAAATGCTTAACATCAATGTTAACATCCTGACAACTTTTTACATTTGACTTGCCCCTAGGTCTTTAACAGGGGTATTTGGACCATGCCTGCCCTATGGTACAGCATATCTAGGTGGAACAAAAAGGTTTATTCTTCTTCTAAGATACCCACAATCAAGCTTAATTGAGAATCAGGGAATACAGCTGTGTGTGAAGCTAATATCTGGAAGCAGTCTGTCTTTATCATTCAGTGTGCGATTTTGGCAAAGAAGATAACTCTGCAAATATGAATTTGTTAGCTGAAATGATTTATGAGATAGCAATGTCTGATGTAGGCAGATTTGCAAATGTATATATGCTCTCATAATGGGGGGGGGGGGTGCTTAATTAAATTAAAATAAACAAAAACTTTCACTTAGGAAGCAACTTATATATAAAATAATCTTTTGGTACTATAGTACTACAACACAATCAGATAGGTAAATAACTGGCTTTGGACTAGTAATACTGCTGAAAACCAACTCAAGGTATATAAGATATACACAATAGGACTGTACTGGTATTGAAAGATTGCAATCTGTTAGCTTACATGTGTTATTTTGGTGTTGGATCATGGAGCTTCCTTTCTAGACGCCGATCTTCTTTATAAAGTCACCCTATTGCACGCCAGTGCTTGCCTATCTGGTTAACAGACCCTTGACACTGTCCTTTTATACAGTGAAAAACATCTATAGTTCCAAAGTTTTGAGGAGAGTATCGCAGAGCCATCTGAATCGCTTCCTGCGATTGTGTCCCCATGCACTTTATCTTATCTTTTCATTACAGGATAGCACAGCTCTGCTGTGGCTCTGAAAGGTGGTCTCTCTTGCAAAGGGATGAGCATTACAATTGTACCTTTTACATCACCGTTTTACATCATGTGTGGGTGTTCTTTTTTTATATATATATATATTTTTCACAAGTTTTTAAATATCATTCAATAGTGTCTTTGGTTCAACGTGTATTTCGTAAAACACTATTCTCAAACACTGACAGGTGCATATCTTAAACGGTACAAAGCTAGTTTTATGTACTGTTAAAACTAGTATAACCAGCACACAAACTGCTGAGATTCTAAGCTTTCCAACAATACCTCCCCTTTCAGTCTAGCTGCTTCAATGACGGAGCAATAGACTCAGGCACTCGTAGTTCCAGCTAGGAGTACTGCATACACACACTAAATACGTCTTTGGAAAGCCCCGAGACTGTACTTTTAAACAAGCCAGGTAGGTGGCTTTTACGGTGCCTGAGAAATATGTGCTTAACCTTCGGTGCCCTGGCGACCCAAAATGAATGGGGCTGAGTTTTAAGAGTTAAAGCAAAAGTCGCCGTTTGCAAAACATCTAGATAGACTTAATATTGTATTTATTTCCCCCAAAATGTTTACTTATAATGCACTGAGTTTCTATAATGCTTAAAGATAGCGGCGGAGATTCACGTACGAGAGAATAAAGTCTTGCGGCACTTCAAAATATCCAGCACTACTTTTATTTATTTTAACCATAACTACTCACAATGCGGCTCAGATTGCTTTCATCACTGACACCCAGAGATTAGAGATTGTTGTAGCATTTCAGCCATTCTAAATTGGATGAAAAATACAGTAGCTTGGTGTCTTAAAATATCTCTGCAGGATTTTCCAGCACTGAAAGTTGCAGATATGTGGGAGCAACTTGGAAAATGCGCGATTCCCGCAATCCCGCTCTGAAATTCAAGCCCTGCTTTAATTTACACTAAGTTAACTTTTCTATTAATTCTATTAACTACCTGATGTTAAATAACTTACTAGTTTGGTTACCTTTTCACTCTTAATATCTCCAAGTGAGAGAGTTATAGGTAGTTGGTTTTCCCAATATTATTATTTATTTCTTAGCAGACACCCTTATCCAGGGCGACTTACAATTGTTACAAGATATCACATTATTTTTACATAAAATTACCCATTTATACAGTTGGGTTTTTACTGGAGCAATCTAGGTAAAGTACTTTGCTCAAGGGTACAGCAGCAGTGTCCCCACCTAGGATTGAACCCACGACCCTCCGGTCAAGTCCAGAGCCCTAACCACTACTCCACACTGCTGTAATAAGCAATATGAATGGTGACAGCAGTATCTGAGATGTTGGCAGTGACAAATTAGGTAAGCTCTGCTATCCAGAGTTTCACTGCCATATCCCATTAAATCTGAACGAGAAATGTGCGTCTCAATCAGATATTGTGCCCTTCTATAATGAAAACTTCTGGACATTCTGAATAAATATGGACAAAGAGAATGGATTTACTGCAGCAGTGGCAGTTACAGTATACTTCTGAAAACACTTGCAGTACTCCAAGCCTCTACAATATGTTGCATGCTAGACTGTGAGTAAGTCTGTTCTCTACCTTTGTGGGGTAAAAGCATAAATGATTCAATGGCTTATGACTGACAATATATACAAAAATAAAGTTTAACTTCAGGTTGCAAAGTTGCAAGCCAACTAAAAGTATAAATGCATACTTAGATGAGTAACTAGTGTGGTTTTTGCTACATACGGTACAGGGATAAAGAGTATGTGGGTGTGCCGACACAAGAAACTTGTTATATTGCGAAAGATCCTGGCACAAAGGTGAGTGCAATGATTGAAATCCACAACAGATATGGGCAAGAACAAATACTCACAGCAGTAAACATGACAGCACGTGTGAGAAAACGCAGCTACTTTTGAAATGATGAGGAGACATCATTTTTATTTAAGATTTAAAGTCGTAATTGCAGAAGTGTTTAAAAGGATGGTGGAAAAAAACAAATGGGATTTGGGAGAACTGTGGATCAAGATCGTCATCGATGCAAAGTTTTAAAAGCACAATACTATAAAGCAAAAAAAAACTAAAGAGGGGCAAATCTGTCAATTTTTCCTCACTTCAACCTTACGAATGACACACTGGGTAATCGCCCTTTGTCTTCACCGACCCGGTGTAGCATCCCATGAGAGACTGCACCCCTTCAGCGCAGCAGTGTGCCTTGAACACGTGCACGTCATGCGATGTAAGGGAAGATGATGGGAAAAACCTTGAGTTTAACATTCTAAAACTACAAAAAGCACTATTTCCCTCTTTGCAAGCTTTTCCCACATCTGTACTTTTGTTGTAGGTGTGTTTAGTCACACAATTTTTATTATGTTTAGCACTGTATATAACTAATAAGTAGCAAAAATTACAAAACAAAAACAAAAAATGTATATTTATTAAAAATGTATATTTATTATGAGTGCACCGACGTGGTGCGGACATCGGGTTTGAAGAAAGTTACCCTGACCAGTTGACTGTCGAGACTGAAGGAAAATAATTCTATCAGTATGTCATCACAGTATAATATTAGCCATCACATACATATTATCTATTTATTTTTAAAAACTGTATGAAGTGCCACTCACCCGTAGGTATCGGGGTGCTGTATAGATACAGTATAAAATGCTCTTGCAATTTGAGTACAAAAGAATATACAGAAAGCAAATATCAATACATGCTAGATCTGCAAATATACTTTTATTTATTTATATACAATCACAGCTCTCGATAACAGAAATTCAATCAAATGCTGTTTGAAAAAGCAACTATGCATGTGATGACAATGATATATATATATATATATATATATATATATATATATATATATATATATATATATATATATATATATATTACACACACACACACACACACAGTATTTGCTTTATTTATTTACTGTGGTTCTACTGTACATTTGTTTACTGTAGGCTCTGTTGATGATGTGTTTGGCTAAACAGGGGCAACTCATCTTCAGTCTGTCTCCTTGTTATATTAATAGACGTAAGCGTGCATGTCTGCGTGAACACATTGCACTGAATTAAGACCCACAAGCATCCACACAATCTCAAAATATGAGATTCCATATCTGAAAAAACAAATAACAGAAATATACGACCACACCACCAGCTCTTTACAATAAACCAACTATTCTACTACAATCAGAACTCTTGGTTTGCAGTGGGAAGGTACGCCTGCGATAATGGCATAAAAGGAATATTCCGTTTACCATGTAAAAGCAGAATATGAAAGGAATAAGAGAATTCCGCCTGCATGTATACAGAGGATTCAGAATATTCTAGTATTCCAAATACTTGATATTCTGAATACTTGTGCCATGTAAACGTACTGATATCAATCTTACAGCAAATGTATTTTTAAGTGAAGCATACATATGCTATACTGCAGTAACATGTGCTTGTTCTAGGAGTTCAGTATCTAACTTGCCTGTTAAATTTCTAACAATTTAGAAAAAAGGGTACTTCTGCCTCCACTGTGACCTCTTTCAACCCTTTTAATCCCTCTCCAGGTGAGTGATGTCTGAACTACTTTCACACAATTCCACCTTTAACCTCCATAGCAAGTGCCATCTATGTTTTGTTTATTACTACTTAGGGGATATGGGGGGTTCTAACTCGAACAGAATAAAAAGACACAGCTTAAATCTTACAAAAGGATATAAATCTCAATGAAGAACTGGTGACAAATGAATCCTATTAAATGTATTTAGATGCAAACAGAAAACTGAAAAATAGCAATAGCGTGTGTCAGCTGCTTGTATGAAATGAATCACAGGTCTAAACGGTATGAGTGATGATGACAGGTTGAGGGGACTAAAGCGGTTTTACATAGAAACTAGAATGGTTTGGGGAGGCTTGATCAACACTTAAAAAAAAAAATCCTGAAAGGGATCAACAAAACTCAACCCAATCAGTGTTTCAAGTTTGGCACAGAAACTGAGACCAGAGGAGGTCAAGAAGTTCTGGGAACAAACAATTAGCCATTAGTAACGGGACGAACATCGAGGGGCTAAAGTCATTTCAAAGTAAGTCAAAAGAACATAAATGCAGCTCTCGCTTCTACGCAAGCTGTTTCATTAAAAAATGAAACAAATAAAATAAAATACACAAGCTATCCATGATAAACTAGTCTTTTAAAAGGCTACCCAACGGTCACATGCTGACGTCAAAAGAGTAGGCAGCCGAGCTCTGGAAAATATTCGCAAATAATCCATAAAAACAAAAGACAATCAACTTTAAAATAACCAAATCTTAATATAAAGCTACTCTGGAATCTAGTGCAATGTCCACAGCTACAGAAAGACCAAAAAGAGCCAAAGAAAAAGGAATGAAAAAAGATACTATGCCATTAACGGAGGGGAGCTCAGACTCGCAGGTAACAGAAAGGGGCGAACTGCTAGGAGACATGACGACAGTGAGCAGTGAGAAAATGAGAACAGATGTCTCTAAAATACAGAAAGTTCTAGACAAAACTAAGCCTGCTTGCCCTGCAAGAAGTCATGTCGCATATTCAGAACGACATGGCCACTGTTGGTGCAAGGTTAGCTGAATGTGAGCAAAGGGCATCTGATATGGAAGATAAACTACCGCCATTGGAGGTAATACAAAATAAAAAAGATAAACGACTGGCCTTGGCTAGAAGAAAAAATCGATGGCATGGAAAATCGGTCAAGGAAGAACAATTTACATGTAATGGCATCTGCAGAAGGCAGAGATATTGTTACGTTCACTACTGAATTGCTAAAAAACATTTTAAACATACCGAGAGAAGAAACTGTCCCAAAAATTGAAAGAGTGCACAGGTCCTTTAGGCCAAAACCTTCCGATGGCGAACTACCCAGACCAGTTATATCCTGAAATTACTCTGATATGGAGACAAACAGAAGCTTATTGAAATGGCAAGGAAAACCAAGCAACTGACCTACGACAAGAAAAGGTTCTACGTGTTCCAAGATTTTTCGGATGAGTTGCAATGAAAGAGAGTACTCACATTAAGCTGTCTCTCAGGAAAGAAAACATCCCTCACGCACTTCTTTACCCAGCAAAGCTCCAGGTTATTGTTAATGGGAAAAGACACATCTTTGAGCTAAAATAGCTCTTCAGAAGCTAATTCCCAAGCTTCAGCTATGTCGCAGTGAGTAAATACTTGCAACGCATTTAAGTTGCGTGTGTGTCCGCGCTCTCACTCCCCCACCCGCACCCTTTATATACAGTATAGTTAGAGAGAGAGAGAGAGAGAGAGAGAATAAAATGAGACGTTCGCTTCAGTATTTTTTATGGCTCTCGTCTAATATAAGACAGTATTAAACTTACTGCACGGTTTATCTATTAAGGTTAAAGAATCCACTCACTGCTCCGGTGCTCCTGCAGATAGCTGTAAACACCGAGTTTGACTCACGGACCGAGTTACCTGATTCGTTTTAATAATATGCCCTGTTGGGTAGGGTCTTGTTCACTTTTTCGTTTCTTTCCTTGGGCATGGTTTATAACAACGAACTGTTCTTTCGTTTGTTATATCCATGAATATAAAACAGAAATGAGTCGACATTGTCAATACCTTTTAGAATTTTCAATGCCGCGTAGTATTCTTTGTTCAAGACTGAATAGATTAAATTATTTTAGCTTGTCTGCGTACGACATGCCTTTTAAACCCGGGATAATTCTGGTCGCTCTTCTTTGCACTCTTTCTAGAGCAGCAATATCCTTTTTGTAACGAGGTGACCAGAACTGAACACAATATTCTAGATGAGGTCTTACTAATGCATTGTACAGTTTGAACCTTACTTCCCTTGATTTAAATTCAACACTTCTCACAATATATCCGAACATCTTTTTGGCCTTTTTTATAGCTTCCCCACATTGTCTAGATGAAGACATTTCTGAGTTAACATAAACTCCTAGGTCTTTTTCATAGATTCCTTCTTCAATTTCAGTATCTCCCATATGATATTTATAATGCACATTTGTATTGCCTGCATACAGTACCTTACACTTTTCTCTATTAAATGTCATTTGCCATGTGTCTGCCCAGTTCTGAATGCTGTCTAGATCATTTTGAATGACCTTTGCTGCTGCAACAGTGTTTGCCACTCCTCCTATTTTTGTGTCATCTGCAAATGTAACAAGTTTGCTTACAATACCAGAATCTAAATCATTAATGTACAAAACCTGTTAACACAGAAAAAATGGCACAATTCCTGAAGTAAAATCTGAGTTAAACGGAATGTCAAATGAGGAAACCTTGTTTGTCAAAGAGCCTTCAAACACAGAGCAGCAAACAACTCTTAATTAAAAAAAAAAAAAAAAAAAAGACCTGGGGCCAGTTTTCCAAAACTTTTATTCTTTGTAGGCTTTCTTTTTAAGATTGATTTCTGTCAGCGTATATGTATACACATATCTATGTATACACACTGACATATATATATATATATATATATATATATATATATATATATATATATATATATATATATATATAGTGAAATAGACACAGCACTTTTGGGTCAGCTGCTAAGGAATTCCAGAGGTTTTAGGTAAGTTTGTCATTTTTTCTTTTTGTTTTCTTTTCCACAATGCAACAGAAACAGCGCCAGTTAAAACAAACTGAAATATACATAACAAAATAAAGTGACTCGCTGGTCAAAACAAAAGGAAAGGCTATACAATGTAACATTTCAATTCACTATGACTTATTTTTTACGCCATCTACCCGCAATAGATACTTCCAAGGTTTTGATTCTTTTTTTTCTTATTTTCACTTTTGTACAATAATGCCTTCACTAGCATTCACTGTCCTCCTTCTCTAAAATGTCTTGTCCCCCCTTTATATCTGCCTCGCCCATAACAATCTCATTACCCCATTAAACAATCATGCAATGAATGAGTGTTCAATCACTGAATGACTTTTCATTAAACTTCAAAAACATATCATTGCAAAATAAGTATAGCTTAATAAACAATATTTATTAAACTAAGTAAATGAGTGAATAACATTATTTAAAATGAAGAATGCCAAGATATTAGTCTGCGACTGTACATACATTATATGTATATATTGTAGCAGTAGTGAAAAACTCGCTGTTTATTATCTCAGTCATATTCTAAAAAAAGTCTTCTGACTGGCAAAAGGCACAATTCTTAAAGTACAGTAGGAAACCTGGTTTCCAAAAAATCCAGGAAAGCAGGTTTCCTTGTGTGTGCTGGGGTTTAAACACATAACTTACTTTTGTATAAAGAAGTGTAGTTTTCTTCCTTCCAAAAGAGTACCAGGAAACATTGCATGACATAAACATGGAGGACATCATCATGTTTCATGATACAAACTAGACAGGTGTTTTTATTAAGGTACTCTAACATTTTTATGCAAATTATCTTGCTTGCAGCAGACACATATGCTGGCTTTGAAATGTTTACTTCCTCTTCAGTCAGTGTAAAGTATGCCACGCTTAATAGGTCTAAAACTGAGTATGTATTTCCTTGAATTATTAACTGCTCATCAGGTGCTGGTAACTTCTGTGGAAGGACAGGGAGGAGGTGCTTCAGCGTATGTGCTGAGTAACTTCTTTTGCACTTCATTTCTGTTCCTGCACAGTTAAATAGTTCTACAGTCACCTGTGTGCGGTCTTCCAATACATCTTTTTTTTATTAATTCAGTTATTTTTAAATAATTCGATTTAAGAACATTTAGCACATTTATTTTCATATAAAACACATTTTGCATATGTCTGATATTTTAGTGAGAAAACAATCAACATATTTTTTTTTTTATTGGGGGTGGTAAATTAAGTAATAAAATTGATCTATTCTATATGATATTCTACAATAATTTCATTTTACACCACACCTTACACAACAAAAGTGGTTTAGACGCAACATATAAAGCTCCTCTGATTACACCTACCAAGCATTTCAACTCATGTCCTCTTGTAACTGAAAGTATGTCCCATTTTTGTCCTTCCACGTCTGCATTCAACTGAAGTTATCTTCAGTGCCCTTCTGATGTCAACTTGATCTGTGTTTTTGGCATCAGTGGTACTGACACACTTTTTTTTTAGTTCTATAGGCTCTTTTGAAATTGGCCTTTGTGTGGAAGTGGTTTCTTGTATTGAGAGTTCACTTTGAGGAGTTTTCAAAGTTGTCATTTGACTTTCAGTGGCAGCCCTTGTAAGTGACTTAGCACTGCTTGGTTTCTCAGAAACATATTGTCTTTTTCTGATTGTTGGAGAAAAAATGTTGAACTTTTCACTATGTTGAATTTCCTCTACCACCATTTCCTTGCTAAGTTTCCAACAATTTAAAATGTTTTTCAAGAACTTGTACTTATTCTGATATTCATCACCACCACAAGCAGAGACAAGCGTTGCTAGTTCCATTGCAGTTGGATACAGTAATTTGAATCGGTCATTGGAGTTCAGACTTTTGCCATCAGTGTGTGTAGAAATGAGAGACATTTACTTTTTCTGTGTGGACTTCATGGTTTCCTGTTTGAAAATCCATATCATATTTTAACCATCTTGGATGCATCAGAGATGTATCACAAATAGGAGCACATTTGTACTTCCTACAGTACAAAATGCAAAAGTGCAGGTCTTCATCTGTTTACCAACACAATATTTAGTACATCTTCACTTACAATTACTGTAAATGCTGAAGTTATCCCCATCTTCAACAATACTCAAATCAGAAGTAACAGACTTGTCAAGCGGATGCATTATCAGCTGACATGCTCTGTCAGAGAGCATTTTTGATAGTTTCATAGCTTTGTCGGAAGGCCTTCGTGTGTCCACAAAGAGTGATCTGGTCTGTTCTGCATGAGGGAAATCATTTTCACTTTCCTGCACTTTAACAAATGCAATCAACTCACTGAAGGCTTCAGATACTCCCATGTTGGAATGGACAAATTTCTTTAGCTTTTAGCAATTTATTGTTATTATGTATTATTACCCATTGTAGCCAGTCCCTTTTTGTACAAGTGAGCCCACTTCTCAGATTGGGCAGCCCAGTTGGTCAAAAAATACTGCACAAACTCTCTTAGTTTTTGTAGCTGAACACTGTAATTCTGCAAAGTTGGGCTGTAGAGTATTGACTTCAATAGTGCAAGGAGATGTTGTTTTTGTTCTTTGCTCACAGTTAGCTCTGTAATTTGTTTTCCAGTGCTTACATCAGGAAACAATTTAAATTTCCACAAAATCTTTGTCCAGTACAAAAAAAATATCCTTGCAGCTATGATTGTGCTTTTTAATTAAACAAAGCAATTAGCTGGCTCAAGTTTGTCTGCCTCATTATGAATAAAAGCATAAGCAACAATCTCACCCCTGCCAAAATACATTGTCTACTGCGAAACACTGTAAAGGAAAACCTTGTTTGTTTGTTTTATGTGTTGCATTGACAAAAACTGTCAGGATTTTTCTGAAATGCCTTTGTCATTTTAATTGCCTGGACATACAGTATTTGAATATTACAATCTTCATCTGCCACGATTTATGCAAGTGTCTGGCTGAGTACGACCACCTTGACCTAGTTTTTTCCCTCGTTGTTGTATGTTATGCATCTTTAAACTCTTTCCCATTGTTTGCTCCACAAATTCCTTCATACATGCAGAGCTCACCGGTGTAAAAAAATGAATTAGCATATCTCTTTAGAACATTAGAGGAGTTTGGGCTAAGCCCTAATTTTATCCACCTTTATAATAGTGTATAAATCACCAAAAGCCAGGATTTGTACTAATGGTCTGGTGTCGGACGCCTTCTCTCTGCAGCGGGGAACCCATCAAGGTTGTCCACTTTCTCCACTGCTCTTTGTGTTATCCCTGGAACCACTGGCATGCTTAATAAGAACAAATCCAAATATTCCAGCTATTAAAATAAGTCTATAAACAGACGATGTACTATTAACAGTACAAGAACCACAAACCTCTTTAAAATATGCATTGGAATCAGTTGACCATTTTGGCTGCTTTTCTGGATACAAAATTAATTGGCGGAAATGTGAGGCAGTGCCGTTAAATGTTCATTGCCACAAAAGCAGCCTAGCTTCACTACCTTTTAAATGGGCCCCTGAAGGAATGAAATACCTTTGTGTGACTCCAAAACCACAGATACAGGAGATTGCTTCATACAATATGTCCAGCATGTTTAAGAAAATGTCAGAGGACACAGACAGATGGAATGACCTACCTTTTGACACTCTGGGATAGAATAGATACAATTAAAATGAATATTTTACCAAGAATAACCTTTCTTATGGGTGCCATTCCACTATCTCTCCATGAAAATTGGTTTTAAAAAATCCATGCGTTATTCAGTAAATTTCTGTGGAAAGGAAAGGCTCCTAGAATTAGAAGTTTGAAGCTGTCAATGGACAGGGAGAAAGGGGGTCTGGGTCTCCCAGATATTTATAAATATTATATCTCATTCAATGCAAGATATCCATTGAAATGGGCTTTATGCATAACTCTTGCTTGATCTCACTTTTGTTGTTCATACAAGGGAATCAACTTAATTTAAAATGATTTCAATAGTTTAACTGATATGGTAAATGCACTGCAGTTTTGTTATTAACAATGCCAATGGCAAGCAAGTGCAATCAGGGTGCTTGCTGACTGTATACACACTTTATCCAGTCTACTAAACAGGTTCAAGCAACGATGTCAAAGCTGAAGTCACTGTCATGGAAACCTGGGCAATGTACAAAAATGTCATGTAAATAATACTCAGCCATTATTTTAAACTAGTAAAACATCTGTGCTATAAAAAAAATATATATATGAACCTATAAAACCAGCAAAGTGAAGGCCTACTGCATACAGTATTTGTACGAATAAATGAAGATGCACACTTATTGTAATGTGCTTTATAATGGAAGTCATAAACTGTCTAATAAACCAGAGGCCTAAAAGGCTTTGCTTTAGTTCAGTACAATTTGCGAGTTGTTTTTGCTACTAAAATTATATTGCATGCCTTTATTGTTAAACCTGTGCTTACATCATCCATCAAGTCATAAGACCAAGAAAGCATGCTTCACTGAAATACTGATATTATAATGTGTAACCGCATGTTTGCAAAATAAGAGATGGTTTCCACTTCAACCGCTGAAATACTTTCTTTATAATGTTACAATACGTTTTATTTAATCTGTTGTTCATCATGTCTTAATGTACAGCACTTTGAGATGGTAGGAATGTAAGTTTTAATATGGTATAAAAACACATTTGGCAGTGTCGTAATCCCCCGCCAAGGCCATAAATACAAAATGTAAGATATCAGTAATATAAAAAAATGAAATGCCCGTGACCTACATAAAAAGTTTGACATTCAATCTAATGGATGGACAGGCACAGGCAGTGTGTGTCTACCCCACGGGTCTGATTCAATAACCTGCCCTAACGGGAAGTTCTAGCACGATTTTTTAAGCACCTCTAGATGTTTGGTTTTTTAGATTTGAGTTTTTGACGGGACCAGACTGGAAGGAATATAAGAAATGAGTCAAGTAGACTAACGTTTCGGTACTAAATAAGAATTGTATATATTGGTATTTTTCACATCAGTTAGAGGTAGGCCCTCCCTTTGAAAGCTATGTGTGAATTTTAATTCAGTATTTGGATTCAGTAATTTGCTTGACTGTATGCATACATGTACTGTACTAAGGGTTTCTAAATGTGAACATGACACTGAGGGTACAATTAAAATAACAAATTAAATAATGATTTCTAATGAACGAAAAATCCATACAATTATTACTAATTTGTATGTTGGCTTTAGTACAAACAATATTTGTCATTGAACAGGTAACTGATTTCAGCATTATTCATAAGGAATTCAGCCAGACACATAAGTTGTAATTCATTAATTAATATTTTCTGTTCTATTGAACTGTTTGACAGACAAACCAGGCAGTATTTAATCATTTAAACTACAAATGTCAAGTTTTGTCAGATCTTATACCAATATAAGATTTCAAGATATATTATTTTTTCAATTTAAAATGAAATACCTGCATATATGTCATGTCTAATCATGCATGGACCTTGATGCAGTGCTTGTACATGCTTCATCAAACATTGGGAATTGTTATTTTCATCCTGCAGAAGAATTGTCCATTTTTTTGTCATCATCTCAACTGTTACTATGGATTTGTAACTGTTTTTTGTGTCACCTAAAATCTAATGTATAGTACATCCTTTTAAACAAAATGCACGAACAAAAAAAAAAAAGCTACATTTCCCTGGAAAACTAGCATCTATATAAAAATAATTATATATATTTATATGAAAAAAAGCATATAGGCAAGCTACAAAAACAGTAAACTACTTAGGCTTTTTGGATTTACTGCTGTTTCAGAACCATTCCTCAAGCTATAAAGAGCATAGCACCTGCAGTAAAAACCTGCCTCTAAAAATGTAATTTAATTAAACACGTCTGGAATACCAATCCTGATAGCTCAGGGACGATAAAAAGACTAATATTAGAAAAAGGTTTTACTATAAAGTACAAATACTAATTGCTTAGGGAGGGCTAGTCCGGCCAGGGTGTCCTCGGCTCACCGCGCACCAGCGACCCCTGTAGTCTGGCCGGGCGCCTGCGGGCTTGCCTGTAAGCGGCACGACAGCTGCGTTATCCTCCGACGCTGTAGCTCTTGGGTGGCTGCATGGTGAGTCTGCAGTGTGAAAAAAAAGAGGTCGGCTGACGGCACACGCTTCGGAGGACAGCGTGTGTTCGTCTTTGCCCTCCCGAGTCAGCGCAGGGGTGGTAGCGGTGAGCTGAGCCTAAAAATAATTGGCCATTCCAAATTGGGGAGAAACGACTAAATTTAAAATTTAAAAAAAAAATCTAGTTTTCAACATTAGACGTAAACAGAAGGAACAAACAACAGCTTTCAGAAAACAAACTGGATAGTCAGCGCAGACAAAAAAGGTATTCCTGTGTTGGTTGTACCCAAGTTAAATCAGCACTACAGGTACAATCAAGCACAGCTACCTCAGTTCAAACAACCTGCTGTTTACTTTTTAAACACTGTTAGAATTTAGACCCGAATATAGGCGTTTTTTCTTTGTTTGACTCAGTAATGATAAAATACATTTCTGGATGGAACAAATAACATGACAACGAACGTGCTGCATATATGGACTTTATTAAAGAATGCCAGATACCTTTGGGTAGCCGAGTTGTTGGACTGTTTCTAATTGATTTCCACATCTGTATAACTTGGCAAAGCTTTGCCTTAACTTCCAACCAATTCAGTGGATGCAGATGTGCAGTCTCAATGTATGGGCAAGTCCACACCAAACAGAGAATGTCGGCAGCAACTTCTGGGGATGCTGCATGCTTGCCTTTTAACAAATGACAGCACTCTGTTTTAGTAAGGAAGCAAGTACCACCATTTTTAGGCTTTTATAGTGCTATGAAATATTATCTAGGTGTATTTAATGTTTAAACAGGTCCGCGAAATGTCAGTGAAATCCTAATTATAATACTAGTCTAACTGGATGACAAGCCCATGCGCATAATATCCTTTTTGCCGATGACATAACTGTTGAACTCCTTGCAGGGCATGCTGAAATTCATTTTTACTTTTGAGCTTCAATTACTCACGCAAACTTCAATTCACTGTCATAATAATAATAATAATAATAATAATAATAATGTTGTATCCCACCGGCGTGATGCTTCCCCACTGCGTTCAGTGTCTTTTTTGCTTTTAGTGACAGGCTCTTGACACTTTTAGTGACAGGCTCTTGACACTTCGCCAGTAAAACCAGACGCACCAAGTAAAACACATGACGCATACCGCATCATATGATTGCAGGTTAGCGTGATTGGATAGCTGCATAGATGCAATGCAAACAACTCACGCAAACAATCTGCCCTAAACCAGTAGAGTATGCTGTTGCACCGCGAGACAGTAAAGCAGCCACATAAACGTAATTTCCTAACGAGAAAATAAAATCACATTTTACTCTTGGGTTTTCAACGTTTTCTTTAAAAAGCGGGACAAATGGCATTCCGACAGTACCTCAATCGGGACGCGGGACAGAGCCCCTAATATCGGGACGATCCCGATTTTATCGGGACGTCTGGTCACCCTAAGCGCAGAGCTTCTCTGCTACCCTCAGATCTGACACTCTGAATCTGCATGCGATTGAGCTCTCCTTCTCCCGCCTGCCCCGCCCCCTGTGAGTGTTTACTGATGACATTGGATCTGTGCAGCAGTCTTCAAAGTAACGGAGCAAGTTAAGAAAGTTGTGCTAAAATTACAACTACTGTATCGAGCGAGCGACAATGTCTTTAGATGTTTGACAATTGTTGTCTAAAGACGACAAGAAAGAAAAGTAAATAAAGTAATGTTTGGGATACTCCGGTAACTAATTTGCGTGACCATTTAGAGATGCAGAGGTCGCGCTAGCCTTTAAAAACGTGCATTTGTAAAAAGCATACCATCTCAAAATCTGCGTTTTTACATATTGCATCAACACAGTTATATTATTTTTCCAGTGTAACTATTTCAGATTAACGAAGTTAACATGCAAAACAGTGCACAGTATAAATATAACGGTACCGGATTTTTTTTTTTTTTTTTTTTTTTTAAAGAGGATGAAGGGAGCAGTGGAACCATTTTTACATGTTGCATTGCATAAAACTACATCGTAATATAAACGAAATTATTGGATAGGGACAGTGGTGTAGTGGTAAATAAAAAAGAAAAAAAAAAGAAAAAAGTGGGTAAAACCCCGTTTGGTGCTCCAGGCCAGGCAGTGGCATGGTAGGAACTTAGGGTGACCATTGTTTCTGGGGTTTTTATTGGGTTTGGAGGACATCAGGGAATTAATCACGGTATGCTGAGAGGGTCAAGACAGAGGGCGATTAACGTGTGTTAAAAAAAATGAATCTAAAAAAAATTAAAATTAACGCGTTTATCGCAGAAGTTAACTGCGATTAATTGACAGCTCTAAACACAACATTAACAGAACACCAAATCACAGAACACAAGAGTCCAGTGGCCAAGACCCCTACTCGATCTGCAGTTCTGACAGAGCTCTCAGCTGTCGGTCTCGCGCACAACGTGAGTAGGGATGGGCGATACCAATGATTTTCTTTTCGATCCGATACCAAGTAATACCAAGGCTAGTATCCCAATACCAATACCGATACCGATACTTTTAAAAGTCTTCTTATGTACATAAAAAGGGGAAATCTTTGTGATTTCTACAGTGAAAATTGGTAAATGCAGACATCAAAAATTATATTTGAAAGCCTTTGCATTAGTATTAAATAAACTACCAATGATCAGACTTCTCTTTTTGTTTTCTGTTTAATAACAGCAATTATAAAACCCATGTTCAATAACGTTCAACAAATGTTCAATTATATTATTACCCTTTTCAGGTGTTATTCTTCACATCACTTCAACTGAAAATTTGGGCTAATCAGATACCCTGAAGTGAAATCAACAAAATAAAATAAAAATCTCTTAAGAAGAAAAGAAGAATAAATGCTGCTCTGATTTCTAGGAACACATACATTTAGGTTTATCTTTTAATTTAGCTTTTAATTTTTAACACTAAACTTCTTACAGCACCAGGCAGGATGCACTTGAGGTCAACACTTGAAATGTAGGCTACATAAAGGAATTGTCAACCTCTACCTTGATTCTTTCACCATTTATAGGTTTTTGTTTAGAAACAACAGCATGTTGACATTTTCCCCCTTCAGTCTGTTTCTTCTTTGGCTCACTAACTCTCCTGCCTTTGAAAAAATTATTTCTGAGGGTACGGATGAAGCAATGAATCCCAGGTATTTTGCTGCAAGTCTGCTTAGGGATGGGAATGTTTGCTCATGCTCGTACCACCAATGTAATGGGTCCTGGTCCCGGGGAATTAACTTTTCCTCTAAGTAACGGCACATTTCAATGAGTGCATCAGTACCTGTTGAGCGGTGCTGTTGGGAAGACAGAACTTGAATGTCAAAATCCGCCCATATCCCTCCTTTTGCTGTAGCTGGGGCAGAGCTTGGGGTAGATGCAGGAGTCACTGGTGAGGCAAATCTTGGCATAGGTGCAGAGGCAGAGCTTGGCACAGGTGCTGAGGTAGAGCCTGGCGGTGGTGACTGAAGTGGGCTGATGGACTTCCTGCATTTCAGTGAGCATTCGCTTTTTCATAGTTTCCACATTGTCTCTGTCAAGAAATGCAAGGTTTCTAAACCGTATGTCCAAGAACGTGCTGGCAGGGTCTTGATTTCCATTACACGAGAGTAGATGTTAAAACTTCATGCTGATTTGAACTCGGCTCTCGCCAAGATAAGCACCAACTAAGACGTAGCTTTACAGTAAACTAATGTGATCCATATGCGTCTCCATCCATTTACGTTTCCTTCCATATGATGATGTAGATATCCTTCTGTCTGGTGTTAATGGCTGAAGTGTAATGCTGGCTCCAGGGATCAGCTTATTTTGCCTCCCTGGCGCATCAGCACACACAACGGCTGCGATGCTGGCTCCGGGGATCAACCAAAGTGCGGCCTCCCCAGCGCATCAGCATGACAACCGTCTGGATTGAGCTAAGTAGGGTACATCTCTGGGGTTTTCAAGTGGGCACCTTCCATCCTCAGTGTTTCGTCGACTAGCCCACGACACCTCAAGAGGGCTCGACGGTGATTCTGGCGTCCCAGCATCACCCCCCTCCGTCCCCCACTCAACTCAGCCCAGCTTACTTACCTGTCCCCAGCCAGAATCTTTCCGTCTCAACCACAGCCAGTTGCTGCTCCTCTCTGCTGTTTCAGATAAGTTCTTCACTGTGCGACGCAACTCTTGGCCACTGAATCCGACGTCTCTGAGAAACCGGGTTGTAGAGTGTGCCACAAATCCTCGACAACCTACTTCCACTGGGTAAACCCGAACTCTCTATCCTCACTGTTCCGCTTCAATGGCTAGTTGAGCATACCGCAGTTTCTTCCTCTCATACGCCTCATCTACAGCATCCTCCCATGGCACTGTTAACTCTACCAGGTGAACAAGGCGTGCTGATCCAGACCACAAGACAATATCTGGTCGAAGGTTAGTGGTGGCAATCTCAGGTGGAAAAATAAGCCGTTGACCAACATCTGCCAGCATTTTCCAGTCTCTAGCAGCTTCCAGTTGTCCTGGGCGAGGATTGGTTTTAACACCTTTTCTTGGTGGTTGCTCTCCTGGGCGGAGGAATGTTGTCTTTAGTGTGTAATGTTTTGATGGAACAGGTGGCAACTTATTGGTCATGTTACGCTTGTCTTCCAATGCTAAGGCCAAACATCGCAGCACCTGGTCATGGCGCCAAGTAAACCGTCCTTGGCTAAGAGCCACCTTACATCCTGTCAAAATGTGCCTTAATGTTGCAGGTGATGAACACAAAGGACATGAGGGATCCTCTCCTACCCAGAGGTTTAGGTTCTGTGGTGATGGGAGAACATCATATGTTGACCTGATGAGGAAACTGATCCTGCTCTGTTCCATTGACCATAGGTCTTGCCAGCCAATCTTGCGTTGTTCCACACTCTCCCATCTCATCCATTCTCCCTGTTTGGCCTGGGAAATGGCCTTTATACACCTCATCCTCTCCTCCTGCTTTTGCACCTCGTTGACTACCAGCTTCCTTCTTTGAGCTGGGGCCGCCTTGTGCCATGTAGGAGGAGTTGAACTGAAACCAAGACCCCCTCTTCCATGCTGAACTTGCCCCATGATATCACCAATTCGAAGGGCAGCCTTTGCATCTTCCACAGCTTTCTTTGCCGCCCACTTTCTTCCAGTTTTCAACACAGGTGCTGCCTCCCTTACGCATTTATCGCGTGACTCTACTAATGTCATTTCCAATCTGACCTTGGCGCACTTAAACTCCTCGGTTAGAGCAGAGACTGGTAGCTGCAGTATTCCTTTACCATAAAGTCCCACTCTGCTGAGGGAGTAACTCTCATTCAGCCTAAAATAGTTAGACTAAGTAGCTACAGGCAATTACTTAACATTTAAAGTGTGTAATTTAATTAATGTATGAAGAGTTTCATTCCAAAATGCATTATCCACCATTTGATAAAAGTGACACCTTTGTGATAAAATGATGGCTGGCATAAGAGTTATATTCACCAGATCATTCCTGAAGGTATTAGCAACATGAGATCTTTACTTACATTTTATAAGATATAATCTATGTTTTAGAAATCCTGAGCAATGCATATCAGTTTTTCCACAAAATTGATATAATGCATTCAGATATTGTTTGAAAATGTGTCCAATCTAGCAGCCTATTGAGTGCGTTTACATGCACAACAAAACACCGACTGGAAAGAATCAGGTTATGGCAATAATTCGACTGAAGTGTTTACATGCACAGCAATACCGCGATTACACAAAACACCTTGTTTACATGGGATCGGTGAAATAGTGGGGTTTCTCTTTATAAAGGACCTGGCGCCGGTTACGTAATCAGACATGAACGCATTTAAAAAACAGACAGAAATCTCACAAAGCTGATAACATGCCCAGATTAATCAAAGTGTTGGGCAGAAATCTTGGTGTGTTACTGCTAGTGTATATGTACATGCACCCACTGTAATATTATGCTCCTCAAGAAATAAAAAGTATTAACTGATTTCTGTTCAAATGATTAAAATAACCTAATATTATCACTTAGATACCTGGATAATGCCTGCCTCTCTGAAAGGCTTAGACGTGGCGGTATTTGTCTGTGTTCTCTCCCCCTCCTCTAATCGCCTCCGCTGCAACTCGTCATGCTCTCGTGTGTGACTGATTTTTATGTGTTTTAGAAAGTTTGTGGTATTGCCACAATATCTTACACACTTTTTACATATGTCACATTTTGCTTCATTGCTGTTTATAGGAGTGAAATGACTCCAAACAATGCTTCATTTTCTTTCGGCCATAAAAACAGAGCAGCACTGACTGAGTGACTGCGTGTGTCTCGACGTGCCTGTGTTAGGCTATATGAGGAGCGGAGGGAGAGGGCGGAAGGAGAAGTAGTTCCTATCCTAAACAACAATGTGCTACATTTCATTTTATTTTATTTTCACTTTTCAATATCTGATACACATTTAGTTTCATAAAAAAAAAAAAAAAAAAAAAAATCACTGGCTAAAGAAAGCACCTGGTATCGATATTTTTATGTGAGGATCGATTCTCAAAAATGAAACGTCAGGATCGGAAGTATCGATACTTTGGATCGATCCGCCCATCCCTAAACGTGAGTAAAATCTAACTCTAATATGAGAAGTCGGTAAACGCTATATTGCCCAAATTTAAAGCTGGTAAACGCGGTTTATCTGCGTATATCCTCGACTACACCCCAGGATAGCCATGAAAAAGGGAAATTTTTTCTTTGTCTTTTACATCTGCGTTTTGAAAACGCTCTGCTGTTATTGTTTTGTGTTTTATTAAAATGTCCTGCGTAGTCTTTCTATTGATTGGTTGTTACTCTGACTGGTTATGGATTTAAACAACTTTTTATTTTTATTTTGCTTTGACTAGTACAAATCAACACAAATAAGGGAAATAATAATAATAATAATAATAATAATAATAATAATAATAATAATAATAATAATAATAATAATAATATATTTAATTACTAAACTGATGTAATCAATGTAATATGCATAATAGTTTTTAAAGCGTTACTTGCAATGTTACACAGTAATCCACAGCTCCACAAGTATTACTGCGTTTTTTTTGTTTTTTTACCCTTTCATAAAGTAGATGAATCGATGCATCGGCTTTTTCGGAGAACGATATATTGATAGTGAAAAATTATGCATCGCCCCAGCCTTACTTAAATCCCTGTCATCTCACTACAAATATACATTAATCCCAGTGTTATGCCCTCTGCTCTTCCTAATCTACATTAATGATTTAGATTCTGGTATAGTAAGCAAACTTGTTAAATGTGCAGAGTACACAAAAATAGGAGGAGTGGCAAACATTGTTGCAGCAGCAAAGGTCATTCAAAATGACAGCATTCAGAACTGGGCAGACACATGGCAAATGACATTTAATAGAGAAAAGTGTAAAAGTGTACGGTACTACACACAGGCAATAAAAATGTACATTATAAATACCATATGGGAGATACTGAAATTGAAGAAGGAACCTATGAAAAAGATCTAGGAGTTTATGTTGACTCAGAAATGTCTTCATCTAGACAATGTGGGGAAGCTATAAAAAAGGCCAACAAAATGCTTGGATATATAATGAAAAGTGTTGAATTTAAATCAAGGGAAGTAATGTTAAAACTTTACAATGCATTAGTAAGACCTCATCTAGAATATTGTGTTCAGTTCTGGTCGCTTTGCTACAAAAAGGATATTGCTGCTCTAGAAAGAGTGCAAAGAAGAGCAAACAGAATTATCCCGGGTTTAAAAGGCATGTCGTATGCAGACAGGCTAAAAGAATGTATTCAGTCTTGAACAAAGAAGACTACGCGGTGATCTGATTGAAGCATTCAAAATCCTAAAAGGTATTGACAATGTCAGGGGACTTTTTTGACCTGAAAAAAGAAACAAGGGCCAGGGGTCACAAATGGAGATTAGATAAAGGGGCATTCAGAACAGAAAATAGGAGGCTCTTTTTTACACAGAGAATTGTGGGATGCTGGAACCAACTCCCCAGTAATGTTGAAGCGGACACCCTGGTATCCTTCAAGAAGCTGTTTGATGAGATTCTGGGATCAATGAGCTACTAACAACCAAACGAGCAAGATGGGCCGAATGGCCTCCTCTCGTTTGTAAACTTTCTTATGTTCTAAATACATTAATAAATAAATACATTAATTAACCAACACGTATATGTGCTATGAGACATCATACTTTGCCCCCTATCAAAAGGTACATTTATACACAGTCAAGTGGTATAATCATCTTAGAACTTGGACTCCCTGCAAGACTACGTGTACTGTAAGATCAAAAAACATAAATCTGCTGCCTGAGGCACCACCAATCACCAGTCTAGACAGCATAATATAATCCAGGGTCGAACCTGTACTAAACAGCACGGACACTGCAACATCAGAGTAATGATGTCTGCTTTTAAACTGATCCATCAATAATGCATTCCTTGCAATATGTATTAATGAAAGCACTTCACTATTTAATTGCTATTATATACTAAAGGGTGCATTTAATTATACACAGTAGACTTCGTGTTTTGATAATCCGTGTGGTACATTATCAAAATGTATTAATACGGAAATCAGCGTATCTGTGGACTAAATTGAGTACTAAAATATAGATACAAATTAAACAAGCATCCTGTCAACAGAACATACAGATCTACATAAAAACAAGCCCTTGACACATCCTGTCTACTGGATCACACAAAAAGACATGAAACATTTTTTGAATATTTTTTCAGTAAAAAAAGAAAATTGTACCAAACAGGCATTTTTAATTTAGTTTCAGGTTGTCTTGGCAGACAAGTACACATGCAGTGTTGATGAACAGTTTATACTTGTCTTTGGCCTCTATGCTCCAATACATTAAATATGTAGCTGGTTTCACATACCCTGATTATCACTAATATTGAACTAACTAAGGTTATTTTAGGCAAGACTAGTGCTAATTGATGTCTATGAAACCAGCTATATTATGTTTCTTATAGATTTACTAAACTCTGTCTATTTGTAAACCTAGAAATTAAGCTAAGACTTCTGATGTTTTGCAATAATGTTTTTTCCCCTACAGTATTTATTTATTTATTTATTTATTTATATATATATGAATTAATCACTCAAATAATAATAATTTTAAAAAAAACTTTGTGAAGGGGTCCCACTGAAAGATTCACAAGGGGACAGATTTTCAAAGAGTTTACTCCAGTCTATAACTTATTCTTGTATTTTGAAATTCGAAAAAAACATGTTAATTTCACAAAACTCGATCCAAACAACTACGTTTCTCATATGTAACAGTGACATGGATTTTTCACTATTTAAAAAATTAGTAGTTGGGGATGGTCACAGGGAATTTTATCATTTGAGTAATATTGCAAAACTATGACTATGCTATCTAGAAATCATACAGAGATGATTGCTATTAGGCATTGGCTGCTTTAGAATGATGCTGCTGCAGCTACACTTACTTAGACTCCCTTTGGAAAGGCTGCCTGTGATTTTTAAAATATATTAAAAGTATTGTATAAGGTCATTTGGCATTCTGTTGCTGACCAGTTTATGGAGCTCAATTACAATAAAGGCCAAGAATGCTAGCTGACTTGAAACATTAAAGTCTAGACTGGAGATGCATTGATTTGATTTAGTTTTTTGTAGCTGGGTTTTATTTTAAGGAAATCTCTTTAGAGTCTATTTAAAGTTTCATTTCATGTATAAACCTCCTTGGGGTACTTTGTCATTCATTTGTATTGTATTTTATGAAGCAATAGAACTCGAAGAAGGTAAAGTCCGCCTCATTACGTTAAATGCCTTCGGTTTGGTAAAGCCCTCTTCTTCGGGTTCTATTGCTTAAGTAATGCAATAGTCAATGTTGGTTACAGTAAGTTACACATCACCAGTGCTGTTCAATATATGCCTCTTTAAATTAATTTTAAATCTTAAATAATGTATGAGCTCTGATGAGCACAATTCAGTTGATTCAATTAAATATCCCAGTCCCTAGTATATTTACACAATTTAATTACTAGTTATAATACTAAAACAAATCTTTTACACTGGGGTGTTAAATAACAGCATACGTACATATGACTTGCATGTAGCTTATGGAATGTTTCTTAATATATATATATATATATATATATATATATATATATATATATATATATATATATATATATATATAATATATATATATATATATATATAAGTAATTGGGACGTCACTCACGGTCATTCGTTTGCCCCTATTAAAGCAGACCCAGCACACAGAAATTGAGTTTTCAGTGCTTTTGCGCACGTTTAATAATACAAAATTAAACACAAATAAAATAAACACCTAGCTCCTTTTTTGGACATAAAAACAAACCATAAAGTTTTACACGTTTGTACACACAGTACCTTTTTGTTAACTGCTTGGAAACAGAGCACACTTCCTGCGTCCTTCTACTCAGCAGTCACAAGCAGTCTGACCGCTACCTTAAACTGCAGCTGGCTGTAATTTAAAATATCGCTATCTGACAGTAATTTACAAAACAATAATACAATTAAATAAATGTGCAATATATATATATATATATATAATATACACAGTCAACTCTCGATTATCCGTGGGCGGATTTTTCAGTTTGCGGACCAACCATGCAGAAAGAAAGAAATTAGACATGCGCTGTTTCTATTATAAGGTCAAGGTCAATCACTCAGTGCCGTTGTGAATGCAAATATGTCTGCAAGTAAATGTAAACGCATTGGTTTTGATGATTGAAAAAAAGGGTAGTCCTGTAAAACAACTTTCAGTGGAATATGGAATTGGTGAAAAGACAATTTGTGATTTAAAAAAGAAGGAGGAGTTGATTTCCTACGTGAGTAGCTCATCTTCAAGCAGTTTATCAAGGGGAAATCAATGAAAAAGGCAACATATGAGGATTTGGACAAAGCAATGCTGGAATGGTTCAATCAGCAAAGAGCTGAAGGTATGCCAGTGTCTTTTCTCTCATTTGTGTTAAACAAGCCAAGTTTTTTTTTTTTTATGCTCTAGGAATGGAAGGTGGTTTTAATGGTTTTAATGGTTTTTCTGGATGGCTGACTTGGTTTAGAAATCGACACGGCATTTGCGAGATTAGCATTTAAGGGGAAAAGTTGCTCAGCTGCTAAAAATCTTTATGAGAATTTCATAAAATTCATTGAAAAAAGAAGGGTTCCAACCTGAACCCATTTACAATGCAGATGAAACCAAACTTTATTGGAAATGCTTACCAACAAAGACCTTAGCATTTGAAACCGAGCACCAAGAGAGGCTAACACTTATGTGTTGTGCAAATGTGACCGGTTCACATAAACTCAAACTTTGTGTAATTGGCAAAGGTAAAAAAATCACGCTCATTTAAAGGAACTGAAGGCTCTAATATGCCAGTGAATTATTTTAATCAGGAAGGAGCATGGATGGACTGTGACATTTTTAAAGAATGGCTTGACAAGAAGTTTGTTCCCTGGGTCTGAGAGTACTTGCGATCAAAAGGCTTGCCAGAAAAGGCTGTCCTGCTGCTGGATAATGGGCAGCAGTGTGGCGTAGTGGTTAGGGATCTGGACTCTTGACCGGAGGGTTGTGGGTTCAATCCCTGGTAGGGGACACTGCTGCTGTACCCTTGAGCAAGGTACTTTACCTAAATTGCGCCAGTAAAAACTGTATAAATGGGTAATTGTATGTAAAAATAATGTGATATCTTGTAACAATTGTAAGTCGCCCTGGATAAGGGCATCTGCTAAGAAATAAATAATAATAATAATAATGCCCCTTCTCATCTTCACGAAAGTGATCTCAAATCAGAAGATGGCAACATTTTTGTAAAATATTTACCACTAAATGTGACTCCTGTAATGCAACCGGAGAGCAACAAAGGGGTAGGCTTATGGGGCTGGAGACGCAACTACAATTATTATTATTTATTTTTTATTAGCTACTACAAATTCATGATTGTACAGTTGCATTTACATTTAGTGAACTGAATCAGTACGGCAAACATTGTTTCCAACCAATGAAAACAATGCAAGTACACAGCTGACAAAATGTGACCAATGAAAACCATGCATATACACAGCTGACAAAATGTGACCAATGAAAACTATGCATGTAGGCAGTTGCTTACCAAGGCTTCCAGTTTAGAACACACGGCTCACTTCTGGGAAAAATAAATATGAGGAAAAATAAAATCACAGACAGCATCGTCGTCGAAACGGCCTCGATCTCGCAAGAAAAAACTAAATCAAGTGAAGGGCCATGCAGAGACAATCTCGACTCTTCCATGACAACATGTGAAAAAAATGATGTGGTTTATTTTGTGATCATCAATTAAGTCACAGCGACTGAATGGTTGTACTGAAAGACTGTTGGATACCACCGTACACTTTCAAGTTTCCTGTGCCTGACACTTAGAGACGGCAAAAAACTGAAACACACTTTTCAGCACAAATGGCTGCTGCAATATCCATGGCTATCGTACAGTGCTGCACAGCCGGGTGAATTTTGTAAATTCTATGTGCCGTATGCGCCTGGCAGCATCACTAGAAGTGAGCAGAAACTTAACAAACTATACGCGTCCCTTAACAAACTATAAAGACACCAAAGAAGTCTTCCGTTCCCATGAGATTACTCAATATCAAAATTGGCAGGCAAAAGGTGGTTGTAGCAAATCGGAATGTCTTGTCCACATCGTCAAGACTGTTGAGTTTTGTGGATGTGAAGAGCTGTCTCTCAGACAGCATTGTGATTATGGATAATTTCAACTAGAACAGATGACTGAACGAAGGAACCTGCCAAGCTGCATTACGTCTTCACTTAGAGGGAGCACAGGAGAAGTCAAGCAAAACTTTCGATCCACTCCAGGAAATCATACATAAGCTGGAAAATTCAAAATGAAAAAATAGCAGCTACGGGCCATCAAATTCAACAACGCATTGTTGCTGATGTTTTGAGCTGAGTTCTAGCTGATGAAACAACAGACTTACCCTGAAAGCAGCAGCTGCATATCTCTGTACGCTATGTTCACAAGGATACCATAGTTGAGGATTTTCTAACCTCCACTGATGTGGAGGGTACAACTGGCTCCGGCTTATCTTTTGTAATTCTTAAGGAACTGCAAAACTGGGCCTCAATTTGTAATTTCTCCAGGGACAAAGCTATGATGGAGCCAGCGTGACGAGCAGCATTTACTGTGGTGTTCAAACAAAAATCAAAGAGAAATACCCATTAGCTGTGTACATACATTGCTGTAATCATGTCTTAATTTGGCAATCAGTAGTGAAGCACCACTTCCAGTTATTCACAACACTAGTTGTCCACTCAAGACTCAAGCCCATGTGAGAAACCCAGTGGATGGAGTGCCATGGCGGTGTGGTTGTATTTGTGGAACTGTTTACGGCTGTTACTGATGCCCTAGAGGAAATGAAAAACAGGCCACATAGGGAAGCTGCACTCAAAGCTCAAACGTTATTCTATGCTGTGAGCAATATTCAATTTACTGTCACCATGACAGTCATAGAAAGCATTTCGACTGTTGTCCTGCCATTGTCCATAGTACTACAGAAAACAAATATAGACATTTTGTTGCTAATCATGACGAGATAACAACGAGATAACCATGAAGAGTATTTAGATCCACCTTTACCAAGGCAGTTAGCATATGTGAAGAGCTAACATTCCTGTTACCATTCCAAAGTGAGCAGGTGTACAGAGACATACATCGCAGCAACTACTCAACAGAAGAGCTAACATTCCTGTAACCACTCCAAGGCAAGCAGGTGTACAGAGACATCGCAGCAACTACTCAACAGAAGAGCTAACATTCCTGTAACCACTCCAAGGCAAGCAGGTGTACAGAGACATCGCAGCAAATACTAAGAGCCAGAACATTTCTACCGGCAATCAATCTTTGTGCCATATCTCGACTTTGTGATCTCTGAATTGACCAACCGTTTTGCGGATTTATGTGAGAGATGTGGAAAGCTTTGGTGCTTGTTGCCTAAACACCTGGCTAACTCTTCTGATGAATCAATAATGGAGCTAGTTCAGGTAAGAGAGTGTGCATTTTATACAGTGTTGTTACTAATTTGCAAATGGGCTTTGTTAAAGAAGATATTCACAGGATTTAGGAACACACAATAGGATTTATTTTTACTATGGTGTGAAAGATGGCGACAATCATTTTATAAACAAGTCGAGGTGGACTCTCTTTGTAACATTGGAATTTGTTCTGTTTGCATTTATTGTGTATCTCTATAACCAGAACATTCGTTGGTTAAAAATAAAAAATATTTGTGTTTTGTGTCTTTGTCTTTTGAACGAGTCCATCTCGACTTGTTTACCATTTAATATACATTTGTTGTATGGGTTTGTTTTTAAGACGCAGTGACTTTTGCACTTCTTCTCCTGAGACAAACATTTTATGTAATTGTAGGGGTATCGGTCAGATGTGGCACAGCCCACTGTGGTTGCTGCTGAAGTAGACAGGTGGTGCTTCAAATGGGCAAATCGGCTGACTAGATTAACACTACTGGCAGTGCATCGCAGTCGATGCCTTGATTTTGTACTTTAATATTTTCTGGACCTCTGCTG
This sequence comes from Acipenser ruthenus, assembly GCF_902713425.1. Classification (NCBI taxonomy): domain Eukaryota; kingdom Metazoa; phylum Chordata; class Actinopteri; order Acipenseriformes; family Acipenseridae; genus Acipenser; species Acipenser ruthenus. The sequence goes on along the minus strand of NC_081192.1, from coordinate 11,609,514 downwards.
CTTGGCAGGTAACCTGAACCCCCCCCCCAGGAAAATTCTGGTTGCGCCCCAGAATGCAACTTGTGGACCAGGGAGTGATTGCATGCATTTTGAAGGATTATCAAGCGGGACCGTTAGAAAAGTATGTTAATGAAGGAAATTATTTGAAATCTTTTTGGAAGAAGCTGACAGTTCTGGATGCAATTTATGAAATGACTAGAGTACGGAATGAAGTGAAACCAGTTACGCTGATCAGATCATGGAGACAAATCTTTCCAGAGCAAAGTGACGAGAAAGAGTTTGACGAGGAAGAGTTTGACGAGCCTAGCAGAAATTGTGCAGCAAAAGACGGGGGCGGTGAAAATGTCGATGCTCAAAACATTGAGGAGTAGCTAGGTAGCGATCGCTATGAACCTGGATATGAGTTGCTTACTGATGATGACATTGTGAAGAGTGTCAATGAACAGACAGCCGAGATATATATATATATATATATATATACAGTCAACTCTTGATTATCCCCCCCGGAAAACACAAATAGATACTTTTATTGTTTTAAATAAAAATTATATAGTTTATGATTAAACAACCATGTTGTTTTATCAGTCTTTAGCAATGGCAACCCATCTTCCCTATAATATGAATGACTTATGGTATGATATGGTTTCTTATTCCAATCCATCACCAAGGGAATTCTTTTGCTGTCTATTTTATTTAATGAGTGCTTGGGGTCTTTGTAAATTGAACTCTAGTAATGTGTTCTGTCCATGGAAATACTGATTGATAGCTTAATTGATTTATTTAAAGTGGCCATTTCTTATGTATACTAAAATATGACCACTTAATTTCTCCATAGTTTACCTTTCTTTTCACTCTATTTCATCAAAAAACACAAGGGGTCTATCTAAACTGGAGTGGATCTAAATGCGACCACTGTTGAAATAACACTATGTAACACAATTTTTGTTCCTGGGTAGTAAGTGTTATTTCCTAATTGCTTATGCCTCAAAAGTATAGAAAATGGCTATTATTCCCAACAAACTTTGCTTTTGTGACCAGGACAGTGATATTTTGAAATTTACCAATTTCCAATGAGAAAACGGGCGAATTTGTGTCTTTTCGTTCACATAAAGTCAGAAAAAAACATCATATGAATCCAAATTAACATGTATTTATACTAAAGTAATACAAAAATGACTACAAAAGATTTAGAAGTGAGTAGTTTTTCGAGATTTACGATTATACTGTAAATCACTTTCACGAATCATCCCCCAAATGTAGTCTCCCATCATGTTCTCGTTATACTGTCCTTGGTAGCGGCATTCAAAGTCCAGTATATCCTGGTGGAAGCGCTCGCCTTGCTCCTCCGAGTACGCTCCCATGTTCTCCTTGAATTTATCAAGATGAGCATTAAGGATATGGACTTTGAGGGACATCCTACAGCCCATTGTGCCGTAGTTCTTCACCAGAGTCTCAACCAGCTCCACATAGTTTTCGGCCTTGTGATTGCCCAGGAAGCCCCGAACCACTGCGACAAAGCTGTTCCAAGCTGCTTTCTCCTTAATAGTGAGCTTCTTGGGGAATTCATTGCACTCCAGGATCTTCTTTATCTGTGGTCCGACGAAGACACCGGCTTTGACCTTTGCCTCAGACAGCTTAGGGAAGAAGTCTTGAAGGTACTTGAAGGCTGCCGACTCCTTATCTAGAGCTCTGACAAATTGTTTCATAAGTCCCAATTTGATGTGCAGTGGTGGCATCAGCACCTTCCGGGGGTCCACCAGCGGCTCCCACTTGACGTTGTTCCTCCCCACAGAGAACTCGGTCCGCTGTGGCCAGTCCCGCCTGTGGTAGTGCACCTTGGTGTCCCTGCTGTCCCAAAGGCAAAGATAGCAGGGAAACTTGGTAAAACCACCTTGGAGACCCATCAGGAATGCCACCATTTTGAAGTCTCCTATGACCTTGATGCCATCCCAGAAAAATGCAGATATGTATCCACTTAGGCAGCTGGAACTAAACTGAACTGGTGGGCTTAAGGCCCCTGTATTTATACTACTATTTATATTACTGGAAAGTTCTAGAAAGTTCTAGAAGTTACTCCAAGTTTACTCAGCACTGAATCTATCTGGAATGTTCTGGAAAATAGGTAAATTTCAAAATATCACTGTCCTGGTCACAAAAGCAAAGTTTGTGGGGAATAATAGCCATTTTCTATACTTTTGAGGCATAAGCAATTAGGAAATAACACTTACTACCCAGGAACCAAAAAAATTGTTACACGGTGTTATCAGTTATTGTCCAAGGTTATGGAAATATGTTTTTAGTTTATTTCTTTTCTTTATTTAACGTTTCCATTTCTTAAAACCAAATGACCATTCAACAATGCTTTCACTATTGTTGCATATGTGCCCTGTTTTACATTAACAGAAACCCCACTCAGGTAAAGCGTGTTTGTCATCATGATGATTATTATTATTATTATTATTATTATTATTATTATTATTATTATTATTATTATTATTTGTTTATTTAGCAGACACCTTTATCCCAGGCGACTTACAGAGACAAGGGTGTGTGAACTATGCATCAGCTGCAGAGTCACTTACAACTACGTCTCACTGTGGCGGAGTGTCCCGCCCCTATTTATTATTATTTGTATTTTTGTTTGCGGCGCGGGTAAAAGCGCCGCGTCTTTTATTATTATTTAAAAACCCCGTGAGGATGCATGGCTGATCAGCTACTGATTACTTAAATAGCTGACAGTCATGCATCCTTACCAAACGCGTGCAGACTCTGGCCGGGGGATAATAAGATAATTACCAACTAGTTAATCCCTCGGCCAGAGTATATAAACCTGCAGCTCTCTGCACTTGATGTTGGGGTGTTGGAGTAGAGAGTACGGGGAGCGGAGAGAAGGAACAAAATATTTAAACAAAATACAAACAAAAGGGCACGAGGGCCAAACGAATAAATAAACAAACAAGTAAGTGCCGTGCTGGATTATCCAGCACGTATTAGCAATTGTTTTTTCAATATTATTCCTTCTCTCCGCTCCCCGTACTCTCTACTCCAACACCCCAACATCAAGTGCAGAGAGCTGCAGGTTTATATACTCTGGCCGAGGGATTAACTAGTTGGTAATTATCTTATTATCCCCCGGCCAGAGTCTGCACGCGTTTGGTAAGGATGCATGACTGTCAGCTATTTAAGTAATCAGTAGCTGATCAGCCATGCATCCTCACGGGGTTTTTAAATAATAATAAAAGACGCGGCGCTTTTACCCGCGCCGCAAACAAAAATACAAATAATAATAAATAGGGGCGGGACACTCCGCCACACTCACCCAAAAGACGGAGCACAAGGAGGTTAAGTGACTTGCTCAGGGTCACACAATGAGTCAGTGGCTGAGGTGGGATTTGAACCGGGGACCTCCTGGTTACAAGCCTTCCTCATTCCATTCAAATCATGTGAAAATGTGTCCTTTCAATTGAGTCAACCTCCACCAACTCTCTGTCTATATCAGAAAAAGGCAACTGACAGCCTGGGGGCCTCATCCAGACCGGCAGACCATTTTATTAGGCCTGAAAATAGTTAACATATCATTTATTCTGCCATGATATGTATTTTTTCAAACATTGTTTTGCTAAGATCAGCATACTCTTAAGTCTAAAGTGTGTGTTTCAATGTGGAAGACTGATAACGGTGGGGGGGAGGGAGCGGGGTTGAGCCCTTGTATGGGTAGGAAATTCAGTGTTGAAATGTATAGTTTTACACTGTTAATACGTGGTTAACTCCATGTTAATGTGCTGTACTGTAGCAAACATTTTTGAGTTATGTTAAAGCAAGCGCTATGATTAACTCACAATGTTTTCTTAGATGTCATTATGGTAGATTTGTGAACACATCATCCCATGTGTTAGTGTGGATTAAAGGAGAAGCACTGGAAAGAGATTCTAAGTAATTTTCCAGAGGAAGAAAGGTTATCATATTCAATCGCAAGGACTTGAGGGAAATAATTCCATTTCTTGGTGGGTTGATTTGCAAAAAATAGATCTCCCATACAGTCGGCGTTCAGGTTCTTAGGACAACTGAAAAGAATCCTGATAACGTAAACCCAGGGCCAGATTAAAGGATGTGGGGGCCCTATGCTAACCCATAATTTGGGAGTCCTATGCATATTATGGCGAATGGTGTTATTGGCATATTGGTTAATTCGGCCCTGTGTTGGGGACCTATACCAAGCCATATTTTGGGGGCCATCTACATACTCACTCTTCCACAACAATCAGTGTACTCAAGGTATGAAGCTTGTTAAACTATGCCTTTATTGCCTTGTACCATACAACAGAAATCACATGCGAGCAGAGCTTCAGATAAGGTTTTGGGTCTGGGAGTAACTTACCCTCTAATTTTAATACTGAGAGAGTAAAATGTATTTTCAGGGGATAAAATGCAACATTACCTTGAAGTCATTAGTAATTTCGATAAATACTGTACAATCTTTGAACTACTGTCAATCACACGTGTTCTACAAGGTTCTTTATCAGATCTTTTTTCAGCATTTTTTTCGAGGTCAGCTAGCCTGTCACAATAAGGTATAAAACAGTTAGTTTAAAATTATAGGCACCTTTTTTTACCGGTTTCCTCTGACGATGGTTCCAGTTGGATTTGTAGCTGGACTGGGGGAGTGCTTACGCTTCAACCTGTGAAGCTTCAAATTTTTCTTATTCTTACTGCAATTGGCTGCAAAGACAACAGGGCTAGCCAGAGATTGGATAATGTTTGTTGGGTTGTTTTTTCTTGTGTACAGTTTCCTTGTATCCTGGGAGATGTAGTTGTTAGTGGAAGTTTTAGGGGAGGCAGACAAGCTGTACAGGAAAAGTGCTGTGCGTACCCAGTTTATCTGGAGCGCTGCATGCGAGTGATAATAATTAAATCTCACTGTTGTTAATGATCATTTTAATTTACATTCAAACATCTGTGGGAACATAGAACACAAAATGATGCAATATGGATCACAGACATAAAGAAAAAGCTTCAGTCGCAGGCAGTAAAGTACAAAAGCATTAGCAAGTGCATAATATAACATCCACTGAGGTTAATGTGTCAGTGGTTTTGTTAGTTTACCAGAAAGTCCAGCAGCTATTATTATTATTATTATTATTTATTTCTTAGCAGACGCCCTTATCCAGGGCAACTTACAATTGTTACAAGATATCACATTATACATTATTTCACATTATACAGATATCACATTATTTTTACATACAATTACCCATTTATACAGTTGGGTTTTTACTGGAGCAATCTAGGTAAAATACCTTGCTCAAGGGTACAACAGCAGTGTCCCCCACTGGGGATTGAACCCACAACCCTCCGGTCAAGAGTCCAGAGCCCTAACCACTACTCCACACTGCTTATATATACACAATAGCAGCAGAATTATATATAATTATATATTAAACCCTTTTTGCCGGCTGCAGACATCCACATTTGAATTTCATTCAGCCTCCCGCATTGCACATGTTTACCTTTACCTGCCTTTTATTTAAAAAATGTCAACCCCCTAATTAAAAATGCAAGTTTCTAAAATGTAAAGAGGCATACTGTGCACATTTCAGACTGGACAGGTTTTTAAATTGGCCTTAAAACTGAAATAAATGAATGTGTAAATTGAGCCTGATTCATACATTTTATCCTGCATACCTGTTGCCTCTGACATAGGACTAGGGATGGATCTCTCCCAGGAGGTAGAGGGCATGGGGCACTTGGTATTGTGCATTAGCAGGAAGCTGCTTGCATGGGAGACTCAGACCAGGTATGCTGTAATCAAGAGACATATTTCTATCCGTCATAAAAGAAACAAATTAACCGAAAGCAAGCTTCTATGCATGTGGTGGCCTGTCTGCCCACATGGAGTCTTTGTAAAATGTCACAAACAAATGGCGACCTCGCGTGGGCCCCAATTCTGTTAGGAGCCCTACGCTATAGTGTAATTTGTGTATAAATTAATCCAGCCCTACATAAACCAATGTTAGTCCTTTGTACCACAGTACTGAAATAAAATTGTATCAAGCACTTTGAACAGAAAACAAATAGCAATGGAGAAGCCTATAATTGAAGTGTAATATAAATGTTTGTATTATGGTTTGGGTAATACCCCAACTGTCATATACTTTGTACATAATATTCTAGGATTTCATAGTTGATAGCAAAGGAGATCTTTAGATATTATATAAATCAATATAGTCTATCTATGCCAGCTGGCTACAGGCAGGTACGTTTACTCACTGTCCCCTGCTGTGAGTTGCAAGGTTAGCCAATTTGGTAAACCATTTATTGTGTAAGAAACATAATCCCATTAGGGTAGAATGTAATAAGTTTTCTTTTGTCTAAGAGGTCTGCTTCAAAAGGATTTCCGTTACAATTACCATATGGGTATTCCGTTACTGGCATTATGATTACTTCCCAAAGGAAACATGTCTAACCAGATTACAGTTACAAAGTGTCTGTCTAACCAAACACCTCATTCACATTGTTCAACCTAGAAAGCACGCTCAGTTACGCATATAGCCATGTTTACTAATGATTATGTTTCCACCAAAGCTAATGATTTATGGTGGTTACTGAAACCTCTGTCTGTTGATGATATGTTTATTCTTGATATCTGGCTCCAAATGTACCCATTCTGTTAAAAATCTAGGCTGTAGTGGGCTAGATGGCATTTTAAATCACCCTAGGTGCAAGTACTGTATACAATGAATAATTCAATGTTTATCATGATAAATGTCAGTATTTTGAGTTTCTTGTTGTTCGTACTAATGAACACATATTTAATGTATTTCCTCACCCTTGTTTTTAATAATAAAATAATTGGCCCAATTTGGAATGGCCAATTATTTTATTATGCTCAGCTCACCGCTACCACCCCTGCGCTGCCTCGGGAGGGCGAAGACGAACACACGCTGTCCTCCGAAGCATGTGCCGTTAGCCAACCGCTTTTTTCACACTGCAGACTTACCTTGCAGCCACCCAAGAGCTACACCTACATTTCTCAATGTATTTGGTGAAATGAGTATAGAAAAGCATGTCAGTGCAATGTTTTTGAAGAACGGAAGTCTGTTGAGAACATAAGAACATAAGAAAGTTTACAAACGAGAGGAGGCCATTCAGCCCATCTTGCTTGTTTGATTAGTAGCTTATTGATCCCAGAATCTCATCAAGCAGCTTGTTGAAGGATCCCAGGGTGTCAGCTTCAACAACATTACTGGGGAATTGGTTCCATACCCTCACAATTCTCTGTGTAAAAAAGTGCCTCCTATTTTCTGTTCTGAATGCCCCTTTATCTAATCTCCATTTGTGACCCCTGGTCCTTGTTTCTTTTTTCAGGTCAAAAAAGTTCCCTGGGTCGACATTGTCTATACCTTTTAGGATTTTGAATGCTTGAATCAGGTCACCGCGTAGTCTTTTTTGTTCAAGACTGAATAGATTCAATTCTTTTAGCCTGTCTGCATACGACATGCCTTTTAAACCCGGGATAATTCTGGTTGCTCTTCTTTGCACTCTTTCTAGAGCAGCAATATTCTTTTTGTAGCAAAGCGACCAGAACTGAACACAATATTCTAGATGAGGTCTTACTAATGCATTGTAAAGTTTTAACATTACTTCCCTTGATTTAAATTCAGCACCTCACAATATATCTGAGCATCTTGTTGGCCTTTTTTATAGCTTCCCCACATTGTCTAGATGAAGACATTTCTGAGTCAACATAAACTCCTAGGTCTTTTTCATAGATCCCTTCTTCAATTTCAGTATCTCCCCTAAGATATTTATAATGCACATTTTTATTGCCTGCATGCAATACCTTACACTTTTCTCTATTAAATGTTATTTGCCATGTGTCTGCCCAGTTCTGAATGCTGTCTAGATCATTTTGAATGACCTTTGTTGCTGCAACAGTGTTTGCCACTACTCCTATTTTTGTGTTGTCTGCAAAAAAAGTTTGCTTACTATACCAGAATCTAAATCATTAATGTAGATTAGGAATAGCAGAGGACCTAATACTGATCCCTGTGGTACACCACTGGTTACCTTGCTCCATTTTGAGGTTTCTCCTCTAATTGGTGTCACTTGCCCTGTGTCACCTCTTTTCTCAGTGTCCTCACCTGTAATCAGTGCCTACATCAGAAAAGCTTCCTTTTGCAGAGGTTTCACAAACACAGCCACTTGGCCACAAGAGTTTTCAGTAGGTTTTACAACCAAACTCCATGTTTAGGGTCCTTTAAAATCCGCGCCCTTATGCATTGATTGTGTCTGTCTGATCATTTACTCATTAGACTCATCTTACTAAGTGTTACTAGATTACTCAAGACAAATCCTTCACTACACTGGTTCTGCTGTAGTTTGGTTGGCTCAAGTAAGAAAGGATTCTACTGAAAGTATCAGAGGAAAAGTGTTGGTTTGGAGGTATTTAGTTTTAGTTTCAATTGTATTCTAATTAACCTTTTCAGTGGTGACATTTTTTTAATAATTTATATAGTCATTCAATAGATAGTTATTTTCTCTCAGTTTTGAATGATTTATGACTGATGTTTTTTTTAAGATAAGAAGATCACCAAAAACAAGAGAAACTATTTAATCTGCCTCAGCTGTTCTGTGGTCTACTACTGATACTAACACCAATAATCTTTCATCCAAAACTTTAAACTGATGACGAGCAGCGAGCCCATTGTGAGACTGCGATTAATTAATTCTGTGAAAAATGGTACATGCCCTATTAATCCCATTCCTTTCAGGCACATGCAATGAATAAATAATAACTAAGAACCTTTTCCCACCATAATTACTTTGTCATTCTATATTGTGATTCTACAGTATCCTTCATTGGAAACATCCCTGTACTTGACAGTACAGATAGATTTCAAAAGGCCTTAGATATGTATGTGCATCTAAAACATAGCATATAGCGCTGCATTTGTGTACCCTTATCAGCTTGCTCTATCAGGTTGTTTTAGCTTTGTAAATCAAGCCCATGAAGTTTCCTTCAGAGACCCATGCCACACTACCTTTAACTTCAAAGGAAAGTTTACATCCATCTGCAGCATCCTTAAGACTGTAAGAGGTCAAATTCCAGTCCTCCATATGGCAGTCATATCATCGATCCAGTCCTTCTGCACAAGAGCTTTCTCCCACCCTGCAACCAAGAATTTGAGTTAGAGTATACAGTACCTAAAAAGAGAAAATATAATAGGTCCAAATATAAAGAGGTCTTCTGTATAAAGAAGGAAAAACATTGAGTAAAATCGCTCACATCAATTGATTTTCAAGGTGTGGTATGTGAAGCATAATCAACAAGTACAGAGAAACATCATCTGTAATTGACAAACCCAGGACTGGAAGACCCAAAAAGCTGTCTAACAAGGATGAGCAATACTTGAAGATAATATCCTTAAGGAACAGAAAGGCGACAAGCGTTGAATTGACAACACAGCTGGCAGAAGGCACAGGTGTCATTGTCCATCCATCAACAGTCCAAAGCAGCTTTGACCATTGCTCCATAGTCCAATTTCTGTGTTCTTGTGCATATTTGATCCTTTTAGTCTTGTTCTCCTTTAGGTATTCTTACTGCAACACATCCTTTAATTCCCGATTTCAAGAGTGACCTTCGTACTGTTGATTTGATTTCTATTCCTTAAAGACATTATCTTCAAGTATTGCTCATCCTTTTTAGCCAGTGTTTTGGGTCTTCCAGTCCTGGGTTTATCAATCACAGATGATGCTTCTCTGTACTTGTTGATTATGCTTTGGATACCACACCTTGAAAATCGAGTGATGCGAGCTATTTCACTCAATGTTTTTCCTTCTTTATGCAAGTCAAGGTTGTTATAATAGTAGAAAACACTAGAGGAAGCTTTGAGTAAATTGTTGCTCATAATGTATCAGAGTAGAAAAATGCAACATGTCTAAGACTTTTGCACAGCAGTGTGTATGTGTGTGTATGTGTGTGTGTGTGTATATACAGTGCCTTGCAAAAGTATTCAGACCCCTGACCAATTCTCTCATATTACTGAATTACAAATGGTACATTGAAATTTCGTTCTGTTTTATATTTTATTTTAAAACACTGAAACTCAAAATCAGTTATTGTAAGGTGACATTGGTTTTATGTTGGAAAATATTTTTAAGAAAAATAAAAAACTGAAATATCTTGCTTGCATAAGTATTCAACGCCTGTGCTGTGGAAGCTCCCAGTTTACACCGATGAAAGAAATTGCCCTAACGAGGACACAATTACCTTACCATTGGCCTCCACCTGTGAACCATTAAAGTTGCTGTCACATTTTCTGGATAAAAATCCCACTGTTGAAGGATCATTGGTCAGGCTGTGAATCTGAAGGAAAATGAAGACCAAAGAGCATTCTACAGAAGTTAGAGATAAAGTAATACAATGCATAGATTAGGGAAAGGGTACAAAATAATATCCAAGTGTTTGGATATCCCAGTGAGCACAGTTGGATCAATAATCAGGAAGCGGAAGCTGCATCACACCACCCAGGCACTGCCAAAAAAAGGCCGTCCCTCAAAACTCAGCGCTCAAGCAAGAAGGAGACTTGTGAGAGAAGCCACAGACAGGCCAACAATCACTTTGAAGGAGTTACAGAGTTCAGTGGCTGGGAGTGGAGTAATGGTGCACCAGTCAACCATATCAAGAGCTCTGCATAACACTGGCTTGTATGGGAGGGTGGCAAGAAAGAAGCCGTTACTCAAAAGGTACCATCTGAAAGCACGTCTGGAGTTTGCCAGAAAGCATGAGAGTGACCCAGCTGCGATGTGGGAAAAGGTTTTGTGGTCAGATGAGACCAAGATGGAGCTTTTTGGCCAAAACTCAAAGCGCTATGTGTGGCGCAAACCTAACACTGCCCATGCCTCAAGACTCACCATCCCTACAGTGAAGTATGGTGGTGGCAGCATCATGCTGTGGGGATGCTTCTCATCAGCAGGGACTGGGCATCTTGTTAAAATTGAAGGAAGAATGGATGGAGCAAAATACAGGGAAATACTGCAAGAGAACCTGCTTCAGTCCGCTAAAAAACTGAAGCTTGGGAGGAAATTCACCTTTCAGCAGGACAATGATCCCAAGCACAAGGCCAAAGCAACATTGGAGTGGCTCAAGAACAAAAAGGTGAATGTCCTACAGTGGCCCAGTCAAAGTCCTGATCTCAATCCCATTGAGAATCTGTGGCACTATTTGAAAATTGCGGTCCACAAGCATCGTCCAACCAACCTGAACAACCTGGAGCAAATCTGCCAAGAAGAATGGGCCAAAATCACTCCGACACTGTGTGCAAAGCTGGTACATACTTACCCCAAAAGACTTAAAGCTGTTATTGCAGCAAAAGGTGGCTCTACCAAATATTAATGTGTGGGGGTTGAATACTTATGCAAGCAAGATATTTCAGTTTTTACATTTTTCTTAAAAATATTTCCCAACATAAAACCAATGTCACCTTACAATAATTGATTTTGAGTTTCAGTGTTTTAAAATAAAATATCAAACAAAACGAAATTTCAATGTACCATTTGTAATTCAGTAATATGAGAGAATTGGTCAGGGGTCTGAATACTTTTGCAAGGCACTGTATATATATATATTGTAGCGTTCCCCATCACTGAACCCCCCAGAGACACGCTGGACCACATTGCTCAGGTACAAAGAGTTTTTATTGCTGTACCGGCCCAATCTAGCCGTGTACTGGAAAGCTTGCCTGAGCACCCCTATGTAATCATTCCCTTATCCCGCCCACACATGAGTCAACCTCCTACCTTAACCCCAATTAAACCCGTGAAAAAACACCCATGGGACCCCCTGTAACATGTTATAGGCATTTTCCAACACAATCAGTACCCCAGGTGTGTCAATGTAGAACCACCACAGGAACAGGTCGGTCCCCATATCATGTTTCTCCTGTTAGCCCAATGGGGGTGATATTACATTAACTTACAATGTAATATAGGCCTATAAATAAAACATTCAAATTACAATCAATTGATAGGCTTGTGAGAAAAGTGGGACTATAAATCTCCATTCAAACCATTTACAATGTAGTCATGACCTGCACTAGTAGAGAGTATTTGTGAAAATTGAATATTCACCATTCAACCTGTGTGCGTCATTCTGCCTCCTAAATGACAGTAATTCCTTACTTTAGGAAAACGTGGTTTTACAACACGACATTTTTATCTAACATCGATCACATTTTTTAAAATACAAACGGAAATTAGTCACAAGGCGCTTTGCCATCACCTGCTAAATAAAGTAACTAATCGTTTTTAGCCAAATGAGGGTGCCGGACACCTCCCAGTCTCATCGTATAAATGGTGGTGCGTACTCAAGTGCCTTCTCCAAGACAAGCCAGCAGAGTGAACACATTGCAAGCTCGGTGTCAATGCTGCTTTAAGAACCGTTCTTTTTTTAAACATATAAAAGTATATTTATTCAAAGTATATTTTGTTTTCAGGTTTAGCATTTCTGGATTTCTTCGCGTCAGAAAAGCATATAGAACCTGAGCCTTTCTGTCACTTCAAGTTACATCAATTGGTCTGTACCACAGCATTTCAAACACACACACACACACACACACACATACCCTCTCTCATCAAGAAGCAAGAATACCAACTGGGCGAATAAAGAGTCGCATACTTCCCAGTCTGCACAATGAAACTGCTACTAGGCTTTATGGTAGTGTTTCTCGTTTTAGCAGAACTCTTCTGCGAAGAAGCGGGTACCGGCGAAGATCTAAATTATTGGACTGACAGCAACCAAATACAGGTTAGTGTCAATTTTTTACAGTACGTACAAAGATGCATCAAAATATGGTACAGTACTGGAACTCATATTCAATTAACACGCATTAGACACGTTTCTCTCTCTATATATAACTATAACCAGTAGTTAATGCTTCTTGGCGTTTGCTGCTCATTAATACACCTACAATGTTGGAGTTTTGTTTTATTTTATTTTTTTATTTTTTTATAGAAACTACTGTGAAATAGAACGATTTCTTTATAAAACACATCTTTGTGGCATGCGTATTCGCGCAATGTCCAAGAGTCAGAGACTATTTGAAACTGCAGTTGTAAAAGCTAAATACCGGTGTAGCTATATTCTTCTACCAATGGAGAAGCAATAGGAAATTTTGGATGTTATCTCATCATGTAGCAAAACAGTAAGGTACCGTAACAGCATCCGAGATATATAACAACATCGAAGCTAGAACGATGTTGTTATATAGAAGAAAAACCTGCCTGCTTTCTACTTTGCCCCCGTTGTCCATTTGTTGAATGAAGCGCGTGTTTTCCATTTGACATTGCCCGCTGGATGACAGCCAAATATTTTAACGATCTTAAAAGATGTACCAGAATTTTTAATAGTATGCCTACATGCAAATTCAAGACTAGATGTCAAGAGTTATCCCTAAGGGAATCCCAAAAGATACGACCTAACTTTATGACGTTTCTCAAGCTAAGCTGTTAGTATAGTAACATTAGATCAGAGGGTTGGATAAATAACTTCACTCGATAGGACTGTCTCCAAGGAAGCTTCAGTAAGGCATGTTGTAAATAAATTATCATGACCTGATAGGTTTTATCGATTGTTTCTTTCTTTTTTTCCTGTGGAGTGGCATTTTATATACAAAAACTCAAATAATGTCATAATTTATGTGTTCGGGTTTTAAATAAGTATGTAACACATCTTTTTATTTTAATATATACAGTATACAAAACAAATAAACTTACATGACCATGCGTATTAACTATGTTTGTGGGTAAACATCAAAAGTACAGTAATGTAACAAGTCCTTAAAGATGATGGATTTAAGTCGTCACGCCTGGACTGAATGTATTCTTTTTGAAAGTTTTTCTAGTAAGACCAGGATGTATAAAACTATAGCCTGTCTTTTTGTAAATAAATTAACAACTTACCATTAACAAAATATGTAGAAAAAAAAAATTTTTTAAATGATTTTAAACTTGTTGATAATAGTCATACCAGTTATTGTTTCAGCTGTAAAAAAAAAACGCGATAGTAACGAAGTAACGGTTTACTCCCACTACAGAGTTCAGACAGAGCCATATAGTCATGTTACAAGATTTCTATCTTAAGGAAACACTTTATAATAAAGGTCTATATGTTAAATCCAAATTAAGTAAACTATCGTTCATAGCACTGTACTAACATCACAAAGCACGTTATGTGCGCCACTATGAGAAGTGTACATTGATGTTTTTAGGCTACTATGTTTAATTAAACAGTAAATATGTCCATTGATACATAACTATTTCAAATTACTCAACAATAAATAAATATTAACATTTTAGTACAGTAGTTTATTTAGGGAAGATATGTGTAACAGCACTTTTTAGTTCGTTATGTCTATCACACATTCTCACATTACTTGTGTTAATCGCTGACCTGAAATTTTTCTTTATCAGGATGAATGGCTGGCACCGGATTCATTTAAAGAAATCTTAAAACGAATCGTAAGAAAACCCAAACCCCATCAGTTCTTCGGTTTGATGGGGAAACGATCTTCTGGTAAGATTCGCCCAGCTATTTATTCAGCATCGCTGGAGTACAGTGAAATGTGCCATGGAGAGTCTATAATTTAGCTTCAGCGAATGAAAACCAGGTCTCCCACACCACACCGCATCTTCCTCACTCCCTCTCCCGTTCTAGCTGCGATGTTGTTACAAAACACATGTTGTGTTTATTTGTAACTTGGTAACAATACAGTAGCGTCGTGTAGTTGTGAGTTATTGTTTTCTTATATAAAGTAAGCTCTGTATCTGCATGCTGAGAAATTGCTATACATTGGAACATAAAGCAACAATCATTGAAATATGTTAATGCATGTGTGATCTGAATACATGTATGTTTCATGGTTACCCTAGTTCTGCAAAATACTTCCTCTTATGTGCTACAAAGCAGTCATGTGTATCTTGATTCATTTTACTGACGTTCAGTTTTCTATCTTTTCTTTCAGCGAACCGACAGATTACCGGCAAAAGTAAGTCGAGTATCCGCCCTTCCTCTGGTCACTCTGCAGTCCAGTCCGCGGCGGACTACTGTACTATGATATGCTTTTGATTTATCCGCTATATACAGTGCAATGAAGTGACATCAAATAATAAATACGTTTTAGAAACCTGCGCGGTACAGGAATTCTAAATGTCATTAATAAAACGGCTACTATTGTTGCTCTTATTGTATTACTTGTATTATAACACTTGAAATGTATTTGCTTACGATTGTAAGTCGCCCTGGATAAGGCCGTCTGCTAAGAAATAAATAATAATAATAATAATAATAATAATAATAATAATAATAATAATAATAATAATTGTACTATATGTGTACTTTATCGAAAGTTTTAATGGGTGTTTTAGAGCAAGTCAAAATAAATAAATAAATACATTCTGGCCATTGTACTCACAGTCTATCCGTGTTATGCAACAGATCAAAAGTTCAGCCTTAGCATTGCTACAGCTACTAAGATGAAGCTACATTTAAAAAAAAAAACGCACACACACAATGAAGATATACCAAGTTAAAGCAAAAAGCTATTAGCCATTTATTTGTACCTTAATTAAAACCTAACTAGATCTGTATAAGAAGGCTTGTTTTTCAGAATTGGTTTTATTTGCATGATTTGCCATTGGAGTTGGCTTTGATATGCATAGCTTTCGGCACTGACAGCACATTATTAATGGTGCTGTCCTATCTAGAGGACCCTTCAGTTCCAGGTTAGAGTGTAACAGAACATGTCTGCCTTGGAATAATAGAACATTCTTGATGCATGACGCTGGCCTAGACTAGAGCATGTCATATTTCTAAGGGATGCTCTTGTATGCTTATGGGGGTCCCTCAAAGAGGGTTACTGTTGTATTGTAAAAAACAAACGACTCTAACAACGTGTTACAATAAACTAACAGGACGCTTTATTGTGTGTTTTCTAACTCCAGCATCGTATCTCACTGCCATAAACCAGCACGCCCACTCACCTACGGCAACACCAACAATCCACACCGCATGACACCCACACACACACACACACACACACACACACACACACACACACACACACACACACACACACACACACACACACACACACACACACATCATGAACAGTAACAAACACAGCAAAAATGCAGAGCTGTTTTGTTAAGAGTTTCACATTTTTCTTTAACCTGATTCCAAGTGTGTCTTTTAAACAGTGACTGTACTTAATATATCATATATATATATATATATATATATATATATATATATATATATATATATATATATATATATATATATATATAATATTGGCCAAATAAATCACTCCATTATTATTATTATTATTATTATTATTATTATTATTATTATTATTATTATTATTATTATTATTATTATTATTATTTATTTATTTCTTAGCAGACGCCCTTATCCAGGGCGACTTACCATTGTTGCAGTTATGAACTGATATTGATACAGTATTTTGATAATAATATATATCATTTCTTTGTAGGGCAAAAATTGAACTCCTTCGTTGGACTGATGGGCAAAAGATCTGAAGATCCTGGTGAGCTGCACATTGGAACCAAGTCATCAAGACATCATTAGAAAGAGTCGTTTTTCAAAAGGCATAGCGCTACTGTATAGGGCTAACATATAAATGTACCATTATTAATGAAACCCAGAATTAACACGTGTGTTTCTCACAAACAGCTTAATACATACCCACAAAGATAGAGCAGGCAAACAGCTTAATACATACCCACAAAGATAGAGCAGGCAAACAGCTTAATACATACCCATAAAGATAGAGCAGGTAGCAGGGTGGAGTAGTGGTTAGGGCTCTGGACTCTTGACCGGAGGGTCGTGGGTTCAATCCCCGGTGGGGACACTGCTGCTGTACCCTTGAGCAAGGTACTTTACCTAGATTGCTCCAGTAAAAACCCAACTGTATAAATGGGTAATTATATGTAAAAATAATGTGTAAAGAAAATAACGTGATATCTTGTAACAATTGTAAGTCGCCCTGGATAAGGGCGTCTGTTAAGAAATAATAAATAATAATAATAAAACAGCTTAATACATCCCCACAAAGACAGAGCAGGCAAACAGCTTAATACATACCCACAAAGAAAGAGCATACAGTATGGATGCTTATGAAGAAGATCATTATATCAGTATTGTAAGATGTGTTTTAAGTATTCAAATTTGAGATTAGTAACTTTTAAAGTCAGTCTCTCTGAGGTGAGTCAGATTGTTTCCACTAATTTATTTTTAAAAAATAAATAAATAAATACTTTTGTGTTTTGCAGATTATTTTGAATGGAGCTCAATACAAAAGTATGAAGAAAGACGTTAGTGGAGCCCTAAAAAAAAAAAGGCATTTTTACTGATGTCATTCCTTGAAATTGCCAGAGGAGGGCGATATATTCGTTCATTTTATCAAATGTTTTTTTTTTTTTTTTTTAATTATTGTTCATTACAGTTGAACCTCTAATAAAGCTATTATTTTCACATTGTGTCAGTGCTACACATTGAATACCGGTTTTACAGTTCAGCTGAAAGAATGGGAGGAAGATTTCAACAACAGTATATGTCATTTAATTGTGTGTATTCAAGTGATCCAGTATTTGCTGACTGAAACTGAAACTGAAACTAAAGCTTTTTGGTTATTAATTATCAGTCATGCCTGTTATTAATTATCAGTCATGTAAAATTGTAGAGCATAGTGCCTCACTCTATTTCCATAACTTGTAATGCGGTTTGTGTATTCAAATGTATTTCTACTATTACAGCATGGCTTACACTTTGTGATTGTATATTGTTTTTATTTCTAAACCAAGGTGTTTGTATTATAGAAATCTAAGTTATAATATACTGTGTTGTGATAGTGGCAGAATAAATAAAAAAAATATTTTTAAAATAATGACAGTACTTTTCATTTTTTAATATCTAAATGTTTACAGAATTATTTACATCCATAAATCATTTTTCTTTATTTAATGTTAATTTATCACTGTTTTTTTGATAGTTTCTTTGTAGATTTTTTTTCAAAAAAAATACTGAAACACAAGAACTTAGGTAGTCAAATATTACATTCTGTTAGCTTCAATGCAAAATATTTAAACAATTCTTCTGAATTATTAATGATACGAAAATATTGATATTAATGATAAATATTCAGTAATAAACATTCTTAAAAAAATAAACTGATTGTTAGATGATGTATTACAGCATTATATTAATATATACTGTAGGCCACGGTATTTGATGAATTTACATACTATTCATTTGGTACTTAAAATAAAACTACTTTTTTTTTGTTTTGTAGCACAATAGACAAAAGAACCCGTGATCTGTACTCATGAGGATATCTAACAAGCTCCTGGTTAATTATCATTACCTGCACTGAGACCAAAGCTTTCTGTAGTCTTCTGTGTTTGTGCATTAAACACCTCTTGGGAACAAGTCCCCTTTTCTGCAGTCCCAGGTATATTTTTTATTATTATTATTATTATTATTATTATTATTATTATTATTATTATTATACCAATATTCACACCCATACACTGATTATAGCAATATGATACTATTGTTTCATATTCACAATATTACGAATACATTACAATAACCTACAGCCACATTATAATAAAAAGAAAAAGCTAACTATATAACATTTCAATTGGTTACTGTGGCAGCGAAAGCCCTAAATGTAAAGATTGTGTGGGTGTTGGGAATACAGAGTTGCCATAAAACATGTGAGAATGTGGCTGGAGCCTTAATTGAATAAGTAATGGTTCATTAGGCTCCAGTCACATGGTATTTAAGGAGAAAATCCTTTTTTGGGGGGTTGGCGTTTAGGTGAGTAGCACTTGCGTTAAAATGTGCTGTGCTGTGCTGTGCTGTGCTGTGCTGTGCTGGGATACTCTATCGGTTAGTGAAAGCGACTGATCAGCCTGACGGGTGTATTTAGTATTCTTGTGTTTAAACCTTTTATTTTGGCCACCGTGTCTCTGTTTGTTTGTTCCGATGTTTTTGTTTGTTTTGTGTATTAAAAGTGCGCAACAGTGCTTACATTGCAGCTATTCCTGATTCCTGATGCTATCCTGTTACATGTGGTGTTAAAAGTGGGATAGGCGCCCTCTAAAGACTCAGAGCAGGACTACAGTTATATATATTGTAACAGAGCAAGGGCTCTCACTATGTAACACAATTTTTGTTCCTGGGTAGTAAGTGTTATTTCCTAATTGCTTATGCCTCAAAAGTATAGAAAATGGCTATTATTCCCCACAAACTTTGCTTTTGTGACCAGGACAGTGATATTTTGACATTTACCTATTTCCAATGAGAAAACGGGCGAATTTGTGTCTTTTCGTTCACATAAAGTCAGAAAAAAACAACATGAATCCAAATTAACATGTATTTATACTAAAGTAATACAAAAATAACTACAAAAGATTTAGAAGTGAGTAGTTTTTCGAGATTTACGATTATACTGTAAATCACTTTCACGAATCAGCCCCCAAATGTAGTCTCCCATCATGTTCTCGTTATACTGTCCTTGGTAGCGGCGTTCAAAGTCCAGTATATCCTGGTGGAAGCGCTCGCCTTGCTCCTCCGAGTATGCTCCCATGTTCTCCTTGAATTTATCAAGATGAGCATCAAGGATATGGACTTTGAGGGACATCCTACAGCCCATTGTGCCGTAGTTCTTCACCAGAGTCTCAACCAGCTCCACATAGTTTTCGGCCTTGTGATTGCCCAGGAAGCCCCGAACCACTGCGACAAAGCTGTTCCAAGCCGCTTTCTCCTTACTAGTGAGCTTCTTGGGGAATTCATTGCACTCCAGGATCTTCTTTATCTGTGGTCCGACGAAGACACCGGCTTTGACCTTTGCCTCAGACAGCTTAAGGAAGAAGTCTTGAAGGTACTTGATGGCTGCCGACTCCTTATCTAGAGCTCTGACAAATTGTTTCATAAGGCCCAATTTGATGTGCAGTGGTGGCATCAGCACCTTCCGGGGGTCCACCAGTGGCTCCCACTTGACGTTGTTCCTCCCCACAGAGAACTCGGTCCGCTGTGGCACAGTCCCGCCTGTGGTAGTGCGCCTTGGTGTCCCTGCTGTCCCAAAGGCAAAGATAGCAGGGAAACTTAGTAAAACCGCCTTGGAGACCCATCAGGAATGCCACCATTTTGAAGTCTCCTATGACCTTGATGCCATCTCAGAAAAATGCAGATATGTATCCACTTAGGCAGCTGGAACTAAACTGAACTGGTGGGCTTAAGGCCCCTGTATTTATACTACTATTTATATTACTGGAAAGTTCTAGAAAGTTCTAGAAGTTACTCCACGTTTACTCAGCACTGAATCTATCTGGAATGTTCTGGAAAATAGGTAAATTTCAAAATATCACTGTCCTGGTCACAAAAGCAAAGTTTGTGGGGAATAATAGCCATGTTCTATACTTTTGAGGCATAAGCAATTAGGAAATAACACTTACTACCCAGGAACCAAAAAAAATAAAAAATTGTTACACGGTGTAATCAAGTAACCCAGCAAGATCTATTTATGTGGCGTTCGTGAATCAGTGAATCAAACGAACAAATCTGTTGAATTAATTCACTAACCTGAACTAATCAAGTCAGTAAAAAAAATCAAACTGCACATCTCAAGTTTTCAGGCCAGAAAATGAGGCTTAAACAGCGCGGCTTCAGTGGTTAAAGCCTGGCCTCCATACGCACTAACAAATTATCACTTTAATGCGCACACTAAAATTGTCGCCCTTTTATAAATACGGTGTGAATGAAGCTCATCTCATTATTCAGAGCGGTTGCATGATTTAAATACATTATCATGCGTTACAATACAAATCACATATTCATTCTGATTACATAATATGGCACAATAATATACCCACTATTTCGCGCAATAATTAATAAAGTTGCAATAGTAAATACTGTAATGTATGTACCCTGTGCCATTAGTTCTAGGCACTACTTTCAGGTGTAATGCTCCCAAGTTCACGTGTGTAGTTGGTGGCGCATTGATACTACAGTATGCCTTGTTTAACACAAGTTAAATACACAACAATACAGAAATCATTAACATGCACAGTAATTGCAAGTATCATGCACCATAAAGTTTATCGCCCTTTTGTAAATGAGGCCCATGGTGTCAGAATGTGGCACAACAGTGCCTCCATAGACTCAGGCCAGGAGAAGTACTGCAGGTGATTTTTTGTTGTGTGATTTTAATTTTTTTTAATGGAGAAAATGAAGGTGGGGGAGTACATGAAGCGGTGGCATGACCACCAGTGGCAGCTGAAAGCCGAAGGGGCTCTATGGTGCCTTGCTTGTTTGTAGTATGGGTACCTCTTGGACATGTGCTCCTATGAAGACCCCCTTTTTGTAAAGGCCTTCGATCAGGGTAAGGTGGAGACCACGGAGGAGTGGATCCACCTGACGGCCGTACCATCGCCGCAGGCAGACTAGGACACCTGCCTCACCTGCCAAAGAGGAGAAGTGTTGCTTCGCCTGTGCTGAGCCCAGGCACTCCACCGTGTGCGGCATTGTGCACGGGTTTGTTTTGCCACTGGTGGCGAGGCAGGGGAGGATGGAATGAATGCCCTCCTCAGGTACCTCGATGGCCACTACCAGAGTGTCCCGCGTTGAGGGCAGCATTACCGCTGCCAGTGCCTCCATCACTTCTGGAGTGCAGCGTACCACTGCCAGAACTGCCTTTGCTTCGCTGTTAGTATTGCTGCTGTCAGCATTGCAGCGGCCAGCGTTGCAACTGGCATTCTCACTGCCACAACCGCCTATGCTGGAGGAGCCAGCCTGTGCACTGTCAGCATTTCCGCTGTCAGCATTGCCACTGTCAGCTTTGCTGCTGTTGCCGTTGCCAGTAGCAGCATTTCCGCTGCCTGAGTGTGCCACCCCGCTGTCAGCCTTTCCACTGCCGGCAGTGTGACTGGAGGAGGATCTCGCCTTGCTGTCAGCCTTTCCACTGCCGGCAGTGTGACTGGAGGAGGATCTCGCCTCGCTGTCAGCCTTTCCACTGCCGGTAGTGTGACTGGAGGAGGATCTCGCCTCGCTGTCAGCCTTTCCACTGCCGGCAGTGTGACTGGAGGAGGATCTCGCCTCGCTGTCAGCCTTTCCACTGCCGGCAGTGTGACTGGAGGAGGATCTCGCCTCGCTGTCAGCCTTTCCACTGCCGGCAGTGTGACTGGAGGAGGATCTCGCCTCGCTGTCAGCCTTTCCACTGCCGGCAGTGTGACTGGAGGAGGATCTCGCCTCGCTGTCAGCATTTCCACTGCCAGCGGTGTCACTGACAGCAGTTCCGTTGCTAGAATTGCGCCGACGGGAGAAGCTATCACCCAGGCCAGCGTTGCCGCTGACAACATGGCTGCCTGTGGGCCCCTTAATACCTCAGTTCCAGGCCCAGGAATATGCCTGAGACTTTTGGGACTTGGGAGGTGGCCTTTGAGGCCATGTATGCTGCACACAAGGAGGGAGATGTGTGACGGGGTACCCCCCACTCCTGGGTGTATTTTGTTTATTTTGTATGGTTTGGGTTATGTAGCACAGGTGATTTAAAATGTGTATTTGTATTTGGGCACCGATGTGTCACACAGTAGTTCACGTGCAGACTGTGCCTGGACTCAGTTGAGTGATTGATTAGCAATCGAGTCCTGGCACAGCTGCATAAAAAACAGAAACACAGATCAGTCACTCGCGGCTGGGTGTAGAGAGGAGGTACATGAAAGAGGAGAGGATATTTAAAATATCTACTTGTGCTGGTTTTACACCAGCCCACAACACTTGTTTTGATTACTGTCTGTTTATTTTGGCCACCGTGCTGTTTTTTGTTTTGGGTTCAGTGTTTTGTTTGTTTTGTTAAAACTGTGCTGCACTCACAGTACTGTCCGGTCTCTTCCTGTGTCGCCATCTCCCCCCTCCACCGCCTCCTCAGAGAGTAGGGATGGGAATTTTAAAAGTTTGAAACGTATTAACTCTAAAGAAGTGGTTAAACGCTGAATAAGGTGCTAGACATATAACCAGTCACATGACAAATTTCACCAAAACGCACATTTTTTTAATGTATTCATTTTAGTAATTTATCATCATATACAGCAGCCTGTCGTGTTTCCAATTTGTGTGATGCCACAATAAGGGTGGATATTATAGAAAGGAAGGAGTTTGGGAATTGCCTTCAAGCAGTTTTTCTAATTGGTGCAACAGAAAGATTGACACTGGGGCGGGTTTTATTCTCGGTTGATCTGGCGCTTCATTGGTACACTGTGTGTTCATGCTGAAGTGTGGTTCAGTCCTCACGGGTTAAGAAATGCGTTTTTTTCTGATGTTTGTTATTTGTTATATATTTTTAATAAAATTGCATCTCTTAACAGAGGAACAAGGCAAAGTCACGTTTGGAATTATTTTGAGGAACCGGAGGAGAAAAACGTGGTATGTAAATAATTATGTCAAACAAAATTGCTGTACCACAAAACACAAGTTCAATGTTTCATTATTTGAAATGAAAACATTCAGAATTATGTGAATGGAGTTACTGAATGCAGTAAAAAGCAAACATCCATAATAAACAGAACGCTCTAGATGGCGACTAACATGATTTTAAAGGGTTTTTTTTTTTCAATATTAATTCAGAGAACGCATAAGTGTAAATTAATTATGTATAGGCTTTAATTTACCAGTACACTTTTACGCAAATCATTTGTTAAAAAAAATAAATAAATAAAAGTCCTTGTTATCTATGGCTGGGTTTACATGCACGTGAAAATCGACTCTACAGTCATGACTGTGTGAAACAGCAAAAGAACATCCTTTGGTCAGCGCGACTTTAAGGGCAGGTCAATCGCTTTGTCACGCTAAAAACAGCTGTAAAAACCCACGTAAACCGGAGCAGGAATCGTGCTTGTGGCCAGGGCCGCCGAGAGCCGTCATGGGCCCCAGGGAAGGATTGGCATGTCCTGCTGCCGCCCCTGCACCCCCTCCCCACAATACAATTTTTCTAACAAACTGCTGCACCATGTTGTTTTGAGCAAATTATTTATCTTAACAATAGAATAATTCATACTGTGGTATATATTGTGCAACTTTAGGGTTCTTTTAAAGTTTTTAAAAGTCTTTAAAAAAAATACACAAAATTGCTTTGCCTTTTTTTCAGCTTTTTGATGTAGTAAAATATGAAATGCGAAAGTTCAAATCATTGTGTGAAAGGAAATGTTTGACAATACACAATCATTACACAACAGAAGCACATCGGCTCGGTGTGCGGTACGGGAGTTTTTCTTTTTAATGTGGTGGTGGGAATGCAAAGGGTCTCGTGTCTTCCCCGTCCTCTCGGTGGGCCTGCTTGTGGCTAACGAGGTTTCAGCAGTCAAGATCCCGTTTAACTCGCAGAATCTCAAGTTATTCTTCAGCATAGCCGTACCAAACCACACACACAAGAAAGACCACAAAAGACCTTCCAACGCACAGAACTGGAATTAATTGTTTACATCCATTGGCATATTGTGCAATAAATAATGGATATAGTTATCAAACAACATAAATGTACCGTATCGCTTTAAATAAAGACTTTTGTTTGAATGTTTATAATATTACAAGACATCCACGTTTCATTATAATGTGTGTGTGTGTTAAGCAGATTCTGCACCTGGCACTTCTACCGCAGCTGCAGACCAGCAGTCACTGGCTTCTCGGAGCAGAGGAACCGGCAGATGTGTACAGGAACATTAGGATGCTCAGCCTGGTACTCTGCCTATAGAACTGCCAGTGCATGAAGCTGATCAGCAACCTTGTCTGTATTTTTACATATCCCACTGTTCTCAATCTTATATTCATACAGGCCTAAGGATCATACCGTTTTTTATTGTATTGTAACCCACATTTTCCACATACATTTATAGACTTCTTTAATTTATTTTAATCTTCATGGCAACACAAAGTGTCGTTCTTTTCCTAATTACTAGGCAGACACGGATATTTAAATATCCCCTCCCCTAAATGAATATGAATGTAGTAATCTGCATGGGTAAGGATGACTTTTTTTCCTAAATCAGAACAGCATAGCAACACATTTCCTGAAAAGTACAGAAAAAACATTGTGAGGAAAACTGTCATGACTTGTGCATGTAAACGCCATCTATGTAATCTGTCAACAGAAGGGGATATTAGAAAATAAATAAATCAATCAATAGATTTCCTGTTTGTGGCACAGATACCTTAACAGTAGAGTTAATAGCACTGTATTGGAATCTGTACATGTGATAGATTCTGAACATATGTAAACTGTTTTTTTTTTTTTAATGTATTTTTATTCTTTGTTTTGATTTGTTCACTGAATATTACAATGTACAGGGTCTGGTAAATCAATAGCACAGTACAAATACAAAAAGAGACATTTTACTAAGAACAGTAATAAAAGAAATGCTTTTAAATACACAATTCCCATTTGTATTTTATTTATTTATTTGGATTTTATTGATTTTGTTATAACTACATGTTTAGTTGCTATAAGATCACCATTAACTTTATTAAAAATTTACATGTTAATCTACCAAACTAAATCCCCATAAATGAACAGCTCAAAAATATCAACATATACTTTGTGTATCTGCTGAAAACCCATTTGCGCAATAGTAACACAAGATTACTTTATGTTGTAAAATGATTTAAATGAATACCACCAGCCTCCACCCCATCATTAGGTGTTCCATTTTCCTGTTTGTAAATTGGCAGTGTGCGTGCAGAAGGATCAGTGGCATTGACCCATTTGGGCATCCAATAATGAGTCAGCCACTCCGCCCTGCCAGGGTAAAACTTTTCAAACACCTGCCGGTAGAAATATCCCTCTTTTGTTTTTGGCTCGTTGAACGGAAATCTCTCTGCTGCCTTTTCAAGCTGGTCATCCGTTACCTTTAGAAACAAAAGAAAAAAAATGATAAAAGGAGGTAAAGCTGAATCTAACTGGACACGTTTCAATATCAGTCCTTTATAGTATGCATTATACAAATCTTTAGATTTGTATTATGTATATTACCAAAACAAAACTTGCTGTATTAAAATCCACTATCAAATAGTTATATGTAGAAACTCTATATGGTGCCGCTGCCATGCATTGGAGCAGGATATATTATGCCAAAGCGGTTGTATTGCTTCAGTAAAATATGTAGTGAATACCTAGTGTACAAGACAGTGTAAGAGAAGTGCTACGGTAGTACAAGTATGAAACACTAATCATTTTAATTTTGAAAACGGCACACTAGCCCCCCTCCAGCTCGTGCTGAACTTTAATTTCTTCATTCGCCATGTCGACAGCAAAGCGTTGTATTGCATAAGCTGTATTGAAAGAAATGTCTCGAAAGCCCTCTGCTGTTTGGTCGTATGGACATTTAGCACAAAAATTCCCCCCCCCAAAAAAAAAAAAAAAAAAAGCTGAATGCAAACTGTGCAAGTGACTCTTGATGTATGACGGAGGCACAACCAATCTCCGGGGTCACTTCGCAAGCGTAAGTTCATGTTGTTGTTGTTTTTAGTAGTAGTAAAATGTGACTGACTGATAATCTGTTTGTAATGGTGACTTAATTAAAGCTTTGTTTTGCCTAAGTCAGCTGCAGTTATTTGAACTGGCCACAAAAAGGTGCTGCTGCAATGCAAGCTTACTTTATATACTGCAAATAGCATCAACTACGTGTACAAAAACATTATTAATAATTATAAAAACCATGATTACTGTTTTATATAACTTTTTTAAACTATATGTGACTTTTATTCCAATTATATGGATTGCCTATAAAATAGGATTTTCAATCAAATATAAAACTAGTAGCTATGGTGACGAACCTTCGAAGGTCAAAATGTACCCTTCGTTACAGCCCTAGTCCTTTAGTGTTTGAATTTCTTGATTTATTTGTAACCCTTTGTTGTTTTAAAGCTAAAAGCGGGAAACCAACATATTTACAGTATAACAGATGCAAGAGATTTGTAATATGGCCCTAGGTGTGTTTACTCCTTATAGTTATTCACTGGACATATGTGAGAGACCTCAGTGTTCATATTTTTATACTCCAACTCAAACTTATGTTTGCAAGATTTTAGCTTCCTAATTTCATTCAGGGGCATGTAATTTACATACCTGAGATTCAATGTGCTCCTGTAACATAGAATACCAAGACTTCTTATCTGAACAGACACCGTCACTGAACGCCTCCTTTCTTCTCCACAGAATCTCTTGAGGAAGGAGTGCAGTGTCATTAAAAGCTTCCCTCAGAAGATGCTTTTCAATCCCATTCTGTTAAAAATAAAAGCATCAATGAAATAATGAATGGAAAATACTTATGTTTAAAAAATAAAGAAAGAAAGAAAGAAAGAAAGAAAGAAAGAAAGAAAGGAGTAAAAAAGTAATACCTTTGGGACCCTCAGCTCTTCAGGCAATGACAGGTAATATGCAGTAAATCGATGATCCAAGAATGGCGCCCTCAGTTCAAGGCTGCCATGAGAAACAAGCATTAAAAATAAATAAATAAATAAAATAAATAAAAAGTAGAAATAATCTGTAAATGACTCATTTTAAAACCTGCAGACAAAAGGGAGTTCAAATCGTGCAACATATAATATATAATCCTAAAATAAATTCTGAATCTGAAGCCATTCTGGTTCCATGATTGAGACAGCATGTTTGTAAACAATGGATCCTGTTCAGTTAATATGGCAAACATCATACCCATGAGCAGCTGTGGTTCTGTCTGCACGGAGGACATCAAACATGTAGAGCTCGTTAAGAAGGCGCACGCTGTCCTCTGCAGCTTCTTTGGGAGATGGTGCCTGCGAAAAGAGCAATGAAATCAAAATGGCTTCTCTGGAGACCAAGGATACAAGACAGTGGGCTAGATTCTCAAAGCTCTTTACTCCAAATCAGCATTTGGTATTTTTTCTTTTTTAATAATGAAAATCACCCCCAGTTACCAAGCAAGAAATAAACCACTGAAACATTTACTTTGGAAGCTTTTAAACAGCCTGTGGCAGGGCAGAGGAAAAGCCCTACACATATGAGAGTGTTACAGTTACTGTATTATGATTTAAAAATGTATTGTTTATTTATTTTACAACGGGGTACTCCCTGTCCCTGTGCATATTTTGTATTTGCTTTGTATTGTTGTTACGAGTTATTTATGTATAAATATGATGGCAAAAAGCCGTATTTGTTATTGTTCGGCAGCGTGGATGGGGAAGCCCCATCCTAACAAAACCCCATCCAGAAGGTGACCAATATAAAAGCCTGCAGCGCTCCCTGTTCGGTGTGGGTTTTTAAGAGGAGGAATGAGAGTAAGACGGGAGAGAAGCTAAGTGAAAGGAAACAAAAAAATAATTGCTAAGAGTGCTGGAAGCCCCAGCACTGTATTTGTTTAGGTTGGGTTATTTTGTGGATTTGTTTTTGGTTTAAGCTTTTACTTTGCTCTGTGCTGCATTCACTTCCTGGTCTGACATCACCGCCCCGGCAACCCTGTCACACAGCCCTAGGTAGTTTATCTACATTTTAGAATTGTAATTTATGAGTTTCAGAAAAATAGTGCCCTAATGCCAATTAGGAATAACTAGCTTTGAGAATCTAGCACACGTCAATGTATGCTGAAGGTATTTGGGGGTAATAAAAATGTCACATGACTTACTTTGTGGAAATAAATATAACCCTGTGTGAGCTCGTCTGAGCCTTCCCCAGAGAAAATAACCACGGAATCCGTTTTCTCTTTAATGTACTTGGACACCAGATACATGGCTGCAGAGAAAACACAGTTGTAGAAGAAGTGGTGTTTAGAAATAGTATTTCAGCAAAGCAACTTCTTCCACAAAAAAGCTAAATGTATTGTCACACAGCCTAATTTAAATAAACAACTTACCAATAGATGCTCTCACAGTTGTGATGTCGTAAGTCTCTAAAGAAAAAATGACCTCTTCTATGGCCTTAATGCCATCTTCAGGTGTAAAAAGCACTTCATGATGCTCGCTGCCAATGTGAGCTGCAACCTGTAATAGACAATAATAAATATAGCTACTGCACAGCTATCTGCAAAAGGTGATGACTGTGGACTGTGTAAGTACTAGTTTAACTGTACTGTAGTTGCTATTTACTGATATGTAATACAAAATGCATAACATACAAAATACAGAAAACACCTGTGGTTGGGCCTACATGGCAAGTTTTTTGAATACAGTACAATTTACTATAAAACGCATAACCCTGTTTTTTGTGGTTGCCATATTTGTGTGAATAGTGCACAGCCTCTTTAAGATATGTTTAGTTTTGTCTTCTGCTTAAAGTGTCCTTCCAGCAATTTGTACATCTAATAAAAAATAACTTTACATAACCCAAAACAAACTCCAATGTTCCGTTTTACTCAAACGTTGCTGGAAAGCGGTACAATTAAGTTTTAAAATCGGCGTTTTGGTAAACAGGAAGCCTTCTTCAGTGGTTGCAATGGAACTCCTCCCATTCCTATGTGATGTGCACAGGGGAAGGGAAGTGGAACAGAAGCTGCATAGCTACGAAGGGAGCTAGCAAGTGTTTGCAAAAAAAAAAAAAAAAAAAATGATGTTGAAACAAGGGAGAGTGACAGCTCAAGATCGCAAAACACTGACTGGTGAGTGTGTTTCACAGTATTTTTATAAACATTCTTATTATCCAAAGGTGACTTACTGGATTATTCAATCATTAACATATAAATTATTGATCTAGTAATTCAACCTATATATGTCAGTCAACGTAAGTTCGGCAGCCATTTTTAAATGACCAATTCTAGTTCCTAATGTTATCAATCTGATTATTTGAAATAGCTATGGCGTTATTAATTCATTATAAATTCAGACAATCACTGCTTGTGGCATACTTTGAGTTAGTGCACGTTTTAAGTTCTAGTTTATTGCTGTGTTTAATTTTAATTTTAATCTTTTCATTCAAACAAATTATTATATATTTTGTCTTTTCTATTTAAAAAGGTGTATATGTGGAACTGATTCAGTAGTGTCCTCTATGCTATCCTCTACGGTATACGTTGCTGCACTGTCATACTTTCGTGATCTTTGAGACTCTTGCAAGATCTGTTAAATAAAATAATTTATAATAGGACTAACAATTAAAATTGCAGACATTTGTTTGTAAAACTTGGCATTTTCCAAATCTGCCTGCCTGCGTTCCCCTTCGCGCCTCGCTGGCATCTCCCAAGAGGAGTTTTCTAAATCAGGAAGTGGCTGAAGGTACAGAAATCAGCTGAACGGAGCTCAATAAAAAAAATAACCAACTACTAAAAAACTACCAATGGTTTTATCATACTCTGGGACCCGCGGGGAACATATGGTGAAAGTAAAAAAATACATACATATATATATATATATATATATATATATATATTAATTTCGCTGGATAGACACTTAAAAAGGTAATTTGTCTTCTGTAAACATTGCCTGACTAATGCATGATGTAATTATTCTCTAAAAGTGTGGTAAAGAACAGATCTCTAAAATAAAGTCAGAGACATCTGACATCTGGAACCTAAACTGTAAAAACAGAACACAAATGTTGAATTTTAGGTGAGACTCCTAATGTTTATTACTGTAACAGGGGAGATCTGGACTGACTGTCTGGCACATTCGTATTACTGCAGGTAGAGGGCAGCAGTCTCGTGGGATCCGCCTGTCGGTCATGGCGATGACACGGAGAGGGGGGGGGGGGAAGAGGGTGTGTGTGCTTTCCCTCTCTCTGAGTGGCTGGGGGGCGGGTCTTGGGAGACTGCTCGGCCAATAAGATCTGGCTTGGTTGTGCGCTCGGGTGGCCGTGTTGGGGGAAATACAGGGTCGCTGGCAGAGGAGTCCAGCGTGAAACAAGGAGCAGGCGAGCCCGACTGAGGGGACAGCCTTCTGTAAAAATAATTTACAAAGTAAAATAAATAATTACCTACCCAAGGGGACGTGTGTAGATATACGGGGAACCCTGGCCAACCCCAATGTATAAGCACAGCTGAGTGTAGGACGGAGACCCGTGCTGACCGGCTTAGCGGCAGTGGGGGCACTGCATAAGCAGCACTTTTGTTTGTAGTTTTATTACTGTGTTTTATTTTCCCTTTTTCTTTCGCCTTCTGTTTTCATTATTACTTTTGAGCACTTGAAGGTGCACGGAGTTGGACACCTGTGTTGGTAACCCCGTGGTCCTGGTTTACTGTCGGCAGTATCCAGACCACGGACAACAGCGCCCTCTGCGGGCTAAACTAAATAAAACAATTAATAAGAAAAATAAATAAATCTGGGCACTTGTGCGGTGTTTCCAAATAAAATCCTCTGTCTCCTGTGTCAGTGAATACCCCCACCCTTCCACAATTACTTATCCACTTGAAATCCAACTGACCTTGCGAGCTGCACACGCATCAGGACTGTCTTCTGTTCCTATTGCAAAAGTCTGGACCGGATATTGGAAGTTATCTTCATGAGAAAGTTTCAGCAGAAGTGCAGCAACAAGGCTAGAGTCTAAGCCCCCTATCATGAAAAAAAACAAAAAACAAGTGTTCTTTACTTCTATCGTTCGTATTTGATTATCGTACTTATCAATGATAATCGATGCATTGACATTTTATTTTTTAAAATAAAGAACATTAGTTTTTAACAGAAGATCCAATAACTAAAAACACTGTTGTGCAGTTAAACAAAAAGGCACAACTTACATTCAACACTTCTGATTCTAGAAAAGAAATACAAAGGACTTGAGTTAAACTGAAAAGAATATGCTTGTGTTGCCATCAGATGTCTCTAATATTGTAATAATAAAAAATACTATATTTTAACACAAGTAATTTCTGTCTGAACTATGGCTGTTCATTACTATTAACATTTTATGTCCAAAAGCAAAGAATTTGAATTAATCTCACAAATCCTGACTAATTTAACTGTCATACTAAATTCAGCTTCTTTTTATATGATATTGCCATATAATCCAAACACAACACGCTTTGAAACAAAATAAGGTGATTGGTAGATCTAACAGATTTAAAACCCAACATTTTTAATTTAAGAAAACATGAATACAATAGGCCTAACCCAACATTTTTAATTTAAGAAAACATGAATACAATAGGCCTACTTCTGACTTCTGTCCAACTCGAATGTAGAGGCCTAAAGTGTGTGTCCTAGCAACGCGCTAATCTATCGTACTAGAACTAAAAGAAGCGCACTCTCTCACACTCAGTTTTAATGCAAACCGGTAACAGGAGACTTCAAACTGGGTTCTAATTTGATGCATCGATTAACCACTATGTAATTGAAGCTCGGGAAATTTACCCCTAATTTATTATCATCACAATAACTGTAGACTGTGACAGTGTGTCAGCTGAGAACTGTGGGATAGATGAGTCTTCATTAGAATGCTTTTTAAGAAAGGAAGAATGCACCAGTAAAGCTACCAAACTGGAAACAACTCAGACATTTAATCCAGGTGCTGTTTAGTAGTTGTAAAATGGGTGTGAATCCGCTGCGTGAGACAGAGGGATTGTAAATGTTGCACCGGCGCTCAGATTTTATTTACAATGAGATTGCAACTTGAAGCAGTGGTACAGGCCCACCACTAGGGCAGCAATGGTAGCGGGGATTGTTCTGGTAACACACGTGGGGGCAAAAAAACAATGGTAAGATACATGTGGGGCAACATACACCAAATACAGCGTAAGACAATGAACACAAAAATTCCATTGGTCCCCCATTGGCTCACCTGGTAACAACACAGCCACGTGGTGTGCAGGGTGAGTAACAGTCAGGGGAGGAGCGCAGGTTCACATCCTGGCTTTGTGGTGTAGAGGGTGAGTAACACAGTCAGGGGAGGAGCGCAGGTTCACGTCCTGGCTGTGTGGTGTGCAGGGTGAGCAACACAGTCAGGGGAGGAGCGCAGGTTCACGTCCTGGCTGTGTGGTGTACAGGGTGAGTAACACAGTCAGGGGAGGAGCGCAGGTTCACATCCTGGCTGTGTGGTGTGCAGGGTGAGTAACACAGTAAGGGGAGGAGCGCAGGTTCACATCCTGGCTGTGTAGTGTGCAGGGTGAGCAACACAGTCAGGGGAGGAGCGCAGGTTCACATCCTGGCTGTGTGGTGTGCAGGGTGAGCAACACAGTCAGGGGAGGAGCGCAGGTTCACGTCCTGGCTGTGTAGTGTGCAGGGTGAGTAACACAGTCAGGGGAGGAGCGCAGGTTCACATCCTGGCTGTGTGGTGTGCAGGGTGAGTAACACAGTCAGGGGAGGAGCGCAGGTTCACGTCCTGGCTGTGTGGTGTGCAGGGGGAGTAACACAGTCAGGGGAGGAGCGCAGGTTCACATCCTGGCTGTGTAGTGTGCAGGGTGAGCAACACAGTCAGGGGAGGAGCGCAGGTTCACATCCTGGCTGTGTGGTGTGCAGGGTGAGCAACACAGTCAGGGGAGGAGCGCAGGTTCACGTCCTGGCTGTGTGGTGTGCAGGGTGAGTAACACAGTCAGGGGAGGAGCGCAGGTTCACGTCCTGGCTGTGTGGTGTGCAGGGTGAGCAACACAGTCAGGGGAGGAGCGCAGGTTCACGTCCTGGCTGTGTGGTGTGCAGGGTGAGCAACACAGTCAGTGGAGCGCAGGCTCGCATCCTGGCTGTGTGGTGTGCAGGGTGAGTAACACAGTCAGGGGAGGAGCGCAGGTGCACGTCCTGGCTGTGTGGTGTGCAGGGTGAGTAACACAGTCAGGGGAGGAGCGCAGGTGCACGTCCTGGCTGTGCGAAGTTAGCGAGCTCAGGCACCTGCAGGGTTGGCCTTTGTCCTAAACTAAATCTATTATTAAAGATTTAATTATCCCTGTCTACATGTGGTGATACGTTTTTTTCCATCCTGGTTAATTCCCTGAAGAATTCATAGCCGATCTGTCTTACACTTACCTAAAGCTTGTATAAAAAAGGAGCTGGCTTTCCAATTCATAATCAATAAATCAAATAGGAGCACAGAGTGTCCATCTATTTTAAATGTTATATGTTGCAAATGGACACTTACAAATTGAAGTTGTAAGTTCAAGGCAGCGGTCCAGATAAGCTGTGTACCTCACGCAGTGCAATTGTGCTGCAGTGCTTGTTTGCCCCCTCCTAAAACTTCCACTAACAACTACATCTCCCAGAATGCAATGTCTTCAGTTACTAGGAAACTGTACACACAAACAAAAAAAAACATTATCCAGTCTCTGGCTAGCCTTGTTGTCTTTGCAACCAATCACAGTAAGAACAGCTACAATAGTAAACACCCCTGTCCTGCTAAATCGAACTGGAACACCGTCAGAGGCAACCGTTAAAAAAAAAAAAAAAGGGTTCCTATAATATTAAACAAACTGTTTTATAACTTATTAATGCATTTCCTTAGTTTGTTTATTTATCTGTGTGGCTTTATACTGAAGTTAACATGTTCACCGAGTTTAAGTTTAATTTAATGTTAAAATATAAGTAACAATTAATTTGCAGTCAGTGTGATACCTCGAAAAAAATGCGCTGCACATATAAAGAACCTTGTAGAACACAGGCATGGTTGTACAGTAGCTCAAAGTAACATTGCAGTTAAAATGGAAGGCTCTTTTTTAATGCCTACCCCATTACCATTAAATATTGTACAGTATTTATCAAGTTATGACTAAGGTAATGTTGCATTTTCCCCCTGAAAAATACATTTGACTCTTTCAGTGTTCAATTTTGAGGTTAAGCTATTCCCAGACCCACAACCTTGTCTGGAGTGCTGGTTAGAGGATGGAGAAGGTGTAATCTGATCATTTAGGTTGGCAGGTTTAAACTACGGTGCAATTGTGCAGTGATCACACTGACTTAGAAAACAAGCGTGACTCACCAACACATTTCACCTTTTTGTAAAAAGGCCTACAAGACCATGAATTCCACCTGTAGAAGCATTCTGTTAAAATATTTATTACAGTTTTCAATAAGTTATACCTGACAAAAGACAGCCGATTCTCCTATGAGCCATCAAGCGCTTCCTTACTGCATTTTCGAACAGGATACGGATATTGCTTGTAACAGTCTCCAATTGAAAATCTGCATGTAAAAAAAATAAAAAATAACTTAATTTAAAACATTTGCCTTTTATTTTGGTGCAATGGAGATACTGTTTGCCAAATCATTATTTATATTAAGGAGAAAAAACAAACATATCAATACAGTTAAGTGCATTCTGCGTTACTAATATAATTTCACTCATGATGTAATGCGTCTTTATATTCATAATGGAAATTCTCTTTGTTTATAATGTTGCATATTTACAGAAAGTGTGAAATTACCATGCAGCTAAAATGACTATTCAGGGATTAGAGGAAAGATTCTGGTAAAACCCTAATTCAGGTAAGGTACTTGTAACTAATGAAGGAGATGTATTTTTATCATTACCGTATATCAACATTATAAATTAATACCTGTTGGAAGCTTGGGTAAGCCGTCATAGATGGTATGCAGTGGTTCGTCTTTACAGCTGTGAAATCTGGAGCGCTCCACAAATTTCACTTTCTGGTCCTCCTTTATATCAAACACTTCATAGTGGCCCGGGGGAAACGGGGTTATTTGAGGGGTCGTAGACATTGAATGGCCAATGTTAATGAGCCCTAGAAAAAGAGTATAATAACACATTAAAGAGCCAGTATCACATCCATATAATGTAAACCATACCTGTAAGATGTATTGGACCTTGCTGTGCTGTATCCTATCTTCACAGTTCACTTGAAATAACTCTGACATTATGAACTGGTTCAAGCAACTCTGATCTATCCCAAAGCTTGGTGGAACGACCAAAATATTACTCACGCTATTCTGGTAGTACCTTTTCAGGTAATTTGGGTTTCTATGTAGTTTTCTTTTAGGGAGAGAAATGCTCCTTCCAAATGCAAATTACCTTATTCATATTAAAATAAGGCAGGTATATTTTTAAATGTTTGTCTGTGTTCCAATTTGGCCTTACGCAACTACTGATATCATGCAGCTTTCTTAAACTGGGTTTACAAAGTTTTTTAGTTGTGTTGAAGAACCACAAATGCAGCTTGCCCCATTTGGCCACCAAATAAATATAATTAAAAAAGCAAGGGAAACAAAGCAAAAACCCAGACAGTGTTAAACAAATAAATACAACTTTTTTGGTTTAATTCCAACATTCCATAATACAGTGCTGTGTCCTATCCATGTATTATTTGCTAAACATTTGACTGCATATATATATATATATATATATATATATATATATATATATATATAATTAATTTTTTTTAATTTGGTCGTTGGGAAACGGAGGCTGAGACACGTCCTCTGAAACCTCCCATTTTTCGCACTGCTGATCCACAGCGAAGACACCAGACCTATTGTGCCGGAGGACAACACAGATCTGAATGGCTCCACTGCAGACCAGCAGACGCC
The DNA here is from genome assembly GCF_902713425.1 of Acipenser ruthenus. NCBI lineage: Eukaryota > Metazoa > Chordata > Actinopteri > Acipenseriformes > Acipenseridae > Acipenser > Acipenser ruthenus. The sequence continues at coordinate 11,573,018 of NC_081192.1, read as the reverse complement.
CTATTAGCCACAGGGGTTGCTGGTGCGTGGTGAACCGTGGATTGCCCTCCCTACCCGGGCGGCGCTCGGCCAATTGGACATCGCAGGTTTGAATCTAGGCTATCTCCAGGCTATAGGGCACATCCTGCACTCCACACCTTTACTGGATGTGACACTTGGGAGCCTGACTATATATATATATATATATATATTTATGAATGAGTCACTGTATCCATCTCATTTAAGTTTTTTTTTTTATTATTACTGATGCTGCTATTATTATTATTATCATCATCATCCAAAAAACAATCCAGCATTGTTGTTAAATTGTCTGAACCAACTACTGACTCACAATGGATAAACTGATGTTTTTCACTGCTGTTTAAATAATAACAGTATGAATTTGACAGCATATATATTTATTATAAACTTAGTACACACATACAATACACACAAGTTTTCCGCAATACACAGCAATTCTGATCCTTATGGTAGTCTGCGAACGGCACTAAAATCCAGCACATTAAGGACATAAAAATAATCCAATCAAAATGTTTAGTACAGTACATTCAGAATACTGGTACTAAACCTGAAACAGGCTACCCTACTCACCCACATGTCCCAGTACATTTACAATAATCATAATAATAATAATATGAATTCTGCAGGGACAGTGCAAGGCTCTCGCCAGTAGAATTATCTTTTTTTGTATGTATTTATTTATTTTTGTTATTGAGGTTCCCCTATATACCAATAGTCCATACGAGTTCAACACATTTTATCAGTAGATCCAACCAGCATTTTTGTAACTTTCTGGAACATGTTAGTCTTGCAGCAAGCTGATGTTAAGCCCTGTATCTGTTATTTTGGACAAATACATGGAATTCATGTTTTTGAGCATGAACTATTAAAAAGCTTTAGAGCTTTAACCTTCATCACATCACACTGCATGCTTCACATGCATCATTTTTATTAAGATAATATTTTACCAAATTGTTTGCATTTAGAAACAAAGTAAACACACAAATAAATGTACCTTTTGCCTCAGAGCACACAGCAAGAACACCATCATCTGTGTGCAGTTTAAACATGGGACGGACCCCATAAGTATCTCTTCCCAAAAACACTTTCCGGTTGGCTGTGTCCAGGAGGATGAAGGCGAACACCCCGTCCAACATGCGAGTCATTTGCTCTATTCCACACATCTGGTAGAGGTGAATAATGATCTCTCCATCGACTTCAGTCTGAAAATCGAATTTGAAGTGCTTCTTTACCTTTAAAAAAAAAAAAAGAAATGGTGCAAAATACATTAAATTGTGCTTAATTATTTCAAATAAAACTGGTTTGGTTAGTTAAGTAAGGTTTGCTATTCTTGAAACCTTTCTGGACTGTTTCCAAAGATAAGCTATAGTAAAAAAAATTAGCTGCACAAGGATAGAACAGTAAATAATCTGTTTATTATAAAATACATAATGACCCCGATTTCAAGGTCTTTACGCCTAACTGTTACAGTTACAAAACTAGTAACAAAACACCAGGGTTTCCCCTGGGTTCTAGATTTTTGTAGTCACTAGTGACTAATACTTTCTAAAAACATTAGTCACTCCAGATATTCAGTGGACACTACTGGCGCACAGCTCAAGTCTTCAAGGGTGTTATGAATCCTGTTTTTTTTATGTTATACCTTAAATCACTGTATTGACCAAAACAATTATTTAATTAAACCATTTTAATAATGCTCTACAGTTTAAATAAATTGGTAATTTACAGCTGTAAAGTTTTAGAACATTAAAACTCAAGAACCAGATTTTTTTGTCCTGAAAAGCTACATACAGACACAGAATGCATTATGAATTACTTATACCATGTATGTCTTTTTACAATAAAAAGAAAAAAAAAAAACAGTGTTAGAATATTATATACAACCCATGGAAACAGAGTTTTGCAATAAGGCTGAAACTTTGCTGCTTGATTTCTTTTTCTTTTTCTTTTATCTGATGCTTGTGAGCGTTGTTTGTTCGTTTTTTTTCTGGTGTTCCGAATCCAAGTCTTCACCTTCTACAACTTGTTGTTCTGTTTGTTCTATTTCACTCTTGCTGAAAAAACGAGTGGATTTTCTTCTGCGACATTTTACAGTATTGGCTAACAGTTTTGTTTTTTTAATTCGCGCGCACAAGTTTACCGCAGTCATGTATTTATATTGATGATAAAGTTATAGAAAAGAAGGCAAAGAAAAGTTCACTATCCACGCATCTTGACAGCTGACCTCAATATGAAAACATATTAGTGGCATTTTTAAATTATTGGTGACTAAAACGTACAGTACTGATGCTAATTAAAAAATAATAATAAAACACTTACCTAGTATCAGTGTGATGGATGTCCCTGCTTGTTACCACACAAATCACTGATGATGGCAGGGAAATTGGAGAGAGCTTCAGTCGCAAGACATTTTTGGCGTTTTTAATCTTTGATGGTATTTCGTCTTGATCGCCCTTTGCTAGTAATGTACTGGTATTGAGCAAACATTCCACATTTTTTCACTGGATTGAAAGCTAAAAACTCTTACTACGCTCACACCAGACGTAACGGCATGTCAAACTAGACGGTTTCTGACTGGCCATACATTATGTATTTTGAAATGAACCAATAATACTTAAGTTACCATAAACTTTAATCGAGTCATTAAAACAAATAAATATCGACTTGCAGGCATGAACGCACACAGGAAATAAAATGAGTTAAAGACTATGCTTTTAGTTTTTAATCCCAGACAGACTGCAGTAACCGCCCAACTGTTTATATTACATTTAAACAATATTTAAAATGTACATATTTACTATGTAAATTAGTCGTGTGGGCACTGAACGCTCTGTCACAGCACATCAGTCTGGTGTTAGCGATTAAATGTTGATTGACATTTTTCATTCTTGGCCACCAAGTAAATATTTTGGACAGTTTTCAAAACAATTGTTGCTTTATTTTTACAACACACGTTGGTGTTGTTGATAATATGATAAACGCGTATATCTGCTTCAGGTTAAACGATAGGCGTGTTACACAGAACACTACAAATAAAATGTCAAATATACACTATGTATTTCGTCGGTTTTGTGGATTTGCTGTTTTTAAATTATTTTAATACTGCACATAATTATATAGTTTAGAAAATGCTACTTACCAAAACCATGCTGCACGTGAACTGTATAACATAATAATTTCCTTTATTCCGTTCCGATTCCAGTGGTGTTTTCTCAATGCAAGATGTATTGCAGGCATATATACAGTGCCGTTTTATCATGCTCGATAGGCCTACTGGCGAAATGGTCAAGAGACAGTTGGTGCTTAACACATACGGAATAATTTTGGCCCTGAATTTTAGCATTTTTGGTCATAGAAAAGATACATTTCACATATTTTATAACTTTACCGTCGGCTTTTTTTTTTTTTTTTTGTAGTTAATGATGCGTTTTCGGTTCACAAATCTTCTGCACACAGTATTTTTAAGCACAATTATAATAACCTATATTTCAGCAGTCACTGCCGAAGCTTATTACTTATTCTTCCAGAAGTAATGGTCGGGTGTATCAGGGATACAAGGTTATATTTGCGCCGGGCTATGTTGTCAACAAGCCTGATGTTGTCGTCCAGGCTTTACTATGAAACTGCCTGTAACCAGGGAGGGTGTGAGCGCATTCTACTGGACTGGAGAATAAAACACAGGAGTTTAATTATGAAAACGCAAGTGTAAACAAACAAGTAAAAAAGATTAGCCTGTCGTCAGACATGTCATGGTAATACAAAATGCATTCATATACTGCGTATGGGTATTGATTGCGTCTGGTCAGGGAAGGTGGACACACGGGCGTGTTAAGAGAATTTCAACGGGACATTTTTTATTTCAGCGGGGCATTGGCGCAATGGCGCGAACACTGCGGATGCAAAGGTTTGAGCAGAACTCTCTGTAATCGTGAAAGCGCAGCAGCAGAAGCTGTCAGGTTGCAAAGAATCATGTGAGGCTGAAAGTTACAGCAGCACCTAGTACAGCCTCATAAAGCGGTCTGGGTTACCATGGTAACTGACACGCATCATTAAACTGAGGCGCTGATTGGCTGACTGCATTTACGTCGTCTACCACGCGATGAGAACGTTGCAAAGTCAATGAATCGAGAGGCTGAGGCGCTGATGGTTTAGCGATCCCTTCTTCTGAAGAAAGAGACGTTGTGTGTGACTTTAACAAAAGGGATTTTTGTTATAGTACAAACAGAAACGATCGTCACGAGTGACGATTCCACAATTTTTTTTTTTTCGTCACTTTCAAAAAACATTCGCAAATTACGAGAGTGAGGAGCGACAGCGAAACCCCTGCAAAACACTTATTAACATCTTTGACCTAAAATGAGCTGTCAATGGAAATATGTTTCATTCACACAGAACTTTACTTAATTACACTCTGGAATAAATACATTGACAAATGTGCCTAGTCGACAAACCCTTTATAAAAAATAAAAATGAGAGATTTCTGTGCTCCGTATAACTATTTTGAAAAGCAGCCTTTACAGATAAATTTGGACTCCTATAAACATGTGCTCCTTAAATGTTTTTGTTTTAAATGAATTAAAATGAATGTATATAAAGTACAATACAGTGCATTCAGTTTACTGCTAACAAACATATTGTTTTACTGAAATGAGCAGTGAGGTGTAGCAGAGGCAACTTTGTAAATTCGACTCTTATTTGCTTGCTGGCTTCAGTGCAATAACATTTCGTCCCTTAATTAAACTGTCTTCAAGTTGAGATGTTTCATTTAAAGAAAGAAATTTACTTCTATTAATGCTTTTTTTACCTCAAAACAATGGTTAGTCTTTATCATAACATTAATATTACTAACAAGTGAATGTTGTAGAGTTTTTTTCTAAATTCTTACATGCTATACTTTTGAATTGACAAATCTAATTCCTTACCTGCTTATGGTTATAAATTTCTCCATTGTAACACAGCCAGAGATGAGGGAATTTCTGCAGACGCAAAGGCTGCATGCCATACAACTGGTCAACAATTGCAAGTCGATGGAATCCAAACCAGCACTTGGTAAAGCCGTCGACATTTCCAAATCGAAACGCATCAGGCCCCCTGTGTGCAACCTTCATAATGTTTGAACACTGGACATCGAAGCTCTTGTCACAGCCGAAGAGGGCCCAAATCCCACACATGGTCACACAAGATTATTCAGATCTCAGAAATCTAATTATCTGTGAAGAAAACAAAGTATAAAATTAAACTCCCCTGGATGTATTGTCAATCCCTTTCAACATGTAGAGCATTTGATAAATGTCATCTGTTATTGCTAGCTCTTTGTAGTTCATATTCTTAATTAAACAACTACCCCACAAACACAAAATAATAATAACAAAAAAAACATAATGGCATTAGAAAATCTAAGGCAATAAATTAAAATCATAAACAATTGCAATATGTGCAACAGTGGACTGTATCATGAGCCTTGAGTTAATTACAACACTAGGAATAAGGGGATTTACATTATAGGGCACCTGTCAAGGTTCTACACCACTTCACTTAAACACAATAAAGATCACAAATGAAATAACATCTAAAAATGATAGTAATTGCAGTGGAAAATCAATGTAACATTTACTGCTTCATTATTAACTCAAGTATACAGGTGAAGAAATCATATGATTCTACTTCAAAGGGTAGAAATATTTTTTAAAAGCTATAGTTTCCCTCAGTCATGTAAAAAAGGCAGTGTTGCACACAGGACTAGTCACCAGCCACCTCCAATGGCTAGGCCTCACGGTAAACCACTCGGTTAGCCGACACCCTCAAAGGACTGTATCTCGGCATAAGCCTCGATTCCGCAAGCATAATCGCCACTCTGTCGGACGACAGAATCCAGAGGCTACCTGTCTGCTTGGAGCTTTATCAGCCCAACACAGCGGTGAGGATACTGACATTCCAGAGACTTCTAGGCCTGATGCTAGCAGGATCTCAGATCCTTCTTTTAAGGCTCTTACAAATGCGCTCTCTCCAAGCTTGGCTCAACTGCAGGGTCCTTAACCCTGTCGTTGACCAGCACCGACTGCTCACAGTGTCTCATCACTATATGGAAGCTCTTTCGTAGTGGAAACAAGGAGAAAAGCAGTTCCAAACTAAGTTGGGGCACTGTCTGGAATTGCCTGGGGCACAGGGCGTGTGGGAACCCCCTAGGAGGTTCTACACATAAATGTTTTGGAGCTGCAGACAGGTCATCTGGCCTTGCAGCACTTTTCCCAGGAGATACAAGGGAGACATGTGTTGATCCACATGGACAACACCACAGTGGTGGCTTCCATCAACCACCAGGGCTATCTCCGGTCTCTTGGTCTCAATCGTGTTGCCTGGAAACTTTTACTATGAACTCATGAACACCTCCTTCCAGTAAGAGCAGTTCACCTGCCAGGGGTGAGGAACTGGGCAGCAGACCTCTAGAGAAGAGGTATATTTAAGATGGTATATTTTATGGTATGGTATGGCCTGTGAATGCCTACTTGTGCCACTCTGCAATCTACTTTATTGTGAAGATAACTGTTCAAGCTTTGAATACAACTAGAATATGTTTTGCCTTCCAAAAAGACTTTCTGGAGTTTCATCATGGCAATTATTATTACATCATTCACATCATTATTGCATCAGCACTGTCACATTTAAGTGCATAAGAGTGAAAATCCCCTTACACACTTAACACTAGAAGCTTTGGTTTTTCAGATGTTTATGTAAGGTACTCAAAAAATAAATAAACACTATTACATCCCACTGTTTCTCCGTTCGTTTTACTATTTAGTGTTTTGAATACAGCCGTCAGAAAGACTGCTGCGGGGCTTCTAGGTATGAGTATATCTCCGGCCCTTCTAGTGTTAACTAGTTATGACATCAGCACAGCCTTGTCTTATACTCAGAATGACACACCCTTTATCAGTATATATACCCCTGGATCCGCCCAATGAGACGTTGCCTTAATTTTTTGGATTTGTCCTTTTGTTAGTAATACTAATTTACAAAGCAAGTCAGCCAAAAAAATAACATCTAGTGTTTTTTGTCCTTGTGTTATTAATAGGCTACTATTTACAAACAAGTCATACAAAAATAAATGTATTCTTTTAAGACTCTCTTCGTAACACTTATAAAAGGAAAGAGAGGCAAAATAGTTTAATAATAACGTTACAATTATTTAGTAATAATCCCGACTCCCAATGGAAACTTTACTTTCCTAATAAATTAAAAAAAAAACATACAGTTAGTAACTGATTGATGAAAGAACGAGCAAGCAGAAACTAAGATTGAAATAAGCATTTTTATTCTTTACCACCCTGTGTAGTGTTTTTTTTTTTTTTGTACGTTACTCAAAGGTGAATATCGGTTGTACTGATGTAATAAGTACGAGAAAAGATAGTCAAGATAAAAATAACAATAATAACACTATGTAACACAATTTTTGTTCCTGGGTAGTAAGTGTTATTTCCTAATTGCTTATGCCTCAAAAGTATAGAAAATGGCTATTATGCCCCACAAACTTTGCTTTTGTGACCAGGACAGTGATGTTTTGAAATTTACCTATTTCAATGAGAAAACGGGCGAATTTGTGTCTTTTCGTTCACATAAAGTCAGAAAAAAACAACATATGAATCCAAATTAACATGTATTTATACTAAAGTAATACAAAAATGACTACAAAAGATTTAGAAGTGAGTAGTTTTTCGAGATTTACGATTATACTGTAAATCACTTTCACGAATCAGCCCCCAAATGTAGTCTCCCATCATGTTCTCGTTATACTGTCCTTGGTAGCGGCGTTCAAAGTCCAGTATATCCTGGTGGAAGCGCTCGCCTTGCTCCTCCGAGTACGCTCCCATGTTCTCCTTGAATTTATCAAGATGAGCATCAAGGATATGGACTTTGAGGGACATCCTACAGCCCATTGTGCCGTAGTTCTTCACCAGAGTCTCAACCAGCTCCACATAGTTTTCGGCCTTGTGATTGCCCAGGAAGTCCCAAACCTTGAAGACTGCCAACTTGAAGGCTGCCGACTCCTTATCTAGAGCTGTGACAAATTGTTTCATAAGGCCCAATTTGATGTGCAGTGGTGACATCAGCACCTTCCGGGGGTCCACCAGTGGCTCCCACTTGACATTGTTCCTCCCCACAGAGAACTCGGTCCGCTGTTGCCAGTCCCGCCTGTGATAGTGCGCCTTGGTGTCCCTGCTGTCCCAAAGGCAAAGATATCAGGGAAACTTGGTAAATCCGCCTTGGAGACCCATCAGGAATGCCACCATTTTGAAGTCCCCTATGACCTTGATGCCATCTCAGAAAAATGCAGATATGTATCCACTTAGGCAGCTGGAACTAAACTGAACTGGTGGGCTTAAGGCCCCTGTATTTATACTACTATTTATATTACTGGAAAGTTCTAGAAAGTTCTAGAAGTTACTCCAAGTTTACTCAGTACTGAATCTATCTGGAATGTTCTGGAAAATAGGTAAATTTCAAAATATCACTGTCCTGGTCACAAAAGCAAAGTTTGTGGGGAATAATATCCATTTTCTATACTTTTGAGGCATAAGCAATTAGGAAATAACACTTACTACCCAGGAACCAAAAAAAAATAAAAAAATTGTTACACTGTGTTGGTGTATTTCAACCCTGACAGAGAAACGACATCCCCCCCCCCCCCGCGCAGTGCGTACCTGGGAAATGCAGTTTCCTTCTGACTCAGCTCACCACACTCGATATAGTATTGCATCAGTTCTTTAATCCACATGTTTTAGTTAACACGATAAACTGATGCAATAATGCTGAGAAGGTTGTAATAATAATCGCCGCGATAAAAGTCTAAAACGCATATTTAGAAGGCAAATCGTATTACAGTTCACATTTAAAGGATGTCACAATGATAAATGTCATAAGTATGTATTTATTTAAGATTTTGAGCAATTTGGATGGTATGTCATTATTCACAAACCACCATTTGAAACATCCTAAGAACGTTAAATGTACAGTATTTGGAGGTAGAGCTACAACTACGGTATTAACATTTTTCCATAATTTTTTTTAAAAAAATATCTAAACAAAATCGCCAACCCTGGTTATATTATAGCCCTTCCCAATCGTCAGTACCTGTAACATAAACCATTCAAATGGCCTCAGCCAGCTTCGCGTATTACTCCCTATCTCCTATATAGAAAATATAAAGTAATTAATATACTACTAGCCAGGCAATTTTCATTTAAATCCATCCCAGCGAAACACATTGTAACCACGTGTCGAGATCCAAATAATAAACACAGGAAAATATATACATTTAATACTGGGTTCACTCACCTGGAAGTAACATATTAAGGTAAATAGTTATCATAAAGCCATATTTTAAGTTTCAATAATGATTTAGGACTTTAGCGTTAATAAAATAAAAGCATATCGAGATACTTAATACATTAATGCTTACCTACTCAGTGATGTGCTGCAGCAGACTCTTGATCAACACACTGCTTGTCTATAGTTCCATTCAACCCTGTGACGTTCTCGAGCCCTGCCTCTTCATACCTTCATAGTCGCCCAAAGAAGGATAAGAAAATGATGTCACAACAAGTGGGCGGGGTTAGTAGACAGTTGAGCGTGTCTGGAGCCCGTAGAGCACTTTAACAGCGCACTCGCAATGCTTTTAACGTATTCACGCTTGCCCTGGCAAAATGTTTCTTGGCATAATCAAGCATTAATTCGCATACATAACAACCAGTCACTTTATATTAACGATATTTTGTATTCTTATTAAAACAAATACCGGTATATCCTGGCGCTGCAACACAGCATCGCCGCAATCTATTCAGTGCTGAGTGGGCTCCACAAATGGCGCCTGTAATTGTGTACCGAACTGCATCACGGGATTGACTGTCCTATCCTTTATATAGTCCTACTCCGATCCTAGGAAGTAGCGCTGTTTGTAATAATTAAGAAATGAACTGTAAACTTTAAAGTTTAATAACTTTGGATGTACACATGATAGAAACAAAACGTCATATGGAACCATAATTCATAAGGTTCAAACACAATACAGTTTTGGTGATACATCGATCAATTCGATACAATGCTCGCTGAAATTAAATGAGTATTAGCACAGCATTAACAGAACTTTGAATCATGAGTTCATACGACGTTTACAGTTTGCTTCTAGTGTGTGTTCATCTACGGGAGGTAATAATTAAAAAAGATAGACCATTGATTGTTCGAAATCACGCCAATGGCTAATCTTTTTTGGTTCTTGTTATGCAAATTAATGACGTGTTTTTTTTTAAAATTATTATTTGTTTATTTAGCAGGCGCCTTTATCCCAGGCGACTTACAGAGACTAGTGTGTGTGAGCAGAGACAATTACAATTACGTCTCACCCGAAAGACAGAGAACAAGGAGGTTAAGTGACTTGCTTAGGGTCACACAATGAGTCAGTGGCTGAGGTGGGATTTAAACCAGGGACCTTCTGGTTACAAGCCCTTTTCTTTAACCACTGGACCACACAGCCTCCTAAATATAATTAAAGCGTACTTCTAAAATATTTCTCTATTGATCGTCCTCCTCTACTTTGCCATTCAATTATCTGTGTGATTCACATGACCTAGATCTGCCTAATCTTATCAAATAAAAGGAAGAATTACAGTACGTGTCCCACTTCTCATTTTATTTACATGCTGGGTTAGCATCTAGGTATACACAATAAAGATAGGAAGCTGAAGTTGGCTTCTTATTCTAGTCGATTCTCTCAGTTTTCTTATACGCATCCCAGCTTCTTGTTCAGTCTTTGAAGTTAATATACCAATTGATTTATCAAAGTTGAATAATTAGCCTTGTGTTTAATCATGCTCTGCCATTTTATTTTCTGTATCAGATGAGGGGCACCCCCTCAACAAGTGTCATGTTTATTTTAACTTTATGAAATAAATATTTACAATTATTATTTACATACTGTAGATTTACAAGTACACTGTGAATACAGATCCAGGGTGGCAGTGCAGGTGTAATACCAGGATCTGTTTCACAGATTTATGTGCTGCATTCCACAGTCCTGTGAGCAGTATCTGGGAAAGGATAAATATCCTTGGGCCACTTATTTCTCAGTACAAATCCTAAATGAATGGAAGGGCATAGGATAAAACATGAGTATTGATATGAGGGTTTATGAATTATTTTAATGTGTATATATGTAATTCTAACAAAATGAGATCACACTGAGCTTCACTGTACCTTTTCTAAGCACAACAAGAAGATTGTTGAAGGAGGAACTGACTAAGAATGCTTGACCGCTCCAAAAAAGGAACCATTAACAGTTTCTGTCATGAGGTGACAGTCCTAGAAAGTTCTGGACACATCTGAAGTAGGGAAATAACTTCGTCTCTGAGGATTGTCCTCCTAATAATAATAGGCAGAATAGGGCAATAGGGCATTGTTGACCCAGTTCAGGAGAGCGGGCTGTGTTGCAACACAGGCATTCCGCTTTATATCTCCATTGTGTAGCATTGAGAAAGCTCAGTTCTATGTGGGTTGGGTTCTCTTCAATTCAACTGTAGCTGTAGGCAATAACTTCCACTGTAGTGCAACCAGTGCTTTTCATTTTGTTATAAAAATAATAATAATGTGTACGTATTTTCCCTTCAGAATATATAAACTGAAAGTACAGTTGCAATGTAGTTGTGTTCTTACCTGCTAAGCCATTGCATATAGATAAGGTGTATTCCCCCCTGCACATGTCGTCCCCCCCCGTCCCCCCCCCCCCCCCCGTCCCCCCCTCCATTTGCTTAATATGTGTGTAAATAATGTTAATTATGAAGGAAAAAAATGTATTTAATAAATTGAATTTACTGTTAAAAATGTTCTATATCAATTAAAGCCCACATGTGAAAACTCACAATAAGAGTTTAAAATGTCTTTATTAGGTTTGGACAGGTTTTGACAGTAGATCAACCACTATATTTTATTCCAGTCACCACACGTGGTCTTCTGATTTTGTCTAAGTGGGTTGGTTCACGGCGATTCAGCAGCTACTGGGTAACGCGCAGCGGCAATCAGCTACTAAGATAAACACGCAGCAAACTACGTATATTTTTACTAATGCACCAAAAACACACAACGTAAAATTGAAAGTGTAAGTTGAAAAGCACGGAAGTTGAAAAAATGATCGCATTAAATCGACAAGGCAGCGATACAAATTATTATTATTATTTAATTGTAATATGTGCGCTTTCTAAATAAACGCCCGAGCAGGCAATCGTAAACATATTCTGAGATAAATACACGCTCTTTCATTGAATACACATAGCTTTGTAAATTTGCGAACTCGAAGTAGCAACGTTTGTGAACACGAGCTGTTCATGGTACTGAATGAGAGGTAGATGAACCAATTTATATGTTTACGTAATAATTAATCTGTCTCTTGTTATTTAATATTCATATATATATATATATATATATATATATATATATATATATATATATATATATATATATAACACTATTTTCAGTAGGCTACAATATATAACATTTGCACAATTTTATCAAAAATAATCTATGTAACAGGGTTGCTTACGTCAATTTAATTAGGCACGTTTTATAGTTGATTCACTGTTTGATTTGTCACTTTTGATTTAATATTGTCTTTTTGATTTTACACTATGTATAAATCACGTTTATTTTTGCACATTACTTTTGTTTGTGTTATTGGATTAGCTACTACACTTCATGTTAGCTGCTCATGTATTTACTTTGAGTTGCTGTGATAACAAGTTTTTGAAGATTCTGATCAATGTGAATTAAAGATTGCTAAATGACAAGCTTGGTTTCTTCTCATCCAAACGAAGCTGTATTAATAGCAGTCAAAGTTGTTATAATAGTGGAAAACACTAGTGGAGGCTTTGATTAAATTGTTGATGCTCATAACATCCATATATTGTAACTCCTGAATGTGTCTAAGACTTTTGCACAGCAGTGTATATAAGAATGAATAACAATAAATATGAATAATAAATAACAGAGATGTAGGCCTTTGTTTACAGATTAATTAATTAATTAATTAATTAATTAATTAATTAATTAGAAGCAGGGGTTTCACATCACTGGTACGGCGGTATGCATGCGCACCAATTAAAAAAAAAAAAATGAGGACTTCAATATTATTTTTAAGACGCAAAGGCATACCCGTCAGGACATTTTTAACAGGAAAGACTTTTTCATAAAGGCAGCGACGGTGCTTCCGCGTGCAAGTTCAAGCATGTATCTGACTGAGGCCTAGGCTAAAACCTAATAGCATTCAGTCAGTAGTCTCTCGCTACAGACACAGTTATGTCAGTGTCACAATGTCTGTCCCCCAATAACTTCCAAATAAGACACAAATGCTGATATGCAGTGCCTATAGAAAGTCTACACCCCCTTGAACTTTTTTTCACGTTTTGTTGTGTCAGTGCCTCAGTTTCATGCATTTTAAATGAGGATTTTTTTTTTATTTATCTACACACCATACTCCACACTGTTAAGGGGAAAAAAGTTTTTATTGAGAAAAAAATTATATATTAAAAATACAAAACTGAAAGATCATAATTGGATAAGTCTCCACCCCCCTGAGTTAATACTTGGTGGAAGCACCTTTGGCAGCAATTACAGCTGTGAGTCTGTTGGGATAGGTCTCTACCAACTTTGCACACCTAGATTTGGCAATATTTGACCATTCTTCTTTACAAAACTGCTCAAGCTCTGTCAAGTTCCTTTGAGAGCGTTGATGGACAGCAATCTTCAAGTCATGCCACAAATTTTCGATTGGATTTAGGTCGGGGCTCTGACTGGGCCACTCAAGGACATCAAACAGGATTCAAGGTGGGCTTTCTTGAGTAATGGCTTCCTTCTTGCCACCCTACCATACAGGCCAGATTTGTGGAGTGCTTGGGATATTGTTGTCACATGCACACTTTGACCAGTCTTGGCCATAAAAGCCTGCAGCTCTTGCAAAGTTGCCATTGGCCTCTTGGTAGCCACTCTGATCAGTCTCCTTCTTGCTCGGTCATCCAGTTTGGAGGGACGGCCTGATCTAGACAGAGTCTTGGTGGTGCCATACACCTTCCACTTTTTAATAATCGTCTTGACAATGCTCCAAGGGATATTCAAGGCCTTTGATATTTTTTCATACCTATCCCCTGATCTGTGCCTTTCAACAACTTTGTCCCGGAGTTCTTTTGAAAGCGCCTTGGTGCTCATGGTTGAGTGTTTGCTTTGAAATGCACTACCCAGCAGAGGGAACCTACAGGAACTGCTGAATTTATCCTGAAATCATGTGAATCACTACAATTTAACACAAGTGGAGGCCACTTAACTTGGTGTGTGATTTTGAAGACGATTGGTTACACCTGGCTAATTTAGGATTGCTATTACAAGGGGGGTGGACACTTATCCAACTAAGCTATTTCAGTTTTTATTTTTAATTAATTTTCTACACATTTCTAGAATTTTTTTTTCACTTGGAAGTTGTGGGGTAGGATGTGTAGATAAATGAAAAAAAAAATATTTTAATTCATTTTAATTCCAGGCTATAAGGCAACAAAAGGTGAAAATTTTGAAATGGGGTGTAGACTTTCTATAGGCACTGTACTGACAGCAAAGACAGGAATAGAATAAACGGAAGAACAGATAAGTTGCCTACTAAATCGCAAAAATGAAATACGTGAGTAAAAGAGGGCATATAAACTTATACTCTAGTCTCTACAGAGTTTAAACTAGATCGATCAGTTGGAAAGGGATGAGAAGCTTTCAGAAATATTGGACTCCAGTGGGTTGAAACGCAAGATGTGGATTTACAATTCTGAAGTCTTTAATTGCATTTGCAAAGAAAGTCTTACTCATACCTCTTACTCAATACCAACATAAAATAAAAATAGCAGTAGGTTATGAACACAGTGCGTTTACATGACCATAAGAATTCCGATATTTTTCGGAAAACTAAGTTTTCCGAAAACTAATTCCGATATCAAAAGTCATGTAAACACAGTTTTCGGAAAATGTATCGGAATATTCCTTAGGTCAGTTTTCGGAAAACAGCACCTCGAAATTTCCGATTCAATTCCAAAAACGAAATGTAATATCATGTAAACGCACTTTTCGGAAAACTTATTATGTACTGCACATGTGTAAACTCTGACCTTCATTCCTGCACGTGGTTTTAGAAAACAGAGAACATAATAATAATATATAGTCAGTCTGCATGGATCCATTTTCTCCGTTTAGTCATATTTTGTCATATACTTGAACTTGCTAGAACCGAAGTCATTGTATTTTATCTTGCTGTTAATTGTATTCTTACTGTGATTCTTGAAATTTTTGTTTACGACTGTAAGTCGCCCTGGATAAGGGCGTCTGCAAATAAATAAATAAATAAATAAATAAATAAATAAATAAATAATAATAATAATAATAATAATAATAAGTTAGGGATAAAGTAATATTTGTCTGTGTATTTTTTAATAGCCCATACTGAAGCAGCACATGTTTTCCTGCTTTACAATTACGTGATAATTAAAAATAATGTCTGCAAAAGAAACTGGTAATATAGAACAGGATGAACTGTTGGAAAGGCTGACTGCACATTGTGGGAAATCTGAAAAGAGGTATAGGATAGTAATCTTTTGAATTTAAGACCTGACACTTCGATAAAGCACTTGTCATTGGATTGGTCTCCGTTCTATCGCAGAAAAAATGTCCGGTTTGTTCAAATCGTACCTAGGGGTACTACAGTACTTTGCAGGCGAAAATATCCTGCGTTTTCCGAAAACTTCAATCCATGTAAACAGTTGAATTCTAATTAGACGTTCTATCGTTAATCATGTAAACACAGAAAAGTGACGTTTTAAGAAAATCAGTTTTCTGATTCAGTTTTCCGAAAACAATAGTTTTCGGAAAACACTTTGTCATGTAAACGTACTGAGTACTGTCAGATTTATCGGACGCGACTTGAGGTGTACGGTACCGGGCAGGACTAGTAAGGGACTAAAGTATATTGGACGGTACTGGACGGGTTTAGTCACACCGATCGTGACGTTGTGCTTTTCTTCTGTTTTATATGTATTTACAGCAGGCATTTATAATCACACTATTATTATTATTATTATTATTATTATTATTATTATTATTATTATTATTATTATTATTATTATTATTATTATTATTATTATTATCATTATTATTATTATTATTATTATTATTATTATTATTAATTGTAATAGCTATGCTTTACAAAGAAACGTAAATTTGCCATCACACTGCTTACAGTGGTTGGAATCAATAATACTTGTGTGTCATGACAAAACCCATTTTTCATGGCTGTCTATTGCAGCCGTGAACAATGGTTCTCCCTAGCAAGTGCACCTTCTAGGACACTTGGAAATGTAAAATGCACACTGTCCACTTCTGACATTCCAGAAGACATCATAAAGATTATTACTTTTTTGTTTTTTAAAGAAAAATAACAGGTTAGATGAACCATAAACAATTAATTTGAAAAACAAACAAAACACAATTAAGGATGCTTAACAATATCCTTAACACTAATGAATTGTGAATATACAGTGCCTTGCATAAGTATTCACCCCCCTTGGACTTTTCCACATTTTGTAGTGTTACAACCTGGAATTAAAATGGATTTAATTGGGATTTTTACCATTTGATTTACACAACATACTTAACACTTTGAAGGTGCAAAATATTTTTTATTGTGACACAAAAGTTAATTAAACAAAAAAAAAAAGACATTTGTTGGTTGCATAAGTATTCACCCCCCTGAGTCAATACTTGATAAAAGCACCTTTGGCAGCAATTACAGCTGTGAGTCTTTTTGGGTAAGTCTCTACCAGCTTTGCACATCTGGATCCTGCAATTTTTTCCCATTCTTCTTGGCAAAATTGCACAAGCTCTGTCAAGTTGGATGTGGACCGTTGGTGAACATCAATTTTCAAGTCTTGCCACAGATTCTCAATCGGATTGAGGTCTGGGCTTTGACTGGGCCATTCTAAGACATTCAGGTTTTAAACCACTCCAGTGTAGCTTTGGCTGTGTGTTTAGGGTCATTGTCCTGCTGGAAGGTGAACCTCCGCCCCAGTCCCAGGTCTCTGCAGACTGAAACAGGTTTTCCTCTAGAATTTCCCTGTATTTGGCTCCATCCATCTTGCCCTCAATCCTGACCAGTTTCCCAGTCCCTGCCGATGAAAAGCATTCCCATAACATGATGCTGCCACCACCATGCTTCACCGTGGGGATGGTGTTCTCAGGGTGATGAGCAGTGTTGGCTTTGCGCCACACATAGCATTTTGCGCTAAGGCCAAAAAGTTCAATTTTGGTCTCATCAGACCAGAGAACCTTTTTCCACATGTTTGCTGTGTCTCCCACATGCCTTTTGGCAAAATCCAAACGGGATTTGATATGGGTTTTTTTCAGCAATGGCTTTCTTCTCAACACTCTTCCATAAAGCCCAGCTTTGTGGAGCGTCCGGGTTATAGTTGTCCCATGGACGGTTTCTCCCATCTCAGCTGTGGATCTTTCCAGCTCCTTCAGAGTTACCATTGGAGAGCTTCTCTGACTAATGCCCTCCTTACCTGGTCACTGAGTTTTGGTGGAAGGCCTTCTCTAGGCAGAGTCGCGGTTGTGCCATATTCTTTCCATTTTTTAATAATGGATTTAACGGTGCTCCAGGGGATGTTCAAAGTTTGGGATATTTTTTTATAACCCAACCCTGATTGGTGCTTCTCCAGAACTTTATCCCAGACTTGTTTTGATAGCTCCTTGGTCTTCATGATGCTGTTTATTTAGATATGCTCGCTAACAAACTCTGGGGCCTTCCAGAAACAGGTGTATTTAATCTGAGATCATGTGACACTTTAATTGCACACAGGTGGACTCCATTCAACAAATTATGTGACTTCTGATGGCAATTGGTTGCACCAGAGCTTATTTAAGGGTGTCACATCAAAGGGGGTGAATACTTATGCATTCAAGACTTTTCAGTTTTTTATTTGTAAATAATTTTGAAAAATATGTAGATTTTCTTCCCCACTTCGACATTATGGACTATTTTGTGTAGATCAAAAATTCCTAATTAAATCCATTTTAATTCCAGGTTGTAACACTAGAAAATGTGGAAAAGTCCAAGGGGGGTGAATACTTATGCAAGGCACTGTATCACAAAGCATTTTGGGATATTGGAGGATACACAAAAAAATGTAGTTCGGTTTTACAGCGTCCACACTTCTGATAAACTGCACTACTTGATGTGATCTAATTTAGAACCAGACTCGAGACTACCTTCTGAGGTGGTCTCAAGTCCAGTTCTCATGTATGGTATTAAGCGCTGTGTAGTGTGGATGCTAACCGTATTTTGCACTTTTAAGCCGGTTTAAAGGCAACCAATACAGTTTAAAAGCATAGTGCGGTCAGGACCGTTATCACATACTGTGCCCATACTGTAAGCTCTTGCTCTTAGTAAATCCACATGCTCCCTGTATGTATTGTGACAACACCCCTGTACAGGTCAGGAAATCTCTTGCAGTCTTGAAGTATAATTTCTTGATAGGGCTGTATATGTCATTGTTATTTTATATAGGGCTGTAAAATAACAATATTCGTATAAAGTGTTAAAGGTTTAAACGCTTAGGTTTAATACTGAGTGGTTATTATTTAAATTACTCAACCGTACTGTTTGCCTTTAAACTGGCTTAAAAGTGCTAAATACGGTTAGCGTGTGTAGCAGGGCGGTAGTAAGCCCTGCTGATTAAATGTATTTGTTTATTTTAAGAACAGGGTTCCCCCTCCGCCCCTGTGTAGTGTGTTATTTTGTATTTGTTTTGTATTATGATTTTGTTATTTTATTTAAACGACCGCGAAAGCCGTGTCTTTTTGGTGTATGATTTTTGCATATTATCGTTGTGTAAATGACAGCGAGCGCCGTGTGTTTGTTAATTGTTTTTATTTTTTAAAACATGTTCTGAAATAAATTAAAAACCTCGTGCAGAAGGCCTGATCTGTGTTGTATTATTTTGTGTTCGAGATTTTGGATTTGTTTGAACTTTTATTTTGCTCTGTGAGCACAGTGTGTTTCTGTTTTAACTTTTTATTTATTTTTGTATTATTTTTGTTTGGAAACTGCAGTGTCTGGTGTCAGTGTTTACGTTCCTGCTTCTGTCCTGACGTCACCGCCCAGTCACCCTGTCACCGCGTGTTATTGATGTTATTGATGTTATCATTAAACAAGTGCCAGTTTGACTGGTGTAGTTCAGGCTGTATTGTGTCACCATGAACATAACTACTGTATTAAAGAAAAAAAGTAGCTTGTTTTGCCATTTCCTACCTTTTTATGGTATTTGCAATCATACTGAGTGGTTCTTATTTAAATTACTCAAATACTGTCTCTAGTTGCCATAGACAAAGACTAGTTGCCAAGTAACAACCACCAGATCAGATCTTTATAGTGCTTAGGGCCAAAAGGATGCTAAATCCACAGCAGGTGCTTGTTAGATAGTGATTGCCGTTACAAACATAAAGGCATGATCTAGCCTGTCTTACATATTTCTATGGCTGACAGCTAGAACTCTAGAGCTGCTTATGAATTCGGGCCAAATCACTAAAAAACACCTACATATTTTAATAATTGCCATAAGAATGACTCAGAATAACTGCAAACATCCTAACAAGGTGTGACAGGGTAGACCCCACCCCTGTGTGTATTTTGATTTGTTTTGTGTTTGTGTGGTGTTATTATTATTTAAATGTATGTATTTGGGCACGGGTGTTTAAAGTCAGCAGGGAGGGAAGGGTTAATTATTTTCCCTGTCAAATCACTTCACGTGCTGACTGTGCCTGAGCTGACTGAATAATTAACAAGCAATTGAGCTCAGGCACAGATGTATAAAAGGAGCAGATTAGCTGCTCTTGGAGGTTGGGTTTTATTCAGAGGAGAAGCGTAAGTGTATATAATAGTGTATATAATAAGTGCACGAATAATAATCGCGCTTGCTTTAAACAAGCTCATTAAAAGCTATCCTTGCCACATAATGTAAGAAAAAAAAACTATGAAAACATCATTTAAAGCTAATCAGCTAACTTTTGCCTTTTTAGAAAGATAAATGATCATATAAAGCAACTCCCAGCCCATCATCAGCTGTTTATTTTTCCTGTTTGTAAACTGGCAGTGTGCGTGCAGAAGGATCAGTGGCATTGACCCATTTGGGCATCCAATAATGAGTCAGCCACTCCGCCCTGCCAGGGTAAAACTTTTCAAACACCTGCCGGTAGAAATATCCCTCTTTTGTTTTTGGCTCGTTGAACGGAAATCTCTCTGCTGCCTTTTCAAGCTGGTCATCCGTTACCTTTAGAAACAAAAGAAAAGTGATAAAGCTGAATCTAATTGTTTCAAGATCAGTCCTTTAGCATTTTAATTGTTTGGGATTTATTTGTAAACTTGTTGTTTTAAAGCTGTGAATTTGTGAAAAATAACATATTTACTGGCTTCCTGTACAGCATGCCTTTTTAACATGTTATTGATAGATAATAAAAGCTGGAAACCAACATATTTACAGTATAAAAATAATGTTTCAGTGGGCAAGATACAGAAATATAAATATGGAAATAATATAATTGTTATAATTGTGTTAGAAGTGTATTGAGTATTCTGACAACATACATTAGGTATATTAAGGTAATTATAAACAGGTGTGTTTACTCCTTGTAGTTATTCACTGGACATACATGAGGAACCTCAGTGTTAATATTTTTGTACAAGATTGTTAGCTTCCTAATTTCATTAAGGGGTATATAATTTACAAAAGTTGCAAAACATTGAATCAGCCTCATGATGTAGAGACTGTTGGCTTGGGTCATACCTGAGATTCAATGTGCTCCTGTAACATAGAATACCAAGACCTCTTATCTGAGCAGACACCGTCACTGAACGCCTCCTTCCTTCTCCACAGAATCTCTTGAGGAAGGAGTGCAGTGCCATTAAAAGCTTCCCTCAGAAGATGCTTTTCAATCCCATTCTGTTAAAAATAAAAGCATCAATGAAATAATGAATAGAAAATTCTTAAAAAAAAAAAAAGTAAAAGTAATACCTTTGGGACCCTCAGCTCTTCAGGCAATGACAGGTAATATGCAGTAAATCGATGATCCAAGAATGGCGCCCTCAGTTCAAGGCTGCCATGAGAAACAAGCATTAAAAATAAATAAATAAATAAAAAGTAGAAATAATCTGTAAATAACTCATTTTAAAACCTGCAGACAAAAGGGTGTTCAAATCGTGCAACATATAATATATAATCCTAAAATAAATTCTGAATTTGAAGCCATTCTGGTTCCATGATTGAGACAGCATGTTTGTAAACAATGGATCCGGTTCAGTTACTATGGCAAACATCATACCCATGAGCAGCTGTGGTTCTGTCTGCACGGAGGACATCAAACATGTAGAGCTCGTTAAGAAGGCGCTCGCTGTCCTCTGCAGCTTCTTTGGGAGATGGTGCCTGCGAAAACAGCAATCAAATCAAAATGGCTTCTCTGGAGACCAAGGATACAAGACAGTGGGCTAGATTCTCAAAGCTCTTTACTCCAAATCACCCCCAGTTACCAAGCAAGAAATAAACCACTGAAACATTTACTTTGGAAGCTTTTAAACAGCCTGTGGCAGGGCAGAGGAAAAGCCCTACACATATGAGAGTGTTACAGTTACTGTATTATGATTAAAAAATGTATTGTTTATTTATTTTACAACGGGGTACTCCCTGTCCCTGTGCATATTTTGTATTTGCTTTGTATTGTTGTTATGAGTTATTTATGTATAAATATGATGGCAAAAACCCGTACTTGTTATTGTTCGGCAGTGTGGATGGGGAAGCCCCATCCTAACAAAACCCCATCCATCTCCCGAGTTAATGCACTGATTAATTTGTTGCTAATCGGGAGATGGTCACCAATATAAAAGCCTGCAGCGCAACCCTGTCACACAGCCCTAGGTAGTTTATCTACATTTTAGAATTGTAATTTATGCGTTTCAGAAAAATAGTGCCCTAATGCCAATTAGGAATAACTAGCTTTGAGAATCTAGCACACGTCAATGTATGCTGAAGGTATTTGGGGGTAATAAAAATGTCACATGACTTACTTTGTGGAAATAAATATAACCCTGTGTGAGCTCGTCTGAGCCTTCCCCAGAGAAAATAACCACGGAATCTGTTTTCTCTTTAATGTACTTGGACACCAGATACATGGCTGCAGAGAAAACACAGTTGTAGAAGAAGTGGTGTTAAGAAATAGTATTTCAGCAAAGCAACTTCTTCCACAAAAAAGCTAAATGTATTGTCACATAGCCTAATTTAAATAAACAACTTACCAATAGATGCTCTCACAGTTGTGATGTCATAAGTCTCTAAAGAAAAAATGACCTCTTCTATGGCCTTAATGCCATCTTCAGGTGTAAAAAGCACTTCATGATGCTCGCTGCCAATGTGAGCTGCAACCTGTAATAGACAATAATAAATATAAAGCTACTGCACAGCTATCTGCAAAAGGTGATGACTGTGGACTGTGCAGTGGCGTGCCGTGACAAAATGGACTGGGGTAGCAGAGTCGTCGCAAACCCCCCCCCCCCCGCCGCCCGCTGGCAGCTACCTGTAAGACACAGATACCTTTCATAATTTGAATTCTGAAAATGCCGAATATATCCTTTCCCTTCCCATGTCAGCTCGGGGATCTGTGGTGTCCTTTTTTAACAATCTCCAATTTTTCAGAGAAAGTTCTCCTTGAAAAAGGATTCGTAACCAAATCGACTATGATGTCTCAGTTTTCTCACATTTTTTTATTTTAGTGTAAAATACAATTCGAAATAATTAGATGTTGTAAAGGTATTTGTATTTATCAATGTATATTTATAAGCAATATTGTGCAAATCCAGCTATCCTCCTAACTGCAGTGCTAACCAAGGAATATTCATCTTTTGGGGTTGCTCACTAATGATTGGTCAGCTGTCAGAGCTTTGACTTTCCCATTAGTTGCTAAAGCAGAGTCTTCAAGTGAGGCAGAGAATACCCTGGGAGATTTATGGCCAGCCTCTGCTCACTCCTGATTGGTTGCCTGTCTAAAAAAAAGGACATTCTTTGACTCGCCTATTGGTTAAACTCACTCAAGACCTTCAACTGAAATGGAGAATACCCTCAACTGTTTTTTTTCTAGCATCTGGTCGTTGTTTTAGACTTATGCGGGGGAAATGCAGATTTCTTATTGGCTGATCACATCCCCTTCAAGAAACCCCTAGACTCTTAAAAAACCTCTAGTAAACCCTGTAAGTCATCTTGGATAAAGGCGTCAGACAAATGAACAAATAATAATTAGAGTAGTATGTTTCATAGTATAAGCAAGCACACTGTACGCAAGTACACTGTACATAATGTCATTTGACTGACGGCTGACTTGGCACTGTCTGGTCAGCAGAGAATACCTTGAAGGTCATGATGGCACACCACTGGGACTGTGTAAGTACTAGCTTAGCTGGCGTAAATGACAAAACCAACAAAAGGTGCACTTTTCCAAAACTTTTCCGTTTTGCAACCTGCAATTTTTACAAAATGTGCCTGTGGTTGGGCCTACATGGCAAGCTTTTTGAATACAGTACAATTTATTATAAAACGCATAACCCTGTTTTTGTGTTTGCCATATTTCTGTGAATAGTGCAAAGCCTCTTTAATCTATTGTTGTTTTAGTTTTCTGCTTAAAACATCATTTGTCTTCTGAAAAACTGGGAGTGCCCTCATTAAAGTACATCTTCCAATCCTATTGCAAGCCTGCAACAAGGTCATACAAGCATTAAAGACACAATGGAATTCATCTCCACATCATCCACATTTAAAACATCTCTCAAAGCTCCTCCTGTTTAGTTTGGAAAGGATCTGGTGGATGTTATTGTCTAGAGATCCACAAATGTTTAAAATGCAATGCTCAACATAAACTGCTGCATTCTAGAACATTTGCTTTAGGTTGCGTGGCCAAATGAAGTAGTTTGCACCAATAGCACCAAAAAAAGCATTCCCATTAAAACTTTGTGTAAGATAATGAATTGTTTTCTACCACATAATGTCTTATGATTAGTATCACACTGAGTTTAGTCATGCCTGGAGTTGGTAAACCAACTAGTTGCCCGAGTAAACATTGCCTGATGTATTATTCTCTAGAAGTGTGGTAAAGAACAGATAAAGAACATATCTCTAAAATAAGTCAGAGACATCTGGAACCTAAACTGTAAAAATAGAACACAAATGTTGAATTTTAGGTGAGACTCCTAATGTTTATTACTTATCCATTTGAAATCCAACTGACCTTGCGAGCTGCACACACATCAGGACTGTCTGCTGTTCCTATTGCAAAAGTTTGGACCGGATATTGGAAGTTATCTTCATGAGAAAGTTTCAGCAGAAGTGCAGCAACAAGGCTAGAGTCTAAGCCCCCTATCATCAAAGGGAGACAAAACCGAACCAGGTAACTACAGACCAATAAGCCTGACTTGTATTATATGTAAACTTATGGAAACTATAATAAGATCCAAAATGGAAAATTACCTTTATGGTAACAGTATCCTGGGAGACAGTCAGCATGGTTTTAGGAAAGGGAGATCGTGTCTAACTAATGTAATTGAATGTGAAAAATAATGTGATATCTTGTAACAATTGTAAGTCGCCCTGGATAAGGGTGTCTGCTAAGAAATAAATAATAATAAAAAATAAATAATAACTAACCTGTTTGATTTTTTTGAGGATGCAACATCGACAATGGATAATTGCAAAGCATATTGCACGGTTTATTTAGATTTACATAAAACTTTTGACAAAGTCCCACGTAAAAGATTAATCCTCAAACTGAACGCAGCAGGGATTCAAGGAAATGCATGCACATGGATTAGGGAGTGGTTAACATGTAGAAAACAGAAAGAACTGATTAGAGGAGAAGCCTCAAAATAGAGCGAGGTAACCAGTGGTGTGCCACAGAGATCAGTATTATGTCCTCTGCTATTCCTAATCTACATTAGTGATTTAGATTCTGGTATAGTAAGCAAACTTGTTAAATTTGCAGATGACACAAAAATAGGAGGAGTGGCAAACACTGTTGCAGCAGAAAAGGTCATTCAAAATGATCTAGACAACATTCAGGACTGGGCAGACACATGGCAAATGACATTTAATAGAGAAAAGTGTAAGGTACTGCACACAGGCAATAAAAATGTGCATTATAAATATCATATGGGAGATACTGAAATTGATGAAGGAATCTATGAAAAAGACCTAGGAGTTTATGTTGACTCAGAAATGTCTTCATCTAGACAATGTGGGGAAGCTATAAAAAAGGCCAACAAGATGCTCGGATATATTGTGAAAAGTGTTGAATTTAAATCAAGGGAAGTAATGTTAAAACTTTACAATGCATTAGTAAGACCTCATCTAGAATATTGTCTTCAGTTCTGGTCACCTCGTTACAAAAAGGATATTGCTGCTAAGGATAGTGCAAAGAAGAGCGACCAGAATTATCCCGGGTTTAAAAAGCATGTCGTAAAATAATTGAATCTATTCAGTCTTGAACAAAGAAGACTACGCTATGATCTGATTCAAGCATTCAAAATTCTAGAAGGTATTGAAAATGTCGACCCAGGGGATTTTTTCGACCTGAAAAAAGAAACAAGGACCAGGGGTCACAAATGGAGATTAGATAAAGGGGCATTCAGAACAGAAAATAGGAGGCACTTTTTTACACAGAGAATTGTGAGGGTCTGGAACCAACTCCCCAGTAATGTTGTTGAAGCTGACACCCTGGGATCCTTCAAGAAGCTGCTTGATGAGATTCTGGGATCAATAAGCTACTAACAACCAAACAAGCAAGATGGGCTGAATGGCCTCCTCTCGTTTGTAAACTTTCTTATGTTCTTATGTTCTTATGAAGGAGAAATCCTTTGTCTGGTGGAGGGAGTTAGCCGAGTGTTTTGGAGCTGTGTGTTTTTACTGTTTGTAGTGAAGGCGACTGCCTAGCCTATGTAGTATTGTTTTTGTGTAAACCTTTTATTTTGGCCCTTGTGCCAGTTTGTTTCTTTCTGTGTTTAATAAACGTGCGCACCAGTGCTGAAACTGCAGCTTTCTGTCTCTCGGTCTAATTCCTGCCAGCAGCCAGCCTGGGCCTTGATGCTAGACTGTGACAGTGTGTCAGCTGAGAACTGTGGAATAGATGAGTCTTCATTAGAATGCTTTTTAAGAAAGGAAGAATGCACCAGTAAAGCTACCAAACTGGAAACAACTCAGACATTTAATCCAGGTGCTGTTTAGTAGTTGTAAAATGGGTGGGAATCCGCTGCGTGAGACAGAGGGATTGTAAATGTTGCACCGGCGCTCAGATTTTATTTACAATGAGATTGCAACTTGTAGCAGTGGTAGAGGCCCACCACTAGGGCAGCAATGGTAGCGGGGATTGTTCTGTTTACACACACGTGGTGTATATAAACAATGGTAAAATACATGTGGGGCAACATACACCAAATACAGCGTAAGACAATGAACCCAAAAATGCCCAAACGGGGTCCCCCATTGGCTCACCTGGTAACAGCACAGACACATGGTGTGCAGGGTGAGTAACACAGTCAGGGAAGCGCAGGTTCACGTCCTGGCTGTGTGGTGTGTAGGGTGAGTAACACAGTCAGGGGAGCGCAGGTTCGTGTCCTGACTGTGTGGTGTGCAGGGTGAGTAACACAGTCAGGGAAGCGCAGGCTCGCGTCCTGGCTGTGTGGTGTGCAGGGTGAGTAACACAGTCAGGGGAGGAGCGCAGGTTCACGTCCTGGCTGTGTGGTGTGCAGGGTGAGTAACACAGTCAGAGGAGTGCAGGTTCACATCCTGGCTGTGTGGTGTGCAGAGTGAGTAACACAGTCAGGGTGAGCACAGGTTCACGTCCTGGCTGTGTGGTGTGCAGGGTGAGTAACACAGTCAGGGAAGCGCAGGTTCACGTCCTGGCTGTGTGGTGTGCAGGGTGAGTAACACAGTTAGGAGCGCAGGTTCGCGTCCTGGCTGTGTGGTGTGCAGGGTGAGTAACACAGTAAGGGGACCACAGGTTCACATCCTGGCTGTGTGGTGTGCAGGGTGAGTAACACAGTCAGGGGAGGAGCGCAGGTTCGCGTCCTGGCTGTGTGGTGTGCAGGGTGAGTAACACAGTAAGGGGAGCGCAGGTGCGCATCCTCACTGTGTGGTGTGCAGGGTGAGTAACAGTCAGGGGAGCGCAGGTCCACGTCCTGGCTGTGTGGTGTGCAGGGGGAGTAACACAGTCAGGGGAGCGCAGCTTCACATCCTGGCTGTGTGGTGTGCAGGGTGAGTAACACAGTCAGGGGAGTGCAGCTTCACATCCTGGCTGTGTGGTGTGCAGGGTGAGTAACACAGTCAGGGGAGCGCAGGTTCACATCCTGGCTGTGTGGTGTGCAGGGTGAGTAACACAGTTAGGAGCGCAGGTTCGCGTCCTGGCTGTGTGGTGTGCAGGGTGAGTAACACAGTAAGGGGACCGCAGGTTCACATCCTGGCTGTGTGGTGTGCAGGGTGAGTAACA
This sequence comes from Acipenser ruthenus, assembly GCF_902713425.1. Classification (NCBI taxonomy): domain Eukaryota; kingdom Metazoa; phylum Chordata; class Actinopteri; order Acipenseriformes; family Acipenseridae; genus Acipenser; species Acipenser ruthenus. The sequence goes on along the minus strand of NC_081192.1, from coordinate 11,545,361 downwards.
GTCAGGGGAGCACAGGTTCACGTCCTGGCTGTGTGGTGTGCAGGGTGAGTAACACAGTCAGGGGAGGAGCGCAGTTTCACGTTCTGGCTGTGTGGTGTGCAGGGTGAGTAACACAGTCAGGGGAGGAGCGCAGTTTCACGTTCTGGCTGTGTGGTGTGCAGGGTGAGTAACACAGTCAGGGGAGCGCAGGTTCACGTCCTGTCTGTGTGGTGTGCAGGGTGAGTAACACAGTCGGGGGGAGCGCAGGTTCACGTCCTGGCTGTGTGGTGTGCAGGGGGAGTAACACAGTCAGGGGAGTGCAGCTTCACATCCTGGCTGTGTGGTGTGCAGGGTGAGTAACACAGTCAGGGGAGGAGCGCAGTTTCATGTCCTGGCTGTGTGGTGTGCAGGGTGAGTAACACAGTCAGGGGAGCGCAGGTTCACGTCCTGGCTGTGTGGTGTGCAGGGTGAGTAACACAGTCAGAGGAGTGCAGGTTCACATTCTGGCTGTGTGGTGTGCAGGGTGAGTAACACAGTTAGGAGTGCAGGTTCGCGTCCTGGCTGTGTGGTGTGCAGGGTGAGTAACACAGTAAGGGGACTGCAGGTTCACATCCTGGCTGTGTGGTGTGCAGGGTGAGTAACACAGTCAGGGTGAGCGCAGGTTCACGTCCTGGCTGTGTGGTGTGCAGGGTGAGTAACACAGTCAGGGGAGCGCAGGTTCACATCCTGGCTGTGTGGTGTGCAGGGTGAGTAACACAGTTAGGAGTGCAGGTTCGCGTCCTGGCTGTGTGGTGTGCAGGGTGAGTAACACAGTAAGGGGACCGCAGGTTCACATCCTGGCTGTGTGGTGTGCAGGGTGAGTAACAGTCAGGGGAGCGCAGGTTCACGTCCTGGCTGTGTGGTGTGGAGGGTGAGTAACACAGTCGGGGGGGAGCGCAGGTTCACGTCCTGGCTGTGTGGTGTGCAGGGTGAGTAACACAGTCGGGGGGGAGCGCAGGTTCACGTCCTGGCTGTGTGGTGTGCAGGGTGAGTAACACAGTCGGGGGAGCGCAGGTTCACGTCCTGGCTGTGTGGTGTGCAGGGTGAGTAACACAGTCGGGGGGGAGCGCAGGTTCACGTCCTGGCTGTGTGGTGTGCAGGGTGAGTAACACAGTCGGGGGGGAGCGCAGGTTCACGTCCTGGCTGTGTGGTGTGCAGGGTGAGTAACACAGTCAGGGGAGCGCAGGTTCACGTCCTGGCTGTGTGGTGTGCAGGGTGAGTAACACAGTCAGGGGAGCGCAGGTTCACATCCTGGCTGTGTGGTGTGCAGGGGGAGTAACACAGTCAGGGGAGCGCAGGTTCACATCCTGGCTGTGTGGTGTGCAGGGGGAGTAACACAGTCAGGGGAGCGCAGGTTCACGTCCTGGCTGTGTGGTGTGCAGGGTGAGTAACACAGTCAGGGGAGCGCAGGTTCACATCCTGGCTGTGTGGTGTGCAGGGGGAGTAACACAGTCAGGGGAGCGCAGGTTCACGTCCTGGCTGTGTGGTGTGCAGGGGGTGTAACACAGTCGGGGAGTGCTGCAGTGCTTGTTTCCCCCCTAAAACTTGCACTAACAACTACATCTCCCAGAATACAATGTCTTCAATTACTAGGAAACTGTACACCAACAAACATTATCCAATCTCTGGCTAGCCCTGTTGTCTTTGCAGCCAATCACAGTAAGAACAGCTACACAGGTTGAAGCATAAACACCCCAGTCCTGCTAAATCCAACTGGAACATCGTCAGAGGCAACCGTTAAAAAAAAGGTTTCCTATAATATTAAACAAACTGTTTTATAACTTATTAATGCATTTCCTTAGTTTGTTTATTTATCTGTGTGGCTTTATACTGAAGTTAACATGTTCACCGAGTTTAAGTTTAATTTAATGTTGAAATATAACGTAATTAATTTGCATATGAAGAACCTTGTAGAACACAGGCATGGTTGTACAGTAGCTCAAAGTAACATTGCAGTTAAAATGGAAGGCTCTTTTTTAATGCCTACCCCATTACCATTAAATATTGTACAGTATTTATCAAGTTATGACTAAGGTAATGTTGCATTTTCCCCCTGAAAAATACATTTGACTCTTTCAGTGTTCAATTTTGAGGTTAAGCTATTCCCAGACCCAAAACCTTGTCTGGAGCACTGGTTAGAGGATGGAGAAGGGTGTAATCTGATCATTTAGGTTGGCAGGTTTAAACTACGGTGCAATTGTGCAGTGATCACACTGACTTAGAAAACAAGCGTGACTCACCAACACGTTTCACCTTTTTGTAAAAAGGCCTACAAGACCATGAATTCCACCTGTAGAAGCATTCTGTTAAAATATTTATTACAGTTTTCAATAAGTTATACCTGACAAAAGACAGCCGATTCTCCTATGAGCCATCAAGCGCTTCCTTACTGCATTTTCTAACAGGATACGGATATTGCTTGTAACAGTCTCCAATTGAAAATCTGCATGTAAAAAAAAAAAAAATAACTTAATTTAAAACATTTGCCTTTTATTTTGGTGCAATGGACATACTGTTTGCCAAATCATTATTTATATTAAGGAGAAAAAACAAACATATCAATACAGTTAAGTGCATTCTGCGTTACTAATATAATTTCGCTCATGATGTAATGCGTCTTTATATTCATAACGGAAATTCACTTTGTTTATAATGTTGCATATTTACAGAAAGTGTGAAATTACCATGCAGCTAAAATGACTATTCAGGGATTAGAGGAAAGATTCTGGTAAAAGCCTAATTCAGGTAAGGTACTTGTAACTAATGAAGGAGATGTATTTTTATCATTACCGTATATCAACATTATAAATTAATACCTGTTGGAAGCTTGGGTAAGCCGTCATAGATGGTATGCAGTGGTTCGTCTTTACAGCTGTGAAATCTGAAGCGCTCCACAAATTTCACTTTCTGGTCCTCCTTTATATCAAACACTTCATAGTGGCCCGGGGGAAACTGGGTTATTCGAGGGGTCGTAGACATTGAATGGCCAATGTTAATGAGCCCTAGAAAAAGAGTATAATAACACATTAAAGAGCCAGTATCACGTCCATATAATGTAAACCATACCTGTAAGATGTATTGGACCTTGCTGTGCTGTATCCTATCTTCACAGATCACTTGAAATAACTCAGTACTTTATGAAATTATGAACTGGTTCAGGCAAGTCTGATCTATCCCGTAAACATACCCTAGCTTGGTGGCATGTTTACATTTTAGGCTGCAGTCCTGAAATTAGAGCTTTAATTTGCAGGGTTTCCATGGTCTCACCTGCTGGGTACTTTGGGTTTCTATGTAGTTTTCTTTTAGGGAGAGAAATTCTCCTTCCAAATGCAAATTACCTAATTCATATTCAAATACAGGAGGGTATATTTAAATGTTTGTCTGCGTTCCAATTTGGCCTTACGCAACTACTGATATCATGCAGCTTTCTTAAACTGGGTTTACAAAGTTTTAGGCTGCGTTGAAGAACTACAAATGCAGCCTGCCTCATGAGGCTACTCTATTCACCCACAGATGTCACTACATAATAATAATAATAATAATAATAATAATAATAATAATAATAATAATAATAATAATAATAATAATAATAATACGATAGCTTATGTCAAAATTTGACCTTTTTAGGGACATTTTGCCCTTGTTTGTGAATATATGAATACATGAATATATAACTAGATAATATCTAAGGAGTGGCCATGTTTATTTATTTTTTATTATTATTTTTATTGTATTATATATATGAATATGTATTGTATTATATGTATTGAAGATAGATTGATATTTATGTTTTTTATAAGACATACTGTATATGCTCATTGAATGTATCTATATATACCTATATATATATATATATATATATATATATATATATATATATATATATATATATATATATATATATAGTGTAAGGGATTGGTCAATAAAAACTCATACAAGACAACGTAAACAAACTGGTTGGTAAACAAAGTTAATGTAATTAAATGCATGTAAAGGGCTTGAGGGCAAAAATAAATCAGGGGTGCCCAATCCTGGTCCTGGAGGGCCGATGCCCTCCTGGTTTTTGTTCAAACTGTACACTAAATAGAGTAATTGGATCAATTAAGCTTCTAATAAGGGCTTGATTGGTCCAAGTAAGTAATTTAGGGCACAGTTGCAACAAAAGCCAGGAGGGACATCGGTCCTCCAGGACCAGGATTGGGCACTTCTGGGTTAAATAATACACTTTGTAAATAATAACTGTATGTTAAATAAGGGAAAGTTAAAAAATAAATAAATAAATAAGTTCAGTTTAAAATAAATACTTCTTATTGTGCAGAGACAATACATGAGGGGCATTAGGGCCATGTGGAAGCTACTGGAGTCAGGGTTGGCTCCAGTCCAAATTAATTAATTATTCAATTTAATGTCTTTTCAATTATCTTCAAGGATGTAATTGATTAGCATTTAAAAACTCTATGTTTGTGAGTGTTGGTTGTGGGAGAACGTGAGGAGTTTGGTTGGTGACTGGGAGAGTGAACGGAGGAAATTATTTGTTATTGATTTTCTGGTAAACGGACAGTGAAATAAGTATTTGGATTACGGCTTTGGATTGTGAATTGGTTTTGATGACGAGGGAACAGGTTTAGCCTGCCTCGTATTCAGATAGTATCAACACCTGTTTAGATAGGGCCCGAGAACGGGTTAGGCTTTTGTTTTGTTTCTATTTATTTTGTGTATTGTAAATAATAAACACACCCTACGGCGTTTCACCGCATTCTGGCTGTCAAGTCTTTGTTTAAAGAAGAAAATATCTGTGACTAGAAGGCAATCCATCACAATATATATGGATATAAACTTATTGCATATATTTATGATATGAACAAAAATCAGTGTTTAATAAGACAATTATGCAGTTATTCGAAGGCTTGAGGGGCTGGGATTTTATATTTTGTAGTGCTTAACAACCATGCTTAGTGTATACATATAGGCTAGCCCTCCAAACTAAAGAACCTAAATATTTTCAAAACAAACACCGATAATGAAAAAGGAGAGTAAACGTACAGTATATAGTTTTAAAAGGTTAATATAGAATCCTCGAAAAAAGCTAAAATGAGAACATTTTTATCCTGAAGCAAATAAAATTAAAAACCGCTAAAATGAAGGAAAGGAATTTTAAAATAGTCAGCATGCGCGTTAACAAATGAGAGCATATCTGTTATATAATATTGTAAAAGAGCCGGCTCCTTTGCAAGGAGCGTATATATATATATTATATCGGGCTTATGTCTTTGTGTGTGATTACGTCACCTACCAGCCCTATTGCTGCCTTCCCTCGTGCACGCTACATTATATTTGCTTCTGGATATCTCTCATTTTAGCTTTTTTAAAAACATGATTAAGCAGTTTTAGTTTATAGAATTGTATCCATGTTTTAATCTTAACAACAAAACTAATAAAGTCAATGGCCCACAAACAAAAGTAAACAATCTCCTTAAGGATAAAGTCTATTTCCCCAAATACCCCCCATCTATCGGGTATATGGCTTGGAGACCTATTAACGTTAACCATTTTTATTTAGTTTAGTTAACCTTGGATAAAAACGTCTGCTTAATAATAATAATAATAATAATAATAATAATAATTAAGGACCTCAACTAGAGCCTTAATCTCACAGTAAAATGTCCTATAGTCCTATGGTTGAGAGGCGGGTCTTGGGAAGACGGTCGACCCCATAAAGATTATGCTCTCCTGTGCCTTGGGTTGCCCACACACCCTCTTACATCCTGTATTTGTCATTTTGAACAAATTCATGGAACCCAGTTTTGTTTTGTTTTTCATGTTTTTGAGCACAGTTAAAGAGCTTTAATCTTCATCACATCACACTGCATGCTTCACATGCATCATTTTTATTAAGATAATATTTTACCAAATTGTTTGCATTTAGAAACAAAGTAAACACACAAATAAATGTACCTTTTGCCTCAGAGCACACAGCCAGAACACCATCATCTGTGTGCAGTTTAAACATGGGACGGACCCCATAAGTATCTCTTCCCAAAAACACTTTCCGGTTGGCTGTGTCCAGGAGGATGAAGGCGAACACCCCATCCAACATGCGAGTCATTTGCTCTATTCCACACATCTGGTAGAGGTGAATAATGATCTCTCCATCGACTTCAGTCTGAAAATCGAATTTGAAGTGCTTCTTTACCTTTAAAAAAAGGAAAATGGTGCAAAATACTTTAACTTGTGCTTAATTATTTTAAACAAAACTGGTTTGGTTAGTTAAGTAAGGTTTGCTATTCTTGAAACCTTTCTGGACTGTTTCCAGATTTCCATTACACGAGAGTAGATGTTAAAACTTCATGCTGATTTGAACTCGGCTCTCGCCAAGATAAGCACCAGCTAAGACCAACTAGCTTTACAGTAAACTAATGTGATCCATCTGTGTCTTGATCCATTTGCACTTCCTTCCATATGATGATGTAGATATCCTTCTGTCTGGTGTTGATGGCTGAAGTGTAATGCTGGTTCCAGGGATCAGCTTATTGTCTCCCTAGCGCATCAGCACACACAATGGCTGCGATGCTGGCTCCGGGGATCAACCACGCGCATCAGCATGACAACCATCTGGATTGAGCTAAGTAGGGTACATTTCTGGGGTCTTCAAGTGGGCACCTTCCATCCTTGGTGTTTCGTCAACTAGTCCACGACACCTCAAGAGGGCTCGACGGTGATTCTGGCATCCCAGCATCACGCCTCTCCGTCCCCCACTCAACTCAGCCCAGCTTACTTACCCGTACATCAGCGTTTCTTTCTTTCTATTGTGCTTGAGATCCCCAGCCAGAATCTTTCAGTCTCAACCACAGCCAGTTTGCTCCTCTCTGCTGCTTCAGATAAGTTCTTCACTGTGCGACGCAACTCTTGGCCACTAAATCCGACATCTCTGAGGAACCGGGTTGTAGAGTGTGCCACAAATCCTCGACAACCCACCTCCACTGGGTAAACCCGGACTCTCCATCCTCGCTGTTTCGCTTCAGTGGCTAGTTGAGCATACCGCAGTTTCTTCCTCTCATACGCCTCATCTACTGCATCCTCCCGTGGCACTGTTAACTCTACCAGGTGAACAAGGCGTGCTGATTCAGACCACAAAACAATATCTGGTTGAAGGTTAGTGGTGGCAATCTCAGGTGGAAAAATAAGCCGTTGACCAACATCTGCCAACATTTTCCATTCTCTAGCAGCTTCCAGTTGTCCTGGGCGAGGATTGGTTTTAACACCTTTTTTTGGTGGTTGCTCTCCTGGGTGGAGGAATGTTGTCTTTTGTGTGTAATGTTTTGATGGAACTGGTGGCAACTTATTGGTCATGTTACGCTTGTCTTCCAATGCTAAGGCCAAACATCGCAGCACCTGGTCATGGCACCAAGTAAACCGGCCTTGGCTAAGAGCCACCTATCCTGTCAAAATGTGCCTTAATGTTGTAGGTGATGAACACAAAGGACATGAGGGATCCTCTCCTAACCAGAGGTTTAGGTTCTGTGGTGATGGGAGAACATCATATGTTGACCTGATGAGGAAACTGATCCTGCTCTGTTCCATTGACCATAGGTCTTGCCAGCCAATCTTGCGTTGTTCCACACTCTCCCATCTCATCCATTCTCCCTGCTTGGCCTGGGAAATGGCCTTTATGCACCTCATCCTCTCCTCCTTCTTTTGCACCTTGTTGCCTACCAGCTTCCTCCGTTGAGCTGGGGCTGCCTTGTGCCGTGTAGGAGGACCTGAACTGATACCAAGACCCCCTCTTCCATGCTGAACTTGCCCAATTTTTAAACAAAACTGGTTTGGTTAGTTAAGTAAGGCTTGCTATTCTTGAAACCTTTCTGGACTGTTTCCAAATAGATGCTATAATTTTTAAAAAAATGGCTGCACAAGGATAGAACAGTAAATCATGTGGTTATTATAAAATTATGGGAGGGTTGTGGGTTCAATCCCAGGTGGGGGACACTGCTGCTGTACCCTTGAGCAAGGTACTTTACCTAGATTGCTCCAGTAAAAATGAAAAAAACTGTATAAATGGGTAATTGTATGTTAAAATAATGTGTAAAAAATAGTGTGATATCTTGTAACAATTGTAAGTCGCCCTGGATAAGGGCATCTGCGAAGAAATAAATAATAATAAAATACATAATGACCCCGATTTCAAGGTCTTTACGCCAAACTGTTACAGTTACAAAACTAGTAACAAAACACTTACTAACATCTTTGACCTAAAATTAGCTGTCAGTGGAAATATTTTCATTCACACAGAACTTAATTACACTCTGGAATAAATACATTGACAAATGTGCCAAGACGACAAACCCTTTTTTAAAAAATAAAAATCAGAGATTTCTGTGCTCCGTATAACTATTTTGAAAAGGAGCCTTTCCAGAAAAACTGCTCTTTAACAGTTTTGTTTTTTGAACAGTTCCTTCTGAAACCCTCATTTGCAAAGTCTGGGTTACAAAAACACCTGCACTCTATCAATACTGTATCACACAATTATAGGATGGATATTTGGAGTTAATGCAAGACCTTTGAAAGCATGGGGCACACAGTAAGGGCTCTATTTCTGTAAGCATTTTATATTTAAAGTCATCTTGGTTAAATATGCTACCTCACCTACAGTGCCTTGCATAAGTATTCACTCCCCTTGGACTTTTCCACATTTTGTAGTGTTACAACCTGGAATTAAAATGGATTTAATTGGGATTTTTACCATTTGATTTACACAACATACTTAACACTTTGAAGGTGCAAAATATTTTTTATTGTGACACAAAAGTTAATTAAACAAAAAAAAAAGACATTTGTTGGTTGCATAAGTATTCACCCCCCTGAGTCAATACTTGATAAAAGCACCTTTGGCAGCAATTACAGCTGTGAGTCTTTTTGGGTAAGTCTCTACCAGCTTTGCACATCTGGATCCTGCAATTTTTTCCCATTCTTCATGGCAAAATTGCACAAGCTCTGTCAAGTTGGATGTGGACCGTTGGTGAACATCAATTTTCAAGTCTTGCCACAGATTCTCAATCGGATTGAGGTCTGGGCTTTGACTGGGCCATTCTAAGACATTCAGGTTTTAAACCACTCCAGTGTAGCTTTGGCTGTGTGTTTAGGGTCATTGTCCTGCTGGAAGGTGAACCTCCGCCCCAGTCCCAGGTCTCTGCAGACTGAAACAGGTTTTCCTCTAGAGTTTCCCTGTATTTGGCTCCATCCATCTTGCCCTCAATCCTGACCAGTTTCCCAGTCCCTGCCGATGAAAAGCATTCCCATAACATGATGCTGCCACCACCATGCTTCACCGTGGGGATGGTGTTCTCAGGGTGATGAGCAGTGTTGGCTTTGCGCCACACATAGCATTTTGCGCTAAGGCCAAAAAGTTCAATTTTGGTCTCATTAGACCAGAGAACCTTTTTCCACATGTTTGCTGTGTCTCCCACATGCCTTTTGGCAAAATCCAAACGGGATTTGATATGGGTTTTTAACAGCAATGGCTTTCTTCTCAACACTCTTCCATAAAGCCCAGCTTTGTGGAGCGTCCGGGTTATAGTTGTCCCATGGACGGTTTCTCCCATCTCAGCTGTGGATCTTTCCAGCTCCTTCAGAGTTACCATTGGAGTGCTTCTCTGACTAATGCCCTCCTTACCTGGTCACTGAGTTTTGGTGGAAGGCCTTCTCTAGGCAGAGTCGCGGTTGTGCCATATTCTTTCCATTTTTTTAATAATGGATTTAACGGTGCTCCGGGGGATGTTCAAACTTTGGGATATTTTTTTATAACTCAACCCTGAACTTTATCCCAGACTTGTTTTGATAGCTCCTTGGTCTTCATGATGCTTGTTTGTTTGTTTAGATATGCTCTCTAACAAACTCTGGGGCCTTCCAGAAACAGGTGTATTTAATCTGAGATCATGTGACACTTTAATTGCACACAGGTGGACTCCATTCAACAAATTATGTGACTTCTGATGGCAATTGGTTGCATCAGAGCTTATTTAAGGGTGTCACAGCAAAGGGGGTGAATACTTATGCAATCAAGACTTTTCAGTTTTTTATTTGTAAATAATTTTGAAAAATATGTAGATTTTTTGCCCCACTTCGACATTATGGACTATTTTGTGTACATCAGTGACAAAAAGTCCTAATTAAATCCATTTTAATTCCAGGTTGTAACACTACAAAATGTGGAAAAATCCAAGGGGTGTGAATACTTATGCAAGGCACTGTATTTATTGGCTTTCAACAGCATGCATTTTGTACCACTGGCGTAGCTAAAATATTTCTAAATGAATTAAAATGAATGTATGTAAGGTACAATACAGTGCATTCAGTTTACTGCTAACAAACATATTGTTTTACTGCAATGAGCAGTGAGGTGTAGCAGAGGCAACTTGCAACTTTGTAAATTCGACTCTTATTTGCTTGCTGGCTTCAGTGCAATAACATTTCGTCCCTTAATTAAACTGTCTTCAAGTTGAGATGTTTCATTTAAATAAAGAAATTTACTTTTACTGATGTTTTTTTACCTCAAAACAATGGTTAGTCTTTATCATAACATTAATATTACTAACAAGTGAATGTTGTAATTAAAGAGTTTTTTCTAAATTCTTACATGCTATAATTTTGAATTGACAAATCCAATTCCTTACCTGCTGATGGTTATAAATTTCTCCATTACAACACAGCCAAAGATGAGGGAATTTCTTTAGACGCAAAGGCTGCATGCCACACAACTGGTCAACAATTTCTAGTCGATGGAATCCAAACCAGCACTTTGTAAAGCCGTCGACATTTCCAAATCGAAACGCATCAGGCCCCCTGTGTGCAACCTTCATAATGTTTGAACACTGGACATCAAAGCTCTCATCACTGCCAAAAAGGGCCCAAATCCCACACATGGTCACACAAGATTATTCAGATCTCAGAAATGTAATTATCTGTGAAGAAAACAAAGTATAAAATTAAACTCCCTTGGATGTATTGTCAATCCCTTTCAACATGTAGAGCATTTGATAAATGTCATCTGTTATTGCTAGCTCTTTGTAGTTCATATTCTTAATTAAACAACTACCCCACAAACACAAAATAATAATAACAAAAAATATATAATGGCATTAGAAAATCTAAGGCAATAAATTAAAATCATAAACAATTGTAATATGTGCAACAGTGAACTGTATCATGAGCCTTGAGTTAAAATTACAATACTAGGAATAAGGGGATTTACATTATTATAGGGCACCTGTCAAGGTTCTACACCACTTCACTTAAACACAGTAATGATCACAAATAAAATAATAATAACATATAAAAATGAAATTGCGATGGAAAATCAATGTAACAAATGTACTGCTTCATAATTATTAACACATGGGACAGTATACAGGTGAAGAAATCATATGATTGTATTTCGAAGAGTATACATATTTATTTTAAAGCTATAGTTTCCCTCAGGCGTGTAGAAAATGTATACAGAACTATAATTCTTTGGTATATGCTTATGACTTGCTTCCTTAGTTTTGCATTCTATGTGGCCAGAGAGCATACCCGTCAGTTTGTTTACTCCACATTTCCATTGCAGGGACAAAAGGTTTCCTACCCCATTTCCTACAGTCCTAAATTAACTTTTATAAAAAGAAAATAATAATAATAATAATAATAATAATAATAATAATAATAATAATAATAATAATAATAATAATAATAATAATAATAATAATAAAATAACCAATTATATTATTGGTTCTCTCAACACTCAGTGTTGATACATCAATGTAGCTGTATCTGTTTTTTATAACCAGTAGTAAATAAAGATGGAGTAAATGCTTTATACTGTATGCATGTACTATAAAGCTTAGCCTTACTTATTCAATATTATTATTATTATTTATTATTATTTATTTCTTAGCAGACGCCCTTATCCAGGGCGACTTACAATCGTAAGCAAATACATTTCAAGTGTTACAATACAAGTAATACAATAAGAGCAAGAAATACAATAACTTTTGTTCAAGCAAAGTACAAGTGTGACAAAACACAATTCAATAATACAGCAGATAATAGTGATAGTTACATCAGGATATGTACAGTATTCTGAAGTACAGAATTAAATGCAGTAAAATAGGGGGCAGATAAGAGCAAAATAAAGCACATTTAAATGAAGGGTGATAGTGTCCCAGGATACAAACAGAGGAGTTCTACAGGTGCTGTTTGAAGAGGTGAGTCTTAAGGAGGCGCCGGAATGTGGTCAGGGACTGGGCAGTCCTGACATCTGTAGGAAGGTCATTCCACCACTGCGGAGCAAGGGTGGAGACGGAGCGGGCTCTGGAGGCAGGGGAGCGTAGCGGAGGCAGAGCCAGTCTTCTAGTGCAGGCGGAGCGGAGAGGTCGAGTGGGGGTGTAGGGAGAGATGAGGGTCTGGAGGTAGCTGGGTGCAGTCTGCTCAAGGCATCTGTAGGCTAGTACAAGAGTCTTGAACTGAATGCGAGCGGTGACCAGTGGAGTGAGCGGAGTAGTGGAGTAGCGTGGGCGAAGCGAGGCAGAGAGAACACCAGGCGGGCAGCAGAGTTCTGGATGAGCTGGAGCGGACGGGTGGCAGACGCAGGGAGGCCAGCCAGGAGGGAGTTGCAGTAGTCTAGGCGGGAGAGTACCAGGGCCTGGACCAGGAGCTGGGTAGCGTAGTTGGTGAGGAAGGGTCGGATTCTTCGGATGTTGCTCAGGAAGAATCGGCAAGTGCGTGCCAGAGTGGAGATGTGCTGGGAATAAGAGAGGCAGGGGTCCAGGGTGACTCCGAGGTTCTTAGCGGAGGAAGAGGGAGAGAGTGTGGTAGATTCCAGAGGAACAGAGATAGAGAGATCAGAGGAGGGGGAGGAGGAGGGAAAGAAAAGGAGGTCAGATTTAGAGAGGTTGAGTTTGAGGTGATGCGAGTGCACCCAGGAGGAAATAGCAGACAGACAGGTAGAGATACGGGAGGAGATGGTGGAGTCAGAGGTGGGGAAGGAGAGGAAAATCTGAGCATCATCAGCATAGAAATGGTATGAGAACCATAGGATGCGATGAGGGCACCCAGGGAGCGGGTGTAGAGAGAGAACAGGAGAGGACCCAAGACTGACCCTTGGGGGACTCCAGTTAAGAGTGGGTGAGGTGTGGAGGTTGCTCCACGCCAGGTTACCTAGTAAGTGCGGTTGGAGAGGTAGGAGGAGAACCAGGCCAGAGCAGTGCCAGAGATCCCCAGGTCAGCGAGAGATGATAGTAGAATAGAGTGATCGACAGTGTCAAAGGCAGCAGAGAGGTCGAGGAGAATTAGGACAGAGGAGAGAGAGGCAGCTCGGGCACACTTAAGTGAGTTAAAATAGTTAAAAATAAGCAACGCAAAACGAAATTAATAAAAACAGAAAAACAGAAGCCCTACCTATATTTAATGAATCATTTCTGTAGTCTTCATAAACTGCCCAGCATCTTCAGCAGACCATTGCTAACGTTAGCTGCTGTAAACAGCGCAGTGCGAACGGTTTTTGTTTTGTTTTCAATTATCATTCAAACAATAACAACATCATATTGCAAGTGTTCTCTGCTTCTCTGTTTATAATTCTTCCTTTGCTTTTATGTCTGCTGTGTCTTTTCATCTGCCATTTCTCTCCGTATATTTTTAATGTATTATTTTTATAGTTGGTTTAATTTTTGTAAGTCGCTAATTAATTAAATAATAATACTAACTATGGGTCAAAACAATGTTCGTGTAGGTGTGTTTTATTGTGTGTGTGGACTTCTAGCGTCTTCTGAATGACTGTTTTTTGTATTACATATTACCGTTTAAAGGCAAAAAACATAACAATACATAGAATAGTCTGTATACATTCAACAAAAAATGTACAGGGGCAAAATACCGCATACAGTTTGCTTCAGGCCCCTGGGGAACTTTTCACATTTACAGTGCCAGTGACGTCAATTTTACACCTAAAAAGATGAAGACATTGATCTATAAATATTATTTGGGGAGCCAGGTCCATGAAAAATCATACTGTTAGTTGTATGGGATAATCTTTATTTGCATTTAAATAATGATTTTATATGGAGACGAACTAAGTTTCAGGCTACCAATAATTGGTATTAATAGTGGACCATGCTGTCACTGTTGGGTAGATTTTCTATGGAAGTTTCCCAGAATAAAGAGACTCTCACTCTCTAAACTAGGAGAGCTATCCTTGCCTGTTCTTGAGAAATATTATTTGGCTACAAGGCTATATTCGGTGCAATACTGCATTTTAAAAAATATTAATGCGGAATGTACACTGGCTTAAACTTAAAAAGCAAAATGTGTACAACGGGTAAAAACCAACGAAATCACCCGTCTCAACAGCACTCATTACAATACCTAATGCCTTTCTAAACATAATAAAAGACCAGAAATTAAATAAATCCACATCACAAATGTTGGGGTTACGTGAAGAGCAGCCAAGCTTTCTCACATCTTGCTTATCGACAGCGAGATTCAACACTGATTCAGCTCCTTAATCACCATCTGCTGCCGTTTTGACCACTTTATCAACAAGTTAGACAAATACTTAGAGCAAATGAAATCTTCCTCTACTTCTCAGCTATTCAAATATGAAACTGTAGCAGGGCGAGTGCCCTGCATGTGTGTATTTAGTGTTGGTATCATTTGTATGGGGAAATGGGTTTATTGTGTGTTGTTTTGGGGTTGATTTGTTTAATTGAATTATTGTTTTACAGTCGGGCGCTCGATTGAGACTTGCTGCCTGCTAGGCTTGGTTGAGGGGAAGGGCAGCAAGTGATTGGCTGTGCTGGACCTCAATCAGCAGGTGGGCGGGTCTTGACCGAGTGTCCGTCAGTTCAAAAGCATCCGCAGGAGGTGGTTCGAGGCGACTGCAACGCCATGCCAGAGGGGAGCGGCGTATACTCGGGAGGAGAGGGTCCGCTCTGCAGGAACGACAGCTACACAACCCTGAGACTGCAAGCGGTGCTTGTGAAGGCAATGTCCAGCCAAGGCTGTATGAAGCAGCACCAGTCGTTGTATGAATACCGGCTCATGAGTAGGTTAGTTAGGGGATTGTGATCCCATGTGATGTATAGCGAGGGTTACGTAGTGTAGCCGGTTCCTGGAGCGGGACGCCTCGTTTTAAGGCTAGCGCTCGCCCTCTATGGCACCTTTTATTTGTAGTTTTTGTACTGTGTTTTATTTTGCCTTTTGTACAGCTTGCTGTATGTGTCCTCTGTGCGTTACCATGGCTGGTAACGTCACATGACCACCTTTATTTTACTTTCATTTCTTTTTGTTTGTGAATAAAACCTGCGCGCCTGTGCCGGCGTTTTTAACACCACCACGTCTGTCTCTCTGTATGCTTGAACAGCGGCTACCCACACGCGTGACACTAGGAAGACCCTGTCACAGAAACCAAAACAGGAATGGCGTCTACCCGCATCAACCGCATCAACTTCTTTCAGTAGGCTACTTCCCACTGTTGAATTAACTGTCATAGAACTTTGAGAAATTTCAAATTATAGCACATTCTAAGCATGAGACAATTAGTAAACAATGTGACTTTTGACACAAATCAGCTTCTTTGACCACTTCCCCAGTAAAGCAAGACCCACAACTTTACTTGTAAAGTTACCATCTAATTTATTTTACACTTCTGTTTGGTTAAAGCTCTCTTTATCCCTCAGTGTAGACTGCAAATAAATCTTTGGCTGAGAGATGTGAATGAGAGATGTGACACTGAGAACAATGTGCTTCCGTGATGCAGATATTTCAAAGCTTTGAGGGATAATTAGGACAGAGGAGAGAGAGGCAGCTCGGGCACACTTAAGTGAGTTGGTGACAGACAGGAGGGCGGTTTCAGTGGTTTCAATACTATTTTAAAATATGTACGGTACACTAACTACACCTTTTATAATATCAATCCAAACAGGTTGTGGTGTATTAGGATTGGTATATGGGTGGAAGTGGTCAGTGATCATTGTGACTGAAACTCCGGGGGCAAAGCCAATCTTTTGGGTGGGGGTCTGGATGCCACCTAGACCCCCTGAAACTATGGGGTTGTACATGCTCTCAGATGCATTCTGAGCCATTTGGACCACTTTCAGAAGCAAATTTGAACTTGACTTTGTTGAAAAAGAAATGCAGAAATTACTTCACTTAGAACTTGCCATTTTACCAGATGGATCAACCTGATAAATCATACATGAGGCTAGTTAACAAACATAGTTTTTGAAATGTTACTGAAAAAACCTTTTACATATATGCCCAATTCACATAATATAAATTTTATAAAACCTCACCTGCAAAAATCATATACAATCTCTGCTTAACTCAATCAGATGCCATAAATACAGGGTTCATGCAATTTTTCTGACACAAATTTCAGACTATTTTGACAATTTCCAAAATGTAAGGACTGTTTTCAATGTTGATAACTAATATCCAACTGTAAAAAGAAAGCTTTTGCATTAACAGTTTACTCACTTTGAGTATAGATAAGCTCTGGACCAGCAAACGTTCTTATTCAGTAACACAGAGTCAGTTTCGGTACCTATAGGAAAGGGGTTTATCTAAGAAATTTAATGGATCCATTGGCCACACGGCTACAACAGGTATCATTTTAAAGCTAACTTTCTCCAGATCAAGATTAGCTCTGTTGTACTGCACCACTGTAGTACAGGTTTTGTAAAAATCGGTCTAAACAATAAAACTATGCATGGAAAACATGAAAATTATGGAAATTACAAGAAAGCTCTAAATGTACCCTTTATCATCCTATTCTTACCAAAACTGGTATGGTGGGTTTTTGAAACATGACAATTCTAATTTGATACAGCTGAATCATTTAATGGATTTACTCATGAAGATATTCACCCTTTTCACCCCAAACTATAAAATTAGAAACTGTTAGGCTTGTATTAAAGGCTGTTGAACAAAATGCTTTCTTCAGTGGGAGTTTCGATTTTTATCATTGTACCAAGCCCTCTGAAATATCCTCACTTCTAATTGGCTACCGAGCAGCCATGACGTCCCTAGTTTAGTACCGGTCTTAGTGGTGAGCAGTTTGATTCTTTTTACTGACTCAATTCATTTGATTTAGTTCAGTTTGGTGAGTCGATTGAAAAGATACGTTCATTTCATTCACTGATTCAATGAAACGAAACCAGTCAATGTAGACCGAATCACTTGGTTATGAAGGTTTATTTGAACAGAAAAGAATGACTCGTTCATGAACTGCATATCACTAATGGGAAATAGTTAGCTAGAATCTATAGTTGGTTGTCTGGGCTCTTAAACATAAAATGAAATATAGTTTGACAAACAATATTACATTTTAGTAAGAATCCTGGAGAAAACATAAGAGTATGAGCTATTATCATTGTTTAGCCAACACACAACTGCAGTCAATTTAATAGTCTGCAACCTTACAAAAACAGATTTATTTATTTTATTATAAATAAATAAATAATAAGTCAATTGAATTACTTACGTCTTCTTTATACAGGGTTGTAAGTGAAAGGCTCTATTTGAGTTGACAGATTCATCCCTCCCTGCCATACAACAATGCTAGGAGAAGTTAAATGTTGCCAAAGCACAATGCAGCCATCGATTATACTGATTAGCAACACACCCATTATAGGCATTAAAATGTAATTTCAGTCACCACCAGGATGGAAAAACGCAACAATCACAATAGTCACACGACATGTCAGATTCTCTCTCTCTCTCTCTCTCTCTCTCTCTCTCTCTCTCTCTCTCTCTCTCTCTCTCTCTCTCAATTCAATTTCAAGTGCTTTATTGGCATGACTGATTATTACAAGTATTGCCAAAGCGATGATGGGTAAATTCCATCTTTACAATGAACATTTAAAAACATATGTAAATAAAACAAAAACAACACAGTATACTTAAAACAAATCACAACAACAACAATAATGATATATATATATATGGGCAGCTGGCTCTTTGAGCTAATATATATATATATATATATATATATATATATATATATATATATATATATAAAAAAATCTAAAACAGTAAAAATAAACCAGGTTAAAGTAAATAATAAAATGCAAAATAGAGAATTAAACATGACTAAGACAGAGAATTCAAAACAAATAGGTTCTACGAACATGTGCACCAGTAGATGTAAAGTGTGTAAATACATAGACAAAAGTAAAAATATAATAAACATAAGAACACCACATATCCACTAAAAACGAATACCTACTGTAAAAATAGCAATGTCGTTTATGGAATAGCCTGTGAAAAATGTGATGAAATCAAATATGTTGGAGAGACTGGAACTACTTTATATAACAGAACCACCTTTCATTAATTAGAAATAAAAAAATCAATGCACCAATAGTACAGCACTTCACCAGTCAGGGACATGACATAAATGACGTAAAGTTTGTAGTATTAGAACAGCTCAAATTAGACAATGCGACATATAGAAGAATAAAAGAAGGTAAATGGATAAATAGACTGAACACAATTACGCCAGTGGGACTCAACAGAAAAGAATGAACTAATTAACTTCAATAAATATATAACATTTAAATAAATAAATAAACAAAATTCATTCAAAAGTTGTGCATGTTGATGCGATGGGGAGGCCAAATCTAGACTGATCCTCAGAGCCAGCATTGCATGATATAATAAAAATATAAGTTTATATAAAGTAGTGTTAATTAGAATCAATACAGATTCAAAGATAGAAGTAAAAATGATGTCACAATATGTAGAACACCATTACATCATGTAAGAATAAATCATGGATTTGAATGTAAACAATAACAAATAGTTGTCATGTCGTCAAAAACCTATAAATACCTCCAATGTTTTGATTCAAACACAGGCTCCCTTGAGAAAGATATGTACAACATATCGAAACGTTGGGCAGCTGGCTCTTTGAGCTAATATATATATATATATATATATATATATATATATATATATATATATATATATATATATATATATATCATTCTATAACATTTATTTATTTATTTATTTATTTCTTCTTTTCCTCCCTCCTCCTCCCTGTGTGAGGAGCCTCGGTGTCCCTCACTGTCCCTCAGGCTGTGACAGGTGCTTGTGAATTGGGCTGCTTCTTTAATGCAGCTTGTTTCCTTGGGGAGTTTTTCATGTTCTGGCAGGTCTGGGAATTGTTTGCAGAGGTTTTCTATTTTTGGGAAGAGGGCTTCCCTTAATGGATTATATTTGGAGCACTGCACTAGAAAGTGGCAAAACTCAGTTTTCGGTTTGAAGTGATTGAACTTATTATTATTATTATTTTTTTGTTATGACCTTGACAGTAAGGTGTCTAATATACTTAAATTTACTGCAATATATGAACTTTCTGGTAAACATACAAATTATTTGAAGAAAAACCCTTAACCCTCTGCACACGACAACATGGCACATACGGTTCAGTTTCATAACTCCCAACGAGTTGACATAGACAACGAACCAGCCGGACTACAGCAGCGTTTCTGAATCGTTTCATTTTGATTCCCATGATTCACCGTACTGAGTCGTTCAAAAAGAGCGAACCGTTTTCGAACTGAACATCAAGAGTCTTATTGATAAACTTAAAGTATTGTCTTAAGTAAGTGTGCGGTGATCACTCAGCTATTGCACCGGCATTACAGTTAGATGGGGAGAATTTAAAACTGAATTGCAAATTGAAATGTAAAAAAAAAATCGCTTGACCATAAGGATTTCGCTATGGAAGACGACAAACAAAAGAAGGTACAAACGCAATTTAAGGGTGGAAGTACTGTCGAGTTACTAGGCCTGTACATATCGTGACAGAAAAAAAACGACCAAGTATTTTGGAAAGTAACCGAAAACAACTATTTCATACAGTAAAGCGAAAACCCTGGAAAAAAGTGATTTACATAAAACTAAAATAGTTAAAAATAAGCAACGCAACGAAATTAATAAAAACAGAAAAACAGAAGCCCTACCTATATTTAATGAATCATTTCTGTAGTCTTCATAAACTGCCCAGCATCTTCGGCAGACCATTGCTAACGTTAGCTGCTGTAAACAGCGCAGTGCGAACGGTTTTTGTTTTGTTTTCAATTATCATTCAAACAATAACAACATCATATTGCAAGTGTTCTCTGCTTCTCTGTTTATAATTCTTCCTTTGCTTTTATGTCTGCTGTGTCTTTTCATCTGCCATTTCTCTCCGTATATTTTTAATGTATTATTTTTATAGTTGGTTTAATTTTTGTAAGTCGCTAATTAATTAAATAATAATACTAACTATGGGTCAAAACAATGTTCGTGTAGGTGTGTTTTATTGTGTGTGTGGACTTCTAGCGTCTTCTGAATGACTGTTTTTTGTATTACATATTACCGTTTAAAGGCAAAAAATGTACAGGGGCAAAATACCGCATACAGTTTGCTTCAGACCCCTGGGGAACTTTTCACATTTACAGTGCCAGTGACGTCACTGCTTAGGCAGTAGGCAAGAAGGAGTCTATGGAGCAACACAGTTTTTGACCGTGTAAATTATATTGCTTTGTACTGCTTTTATTTTTCAAGTAAACAGTCAAACGAAGAATCACCTGGATATGTTTTTATTCGTGTCAGACTCATTGCTTCACATAGACAACTGTGTTTGTATTTTTTAAGAAAGCTGCGCCACTACAATAATATTTAATACAGTGAGAAGTATCAGAACATCCACTATATTAACCTACGTATATAGCTTTACATATATGGCTAATTTTCAAGCACATGTTTAAGGTTGACTTGAAAAATCGCTGTCTTGCTGCTTGCATTGTATTATTATGCATACGCATATTTTTTTCCCATTTACTATCCAGCCTAAACCTAAAACTGCTTATTTTAATTATCGATTTGCAGGAGATGAGCTGTTCTACATAAAGAACGATAAGCTTGATGGGAAAAGGAGTGTTACAGCCGTCTCCACAGTACAGCTCTATTTGGTGCCCATTGTGGAGTTTTAAAAACTTTTCAATTAGATGCTACAGTGATTTCAGAAAATCGGGACTTTTGCTGTCCTCCGCATTTAAGTATTTTTTTTACTACAAATTTACTACAAATTATCAATAATAGTTTAAAAAAAATATACAATTGTAATTTATAGAAATTTACACTTAAGTCAGTAACATGGTTAAAATAAGAGTGTCCCAAGCTAAAGTCCCAAAATTTCAAAATCTCACCAACAAAAATATTTCTGTTGTAAAGCAATTCAGCCTCCCTGATAATAAACAGTTGTATCTTTTTAAATAACAAATAATCAAAACATAAAAATAAATGTCAAATTAGAAATAAATGCATTTTAATTCTGAAAATATAATGTCAAGCAAAAATGTCAACTTGGCCGACCTAATCCTCCCTTCCTCCACCCCTGGGCGGCGCTCGGCCAATTGAGTGCTGCCCCCTGGAAGCTCTCATCCTCGGTCGACAAAGTAATAGCCTTGACTCGAACTCGCGACGTCCAGACTATAGGGCACATCCTGCACTCCACAAGGAGCGCCTTTACTGGATGCGCCACTTGGGAGCCCACATTAATCAGTTTTATTACATTATGAAAGTTATTACCTTATAATATTTTAATGTTAATTTTAAATAAAAGTTAAATTCTTTGCATTGTGTAGTTATTGTTAACAGTTTTGATTTTGATAAAATATCAGTGTTTTATATTTCTTGTTGACATATTGCACTTGATAATGTTTTATTTTTTTCTTGTTTAAATATTGCACTTGTTCGTACTGTTACATTTTAAAAGTATTCTATTTGATAAATAAATACTTTCATGTTTTTAATTCTATATTGTTTATTTAAAAATCATTAAACAATTTCAAAGAATACTAGTCACTAGTCTTATAATTCTTATTCTTGTCATCTTGGTCACGGTATTGCCACAAGATTAAATTGCAAAATAAAAATAAAACTGCTCAACATTTTTTTAAATTGTTCAATGTTATGTTTATCCACAATACTAAAGATCATCAGTAGCATAGTTTTAAAAAAAATATCTTAAAATATATTATTGTAAAATCAAACAAAAACACCAATGTATTGTACTTGTTTCCACTTAATTGTGTACATTTCTAGGCAGAAAATAGAAAAAAATATAATATTTTTTTGCAACATTAACAAGATCAGATGGTAGTCTTCACAAGCACTATAAAAATGGTTTGAATAATAATTTGTATTTACATTTTTTAAAAATGTTTTTGCGTGACCAAATTGATATTTCTTGAGGGACCACAATGTTTATCTTGTTGCCATAGCAACACAAATTTGGTGGGAGCTTGGCAACTTCAGTTCCACGTACTCTAGGGGTAGTAAAACATTTTGGGACCAAACACTAGACACTGCATTGAAAAAAAAAAAGCCAAAAAGTCCAAATTTTCTGAAATCACTGGTTACTGGCCTGGAATGTGCAATGACATTAAAACATGGGCAAGTGTTTATTTTCTCTCGGTAGTATTGTGTTCATTGTCATTTACTTTTGAGCAAATATTAATGTAATGTTTAATTTCATGTTGTTGACCCTTATAAAATGCTATTAAACAAACTCATAGGGATCTCCACCATGCCCATATCAGTATATTGTTATTGGTTGATGCCTTACAGGTGTTTTACAGGATTATTCAGTCATGTTACATAAACTTCATCTCACAAGGTAGCAGTCCATACATTTACACACCTTTCACATAGATTACATTCCACAAACCATGATGAAAATGTGTGTTTTCAGTTTAATTGTAGATCTCTGAATGTCCCTAGTGTCAAAAGAAGAGTGTAAAAATAAAGGCACCAACAACATACACCCCCAATAGTGGTATGTATGGTTTTCATAATTCATTTTGAGACATGTCCATTTATCAAAGTATAAGTTTTGTTGTATAGACTTTTGCTGGTTATATATATATATATATATATATATATATATATATATATATATATATATATATATATAATTTATTAGCAGACGCCCTTATTAACAGTTGATTGGATTTATTTCAGGTAACCGAACCATGGGAGTTAGTCGGTATGGACCTCATTGGCAAGCTTTCAAAAACAGAAAGAGGCCATGAATATAGTTGTAGACTACTACACAAAATTGACTGAAGCCTTCCCCCTAAAGAGCAAGTCAGCTTCAGAGGTTGCTGGATGCATTGTGAAAATGTTTTTTTTATCAATTTGGAGCTCCAAAGAGAATTCTGACAGACCAGGGAAGAGAATTCAACAATGAGGTATTTATATATGTACAACTATATGAATATATTTATATTATTATTATTTTGAAGGTGGTGAATTGTCTGTGAATTGTTGAATGTTTTAGTTTGTTTTGTAAAAACCAGCACAATTACCATACAGTTAATAAGGAGCATTCCAGAAGGAAGATGATTTACAGGTGCTATCTGAACAGGTGTGTCTTGAGGAGGTGCCAGAAGATGGTCAGATTTGTGGTTGTGATGTTGTATTATGTTTGTAGCGTCATTGATCATTGTAAACAGTTTAATAAGAACTGTATATTTAATAGGTAAGTCCTTATTAAATCAGAATTTTAAAATTATAGATAAGTTGCATTTAAAATATACATGACAAATGAAATGTATTCCGTTTCTTAAAATTCTACATTTTGGTGTTTCTAAGAATGTACATGTCAAACCTACAAAGCTACAACTGTCAAACAATTGTAGCTGACAGACAATTGTTTTAACCAAATTGTCTTATTTTACATTTGTATTTATTTTATGCAATATTTATTTTGTAGAGCCTTCATGAGAGAGAAAGGTGTGGTAATGTCAAGATGATCCTGTTTGACTGTTTCTCATCCAAAACAGAGGGACTCTGTATCATGTGGAGTGTACTTTTGCAAGGGGAAAAAAACCAAAACAAAACACTTTCAGGGTCACCATGGAAGTAAAAAAAAAAGTCTTTTTGATGATTTTATTTTGTAGAACATGAAACAATATTAATTTATGTAAATCAATATTGTTTGGTTGCCACGACTCTCACCAGGACAAACGGATAAAGGAAATGAATGAATGACTTAATATTGCTCGGTAGAATAACAATCTATTTTAATGTTATTATGCACTAATATTTACATTGTTTGTTTGTATGACTTCACAATATCTATAATTACATTTACAAGTCTTTTATTGCTATCTATATTTTTATTTTTACTGACCTTTTTATTATAAAATACTTCCATATGTTTCCAAAAATAATTATTTTGTATTAGTAATGGTTATAACATTTACAGTTGTCCCATCCTGGGTGTGATCTCGCCTTGTGCCCTCTGTTTGCCAGGTTAGGCTCCACCTCCAGGATTGAGCAGTTTTCAATAATTAATTAAACCTTGCCATTTAAACTTTTTCCAAGTATGTCTTAATTTTTCAAGTTTGCAGAATATCTATTATCAAAGATTTATTTGAAGTCTACACTGAGGGATAAAGAGAGCTTTAACCAAACAGAAGAGTAAAATAAATTAAATTAAAAAGACTTTCTTTATATGAGTTATCATGTTATGTACGAATGTAAGAATTGGCTTTCTGTGGTGATGCACTTTTTTCTTTCAAATAGCATATATCTATAATTGTTTGCACGATTTATTTTAATATCACATATATATCTTCCACGCTATTACAGTTCTGTTACAGGATTATTATTATTATTTATTTCTTAGCAGACGCCCTTATCCAGGGCGACTTACAATTGTTACAAGATATCACATTATTTTTACATACAATTACATTATTTTTTACACATTATTTTTTACATACAATTACCCATTTATACAGTTGGGTTTTTACTAGAGCAATCTAGGTAAAGTACCTTGCTCAAGGGTACAGCAGCAGTGTTCCCCACCTGGGACTGAACCCATGACCCTCCGGTCAAGAGTCCAGAGCCCTAACCACTACTCCACACTGGATATATTAGTTTATCTCTAATGTAATCTCAGTTTTACATATAGACTGCCCATTTTCATTTACATCCCAAATTCTGGGCTGCTTTGGTTTTCAGATAACGTCCCAAATTCTGGGACGTTCTGTTTTTTAGATAATGTCCCCAATTCTGGTCTGCTTTGCATTTTCGAATTCAACCCAGTTTTTGGGATATTCTGCTTAGCTGACAGACAAGTTTCTAAGTCATGCATGCACAGTTTACCATAAACTGGATCGTGAATTAATTTAAGAGTATCCCCTAGTACATGAATCCAAGTTAATGTATTTTTTACTCACCCCAGAAAACATTATTATTTTTTTTATGAAGAAACAGAAATAATATGTAAATGTTAAAAAAAAAAAAAGTATTTCTTTTATTTTATTTTTTTATAAATTTAGTCGTTGCCAATTTTTTACCCCGGTTTTCTCCCCAATTTAGTATGCCCAATTATTATCTGTATCCTCGGCTCACCGTTCGCAACCCCCGCCCGCTGACTCGGGAAACGGCGGCTGGAACATGCGATCTCCAGGCTATAGGGCACATCCAGCACTCCACGCGGAGCGCCTTTACTGGATGCACCACTCGGGAGCCCCAGGAATCAAAGAATTGTGCTCCTCATCAGAAGTCTGAACACCTGTAGATCCAAGTCTCTTCCACCACTATCTTCTCTCAACAGTCTTAGGGTCTCTAATTCTGTAAACATGAATTTGGGGTTTTATAGACATTACTTCATAAGGCACAGAATCCCATTTATCTGCAATTTTCCTCTTTCCACGTTCTTCTCTGTTCGCAAGCAACACCAGATCTCCTACTTCCAGAGGAGAACTCTTCACCTTGCGGTTGTACAGTCGTGCGTGACGCTCTTCCTCTCCAAGACTGTGTTTCTGGGCAATTTTGGCTGCTTTCCAACAGGTCTTGTTTCAGGTTGGATATGAATTCAAAATGTTCAACAACGTTTTCATCTGTACGGACATTTTGGAATATGACATCAATGGGAAGGCGTGGGATTCTCCCAAACATTAAATAGAATGGTGGGAAGCCCATTGTTTTGTGCACTGTGCAATTATAAGAGAAGGTTAACATCTGCAACATGCGAGGCCACTTTGCCTTGGACTTTGGAGGCAATTCTTCGATCATGTTTCCAAGAGTTCTGTTAAACCGTTCTGTTACACCATTCCCCATAGGATGGCATGGCGTAGTGTGAGACTTTTGCACTCCCGCCATTTCCAAAAGATTGGTAATCAATTTACTCTCAAAGTTGACCCCTTGATCAGAATGAATCCGCTGTGGAAATCCATAGATGCAGAAAAAGTCATCCCACAGGCGGCGAGCAACTTGCTCTTCAGATTGATTCTGACACGGAAACGCATGGGTCATTTTCGTGAAGTGGTCTGTGACAACAAGAATGTCCATCACCTTCTTATCGCTCACCTCTGCAGTCCAAAGGTCAATGCAGATCAATTTCATAGGAGCAGTTGTTCTTATGTTCTCAAGAGGAGCTCGTGCTTCTGGTTCTGGTATTTTGCCAACTACACACCGATGGCGATTCTTCACATAGTTATGTCCCGCTCCATACCAGTCCAAAAGAATCGTTGTCGTGCTAAAGAAAGTGTGCACGATTGTCCCTGATGTCCCGCTAAATCATGTATGCCATTCAGCACATCTTGTTTCATAGGGTCCAGCACAACAAACAGGAACAGCTTCTTTCCAAGCCAATGATCCCTCTTTACTCTATAGCAGTCAAATTACATTTGCAGTTTCTCTGCCTCGTTCTCGTCTTGATGGTCTCCTATGCCTCTGAACAAAATACATTGCTCTTCTAATGGTATTGTCTTGGTCATGTGCACCTTGTAGCTGACTTGGATGTAGGATTGGCAAAGGACAGTGTCCCAACTGTGGTCTTACTGGGCCTGTAGCCATTGTGCGGTTAAGACCACCTGAACAATGAGCCTCTAACACCACTGACACTTTCTCTGATGTCAAGGAACCTTTACTTAAGGGTTCTGACTGACTTGTCATAGCCTGACAGTTTTTATTAGTATTATTTATTTCTTAGCAGACGCCCTTATCTAGGGCAACTTACAATTACCCATTTATACAGTTGGGTTTTTACCGGAGCAATCTAGGTAAAGTACCTTGCTCAAGGGTACAGCAGCAGTGTCCCCCACCTGGAATTGAACCCATGACCCTCTGGTCAAGAGTCCAGAGCCCTAACCACTACTCCACACTGCTGCCCAGTTGTTTGTGATCCTGAAACCATCTTGTACCATTACCTTTTCTGACTCCATCGGCTTCCTCCAGCAAAAAGGCATAGAGCTCATTAATGAGGCTATGCCCCACACAGATCAAAAGTCGTACGCAACCAGTTTAGCAACCCACCTCTGCTCACAAGCATCCAGTTTGGGTTTGGTCAGAATATATGTCAGAGGGTTGTTGTCTGTCCATGCTGTAAAATGATGTCCTTTGAGCTAATGGCCACATTTTTCACAAACTGCCCATTTTAGTACTAACTACTGCATCTGAGAGCCCTAGGGCGGACAGACAGTCCCATTCTGGGGCCAGATCCAAAGCTGGAGTCTGCCCGGTTCTGGGTGCCAAAGGGTGCCTTTCGCCTCCCTGGTGGTTCACGTACGCAACCACTGACACGTTGTCCGTGCAGACAAGGACATGTTTGATGCAGAGCACAGGGAGAAATCTTCTGCCCAGGGCTTGCCCTTGGAACCCCGATATTTGTAATAAATAGCTCTGAAGCTAGCGGCTCGGGAAGGGTAACAGAGCGCAGCATGCCGTCCAGGTAGGCCGTCAAGAGGCCTCCTGTGTTTGCAAAGCGTTTCCCCTGCGCTGCGGCTGCGTAAGCCTTTTTCAGGTGGGCTTCTGTGATCTGGGGGCCGTTACCTGAGTCAGGTCTGGGTCCTGAGTCTCCATTTGCAAGAAGGACTCCTCATCCCAGGAAGCTGTGCATCCTGTTCCTCCTCGCTCATGACTACGTACTGTTGCTCAACCTCTGTAGCAACCACTGGTGTAGCTGGGGTATGCTCGAGGGAGATCTAGAGCGATTGTGGTGGCGCTGTGAAGCCTGCACAGAAGGAATACTTTGTGCAGGGCTTGAAGGGTAGGGAGGGGAGGTCTGGGATCCCCGAGGCCAACGTAGGCTCTCCTAGGCTGGCTGCAGGGTTCTCGTCCGAGAAAAGTGCCAGTCTTTTTTGTAGGGTGCTCTCCTTGGACCCAGCACAAAAGGAGCAGGACGACCTGTCTGCCAAGGCAGCAGAGGTGTGCTCAATGCCCAGGCACCTCACACACAGAATGGGTTTGTCCTATATATATATTGTCGATATATTGTGAAAAGTGTTGAATTTAAATCAAGGGAAGTAATGTAAAACTTTACAATGCTTTAGTAAGACCTCATCTTGAGTATTGTGTTCAGTTCTGGTCACCTCGCTACAAAAACGATATTGCTGCTCTAGAAAGAGCGACCAGAAATATTCCAGGGTTTAGAAGGCATAGATTCAGGCTAAAAGAATTGAATCTATTCAGTCTTGAACAAAGAAGACTATGCAGCAATCTGAGTAACGTATCTATTTTCATTTCTGCTCATGTGTTCACTAATATTCCCCTTTACTAATCTATGATCTTCTTGTGTTTCATATTCATCATTGTGGCACTGATCTACTGCTACCATATTGTAATGTTTTAAGGTTTTATATAAATTGTACTAATTTTATGTACCCCTATAATTAGCAGAGAAGTGAGAAATCATTAAGGCTCTTGTACGGATATTTTTTTCAGGTTATACTGTTTGAATTATTATAGACTATTCTTTGCAGTCATGTAGCCAGACTGTATTTTGGGGGTTGTATGAACTGGCATAATGTGGTTTCTGGGAGGTGCACAGGTGATCTTACAGTCATTGTCTCGAAGAGATGGTGATTGCTTGTCCTGAAGTACCCATCTTTGATTGTGTTATCTCCAATTAGCATATTGCCAGACATGTTGCCCACCACACAATGTTGCCCACCACACAATGGTGCAACTCCTATTTCAAAGGATCAGTCTTTTTCTCAAGCAAGACAGCCACACCTATATTGTTCCAGAAATATATCAATGCCTGTATGTATCTGCATTCCTTACTGACAACCAACATTTGAGTCCTGCAGGTTTTGATCTGCAGCTTTGTTTGTTCTGTAATGTCTTTTGGATTTGCTTTGTTCCTGAATTAAACTGTTTTGATTGAAGATTACCTGAAGAAGACTGACTTATTTTTAAGAAGTAAAAATGAACCTTACAATATCATATGTATATATATATATACAAGTTTATTTAACTGTAGTGTAGCACCAGATATCATGTTTTACAGCAAAAATACATGTTTGCTAAAACATAAGACTTTATTCAAAAATACAATGTTGAGACCTAATTAGCACGGGTGTGCTGCGCTGTGACTTTCTGAGTAACTACCCGAGTAAGTATTTGTCGACAGGTATTAAATAAATCCATTCATTAATGTGCTAATTTCAAAACAATGGCAATTAACTTCCATTTTCTGTGTTTTAAACTGCTGGGAAGCTATTTCTTCTCTCATCATAGGTGCTGGCATTGTTACTGCTGTACTGCTATACTGAGGCCATAACCTGACAATGAAAATATGTTGCAAAACTAGCAAATGCAATTGATTTGTCACGTGAATGTGACACTTGGAGGCACACCCATAGTAATTAGTGAATGAGTATGCATGGCAGGGAAATTATTTTGTTAGTAACAATCTATCCTGTGCCTTATTTTTCTACTCTATGTGTGTTCAGTTTGCCAAAAATTAATTTCCAAATTATATTATTTGATGTTTTCTCTTAAACAAATGTGTTCTCCTTAAGGAGAAGAAATAGGTCTATACTTACATCATTCAATTATATATCAGCAGTAGAACTTCATTTTTTTTTTTTTTAAAGCCAGTTTCAACCCTGAGTACACCAACATTTTTATGGGTAAATTACCAGCAAGTAAAACTATGTTACTGCATTAATGCAATTCTTTTTTAAGAAACTGGATTATGCATTAAAAAAACGTATTCTTCCTAATGGAGCATTCAAACAAAAACACAGCACCTGTGTTATGTCCCTGTTCTATGACAACATTAAATAAAACAGGTGAAATATGTTTGTATTTAAAATTAATAGAAGGACTCTTGGAATGTACAGAGTCTACTCATGTGTCTGGTTTGATTGAATAGCACCATTAAGCAGGAAAACAACAAGCATTTTGTAATTGAACCTTAATTAGGCTTCACGATGGATGTTAAATTATTATGTGTGTACATGTATACAGTGATTTATTTTAAAAAGCAATTCTTCATTTTCTTGCATTCTGATGACATGTGCCAGGCTCAGATTTTATTTCTGTGAAAAAAAAAAAAGAAATATTACCATATAAAAGATAATACTATTATTTAATCAATCACGAAGTTGGAAGAGAATTGTCTGTATTGTATTTCAAGGTTGGGATTGTAACATCTGGTACTTTTAACAATTCTCTTTCTCATATCTGAGAAATGTGGAAGCAGAGTTTGGGGGATGGAGAATGTATCTATTGTGGGCTAGGGTGGGAGTTTGGGTTACGTGAGTTCCTTATAATGTTAAACTCAGCACAGTTGGAAAAGGCTGGATAGCGACTGACACCTAGGCCTTGTTTTCTTACAGGATTTAATAACAGTAGCTGTTATTTTGTTTACTGAGGAACGATAACAAACTCATGACAGAAACAAATACTTATTTCCCGTTCAGGACCAAGGGTAATGTGGGGAAAAATATTTGTGAAAACCCAACTGCCCCATAATTGACCTAAAGGCATATTATAGTTTTTCTATTACTTTAGTTTAGTATATTGGATTTAGTCAGATTAACCAATTTTGGAGACTTAACGTTTTATGAGTAACGTGAAATGTCTATTTTCATAATTTCATGTTAATTTTAAATCTCCCACTATTTCTTCAAAAGAAAAAGAATGGGGGCTCCCAAGTGGCGCATCCGGTAAAGGCACTCCACCGGAGTGCAGGATGCGCCCCATTGCTTGGAAATCGCCGGTTCGAATCCAAGCTGTGCCACTGCTGACCATGGATGGGAGTTCCCAGGGGGCGTCGCACAATTGGCGGGGTACGGGCTAGATGGCTGGGGAGTCCTTGGCTCACCACGCACTAGCGACCCCTGTGACTGGCCAGGCGCCTGCAGGAGGGCCTGTACGCAATTCAGAACTGCGTGGTCCTCCGACACTAAGTTCTGGATGTGGCTGCACGGTGGGCTTGCAGAGTGAAAAAAAGTGGACGGCTGACGGCACTCGTTTCGGAGGACGCGATTGCTCGTCTTCGTCTCTCCCGAGTTAGTTCGGGGGTTGCAGCGGTGAGCAAGGTTGAATAATAATTGGACATTCCAAAAATTGGGAGAAAATTAATACAAAATAATTGTTAAAAAAAGAAGAAAAAGAACACGCAACAAAAATTTATTTGCCACTGAAAACTCGAGGGTCTCTCTCAAAAACAAAAGATGTGACTGCCCGAGTACACAAACAGCAATGATCTGAAATCATCGAAGATAAGCTTTAACAATTTTAGCGTTTCATTATTAGGCTCCGTTCTAACAAACAGTATCAGCTTGAGCATATCAGAAATGCTGTACATACATATTTTTCAACATGCCAAGCAATACCACAGTTCACAAAAAGGGAGAAAAACAGGTGTGAGTAATCACGACTGGAAATGACTGTCATGCGCTGTATGACAGCATACAACCTCCATACGTTGTTTTCTTATGTGCGTAATTGAGGTTGTATCTTTGTAAATGCATCCTTATTTGATGTTTTGTTTTTTCCTCAAATTGAGGGTGGGAAATTTGAGCTGTGTCTTAAATTCGAGGGTGTCTTCAATTCGAAGAAATACGGTAATACATCAGCAATCAAGTATTAAGAGGTTTGTAAAAAAAAAAAAAAACGTACTCGCTTTTAACTGTAGACAAAGAGAACCTTTTAGTTCACTTTGGGCTAATGAAACGCATCTTTTTTTCACTTTTGTCTTGTTTTATTTTTATTTTTTTACCTCATTAGTCGATCGGGCTGTAATTGCTTCTCACTGGCACAGAACTCCAAAACCCAATTTTATTTTCAGGCACAGTTGAAAATGATGTTTGATTGTTGCTCCAAGTGTATTGCTACTTCAAGAACACCCTTGGGTAAGTTTCTAGAGTTAACTGAAGCGTACAGTTTAGTAAATATGCTTTATTTTTTTTAAAACGTAAGGATTTTAACTTTGTAATAAAAAAGATGAATGTTTATTATGACATCATATAATAGAATGTGCTGTGCTACATACACTTTTGTTCAGGAGAATGTCTTTAATGAATTAATCTGTTTAATTAATTATTTAAACTGTTATGTGTCTTATTGTTTTGATTTTACTGCCATTGACAGAGAAGCATGTTTTGGGAGACCTTATCGGCATTATTTACCTTACATTTTGGAGTTAAAATATTTTCTTGGAAGCCATTTTCTTCCACCACATATGATCATGATGTCACCAAAATAACTTCTAACTACTTAAAATACCACAGAATTCTAACAACCTTTTTAAATTGCATTCCTATAAACATGACAATGACACACCCTACTAAATCTGGGATTACTAACGTTAAAATATCATAGCAGTCACATGGTATAAAATACAATAACATGCCTCAAGAGCTTCTACCACAAAATACCTACCTTTTTTGCTCTAACACAATAGTCTTTACAATCATCCTCTGTATCAAAACGGTTCCTATTACCATTACACCCTCCATACCAGAATTGGGCACATGCATTTGCTGTGGAGTCATAGTACCATTTAACAGCATACTCCCTGCATGTTCCTGGTTCCAAAGTCTCTTCACATCTTAGATCTGAAAGTAAAAAAAACAAAACAAAACAAAAAAACATCTATAAGCAGAATTTAAGCCAGTTCATTTAAAAAAAAAAAAAAAAAACTGTAGTTTTTGTTTGTTTCCTGTGACCCTTGAGTTCCTTTTTTTGCAGGAGAGTGAAAATGTTAACATTGAACACATTTAAAGTTGAATGTGTACAAACGTTTGGAAAATACTGAGTGACAGTCTTCTTTCCAGAGGCACACCTGTTCTTGGAAAGTTGTGGCCTGAGCTGATCCGATTACCTGAAAAAAAGGTTTCCTGGGTTGGTGAGGCTCGTGGAAGTGTTGGTTGGTGTTCAGTCACGGGTGCAAATGGTTTTCTTGTAGGCACCAATGGACCTGCTACAGGGGAGATGGAAGTTCTGTTTGATAACGGAGCAATTCTGTCATTTGCTATACCAATCCTGGTCCCCTGGGGTCCTGATGGAGTGTCTGATTCACCTGGTGGGCCTGGCTGTGAAAATAAATAAATAATTGCTGTCTCCAGTCATACATAGCTATAAGTTTCAAACTCATACATAAAGAAGGACGTATACAAACTTCTGATATACTTTCACCTCGGGCAGGGGTTCTCAAACCCAGTCCTGGGGACCCCCTGCACCTGCTGGTTTTTATTCCAACTGAGCTCTTGGTCACTTAACTAAACCCTTAATTGAACTAATAATTATCTTAATTAGACCTTTTTAATTGTTTTCAGCTCTTAAACAGTTGCAGAGTTCAAGTTACTTATAAAATGTTATAGCTAACTTGAAATCTGCAACTGTTTAAGAGCTGAAAACAATTAAAAAGGTCAGTAAGTATTTACACCAAACCAAAACAATTTTTTTTAAAGGGATAAAACATATCTATCTTCAGACACTGTTTAATGTTTTTAATATTTATATGCATTATTATGTCCAGTAATCCGTCGAATATCCGACTGCGATGGGACCAGAGTAAGGGCAGATATGTAAAAAGTGTGCAAACTGTGCAGCTTCCCTCTGCCTTGAAATGTGATACTGATACTCGCTATCTGAGGAGGCGAGCGTACACAAACACCAGGCAGGAACGCCAGTGGTAGAAGCAAGAAGAATAAAATCAGGCAAGCACGGCTGAGGAAGACAGCCAGCCTTAAATAAACCATTTTATTAAAAAATATGGTTACGTACCCAAGGGTGATAGGGGAACCTTGGCCACCCCAGTGTATAGTGCACAGCGATGCGAAGGACGGAGACCCGAGCTGACCGGCATAGCGGCAGTGGGGCCACTGCGTAAGCAGCACTTTTGTTTAGTACTTTATTTAATAGAGTGTCGGTAAGAATCACTTCAATGGAGCATACAGGTCTTGTTTAGAAGCTGACATTGACTACAAGATATTTTATATTTTTTTCTCACTGCAATTGATTATCAGGTTCTTGGTTTAACAAACCAAATCTTTATAAAGTCAATAACACATTCACAATTTTGATTTGATTGAAAACTGAAAAGGCAAATCATTTTTCCATCAATGGCAACAAATAGTTTTTGTTTGCCTTTAAATACAAAAAATTTTCTACATCTTTTTCATACAACCTAAAAAATGTCCCATCAATATGTGTTGAAAATCTCCAGTTCCAAATAACAACAACACATTGGCCAAACATTTTTGTATTCGGTTTAAGCTGCCATGCATGTATAGATTATCTTGATTTATTTACCTCTCTAGACAGCGTACTGTAATCTCTGTTGACAAAAGGTGTGTCTGATCTTTCCAGTTTCTCTTTGACAAGGTCTGAGGTGGTGGCAATACCAGGTGGCAATATAGAGTTAAGCACTGGACTAAATAGGGCGCCATCTTCACTTTCACAGATTCTGCTGAGTAGTTTGCTCTCAAGTTCTGCAAGTTATGTACAGGAATCAAGAGTTAGACATGACTAATCACTAAGGATAGCTTCAATCATGCTGTAGAATCAAGAGTTAGACATGATTAATCACTAAGGATAGCTTCAATCATGCTGTAGAAAAGCATGATTTCTGGAAACAGCTTTCTGGAAACAGAAATCCCTAAGATAGTTTTAATGAATGTCTTTCTTCTTCCTCTTGTTACTTTCAATAATTAGCACTGCGTTATTTGAGTAATAGCAACAAAAATCACTACTCACATACTTTATTTACTGTTTCATTATTCCACAAATGTCATTATACTTTATTTGAGAATAATGTAATCTATTTCAGAACAGTTGACAAATTCCGCCTTCATGCAACAGTTTCTTTAAAGAGAAAGGGGTTTGGCAATTATTTCCAACTTCGATCCTGTCAATCTAAAATGTTGCAGGCATGGTAGCTGTCAGCTAAATCAATCAGCTTGGTAGGAGATCAGTTTAAATCAACAATGTTGTTCTTAAATGATATTTGGTGTATAACTTACTGTAATACAATATCTGTAAATGGGCAAAAAATGTTAATGTATTTAGATAAAAACTAAATAAAACAAATACTGTATTCAGTGTTTAACATATATTATTTGGTTGTATGTATACTCGAATACTCAAAATTACTGCTCTCCGAGTATTCAAGTACGTTAAATCATGAAATGTTAAATTATGAAGGATCTTCAAGGGTGTTTATCTACTTATAAGATACATTTTAAACGTACCTGGAAGTGTCATAAAGTCATCAATTAGATAAATATGCTCCTCATCTGGATCCGAGGCAATCATATTCATTTCGTTCTTGAAGTCGAGATAAAAGGGGTCACTCCTGTTCACTACTCCAATAACAAACATTTCAATGCTAGCTGAATGGGCTTCCCTCACCACTGCCTCCAGTTTCACAGAGTCACGCTTGTCTGCCTGTCCATCTGTTATAACGATTGCCACTTTCCTAACCCCTGGCCTGGAGGCCTGGAAGATCTGGTTAGCTTTCTGTATGGCGCTGCCTGTGTAGGTGCCTTCCCCGAGATATGTCATTGAGCGAACCGCTGCCTTCACGTCGTCTTGGTTTGAGTGCTGCTGGAGGGTGACCACAACAACATTAATGTGGCTGTACAGCACAACGCCAATACGTGTACCTTCTCGACTCACAGAAACTCTGTCTATCAGGGCGCTGACAAAGTCTTTGACAACATCAAAGTTTTCTGGTCCAACGCTTTCTGAACTGTCAATCACAAACAACAGTTCAAGAGGACTTTCTCTACATTTTACACCACAACCTACAAAGTGAAAAAAAATATATAAAAAAACATTCAGGTTCCAGAAAATATATCTATATATATTGTCCTACAAACAATTGACTTACAGAAAAATAAGGCTTGTTTCTAACTCAACTGCTGTCCTCAAACCCTCTTATTTGACTCGTTCTCTTATTGACATCACTAAATAGTACTGAGGGTGCGCAGGGCTCTAAAATGGATGGAGACAACCCTACTAAATATAAAAAGTAGTTCCACTTTTCCATTTTTTATTTTTACAGTCATTCAGTACAACTATAGGCAAAGATGAATGCAGAATGGCTGTGGTGGGGCATTTATTGCCTATTTTGTCCTTAATTAGTAAATATCCTGGCATCCCTTTATTTATAAAAAAATGATGAAACTACAATATGCAAGAAACTACAATATGCAAGAGATTTAGTATGAATGTAAAATACAATCATCTTACCACAGATTTCTCTTATTATTTTGATGACTTCTTCTCTCTAAATTAAAAAGGAACAGGATGGAAATTCAATTGAAATATACTGGCAACATCTTTCATTGAATGTGTTTATTTAAAACAATTTTACCACAGCTATTCTTTTGGTCTGATTACAATGATTCGTAAACCGTACTTACAGTAAGGCCAAGTTCTCCTTTCTGTCCAGGCATCCCCTGCAACAAGTTTTACAGACTTAATTATTATTTCCTTTATTATACTAATATCTTTCTGCAATATATACTAACTTACTGGTGTTCCAGTTGGCCCAGGTTCTCCAAATTCTCCTTTGTCACCCTGCCTCCCTCGATCTCCTGAAAATCCACGGTCACCCTGCCATTTTAAACAAGCAAATCTGTCAAAAAAAAGTCCTGAATGTGTCTGTATGGTGCTTAGAAATAAGATAACCTGCACCCAATTTAAAACTTCACTCCAATCCAAGTTTCTCTTTTCAGTCCTTATGTATTGAGTCACATTAGCATCTTATTGTTGGTTATGGTATTTTGTTAAATCTTTATTTTAGAATCGAATTACAAGGGAGACGTGACCATGAAGTCGGTAGCACTGTGTATATGATAAAATCATAAGACATAGTCATTAAGTAACTTTTAAACCACAGTTAAACATAAAGGGATAAATAAGGCAATGGACCAAGTGCTTTATAATCACCCGGAAAATGATACAGTACAACCTCTTTACAGACACCTTACGATACTGTAAACCCCATAAGTGTTCAGGTCTCCCAATATTTAAAACACACCTTCTCTCCTGGGAAGCCTTCACCTGGTGGGCCCCTTGGCCCAGGCACTCCCTGAAATCCTGGCTCTCCCTATGAACCAAAAACAAGAACACACCCCTTATACGTTTCCGACCGGAAGAGCATAGTGAACTGTATTAAAACACAGTGAAAGCATCTTAAAGCATAGGCAAGCATTGTAAAGTCCAGAGACAAAAATACTGTGGCAAACTTTTCAAACAGATAAAAACATAATCTTTTTTGTAAGGAAAGGAACATCTGAGAAATATGTCACCTTCCTCAATATCACAGAGGTGGAAACTGTGGATGGAACCCCAGCCTTCAGGTCAGATGATCAAAGCACTGTCAGGTACGTATGCTATGCCCCTATTGTATTACTTGGATAAGAAAAAAAGCTTTCAATTTGTTTTTGCACTATTACGTTTAATATTTCGCTTTAGGGCAAGATCAGGGGTACCAGTCAACTCGTCCGGGTCGGACCAATAACTGTCAGACATAAGTCATATCGGACCTCGGACGTAAATCAACTAGGAGTGAAATCGGACGTAAATCAACTAGGATTCTAGTGAAATCACAGGCAAGTCCAGTCAGATTAAAAGTGCAACTGGATATGTGTATAATAATAATAATAATAATAATAATAATAATAATAATATAAATTGGATCTAAAGTTATCTGTAGCAAACACACAAGTACACGGGAGGCTGAAGTTAAATCCAAGTTTGTTGTTCATTTTTTGAAAAAGAAAAACAAACTGGTAAGTTTTCTGTTTTTCAGTTTGTTTATCGTTGTTTGTTTTTCAACTTTTCAATAATGGAAAACAGAATGGTTCATTTTCACATATATGATGCCTTTACTGGAATGCGTAATAGTAAATCAATAAGCAGAGTAACACATTCACACTGAAGTTTTTCATTAGAACAGCTCTGAATGGTTTGAGTTAACGGTTGTTACCTTGGGTCCTTGGATACCCTCTCCAGGTAAACCTGGGGACCCTGGTGGACCAGCCTGACCAACAGATCCCTGAATAAGAAAAGAAGAATTAGCACACCAGAATTTTAACAGGAAATCTAAAGCTGTAAAATGAAAGCTAGTTCATCCTTGCCCCTCAATGCTTCATGCAAATGGTCTTTTCTGTGACCAATATGGGTACTAACCGTAGGATAATGCTCTCAAATCTTTATGTATAATGCATGCAGAAAGCACAACAACTCTACAATATACATCATTAGAAAACCTATAATCCCCCATTGTTAACAGCAAGAAGTAACTCTGATCATCTCAATTGTTTCAAACCTTGGGTCCGACGGCTCCAATTCCAAGGAGGCCAGCTGGTCCTGGAAAGCCCGGTAAACCTCGGTCTCCCTGAAACAACAACACGGGAATATTAAACACCAACTGAAGGTATGAGTTGACACTGGGCCAGTATATCAACTATGTAGTCAACTACTGATAATGGAACTGAGGCATTAACCTGCAGTACAGTTTGCAGGTTTATTTTAACTGGTCATTTATACTGTAAATGATTCTGCTCAAGATTTGGTGCCATCAAAAACATAGTAGATCTGTGCCTCAGAGCTTATTCTGGATTTGTTTTCCGCTGCAATAACCTCTTTTTATAAGAAAGCTTGTCCTTTGCTGAGGGGGCTCTCAAAAAAGTAAATAAAAATAA
The DNA here is from genome assembly GCF_902713425.1 of Acipenser ruthenus. NCBI lineage: Eukaryota > Metazoa > Chordata > Actinopteri > Acipenseriformes > Acipenseridae > Acipenser > Acipenser ruthenus. The sequence goes on along the minus strand of NC_081192.1, from coordinate 11,506,347 downwards.
ATGCTGACGTGACTTCAGACTTCAAATAAAAAATAAATAAATAAAACCTTCAATAAACGTTTTAAAAATGTCATAAATCAAAACATAAATCTCAGCATAGTTCACCTTGGAACCAGGCAGCCCCTTTCCTTCAGGGCCTGCTTCTCCTGAAGGCCCTGGTAATCCAGATGGTCCCTAGAAAAGGCAGGTTTACATAATAAGAAGAGACAAATTTGCCATTAACAGGTTCCACAAAATTGTATTTCAGTTTCACATAGTGGACTTCAGAGGGAGACAAGCAGAAATAACATGAATCCAGTCAGTGTCGCTGGGTTATCAGGAGAAGCAGCATTGTTATATTGTGGTGTATGAAATACAGCAAGACGTGTATATATGTTTAGTAACACTGTAAAGCAGGCTTCCTCAATTGGCAGCCCGCGGGCTGAATCCGGCCCTTCCTTTTGAACCCGTTGAGACCCGTTGAGCGTCAGCTGTCCTTCAGTACAAAATCTGAAATTGCTGATACGCAAGATTAATGTCACCGCTATCTACAGGGTATTTGTGTCCCCTAACAAGCAGGGTTTTTTTTTTTTTTTTTGGCTACCTAATCAGGCAGGAACAAGTCAGCTGATTGGCCAGCTTTCATTCTGATGAGATTTCATTTTGGCATGCGTTACAAATAATATTATTTTCTTTAGTGCAGAGAAACTATCTGAATATTCTTACAAACATTGCTGCACATTAATTTGAAGACAAAAATCCATGTCTGTGTTTAAAATGGCGAGTGATGTGTGGTATTAACACAACATCAACAAAATGATGCTTCAGATTTGGCATGTGAGTCAGAATTGGGGGATACAGATAGAGGTAATGCACATCACTCGAAAATGCTTCACACTTTCCAGACACTGGCCAAACTAGCAAGGTAAATGTTATGTACAGTGATCAACGTTGTTGTTTTGTTATGATCCTATTTTCTGTTATGAGGAGAGTAATAAACGAAAACTAAAATGCTGCATTTCTTTCTTTGTGCAACACCCCTTTTTCCACATTTATTTCTTGAAGTTTATTTAAGTTAAATTTGACAGTTTTCACTTCTGTGCACAGCTTTAAAAAAAAAAAACAGTAACGCTATTACTTTATGAAAATGTGTCACTTGCCACTATTGTGAAGAAACTACAATGGCAGGGATACAAAAGAAAAAAGAAAAAAGCGATGTCTACTTTTGTACCGTTTCTGCCTGAAATACACACGTGAAAAGTGTATAATTTTAAGTTTTAACATCCTCTGCTTTATAGTTAATTCAGTGGAGCAAAATAACGCCTTCACAACCTATGCTGGAATAGTAGAGTTTTACATATAGCTTTAGGATAAATAGTATTGGAAATCGCTTTAATTTCGCTAGATTTAGCTGGGAACTGTGCAGCATGTAATTTGAACATGAAAGGGAATGTTTTTTTTTTAATGTTGCAAAACACCAGATTTTTGTCTCCATTTTTTATTATAGAAAGCCTTGGGAAGGTGAAAGGGGCTGCTGTATGTTTTAAAATGAGAAACAGTTTGGCTTTATTATAGAAATAAATAAAAAACTAGAGAGCATATGTCTATTTCCTTTATTATTCATATGATAAACTAAGTATTTTTAGGAAAAAATAGCAATGCGGCCACCAGTAAGTTGGCTGTGTGGTCCAATGGTTAAAGGGTTTGTAACCAGAAGGTCCCCGGTTCAAATCCCACCTCAGCCACTGACTCATTGTGTGACCCTGAGCAAGTCACTTAACCTCCTTGTGCTCCGTCTTTCGGGTGAGACGTAGTTGTAAGTGACTCTGCAGCTGATGCATAGTTCACACACCCTAGTCTCTGTAAGTCACCTTGGATAAAGGCGTCTGCTAAATAAACAAATAATTAAATAATTAAGTGTTCAGGCACAGGAAATTGGCAGAAGAAACCGAGCATGTCAAAGATATTTTATATGGCCTTAAAAAAACCTGTTTGGCAACATTAAGAAATGTACCTAAACCTTTCAACGATGGCACGTTGGATATGCACTTAAGTTTATTTTCCCTCTGTTTACCGTCATGCTATCTATTTAATTTAGAAACTTTTCATTTACGTTTAAACACATTGGAGCTAGAACCTGCATATTTAGACATGGTGCTACACTTTTAATCAGGCGCTTAATAAGATGCTTATACAAGATAAATAAAGCGATCACTAATTGAAGTGCTTTCATTAGTTAACTTGAAAGCTTGCTGTGTAGTCATTTTCAGAACATTTTCTAGACTTAATAAAATTAAAATGAATAACATGCTGTTTTAATAGCATTACAGTGAGATTTGTATAATTATTTGTTTGCAAGAGGTCATTTGAATATTGTCAGAAAAATATCAGGAAAAATATGTTTGCTTTCTATTTTTATTATTAAATTGTGATCAGACATTGTATCATTGTAAGTAGTTATTTCTGACATGTATTAGTTGATTGGTGCAAGTGTAGTGTTGCAAAATTCTTATGGTATGTAAAGTGTGATTCGGTAGTCAGCTTTTCATGACCATTTAAACAACCCCCCACCAGTACTCACATCTTGAGCTCCCTGTGGCCCCCCCAAGGTTTGGATATTGCCAGAGAATGGAATTGAGTACCCTTGCTGTCAGTCACTTCACCAACATTTCACTCAGGTAAAAGGTACTACAATAGAAAAAATGTTTTGCCTGGCAAGATTATCAGAAAACCATTTTTTTGTATTGTAGTACCTTTTACCTGAGCAAAATGTATTGGATAAATAAATAAAATCGATGTAAAATGTATGGCAAAGCTATTACAAGACTAGTCTTTTTAGAAAAATTAACTTATAAAACATGAAGTACAAGTATTCTGTCTGCAATTCCGATTTGAAATCATGTATGAATCATACCGGAGGGCCAGGATAGCCGTCCCCTTTTGGTCCAATTGGTCCTGAAGGTCCAGGCAATCCTCTTTCACCCTCGAAACAAATTAAAACAGATTACACTGAGCGCAGAAACACACACTTCAGCATACCGTGGAGCAGGGGTTTTAATTAAAAGTTGAATTAAAAGACAGAATAATCTGATTAACACATTTTTTTTCCCTGTTTATTTAATATATAAGTTTTCACAATGGTCTGGGACTGACAAACTGCTGGTTTAAGGCAGAATACCAAACATTAGGCATTTGTAAATCTTAATGTCTTTGGATGCACAGAATTAAAAGACAGTATTTAAGAATCTCTTTGGGAACACTTGTAATCGCTTTCTATTCAGCAAAGTCATTATAAATAATGCAAATAATGTTTATCATTTACCGTTTACTTCCCACCTCAACACACATATGTGTGCCATTTAAAATGTTTACAGTATCAAAAACATTGACCTCAAGATTAAACTATAATAACTAACAACGATAAACCTTTTTTTATTAAAGCCAGCATGAACATGATCCAAAGGGACTCTGTGTAACTTTCTATTGCTTTGCACATTCTGTGCTCTTGTGTTTTCTTCCTTCATTTTGCAAGTAAGACATTTCAAACACCGAAGACATATTCAATCAGCTATTGCTGTTACTAAAATGCAGCCATGGTGATACCCCTGCTGTAGAGTATTAACCACTGGAATCCCTTATCAAGTGTTTCTTCTCTTTTACTGCTCATAAAAAAATAGAGAAAAAATACCACTATAAAAAAACCAAAAAAAATACCTTTGCATACATTCTTCATGCTGTATCACAACTTCTGAAAAATGTTTGTGTTTTGTAATTTAGGAGGATAGTAAGTGTTTTGAAAAGGGAATGTGGGCCATGCAGATATAGTTTATATTACTAAAGTTTTTGGGAGTGACCGCGGTGCTGCTACTCGCTATACTGCTGTCTATGTACCTTTGGTCCAGTTATACCAATTCCTGGCTCCCCGACTGGTCCAGATGGCCCTACCCGACCTGGGTCACCCTGTCATTTAAAAATAACAGTCAAAACTTAAAATAATGCTTTTTCTTGTGCAGTCTGACACATTATTTCAAGTACTGTACTGCAACCACCAGTATCCCTTTCATATGTAATGCATTTTTTCTCTGTTTAGTTTTACTTGTATATGTGCTGACTTGTGCTGGGAACAGGTAAGTACAGGCAGACAGTAAGAAAAGGATTACAGAATCACATACTTTTGGCCCTTGAATTCCCCGACCAGGTGGGCCTGGCATCCCAGTTTGGCCAGTATTTCCTGTCACTCCCTAAAATGAGAAAAAAATATATACCTATGTGAGAATCTACGATAAATATACTGAAAACCAGTTATTATATTTCAAGACTTCACATAAATACAAATACCGGTAGGACTCATTTTGGTTAGATCTTTCCTTTTTTTTTTTTGTTACACAGAACCACTATGTTTTCTGTTTCTTACTAAATTTGTTCTAAAATCTGAAACAGAACCATTTTATTCTGGCCATTGAAATATGGAAAACAAATATGCATTTGAAACACACAAAAGACCAAATATACTGCATCACTTTTTTTGTGAGCTAATTTAGCAGTACGTTGCAGAGAAAACAGTAGAATTGTTTTTGTATAATGTATTTAGCGGGCCTGTGTACTAAGAGTTGTGCATGCACAAATACCAAGTTGAGCGTGCTCAAAAGGGAAATGCCCAGTGCATCTCAAAATGTACATGCGCAAATTCGTAAGGGCAACTTTACACCTTTACAGCAAGATGCTCCAGGGAATATGCAGATAGGTCATTAGCATCTCATTGACCTCTGAGATGCTCCCGATTACATATGCAGAGCAGATGCACCTGTGCATAATGATATGTACTAAAGTGAGCATCTAATCACTCCATTACTTGCACATGCTTAACTTTGTGCCACTTAGGACTTGATGTAAATCATGTGACAGGGCTATAAGTGACTGGGCAGCAGTGTGGAGTAGTGGTTAGGGCTCTGGACTCTTGACCGGAGGGTTGTGGGTTCAACTGCTGCTGTACCCTTGAGCAAGGTACTTTACCTAGATTGCTCCAGTAAAAACCCAACTGTATAAATGGGTAATTGTATGTAAAAATAATGGATAAGGGCGTCTGCTAAGAAATAAATAATAATAATATAAAAAGGCGTGCTTGTGTGAGTGAGATAAGTCATAAAAAGCCGTGACATACTGTATTTCTGTCATGGTCAGATGTGGCAATCACATCAAAATGCCGTATGTCATGGCCTTTAATGAGATATCTTGTTTATACCAAGAATGCATACATCAGTAATATACTGTATATACATATTTAATTTTGTTTTAAACACATGCATCTGGGGAAAAAAATGTGACGTCTCTGACTCAGTGCCTGCATTTGTGTGGCTTAATTAGTTTATGAAGGGCTATATTAAAAATAAATTGTATATTTTATTGTAATGCGGTCAGTGTTTTCACTGTCGCTCGTCACTCTCGCCAATTACGAATGTTTCTTGACAGTGACAAAGAAAAAATCAGCCCAGTAGCCACTAGTGACGACTGCTTCTGTTTTGTATAATTTGTTTCATTTTTCAATAGTGGCTTAATAAGATGAGTAGTTAAAACACGACCACACAATATGATAGGAAGACAGATAAAGCAGAAGATCATACTACTATAAATCTCTATGAAACAAATGTTGCTAGTACTACCGGCATTCTATAGAACTCAGTGGTTCTTGATATTTTTTTCATTTGCTAATTTTAAAAAGTGTGCATCTCCAGGCAGAATGTATCTATCTTGTGAAACAAGTTGTGCATACAGTACTGTAGTGACTACATCTTCCTTACAGGGAGAGGAAAGCAAACCGTTTTGTTCAAGGAATATACAACTAGAATTGTTTTATGAACATTTTATCATCGTCTGATATTCATGATGTACAATAATTGAGATGGTTTAACAATGGTAATGAAAATGAATATAGTTGTAAATTAAATAAGGGTGTTTAAAATATTAAAGGTGCCCCTATCATAAACCTTTATAGTTGCTTTAAATGATACGCGATATGCAATATAATCCATTTGCTTTGCAGGGTGTTGAAAGAAAAAAATAAAAGATTTTGCTGAAGTGAAGTTTCTGTAGCCATGAGAATGATCTGTTGACTGTCATGATCCCTTTACTTGTGTGAAAGGGTTATGAGGTCATTATACCGGTATAGATTGTGCAACTTCGTGCTGTATGTGAATGGGTATTTTAAAGAATTTTTTAACGTCTCTGAGACGTGTGTGTGAAAGGGGTATTGGACACGGTGCCAGGATTTTAAGCAACAGCCACACAATTTTCCCTTCAGCCAAATCCACAGCCTACATTATTCTGATGCACGGAGTATTCACTTCATTGAAATACTCCGGTCCACATTCAGATGCACAGGCGCAGTCTTCAACACTCCACAGTTAATACATAGCACGCAACTCTTGAGATGCGCACTTGCAAAGCTCAAATGAAATACGCACCTGCATCTAAAATAGGCCCCAAAATGTTTACAGAGGAAGATTTAGAGAAATTACTCATGGAAACCTGGAACAATTCTGGGTGTGGATGTCAAACAAGCAAGAACATTCATTCATTTAATTAACAAATACCTCATTACACACCTCAGAAATCAGGTTATATCTTACCTGACCATTTTTTTTTATTAATATTGTTAAAGCCTAAGTGGTAGCTTGAAGTAAGATTGCAACACAAGCAAGAAGCAATACAGCTTTAACTGAGACACTGGAGATGCTTGGATAATGAGAAGCGAGTACATGACCCAATGTTTTCCATTTATTTCCAAAAGTAATGAAACAAAAGGGCCAACTCAACCAGAAAAGGGGCATTTTGTTGCATCCATCTCTCCCTTAGGGTTTTTTGGGCCCGCTGAGTTCAGAAATGCTAATCAATTATTTTTTATTTTTTAATTTCCCCTTCGAGCTGTGACTTGGCCAGAAAAATCACCCTGGGCTCAACTTAGATGCTACCATCATGTGTAACACCCCGTTCGACTCTCGGCTTTGGAGTAAAAATACCAGGAGCACCTAACTCACTTTTGGCAAGTTGCCATACAAGGGTTCGTCACTAGAATTTCAAGTCTTATGACACGTCTCTCAGTTCTTATGAATTTCAAGTCTCTCAGTTCTTATGACAAGTATATAACTACGCAACAAGGAATGCAGAATGTGGTTGGTTAACAACTGCTCTAGAAACCACACATCACAAAGTTCAGTAATCATCACATTTAAAATTATTGCAGACTTGAAGTGGAACTGGGAGCCAGATTTTCTTCACAATGTTCTTTTCTTTCCTTGTGGTTTCTCTCCAACAAAAGAAAACTATTTTTATAGGGTTTAGTGCCTACCTAGGGGGATAATTGACTGATTGGCCAACCATTCATGAGAAAGCCATTTACTGCATTCTCATGCTGGTCAATCAGTCAATTCAGCCTCCTTGGTAGGTACACCTGAAAGTCTTTGGAGTTAAAGTCTTCAGTGGCAGGGAACCTCTACCTTGCCACTATAGGCCAAGTCCTATTTCTTCAGGATGTGCCAGTTGCCAGTATGCATGGTACTGTGTTCAAAACCTCATGGCAACCACGCTGCATTGTCAAGATGGCGGAAGGCATGCATATGCAAACAGTGGAGAAATTTATTTTGGAAAAACAGTGAATTTTCCATAATTTCAACACCAGACCTCACAGGAAAGGAAATCTTGAGATTGGAAACCGCATACAGTATGGTAAGCATGTCATAAAGATCATGAAATTGTTAACCCCTCAAGTTCCTTAAGTTTACCATGGTAAAGAATTTTCTATCAGTTTGTAGTTTTTAAAACGCACCTAATTAAGGTTTTGGTAGTTTGAAATGTGTCACTGTAACAAAGAAATCTAAGTTCTACAAACAAGTTCATAACCCCTCAGCTCAAAGCAAGTACCACTGGAAGCACACCCTGTCACTTTTTACTCTAGATCTAACCCGAGACAATGCAAAATTGAAGAATAATGCCAGTTTGGTTAGGACTATGTGGTACTTTAGCCTCACCAAAGTGGCCATAAACATGACAAATGCATTTCAAAAATCCAAAATCTGTGGATACCAAAATGTTTTGCTTGATTATTGTAGATCTCATCCACATCTATCCAAAAATATCTTTGTGCGATTTTTTTGAGGCCACCACGTGAGTTATTTCGGCCTAAACTTCATTAGAAATGTCAAAAATTCTAATTTCTGGAGTGGGTTAATGACCAGTGGGGGGGAACTTAAAACCAAAAGTGTTTCACAAAATTTGGACGAGTGGCCCCTAAGGTTCTTACAGCAATACTAACATTTTAGGACCCGCATCCCCTACAGGGTAAAGGGTTGGCCTGAAGTTCGAATAAAACTCGTCACTTACCCCTCGTCTGGCAACTTCCCAAAAGTGAGTTACTGTAGGTGCTCCTGGTATTTTTTTTCCTGAAAGTCCTATTCATTACGAGTTGAACGAGGTCCTACACATGATGGTAGTGTCCAAGTTGAGCCCAGGGTGATTTGCCAGGTCACAGCCCGAAAACCCCCAGGTGAATTTTTCTAGCAAAATCTGAGATCGGTTGGTTGAGTTGGTATGGAATGAAACGTAAACAAACATGGACACGGATGAAAATACAGCACAGCACGGAACACAGAACACAGACCTTAACCTTGACCTTCACCAACATTTACCTTAACCATTATTAACTAACACCCATGATCACCCTATTTATACACTTGTGGCTGGAGTCTTAACTAATTATTTAATCACTTATTCAATTCACAGCTCCAGCCACATTACCACGTTTCGACAGGGAGAAATTTAACCCCTCCCTGCCGACCCATTATTCCCCACACCAACACATACACTCATGCCACACTGCCACAGACCTCAAAAATAAATCACAAGTGCATGAGCAAAATGGTCTGCATTTGCCCATCACTGCACTTGCAAACTAACTTGTGATTTTGCAGGGCCTTTTAAAAAGTTATGTTGGAGTCATCAAAGGAGGAGGAGTGGCGCATCCAGTAAAGGTGCTCCGCGCGGAGTGCTGTATGTGCCCTATAGCCTGGAGATTGCAGGTTCGAATCCAGGCTATGTCACATCCGACCGTGACCGCGAGTTCCTAGGGGGCGGCGCACAATTGGCTGAGCGCTGCCCGGGTAGGGAGGGCTTAGGTCGGCAGGGGAATCCACGGCTCACCGCGCATCAGCGACCCCTGTGGCCGATAGGGCGCCTGTGGTTCTGCAGTGGAGCCGCCAGATCTGTGTTGTCCTCCGGCACTACAGCTCTGGTGGCATTGCTGTGGATCTGCAGTGCGAAAAATGACGGCTTGGCAGGAGCACGTTTCAGAGGATGCGTGTTCCAGCCGCCGTTTCCCGAGTCGGCAGGGGGGGTTGCGAGCGGTGAGCCGAGGATACAGATAATAATTGGGCATACTAAATTGGGGAGAAAAACCGGGGTAAACAATTGGCGACGACTACAGGAGTCGTTTTATTATCTGCATACAAGTACTTCCAAATATGTACTGCTGAGATCCATTGGCTATGTAGCACTATGATGAGCTCTGAGTTATTACAATCAATTCTCATTAAAACAAACTTGGATTAAACACATTTCCTGGTATTACTGTCTGCATTGTCCTGGACAAATTTAGCAGTCGCTTATTGTAAATTATTCTTATAATACGAATTCACTTAACAAGAATTTCTTGTTTGTGCAAATTATTTGGGGGAAGAAAAATGTTCAAACAGCTGAGTATAAAATATATTAGGAAATGTATAAACTTACATTCAGATTTGCACTGCTGTACTGGATTTTAGTGCTGTTTTGGGACTACTGATCTTATGGTGTATTTTGAGTTGCCATAGACACAGTTTTCAAGTTGTCATAGTGCTCATGCATCAATGCCATTTCCATGAAGGATGAAATGAGTGACCAGTGTGAACAATGTGATTTATTCTTGCAGACAAAAGTGGAGGTGTTGAAAGTGGTGGATATTTTACCACCGTACAAGAAAAAGAAAGATGCTGCAGATTTCAGCATTCCCGTGAACACTTTGTCAACCATTCTGAAATACTGGGACACAATAATAGAGGCCTATGAACAGCAAACTGTGGATACAAGCTTTCAGTTTGCTGAATACCCTGATGTTGAGGACACCTTGCTTTTGTGGTTTAAAAATGCCCGTGATCAGAATGTGCCTCTGGGACCACTATGAGACACAAAGCTGAGAAATTAGCACAACAGCTGGGACATACAGATTGCAAGTGCAGTTCACTTGCAATGTATACTTTTTAAAAGTTCCTTTGCAACCAGACTTTCAATAAAATGCACAGTACTTTTCAATTTATAATACTTTTCATTATACTGTAATCAAAATTTGATTTCAGTGTTACTGTAACTTCAATAAAAACTGGCAGTATACATTTGGTTTAGACTGTAAGAATTACTGATGCGACACTTTTTGTTGCTGGTCCTTTAAAATGTGTATGAATGACTGTTGAATGTATTTAAGGATTGCATTATGAAAAGGTGATTTATTAAATGAATAAATATGTTAATCAGAATAGGATACTTAAATACGATAGTTGTGATAGTGTACTTGTCTGTGCTTCCCATCATTTTAAATGCTTCCCTGTTTCAGAACGTAATTATGAGTACATGTGGAGTAAATATAAAAACTACCAACATTGTGGAAAACAAGCAGGAAAGCCAAAGACACTTGTTTTTTTTCAAAATACCTTAGGCCCCATTGGTCCAACTTGTCCTTGTAACCCAGGTAATCCTCTAGGCCCTCTGTCCCCTTTGTCTCCCTGAATAAGCAAAAACAATCAACAAAGACCATAACAGTAGTTATACATGTCAAAATTAAATCAGTGATGTGTATCTGTGCTCTCCTCAATATACAGTAAGTATAGTAGATGCTATTCCAAACCAGCTGGCAACAGTCCCTGTTCATATTAGTGATTTGTTCGGAGTACCATCTAAAAATGCATTTTATACAAATCAGAAACAATAACCCAAAAAATACAGAAACAGCTGTAAGTGTTTTACAAACTTATCACAGAATTGTTATGATTACAGTTTGGATTGTAGGTCAGTTCATCTGAGCAGGGATTGGTTCAGGGATGGGTCTACTATAGTATTCATGAGAGGTAAGTAAGTGCTTAATATCAAACAATGCTTTTAAATCTGTTTAACATCTAATATGTTTAAAACAAAATAGAGGTAGCACACTATGATAGTAGCGGTATTATTCCTGAGAAAAATCCACTTGACCCTTTTTTCAAACAATAAACTTGTTAATTGTACCAAATTGGCACTAGCCTACCCCTCCTGGTGTTCCACACTTGTAACATGCATTTCCAAAATCTAGAAAAGTATGGTAAAGACGACGGAACGATTACATCAAAAATCTAGAAAAAGAACATTCCATTCTGGGTGCCAAAAGTCGTTGTAAACACATCCATGGTTAACCATTGTCTTGATTTTTGAGATTTTGGATCTAGTAGGAACTCTAGATACCTTTTCTCCAGATATTCCTTTTCCAGGAGCCCCCTCAGGTCCCCTCAGTCCTACAGAACCTGATTCACCCTAGATTAAAAAATACATAAAAATAAACTTTATACATAATACACAACAATGCCCATTATGTTGATCTGCAATAGTTAACATACAATTTAAGGTATTGATTTTGTACAAAAATGGATCCAAAACCACTCATATGAGAGGTTTCAAATTCCTATAGGACATCTTAATCTGAGGACCTAAGAAAAAACACCAAGCACTTTTCTTCAATCCATTTCTCACATTAGCTACTATGCTCCATTGTGTCTATATAATGCAGCAGTGCACACACACACACACACACACACACACACACACACACACATATATATACAGTGCCTATAGAAAGTCTACACCCCCTTGAACTTTTTTCACATTTTGTTGTGTCAGTGCCCTTTCATGCATTCAAATTAGGATTTTTTTCCACTTATCTACACACCATACACCACACTGTTAAGGGGAAAAAAGGTTTTATTGAGAAAAACAACATTACAACATTAGTACAACATTACAATTTTCCCTTTCCGGTCTGATGTCAGACCCTGTCTGACATCATCAAAAAGACGTCAAGCACAGGTTTCTAATCGTTTTTTGTCCGGAAAAAGCCGAGAAAACCTTTCAATGGCCAAGTGAGACCGATAGGAGCTGAGAGAAGCCGAAAAAAAGGGGGGCGGATCTGAGCAATACACATAGCCCCGGCACCACAGACTTAACACGGACATAAACAAACAAGATAGCTGCTTCCGCATCCAGCGCTCAAAGAATATCAGACATTTGCAGAGCTTTTTGAGATGTCACAGTAATAAAATAATGACTTGGATCGCATTATTGGTGATAAAACGAGTGATCAGGAGATCATTTATCAGTATGCACGACTATGAAGAGGTATGTGATAAATACAGAGAACAAGGGGTGGGGCGGGGCTGGAGATGCAGTACTGAGTGTCCTGTTGATATGCCGTGCCTTTTAAACCTGTTTTACTTTGAATAAAATTACTTTTAAACAGCAAGTGTAAAATAAACGAGTGTGAAAATAAATTGGACCTGACGTACCTAACAAGTGCTGAATAAATGGACCTCAAAGGGTTAAAAATACAAAACTGAAAAGATCATAATTGGATAAGTTTCCACCCCCTGAGTTAATACTTGGTGGAAGCACCTTTGGCAGCAATTACAGTGAGTCTGTTGGGATAGGTCTCTACCAACTTTGCACACCTGAATTTGGCAATATTTGACCTTTCTTCTTTACAAAACTGTTCAAGCTCTGTCAAGTTCCTTGGGGAGCGTTGATGGACAGCAATCTTCAAGTCATGCCACAAATTTTCGATTGGATTTTGGTCGGGGCTCTGACTGGGCCACTCAAGGACATTTACCTTTTTGTTCCTTAGCCACTCCAGTGTAGCTTTGGCTGTGTGCTTTGGGTCGTTGTCATGCTGAAAGTTGAACTTCCGTCCCAGTTTCAGCTTTCTTGCAGAGGGCAGCAGGTTTTCCTCACGGACTTCTCTGTACTTTGCTCCATTCATTTTCACTTCTATCCTTAAAATGCCCCAGTCCCTGCCGATGAGAAACATCCCAATAACATGATGCTGCCACCACCATGCTTCACAGTAGGGATGGTGTTCTTTGGGTGATGCGCTGTGTTGGGTTTGCACCAAACATAATGCTTTGCATTTAGGCCAAAAAGTTCAATTTTAGTTTCATCAGCCCACAAAACTTTTTGCCACATGGCTACAGAATCTCCTGAGTGTTTTTATGCAAACTTCAAACAGGATTCAAGGTGGGCTTTCTTGAGTAATGGCTTCCTTCTTGCCACCCTACCATACAGGCCAGATTTGTGGAGTGCTTGGGATATTGTTGTCACATGCACACTTTGACCAGTCTTGGCCATAAAAGCCTGTAGCTCTTGCAAAGGTGCCATTGGCCTCTTGGTAGCCTCTCTGATCAGTCTCCTTCTTGCTCGGTCATCCAGTTTGGAGGGACGGCCTGATCTAGGCAGGGTCTTGACCGTGCTCCAAGGGATATTCAAGGCCTTTGATATTTTTTTATACCCATCCCCTGATCTGTGCCTTTCAACAACTTTGTCCGGGAGTTCTTCTGAAAGCACCTTGGTGCTTACGGTTGAGTCTTTGCTTTGAAATGCACTACCCAGCAGAGGGAGCCTACAGGAACTGCTGAATTTATCCTGAAATCATGTGAATCACTACAATTTAACACAGGTGGAGGCCACTTAACTTGGTGTGTGATTTTGAAAACGATTGGTTACACCTGAGCTAATTTAGGATTGCTATTACAAGGGTGGTGGACACTTATCCAACCAAGCTATTTCAGTTTTAATTTGAATTAATTTTCTACAAATTTCTAGAATATTTTTTTCATTTGGAAATTGTGGGGTAGGATGTGTAGATAAATGAAAAAAAAATTTTTTAATGCATTTTAATTCCAGGCTATAAGGCAACAGTATACACTACCGGTCAAAAGTTTTAGAACACCTCCATTTTTCCAGTTTTTATTGAAATTTACGCAGTTTAATGTCTCAATTTGCTCTGAAATTAAAGCATAGAACAAATAAACAATTGGCGATAAAAAAGAAATCATGGAATCGTTTTGTTTAACAAAATTTAATTAAACTATTACATTTTTGACTCATCAAAGCTCACCTTTTGCAGATATAACAGCCGAACACACTCGTGGCATTCTTTCTACAATGGAAATCAAATATTGTTCGGAAAGTTCTTCCCAACACTGTTGCAGAAGTTCCCACAAATGTGTTGCACTTGTAGGTTGCTTTGCTTTCACCCTTCTTTCCAGTTCATCCCAAACCAGCTTGATGGGGTTTAAGTCTGGAGACTGTGCTGGCCATTCCATGATTTGAAGCCTACCGTCTTGTTCTTTTCTTCTAAGGTAGTTCTGACATAGCCTGGAGGTATGTTTTGGGTCATTATCTTGCTGTAGGATGAACCCCTGACCAACTAGGCGTATACCAGAGGGTATTGCATGGCGCTGCAAAATGCTGTGGTAGCAGTTTTGGTTCAGGGTGCCACTCACTCTGTGCAAGTCGCCGACTCTGGATCCAGCAAGAGCCCCAGACCATCACGCTTCTTCCTCCATGTTTGACAGTTGGTGTCACACACTGAGGAACCATCCTTTCGCCTACTCGATGGCGTACAAAAACCCTGCGTGATGAACCGAAGATTTCAAATTTTGATTCATCGGTCCATAAGACCTTCTTCCAGTCTTTAGTAGTCCACTGGCGGTGCTTCACGGCCCAGGCAAGCCTCTTTTTCTTATTTTGCCATCTTAGCAATGGCTTTCTTACTGCCACTCGACCTGTCAAACCTGCAGCTCGAAGTCTTCTCTTCACAGTTGAAACTGAGACTTGCGTACTTCGACCAGTGTTAAGCTGTGCTTGAAGCTGTTGTCCTGTGAGCCATCACGCAAGCTGTTGACTCTCAGAAACTTGTCTTCTGATTCTCTTGTGGCTTTGGGTCTGCCAGACCTCTTCCTGTCAGAGTTTCCTCCAGTTTCCAAGTGCCTTTTGATGGTGTAGGAAACTGTACTCACTGACACCTTGGCTTTCACTTTTCAGGGTTATAATGGTCTGTCTGTCTTCCTTTGTTAATTGCCTTTTTCTCGCCATTATGAGAGCAATATACTACTTCCTGCAGTACAATACTGTCCAAATAATGCTTAAGAGGGTGTAGTAATACAGTCTGTTCCAACACTGCTTTTATACAGACAGAGGGTTTGTAAGTAATCAACAAAAGTTGGGACACCTGTAGGAATTGTTAGCATCAACTTTCAAGGCTTAATTTACTTCCATTGCTGCAGAACAGCTGTAAGTTGTTAACCCATTACTTGTTCCCTGAAAAAGGCCTTTTTGTATAACTCTGAAATGTACATTATTTTTCAGTTTTCAATAAAACTGGAAAAATGGGGGTGTTCTAAAACTTTTGACCGGTAGTGTATATATATATATATATATATATATATATATATATATATATATATATATATATAATATACAGTGTGCACCATTCTGAAAATTACTTGACAATCCTGAATGGCAAATATCCCTTTAAAAAAATCCTAAAAGTAGAAATGCAACAATATATAGGACACTACATTACACTTCAAGAGACACATCTATGTCTTTGCAAGTCAGACATAATGGGCAGTGTTGTTTTATGCATTCCCATTACAGATTCCGACCCCTCTCTGGGAAGGGAGGTTAAAAGACCCTACATGCAGACAAGCCTGGCTGTTTTGACGTTACCAGTTCCACCCAGCCTCTTCCATGTTACAGGTGAACAACATCCCCTTTACCTTTGGTCCCACAACCCCATCCTCCCCTGGAATACCATGGATTCCAGGGAGCCCTGGTGTCCCTGCATCCCCCTATAACACAAAAGTCACAACACTTTGTTAGTGTTTTTAATACAGTAGTGTTAAGGAAACACAAGTCCAAAACAAGAGACTGAAATAGTTTATGGACACAAGTTTGGAATGCGACCCTATAAATTATATATATATATATATATATATATATATATATATATATATATATATATATATATATATATATATATATATATATATATAATCACCAGCTGGTATAGTACATGTACACGTAAACATCAATCAATTGACTTTAGAATTTACAATAACTTTTATTTCTTTATTTTAAATCTCCAGATCTTCAACTAGCATTGAGTCTCTTAAACCAGCATGACCATCTTAAATCCATTAACTGACCAGTTCTGATCAGGATAGACCAGTCCTGGTCATTGTTGGGATTTCCACCAAGGACCTTGTATTCTGACCTTGTCGGATCTCAGAGGCTGGTCCTTTGCAGGCATTAACATCATTTCATTATTAGACAACAGGACAAAGGTATACTGTATACTGGCAGAGGACTGGAATACAATTAGAGAAAGCTTGCTTACTTTAGGTCCTGTTTCACCAACTCCCCTGTCACCTGGCAACCCAGGTTCTCCAGGAAAACCCTGGTCTCCCTGTGCAAATACATTCATTGTTAATTTTCCAGAAATGTGAATAAAAGCGGGTTTGTTGTAGTTTTTGCATTTCCCATTTCAACAAGACTCCCAAGCACCTGCTTTAGCAACCAGCTAACCATCCAGCTTTCATTTTTGACCTTCACTTTAATGTACTGTGCCCTGTACTGCACTGTGTTTAATGTATTATGCATTGTTCCTCACTGTCTTGTAAAGCGCTTTGTGATGGTGGTCCGCTATGAAAGGCACTATATAAAATAAAGATTGATTGATTGATTCACTGCCACTGAGATACATGTACTGTATGTGTATCTTACAACATTTAATTTTTTTTTCGTTTACAACATACAGACATTTTATAAGCATAATAACTATACTGTATTTAATATTGATTTAGCATTGTAAACCTGTACTGACCTTGGATAAAAGCGTCTCCCAAATAAATAATACTGACTCTATGGCTAAAAAAATTATTATGTTTCATTCAGGGCTTTTGAAAGCTAAACTCATTTCTCTGTTCTCTTTTCATGATAGTAATTAGAAAAAAAAATACTCCCCTGTGCTCTGCAGCACAGAAGAGTAGACAAAAAAAAAAAGAAAATCTGTACTTTATAATTCCGGTTTTGTCAGTGATTTGGTATAATAGTTATAAAGCAGAGGTGGTAATTGTTTCATTTTGCAAAGCCATTTTATTCAGTTCCAGCTTTCTATTTCTTAAGTGTATCTTTCTAGCAGCAGCTTGCCATCTGCTGGTTTTCAGGAAGAATCTAAACAACTAAAAAGCATTGACTGTGATAACACTGTATAACTCAGAACATACTATTCACATTGTACTGTACACAGTCCTTTATTTATTTATGTAGTTATGCTTTAAAGTACTTAAAAAGTTAGCCAGTATGTGATTCTTAAATATACATTTCTAAATAAAGGCATCTTTTATTCATGTTTAGTTTTCAATTACTTTGTTTAAATGCACTGATCTGTATCTTAATTTGCCTATTAAATGGCTTTATTTCATGTTCTAGGATTTTTTATTTTTTATTAAAGCCTTAACATTCGTTTGCAGACCATTCTTTGACAATTGTGGAGACGTTGTTGTAAGTGACTCTGCAGCTGATGCATAGTTCACACATCCTAGTCTCTGTAAGTTGCCTTGGATAAAGGCGTCTGCTAAAATAAAACAAATAATAATTTGTTAAGCTACAATTACTTTAAATTGGTTTATATCTCCATTATTATTATTATTATTTATTTCTTAGCAGACGCCCTTATCCAGGGCGACTTACAATTGTTACAAGATATCACATTATACAGATATCACATTATTTTTACATACAATTACCCATTTATACAGTTGGGTTTTTACTGGAGCAATCTAGGTAAAGTACCTTGCTCAAGGGTACAACAGCAGTGTCCCCCACTGGGGATTGAACCCACAACCCTCCGGTCAAGAGTCCAGAGCCCTAACCACTACTCCACTCTGCTGTCCATTGTGTGAACTTTTATTTAACCATGTAAGAAAAAGTAGTGAGACAGCAGGCAGTGCAAGGGCTGAAGAGGATCGACAGTAGTGCACTACCGGGCAGGTTTAAAGGAGGAAGTTGGTAGTCACTGAAGTACAAAAGCAGGAGGAGAGGATGAGGTGTGTCAAGGTGTTGTCCCAGGCTAGCGGGGAGAATGGATGAGAGGGGAGAATGTGGAACAGCGTAAGATTGGCTGGCGAGACCTGTGGGCATTGGAACAGAGGAGGATCAGCTTCCTAATCAGGTCCATGCAGAACCATGAATGTGTGGGTAGGAGAGAAACCTGCATGTTCTTTGAGTTCATCACCAGCTAGCCCTAAGCACATTCCTGCAGGATGTAAGGTGGCTCTGAACCAGGGTCACTTCACTTGGCATCATGACCAGGTACTGCGATGCTTGGCATTGGCACTGGAAGAAAGACTTAATAAGATCAACAGCTCGCTCCCACTATCAGCAACAGCTGGTCCACAGATAATGACATTCCTCCGTCCAGGATAGCAAGCCACAAGAAAGGTTATAAGAACTAAGATTTATCTGGGACAATGGGAGCCTGCTAGAGATTGGAGAATGCAGGCACATGTTGGCCAGCTCCTTATTTTCATACCCAAGATTGCTACAACTACCCTTCGACCTGACATTGTCCTGTGGTCAGTCTCAGCATGCCTTGTTCTCCTGGTGGAGCCAACAATGTATTGGGAGGATTCCGTGCATGAGGTATACGAGAAGACAAATCTCTGGTATGCGGAGTTAGCAGCTGAGGTGGAACAGAGGTGGGTTGTTGGGGATTCTCTCGCACTCTAGGACCCAGCTTCTCAGATATTAGATTCAGTGGACAGGGACTGTGGCGTATACAAGGCTCTATCCGAGGAGGCAGAGAGAAGTAGCAAATGGCTCTGGGTGAGGAGGAAATTAGTAGCTCAAAAGAGAGGTAATGAATGAAGTTAACATCAATGAGAAGGAATGGATGGCTAAGGTAAGTAAACTGGGCTAAGTTGGGCGGGGGATAGAAGAGAGTGGTGCTGGGATGCCAGCATCACTGTTGAGCTTTCCTGAGGTGTGGTGGGCTAGTCGTCGAAACACCAGAGACGGGAGGTGCCCACCTGATGACTCCTGTGGTGCCCTACAAAGCCCAAGCCAGACGATTGCCTTGCTGAGGTGCTAGGGAGGCCATACTTCAGTTGATCCCTGGAGCCAGCATCGTCACCGTTGTGTGTGCTGATGCGTGCATGTATGCTGTGCAAGGAAACTCAGTCTGTTGAAACTTTAGGTCTATTGTGAATGCACTGCTAGTGAGGTGAGAAGCCCTGCGTTGACAAATCAGTAGGACTTTTTATCATGAGTAAAATAAACAGAATTTATAAATGGGAACATCTTCCTTGTTTGTCTGCAAGCCAAGGCATTCACAAAGTAATACAACTTGAATCCTCAAAGTTACACTTTTACTGGCAAGACACTGTAATGATGATAAGCAGCAGAGAAAAAAAATGTTATGAAAGATGTTTTCATTTATTAACCACCTTCTCTTCTACACACTTTATTATTGTTTTTTTTTTTTAATGAAAGGTTTTTACTTTAAGGGGCACTTACATTTTTATACTGTTAATACATCGTTAATTGTATTTTAACATGCTGCTTTGTATTAAATATTTCTCAGTTAAAGATATGACAATATAAGGTCACACACTTTAGTTCTGAGACTACGCGGGCGCATATAGGTCCAGAGGCAGTTTTAATGTAAACACATTATTAATGGCAGTGGATCCACTGCTAAATTAGATTACTATAAATCATGTAATGTATTCAGCCAAATCAGACAGTGGGACTTACAAAATTGTAAGTACCCTTAGCCTTTAGCGCTCCTTGACAGAAAAAAACAAGCATGTGATGATGTAACAACACTTATCTACACTGACCAGTGATAATATTACTAATGTTATAACTGTTTTAACCAAATATGCCTTACACATAAAACCATTCACCATTTATACCATGTTAAAAGTATTGCAGTGTAATTATTTTTAGTGAATGAAATGTAAAGCTTACGCAAGCATAGTAAGGAACAGTATAGTAAAGCACAATATGCAGTAAGCTTAGAAAAAGTGTGGTAACTGCAAATATGGTAAACTTTTATAGGGTATATTAAAAACATTAGATATAGAATAAAACATATTACAGAATGAATGTGACCAGGTCTTTGCACCGTGTTAATTATCTGAACCGTGCACTTACTTTTGGGCCACTTAATCCTATTCCTGATGGCCCTCTTGGACCAGTTGGGCCTACAGGGCCTTGGTCACCCTAAAACAAAAAAATATATATATATATATGTCAGCAACATATTATGAGCTGTCCCTTTTAGCATTTTGAATGTAAATATTAGAGTTAGAGTAAATATTTAGGGAGGGTTAGGTCGGCCAGGGTGTCGTTGGCTCACCGCGTACCAGCGACCCCTGTAGTCTGGCCGGGCGCCTGCGGGTTTGCCTGTAAGCTGCCCGAGAGCTGCGTTGTCCTCCGACGCTGTAACTCTTGGGTGGCTGCATGGTGAGTCCGCAGTGTGAAAAAAAGCAGTCGGCTGACGGCACACGCTTCGGAGGACAGTGTGTGTTTGTCTTCACCCTCCCGAGTCAGCGCAGGGGTGGTAGCGGTGAGCTGAGCATAATAAAAATAATTGGCCATTCCAAATTGGGAGAAAAATAATAAAAATAACTGGCAACAACTAAATGTATAAAAAAAAAAAAAAAAAAAAGAAAAACCTGAACTTATGTATTATATGAATGATATATAGAACTTGCATAGCATGGTACCTGTTGCTGGTGGATTCCTGACTGATTTTAAAATGCTCCATGTGTACTGGTTATTGTATAAATATATATCTTCATGAAATGCTGTTCCCCAGAAAAAAGCCAATTGAATCGGGTTGATAAATCACAACATTTGAATATACGCTTTGATAAATGGGTCTATTCAATGGAACTAAGTGGTGGCAAATCTGAATTCTGCCATTGGTTAAACAAAACTACCAGTGTGTGAGTCTGAAGTGTATTTTTGTCTTTAAAAGTAAGTACAATTACCAGTTTATACAATGGAGGCATTTAGATCTGCCACTGTTTAGCTGTTGGGATGACATGAAAGAAGCAAGCGTAACATCAAATATTAAAGATAATTTGAACAGATGAAAAGCTTGTTAGTCAATCAGCACCCTTGTAGTGTTTGCTAAACAACAGCTTAAAACACTGGTGCCAATATAACAGTGTAGTTCACCTTTTCTCCCTGAATCCCATTTCCTGGAAAGCCAACTGGTCCAGGAAGCCCAGAAGGTCCAAAATCACCCTGCAGAGAAACAGACCAGCAAATAAAAACAACTTGTAATGAGAAAGAACAATTAAACACATTTTTTTATTTAAAAAAGTAGATATTTTTACCTTCTCACCCTTAATCCCCAGCCCTGGTAAGCCACGCATTCCTCTAGGTCCTTCGTACCCTCTGTCCCCCTGAAAAAAACAACCAATGCAGAACTTGCCAATGTCAGTTCTATAAAGTACAACATACAGGTAGTGGACAAAAAAATGGAAACACAATTGTGAAGTCACTTAATAGGGCGTTGGGCCACTATGGTATCCTGCTCTGTGCTCACGCCCCAGGTTGAAATCTGCACTTTGAATTAATGCACGGATATCACGATCCTGGAGTATGCGCTTCCACCCACTGTTGTCCTTTGCTGATGATGTATTTCCCTCGGAGTTCCATGCCGACATCACCTTAGACACCGTTGCTCGTGAAACATCAGCAAGTTGAGCTGCCTTGGTCACTGAAGTTCCTGCCAAACGCGCTCCAACAATCACCCTTCTTTCAAAGTCACTGAGGTCCCCTCTTGTCGCCATGCTAGCCATAATTATAGGCAACCAGGCCTGTCCAGCATTTTTATACATGACCCTAAGCATGCTGGGATGTTATTTGCTTAATTAACGCATGAGCCACACCTGTGTGGAAGTCCTTGCTTTCAATATACTTCATGTCCCTCATTTACCCAGGTGTTTCCATTTTTTTTGTCCACTACCTGTATCGGCAAATGATAGTTTGTAAATGTTATGTATTGTATCCTCTTAGAATTGTATTCTAAGCCCCCATAAATTAGTGACACCCCATCACAGTTGTGTATTTTAGGGCAAGTGTAGGGAGTCTTGTAGTAGACTTTTAATTTTATTTAAGCTCAAGTAACTCCTGTGCCCAGGTTCTATAGTGTAAAACAATATCTGACCTTTGCACCAGGAAGTCCTTCTCCCGGAGGTCCTATGCTCCCCTGTATCCCTGGAGGAGCTGGAGGACCCTAATTAACATATAAATTAAAATAGAAGAGGTATTTAATCATAATATACTAACAATAATAATGGTTTCAGCAAAACAACCTAAGTAGCAACGTTTTTGTTTTAAGGAATAAATGAAAATAATATTTTGAGAATGCACTTTTATTTTGACCAAAAATCTCACGGAGTAAAACTGCAAAATAACCAGATTACAAAATTAAGTCATAGCATAATATTAGATGTATTGTTTTTGTAAAAATAAAAGACAAAACTGCAAACTTTACCAGAACTTTCACTTATTGGCAACTGTAGTTCTAAACAACATGAAGGTGAATATTTCCCCAGATAAGAGCCATCAACCAGAATTAGAAATGTTTTGAGAAAACCTTGGAGTGTTGCTTTACTCTTGAAACAATTTACTCTGCTGGTTGCAAAAAGCAAAAGATGCTTGTGTAAATGTCCCATCTCTAGACATGAATGTGACTTAGATGTTACTTGTTTTTTGCTAGCGATCAGTTGTGTTAATGTTAGCCAGCAAACAATAGAAAGAATGGAGCATTTTTTCAAACTTAAAACTGAGGACATTGATCCAGATGAAGGAGCAGGTAAAGCCGGGCAAAAAAATAACAGGAAATACCAACCCTCTTACTTGGACTTGGGATTTACATGTCTTGGTTCTGACGAACATCAGCGACCACAATGTGTTGTTTGTGCGGATGTTCTTGCCAATGCTAGCGTGAAAGCAAACAAACTAAAAAGCCATCTGAAGACCAAACATTTTCGAACGAAAGCTCTTTCAACTCAAAGGACAGAGCAGGTTAGTCGAAGAAAGCAGCGCTACACCTACCAAAACACTTGAAGCATTGTATGCTGTCTCCTACCAATTAGCAAGAAGTCAAAAACCTCATACGATTGGGGAAGATCTTGTGCTGCCAGCAGCGATTGAAATGACATTGATAGTATGTGGAAGGAAAGTTGCTGATCAGTTAAGTCTCATTTCACTCTGACAACACGATTAGCTGCAGAATTGCTGATATGGCAGAAGACATTGAAGAGCAGCTTGTTGAAGCAGTGAGGCAAAAACAGTTAACTTCAAGCTCGACCACTGAACGCACAACTTTTCTCAGTGCAATGTGAAGAGATGGGAATTTGCAGCTTTTGCTTCATACAGAAGTTTGATGGCTGTCACAGGGAGGCGTGTCATATGTTTTTGATGAAAACTCTCACTCCCCACTTCACCAACACTCGACCAGCGCTTTCAAGTTTTACTGGGATATTTGGCTGACACATTTGACAAGCTCAATGAACTTAACCTTTCTTTGCAAGGTAAGAACTGTAACATTTTCAGCGCACAGGAAAAAGTACAGTGCTTTTCCCAAAAAACTTTTGCTTTGGAGTAGCTGTGTGATGCAAGATGTAACTAGGCTCCCGACACTGTCGTCTTCATTATGGATTTTGGAATGTTGGTCCTGGAAGTTAAAGATGTGATAGTGAAGCATTTGTCTGGGCTTTTCACGCAATTCAGAGTATATTTTCCCCAAAAGTGAGGCAGATGAATTGCAGGATTTTGTCTGGGTTTGTAGCAAAGGCCAAGATTGCTGTGAGTCTAAAAGAGAATTTGATTGCCATTGCTGGTGACTGTTTTGAGAGATAATTTCAAAGTTATGCCTGCTGATCAGTTCTGGCTCTCAATTCAAAAAGAGTCACTGAATTGTCACAAACAGCCGTTGAAGTACTTGTTCACTTTGCCTCAACATATCTGTGTGAAATTGGGTTCCCTTTGAAGTACGAAATGTTAGCATTACTGAATGGGTATTATTATTATTATTTATTTCTTAGCAGACGCCCTTATCCAGGGCGACTTACAATTGTTACAAGATATCATATTATTTTTACATACAATTACCCATTCATACAGTTGGGTTTTTACTGGAGCAATGTAGGTAAAGTACCTTGCTCAAGGGTACAGCAGCAGTGTCCCCACCAGGGATTGAACCCACAACCCTCCGGTCAAGAGTCCAGAGCCCTAACCACTACTCCACACTGCTCCCCAACCTCTTTAAGACCCGAAACCTGAATAAATATATCAAAGCTGCTTGCAGAGACTGTTCTCTAGATATATGCAAATATATACAAAATATATATTGCAAAACTACAATTAGTGTGACATACAGCCAGTCAGCAGGACAGGTATGTTCCATATACCAGTACCCTATATTAAGATACACTAAACAATACACTAAGGGTGGTCCGCAGCAAGTTTAATCACAACATGAAAAGCGGGTCTTTAGATATATGCAAAAAAACATGTGCCCAGCACCACTACTATATACCCCCAGGTGATAAAAATAGCTGATTAAATATTATTCAACCAGAATCTCTTCATCTATGACAAATTGTGGAAGTGTGCGTTTTGCCTGGACATTTTTTCATCCACTAAGGTGATGTCTTGAATATATTTACCCAAAGAGAAATGGTCATCCAAGCCTCTTGGGTCAAAATGTATACTTACTGGTAGTCCTGGTTCCCCAATGCCTATTGGACCAGTAGGCCCAGGTCTCCCCTGTGAACCTTTGTCCCCCTGCAAATACAAACAGTGCCAAACAGGAATGTAAAATGAATACAATAACTATAATAATCCTTCTGAAAAGCTAAAAATGACCCAGTACTTCAGTACAGTGCTTAACAACAAATAATAATGAAGTGCAAATTAGTTTAAAATGGTGTCAAAAATAGATGATACTAGTATTTTTGATAACTGCATAGCCTTGCTGCTTCTATTGCAACTGCATAGCCTTGCTGCTTCTATTGCAACTGCATAGCCTTGCTGCTTCTATTGCACAAACGTGTCAGTTTCCTCAACATTTACTTCCAGCCACAAAGGTAACTGAAAAGGCGTTCAGTACACTAGAAGACTGCATTTTATTGTGTCAAGCACATCACTCACTATCTCAGGCGTTCACAGTATTTCAACTATTCACCTTTGACCCAGGAAATCCAATACCATTATCGCCGGGGGGGCCAGAGGCACCAGTTGGACCACGATCCCCCTAGAAAGGAAAGACAGACATTTGTGCCTCTCAGTGTTATCCAGTACTACTTACTGGGATTGTTCCACCTCAATTTGAATTACTGAACAGGATGCACTCTTTGTACTGTTTCAAGACCCTCATTAGCACTAACCTTGGACCAGCTCATCTGAGTGGTAAGGCAAGACAGTCCAAGATCAGTTCTAATCAGGGCTTGTAAAACCAGAAGTCTTTTGTATTTCAAACATGTGACTTTCTATACATTCTTGTTACAAGCAGGCCCTTCATAGTGGACCACCAAGCCGTACAATAGTGTGCAAATTTATTAGGACACCAAGATTTGTCATTTATATCCTTTATATACTTACCTGTATGAAAACCTGTGAAAATTTCAATTTTCAGTCAGTAATCAGTGATATAGAAGAGGTCCTGACAGCTACATGGCCTGACAGTAATTATATATATATATATATATATATATTGTAAGATAGCAGGGAGGGGGGTTAAAATCCTCCCTGTGTAGCGTATGTGCGCAGGCACCTTTTTGTTAATTTGCTTTTGTTTAATTTAATTGTTTTATTGTTTGTTAATTGTTTTATTAGTAATGATCCCCTGCACCTGGCTATTATTGTAAATTAGAGCCAGGTGCAGGGTATTTAAAGAGAGCAGACAGTTGACTCGAGGCTGCTGAGTAGAAGGAAACAGAAGAGAGGTGCTCTGCTTCCGAGCAGTCATAGAAAAGTAAGTGCTGGAGACCTGCGAAGTTTGTTTGTGTTTGTGATGTCAGGTAAACGGCTTAGCCGTCCTGCAAGTTAGTGAGGGACTAACCTGTGTAGTAAGCGCTCCAAGAGGAGCTAGGTGTTTATTTTGTGTTTTTGTTTGTTTTTGTGTTTAATTAAAAGTAGCGCAACCATGCTTAAAAACTCCACTTCTGTGTATTGGGTCGTAATTTTAAAGGGGCACGAACCTGTGTGTGGTGAGTCTGTTACTATATATATATATATATATATATATATATATATATATATATATATATATATATATATATATATATATATATATATATATATATACTTTTGTTATCATATCTGTACATTTGTACAACATTTAATCCAAATCATATCAAAGATTATACTACTTTGAGAAAGGGTCTATAGGATGGGTTGGCTGTCATGCAATAGCATTGTTTGAGTATACAACTCCTCACTTCACATGGCTTCATATAATCACACCACAAAGTAGACATTTATAATTAACATTTTAGAATTGTATTTCTCTGTGTTTCCCACTCTGCTTGGCAGGACATCATACAACAAGCAACATTTGACCTTTAAATCTTTCAGCATTCAGAGCTCCAATTCTCTGCTTCCAACTTCTCATGACACAAGTTGCTGCGGCAGTAAGGGTTATCTATCGTGTGCGGTAATTTGAATGGCAAATGTTATACAGTACCACTTACCTTACAATCAATTATAACTAATAAACTACTGTGTGTGATCACTTTCTGGATAAAAATCAGGGGCAGAGATGCATCTTGACTGCCCTTGACTGCACTTCCGATTTCAGTCCTGCTCGCTTCCAATGACGTAATCCGAGTAAAATCTGAGTGAGTATTGGTTTCAGAGTGTGAGAAATGGGTTCTCTGCACAACCCTTGTTATAAGATGAAATCCTATCAGTGGCGGCAGGTGGTCAAAAAAAATCAGGAGGCAGAAAAAAAGCAGAGGTCTTTAAGCCACCAGCAGCAGAAGAATCTTATTAGTCTATTCTGACTGACAACACTTTTTATATCTTCTTAACATTTTGTCCCAATTCAAAGCTGTTAATCGCATTTTCTCCACCAGCCAGCAGAAAAAAGAAAACAGTAGTCCACAGAAATTTATTCTAATAATCTTAACTGTTACACACTGCCAACATATGTTTCAAATACAACATGAATAGAGCATTTAGATTTCAAGACCACGTCATTTTAACATAAAATATTTTCTAAACAAAGTTGTTAAAGCAGGGGAGACTCGGACAAAAATCAAGTTAGGAGTTAGGAGGGACTAGGAGCTCTTAAAATAAACAAATACCCTGGGCCGGATGAGATCCTCCCAATAGTAATCAAATAAAGTTATTTACAAACCGCTAACTAAGATCATGCAACAGTCTAGGGCTGCAATGAAGGGTACATTTTGACCTTCAAAGGTTCGGAACACATTACTGAATAAGATACAGTGCGTGAACCCGTCTGACGAACCTTCGAAGGTTTAAAACCACCTTTGAATCCTTGGTTAGCGAATGAACCTTCGGACACAGCCCTACAAAAGTCTCTTGACACAGGGGTTGTACCGACAGACTGGAGAATTGGAAACATAACACCGATCCACAAAAAGGCAGACAACACCGAACCAGGTAACTACAGACTGTGATAGAGAGCGAATGAATCCTTGTCAACAATCTCACTCCTGACCTGAGAGGGCACGGTATAACAGGAACAGTGTGCCCCGGACTGGATGGTTTGACAGTTCATTCCAGGGTCAGTCGGAAGTCGGACATCCATAAAGGGTGCAGAGTAACGATACCAGAAGTCATCACCTTAATGCAGTAGGCGATGTGTCAGTCATGGACTGGAGGACACGTGAATGCACTCGCTACCGAAGGGGGTGTGACTGAGGGTATATCAGGGGATGTGGCCGAGCGATCTGTTTCTTTGTTATAGTTGTGAAAAGACCTGTAAAGGACGGTACCAGCCAAAAGTAACCATGAGTGTTTTTCATGTTGTATCTGTCTATTAATTGTCATGTAATTAATAAAAGACTAAATCTGGGAGCTGTCACTAATCAGCCAGCATCAAACCTGGACTACACTGCACTACTGTTTCACTGTTGCTGTATAATTCACCATTTGCACTAGAAGCACTCACTGTTGGAATTAGTGACTGTGTATGTGTATAGTGTGTGTCATTATTATTTCGGGACTGAACCCTGTGGGTTTTAACTGTGCCATACACATTGTTGTGTAAGGCCAGTTACTATTATTTGCAGCACAAATAAATAGCTGTTTTTCACTGTGAAGTCCCGCATAAAAGATTAATTCTCAAACTGAACGCAGTAGGGATTCAAGGAAATGCATGCACATGGATTAGGGAGTGGTTAACATGTAGAAAACAGAAAGTACTGATTAGAGGAGAAGCCTCAAAATGGAGTGAGGTAACCAGTGTACCAGAGGGATCAGTATTAGGTCCTCTGTTCTTCCTAATCTACATTAATGACTTAGATTCAGGTATAGTAAACAAACTTGTTAAATTTGCAGATGACACAAATAGGAGTGGCAAACACTGTTGAAGCAGCAAAGGTCATTCAAAATGATCTAGACAACATTCAGAACTGAGAAGACACATGTTAAATAACATTTAATATAGAAAGGTGAAAGGTACTGCACGCAGGCAATACAAATGTGCATTATAAATACCACTGAAATTCAAGAAGGAATCTATGCAGCTGCTTTATGAGATTGGGGTCAAAACTACTAACAACTGAACGACCAAGATGGGCCGAATGGCCTCCTCTTGTTTGTAACCTTTCTTATGTTCTTAAACATATCTATTTAATATAAATGAAGCAATTCAGACAAACTTTGGAGCAAGGTACATTACTCAGTTGTATCTTGAAGCAAAGGCGGCTGATGGAAAAACTCCGCCCCAAAGTAATTAAAAAAACAAACAGAAACAGTGCTCCCACAGTGTCGTCTGTGTGACTAACAGCGCTGACAGAGAGAAGACACAGAATTCCCTGCTTCTTCCTTTCTTTGGTGGATAAATAGTATTTTTCACTTTCACAGTTTAACTTCACAACTGATATGGTCTCTTGACTTGCTGTGACGCTTTATAGCCCAATCCAGATTTTTTTAATCAATAAAGTCATACCCTGATCATGCGCCCGCAGAGTTACTGAAAAGTATATAAAGACCAGCAATAAAGATGGTTATTTGCTACACCTCCAGTCAGCCAATCCACTCTGTCATACCAACCATTATGAAATAACCTGTTCTTATCAGCAATTTCAATTTTTGGTTGTTTCCTCCCTTCAGATTTTATCTTAGATTTTTCAGTATAATCTAGCATGGCAAATGGAGTCTTAATCAGCCAAACAACTGTGTTATCCTCCATTTTACATTTACCGCCTGCACAAGACATGCACCAAAATAAAACAATAACAAAATATATTGTGTTTCTTACCGTTGATGATAGATTATTATTATTTATTATTATTTATTTATTTAGCAGATGCCTTTATCCAAGGCGAATTACAGAGACAAGGGTGTGTGAACTATGCATCAGCTGCAGAGTCACTTACAACAATGTCTCGCCCGAAAGACGGAGCACAAGGACGTTAAGTAACTTGCTCAGGGTCACACAATGAGTCAGTGGCTGAGGTGGGATTTGAACCGGGGATCTCCTGGTTATAAGCCCTTTTCTTTAACCACTGGACTAAACAGCCTCCTGAAATGGTAGCTGTATTAGTCCAGAGATGATGGACAAAGAGAAGGAGATGTGATACCTTTTTCTTTTAATTTAGTCATTGCCAATTATTATTTATTATTTTCTCCCCAATTTGGAATGGCCAATTATTTTTAGGCTCAGCTCACCACTACCACCCCTATGTTGACTCAGGAGGGCAAAGACGAACACACGCTGTCCTCCGAAGCGTGTGCCGTCAGCCAACTGCTTTTTTTCACACTGCGGAATCACCATGCAGCCACCCAAGAGCTACAGCATCGGAGGACAATGCAGCTCTTGGGCAGCTACAGGGGTCGCTGGTGCGCAGTGAGCCGAGGACACCCTGGCCGACCTAACCCTCCCCCCCCCAGGGCGGTGCCGCGCCGCGCCCTCTGGAAGCTCCCGTCCTCGGTCGGCAAAGGAATAGCCTGGACTTGAACTCATGACGTCCAGACTATAGGGCACATCCTCCACTCCACACGGAGCGCCTTTACTGGATGCGCCACTTCGGAGCCCCCAGAGATGTGATACCTTTTATTGGACTAACTAAATAATAATTAATCATAAACTTTCGAGACCTCACCCGAAGAAGAGACCTTGAGGTCTCGAAAGCTTGTGATTAATTATTATTTAGGTTAGTCAAATAAAAGGTATCACATCTCCTTCTCTTTGTTTACCGTTGATGCAATGCAAAACGAAAAGATGCAGTTTCAATCAACACTAATACTCAGTGTATTATAGTAGTGCTTCAGCAGGGGGCTGGAGGATGTGGGTGGTTCCTCCAATTAAAATCTGTGTTCAGATCACGCAATTTGGTACTACTGTGTTTAATGGAAAAGTACTTTTTCTCAAATTTTAGCCAATAATTGTATTTTATTTTATTTAACATATATATATTTTTTTTCTTTGAAAAGTTGAGGAGGCTCTGCCTCCCTTGCCTCCTCTAAGGAGTCTCCACTGAATAAAATGTGTGCAAGCTTTAATGCATTTTTCATCAGCATATTCTTCTTTACTTGACAGCTGCACTTTCAACAATACTACTTTTGTACTAGGCACTCAGAAAAAACTGGATACAGTCCATCATGTGGGCAGGATTATCCCACGGTCAGAACTTTCTAATGTTCTGGCTATGGAAAGAGATCTGAATGTGTCAGGAAGTCATAAAACTCAATACATTGGATGAGATTATGGATTTCTAACTCTCCACAGCCTTGCTGTACAGTATGTAAAACAAAGAGGTTTTCTGTATTTCTTCTCTGTATATTTGTATTTTATTATTAAGCGTACCGAGAAAAACAGGTCTTAGTCTGGCCATAGATAAATGAATTGTATAGTACTGAACTGTATGCAGGAATGCTATAATAGTTATTTGTTCTTTGTTCCTCCCACTCTCAATTATATATGAGTAGCCTCTTCAAAATTTCACATAAATCTGTCATCATTTCTTGGGAGTTCCTTGTTTAAACATCTTAGTCCAAGATTCCCCTCCTCAGATGAGATGCCACATTTTGTTTTAGCTTGTGTACAGAACAGTTGAGGGAACAGCAGTTCATTGAGATCAAACAGCATGCCAACCCACAAGCTATAAATCAAGGATTATTCGGCTTTTAAAATGTCCCTGTTCTAACCAAAACTGAAATGTCTCTTTTTAAAGATGACAACCCCTTTAAATCCCTTTTTTTTAATTTAGTCGTTGCCAAATATTTTTATTATTTTCTCCCAATTTGGAATGGCCAATTATTTTTTTAAGCTCAGCTCACCGCCACCACCTCGGGAGGGCGAAGACGGATACAGGCTGTCCTCCGAAGCGTGTGCTGTCAGCCGACCGCTTTTTTTCACACTGCGGACTCACCATGCAGCCACCCAAGAGCTACAGTGTCGGAGGACAACGCAGCTCTCGGGCAGCTTACAGGCAAGCCTGCAGGCGCCCGGCCAGACTACAGGGGTTGCTGGTGCGCGGTGAGCCAAGGACACCCTGGCCAACCTAACCCTCCCTCCCCCCTGGGAGCTCCCGTTCACTGTCGGCTGTGGAATATCCTGGACTTGAACCAGCGATGTCCAGGCTATACAGTGCATCTTGCACTCCACGCGGAGCGCCTTTACCAGATGCGCCACTCGGGAGCTCCTAAATCCCTTGTTTTATTCCTGTTGAAATTCGGCATTGTGCAAACCACAAACAATAAAAACATTTAACGACAATTAAAAACGAGAAAGAACAAGTAAAAAAACCCCAAAACAAAAGAAAATGATGACAACATATTTGTAAGTAATGCAAATTCATAAAGAAAAAAAATACCAAAAAAGTTATGCTAACTACAACAAAAAAATAACTTTTACAGAAGTTTTACTTTGAAAATGAAAATTCAATTGAAGTAAAATTTAAACCTTTAGTTATGTATGCCATGTAGCTGTTGGAACCGAAGAGCGACACACTCCTGATACAGTCACTGTGATAAAGAAGTGTCAACAAATTGGCATTTAAACTGATAGATTTTCCTATCTAATGTAAATTAATTATAATTATTCCTTACTTTAGGTCCAGGGTTTCCTTGAGGGCCTTGGTCACCTGTAGGTCCAATTAAACCCTATGAACAAAACAGCAGCTCAAATGAGAGCAATATCATATTCTGATTGTTATTTTGCACATATCATTGGCATGACAAGTTGCATGATAATACCCCTCAACCACCAAATGCAATACTATCCTTGTTCTGCAGCACTCACCCAGTCATCAAAAAACAATACAAAAGTTCATAACATTATATATTTTAAAACAACTGAGTAGTTGAACATGTTCAGTTACATTTCAAATGATGATAAAACATAAAAGAATGTGACAAATAGTAAACAAAGTAAAATCTAAAATTAAAATGTCTGTATTATACATTTGACTTTTAAGGCATTAAAAACAGCAAACAAAACATGCATTGTATAAGTAAAAAATAAGAATAGCAATCTCTTGCACAGTATATAAGCACATTTAAAATGGTGCCTTGAAAGTGAGTCTAAACTAGGAAACATAACTGGAAATACATTAAAATTGACATTACGGTTGTAGCAAATACAAAAAGGCCTAAATATAATCCCTGTATACTGGTTCTTTCAGAGCATGCTCATTGAATTTATAGCCCTTTCATTAAAAAAATGACTGTCACTATGCCAGCGCATTGGGCATTCAACTCAAGAAGTAAAGAACGATTAAGCAGTTCTGTCCCAGCACTAATCCTATAGGACAAAGTCTGCTTTAAAAAAAGAATCATTTACTGCAAGCTTCAATTCACTGCTTTTGATCTGCACGCTAGAGCAGAATTACATACAAGCCTGGTTTCACAGTCCATAACTGCACCTTTGTGACGCTGCTCAAACTCAATATGCATTTTAACATGATTTGGTTTGTGTACTTACTTTAAATTTAAACTCTCTATTAGGTCAGCTTCCTGTTTAATTAAGCTTAAAATTCCTACTGTCTGCTTGAAAGTTGAGTGTAATGTTATGAATACTTACTGTACATACAGACGTGCTCAAATTTGTTGGTACCCCTCCACAAAAAACGAAGAATGCACAATTTTCTCTGAAATAACTTGAAACTGACAAAAGTAATTGGCATCCACCATTGTTTATTCCATATTTAATAGAAATCAGACTTTGCTTTTGATTTTTTATTCAACATAATATTGTAAATAATAAAACAAATGAAAATGGCATGGACAAAATTGATGGGACCACTAACCTAATATTTTGTTGCACAACCTTTAGAGGCAATCACTGCAATCAAACGTTTTCTGTAGCTCTCAATGAGACTTCTGCACCTGTTAACAGGTAGGTTGGCCCACTCTTCCTGAGCAAACTGCTCCAGCTGTCTCAGGTTTGATGGGTGCCTTCTCCAGACTGCAAGTTTCAGCTCTTTCCATAGATGTTCGATAGGATTCAGATCAGGACTCATAGAAGGCCACTTCAGAATAGTCCAATGTTTTGTTCTTATCCATTCTTGGGTGCTTTTAGCTGTGTGTTTTGGGTCATTATCCTGTTGGAGGACCCATGACCTGCGACTGAGACAGAGCTTTCTGACACTGGGCAGTACGTTTCGCTCCAGAATGCCTTGATAGTCTTGAGATTTCATTGTGCCCTGCGCAGATTCAAGGCACCCTGTGCCAGGCGCAGCAAAGCAGCCCCAAAACATAACCGAGCCTCCTCCATGTTTCACTATAGGTATGGTGTTCTTTTCTTTGAAAGCTTCATTTTTTCGTCTATGAACATAGAGCTGATGTGACATGCCAAAAGGCTCCAGTTTTGACTCATCTGTCCAAAGGACATTCTCCCAGAAGGATTGTGGCTTGTCAATATGCATTTTAGCAAATTTCAGTCTGGCTTTTTTATGTTTTTCTTTCAAAAGTGGAGTCCTCTTGGGTCTTCTTCCATGGAGCCCACTTTTGCTCAAAAAGCGACGGATGGTGCGATCAGAAACTGACGTACCTTCACCTTGGAGTTCAGCTTGTATCTCTTTGGCAGTTATCCTTGGTTCTTTTTCTACCATTCGCACTATCCTTCTGTTCAATCTGGGGTCGATTTTCCTCTTGCGGCCGCGCCCAGGGAGGTTGGCTACAGTTCCATTGACCTTAAACTTCTTAATAATATTTGCAACTGTTGTCACAGGAACATCAAGCTGCTTGGAGATGGTCTTGTAGCCTTTACCTTTACCATGCTTGTCTATTATTTTCTTTCTGATCTCCTCAGACAACTCTCTCCTTTGCTTTCTCTGGTCCATGTTCAGTGTGGTGCACACAATGATACCAAACAGCACAGTGACTACTTTTCTCCATTTAAATAGGCTGAATGACTGATTACAAGATTGGAGACATGTGTGATACTAATTAAAGAAACTAATTAGTTTGAAATATCACTATAATCCAATTATTTATTATCTTTTCTAAGGGGTACCAACAAATGTGTCCAGGCCATTTTAGAATATCTTTGTAGAATAAGCAATAACTCATCTCTTTTCACAGCTTCTTTGCTTTATTCTATGACATACCAAAGGCATGCAAGTATACATGATAAAATAGCTTTTAATTTCATCACTTTTCAGGAGGAATGAAGCATTATTTCAATGAGCTGTAAGGGTACCAACAAATTTGAACACGTCTGGATCTTATTATTTTTCCGCTGAATTATCCCTACATTTTTGTGACATTTTTCATATAAACCTGATGGTTCTGAGGTGCAAAGGTTTAATAACTGGCAAATTATTTAGGGTGGAACAAGATTTGATACAACCAGAAGAAAAATATTTTACTGTAACATGGCTTTTAGACATGGCTTTACTGATGAACTATTCATAGCTTGAACTAAAAATAATGGGAAATTCACAATACTAATGCTAGTGTTTGATGTAAAAGATGTCACAACATTGAGTCACTAAAATCATTGTTATGTCAATTAAATGCCCAGCTATAAAAAATGTACATGTATGATTATTATTATTTTTGAATTCTGTAGCTAAGCCCCTCAACAGAGGATTATATAAAAAGGGTTTGTTTTGCCCTGGGTTAGTTATGAGGTGGACTTGGAAGGGTACAATACACTCCCACTCCACTGTCAGAACACATACGACCACACCATGCAAGTTCTCAAGTGCTACTTGAATCCTACCATAGATTTTTGGAAAACAGACTTAGGGGTAGATGTACTAAGATGAGCCAGTCGCAGCACAAACATACCGCATTTTGCATTTTCATTGCGACAGTAAACTATACATTTTTTCATAGGTACTAAGAGAAAATATGTTAACCGCAATATACTAATTTAAATATTTGTTGTGTCTTCTTAGCGAGATCTCTAGCATACATTGCAAGAGCAGTGCGACATTGTTCAAATAAACAGCGGGAGTTGAGTTGTGGTTTTGCTGCAGCAGAGTGTGCCCGAAGGAAAACGTCTATACCAAAATAATATTGTTTTTGTTAAATGTAGATGTCCTCTGTACAATGCATTCTGTTCCATATTAATTTTACCTATTTTAATAGTGTTAAATATATAAAAGATGAAAGGCAGTTTAATCCCATCAGATTCTATAGTGGGGCCCCAACCGTCATCTCCAAAAAGCTTTTCATAATCTACAGTAGCCCCTCGCTAAACCAGACATGTTTGTCCGACATAAGGTGGTGTCGGGTTTAAAAACAATACAATAAAATCGCACACACATACATTTACAGTTCTTGATGAATTTTAAATATAAATCATTGCGCTGAAATAACACTAATTTGTTTTGGGAAGGCTACACATTGCATTATGTAAAAATATAAATCTGTACAGTAGGCCTATACAGTACACAGTACAGTAGTAAAATCAAATGAATACCTAGCGCACTTTCTTTTTACTTTAGCCTACTGGTAACACAAAATAAATCATGCTGCTGGATGCAAATAAAAGATTATTTTAAATTGAAATTTAAAATTATTTTATTTTAATTATTATTTTTTAACTTGGCATACTTAGTAGCCTAGACAATTAACACCCAATAGATCATGGACCTATAAAGATGCTCAGAATGAGCTGGAGGGGTTAGTGGCACATGTGTGCAGTCTATTGCTCCCAACATGCTGGGAAAACCAGAAATGTCATAGAAATTTGTTTTCAAGGCTTGTAAGTACACCCTGACTTTAGTGAAAATTAGGTACTCAAAAATGCATTGAACACAACTGGCAACGCACGAGAAAAAGCGGACTGGGAAATGCCACTTTCAGAAGTTCTGAACAAATTGATGCAATTGTAAGTGTCGCAATTGTCTGCAGCTTTAGTACATCTCATTATAATATTTGTGAACCCTTATCTCCACCCCCTTTTTGCAAATGTATGCAGGAACGCTCATAATTACATATTCATCTAAGGTTGAACTGCAAAGCATTCCCTAAAAAGGCTAACAGCATTGCGCATGTTTAGTACATTTCACCCGAGACTTCCAACTCGTTTGTGACTATTGTGACAGCCGCAACACTTTAATACATCTACCCCTTAAAGGCACACTTCAGTTAATTTACATTGTAATAGTAGTAAATCTCTTACCTGGACGTTTTTGCTGGAATAGTTAGAAAGCATGACACAAGAGCTATGTCTATGCAGAAACACCACTAGTGAATACACATGCTAGCATATTAAGTAGTAAGAAATTAAACATGCTATGAATGTAAAATGCTGTCATGTTTTACTAAGCAATAAAAAACATACTTTCTCTCCTCTGGGTCCCCTTGGTGCAGGTGGTCCTTCAGGACCCTGTATAAAGTCAATATATATTGATTAAGAGATCACATTTAAAGGAGATACCAATTTCAGTGGTTAAGTAAAATAATTAGAAAATAAATTGTGTTTTTATATATCGAAATCATGGGAACTAATGAAGGTCAGTAAAAGGCGAGAGAGTTTTTTTTTGTATTACACCACATGAACACCAATTACCCCCCATATGGAAGGGTTGTGAATATTTATTCCCACATGAAACCTCAGAACATTATTATATTATGTAGAACTTAAACTTAAAAAGAAAAAGATATTTAGAAAAATGTTGTGACTTACCCTATCTCCTTTTGTTCCAGGAGCCCCACATTCACCTCTTTCACCCTAAAAGACGACACATGTTACTCATCAGCACATCACTAATTCAAGAGGACAGTGATGAACAAACTCATTAGAGATGCAAGAATTGCTTTTTGAATGCAGAGTGGTAATCAAAATACAATTCACTGAAAAGATGTTAATCACAGCAAACTGGTGCTGGATGATTCATCAAGGATATTTTAAATACCATGCTGTACTATATTTATATGAACTGAATGTTTCATGAATGTTTTTTTTTAAATTTTTTTTACACACAACAAAAATTATTGTACAGTTATATATGCTTCCTGCACGTGCTATGCAACTTACCTTATTACCCTTAAAACCAGGTCTGCCCTGTAAGAAATATAAAAATGACATTTTAAACTGTATGATTTGAATAGAATATTTGTCAAATGCATACAGATTCTTAATGAGCAGGAAAAGACTAGTGGGGCCAAGAGGAAATGTTTGGTCATTTCAGAAGTGGAGGCAACAGATATTTATAAAGATTATAAATCTGAAACATGGACGACATTAGGGCTGTTTTTCTTAAGGACTGTTTTTTTTAAACCCCTTTTTGACACATTAAATCAAGGTTGTGGTTCATAAAATCTTTTTCAACTATTTAAGAGAGGGTAAGATCATTAGTCAAATCACAACTCTCATAAAAGCCCTTAAAATGTTTTGAGAATAGGGCCTGCTATCACAAGGATTTTTGATTCCATAAAACAGAGCAATTCCTTTGGTGGAAAAATTATAAAACACATTTAAATCAAAATAAACCAAAATAAATAAATAAATAAATAAATAAACCAAAAGACAATTCCGTTGAGAATAGATTTTCATTTATAATGCCAACCTGGCCAAAAAATATAAAAACACTAAGAGAAAATGAAGTAATTATACCACAGGGCCTTCATTTCCAGGAAGTCCATTGATGCCAGAATCACCCTTTCAATAAAAAAGAACACATGACAGTTAAAATAATGGTTAATGGTTCTACAACTAGTGTTAGTGATGTTAGTGTTCAATAAACCACAGAACAGACTTGAGCATCAGAAAGACTTAATTTATCATTCCACAACAAAATATTTACTTCACAGGATGTGGTGTGGAGATAAATATAAAGGTATATATCAGAGTTGCAAATTTGCCGCTATGGCGCTAGATTCCAGCGCCAGGTGTACCTCATATAGCACCAGCTATACACCAGTAGACATGTTTAATTTGTTTTTTATTCTTTAGCAACCATAGATGATGATACTTTCTCACTGGGTCTAGATTATATGTGACCCACCCACACTCATCATCATACACAGGAGAGAAGGTTTGTGTCATGTGGGAAGTTTAACTGCAGAAACTGGTCGTAAACATGTTTAGCAGCAGTAGGCTCTCTGGTGCTAAACTTTCAAAACAGTTTAGCACCAATTTTCAAAACGAGTTGCACCGCTCGTGTATATTCTTTGCAAAACAGTTAGTTAATGCATCAGTTACGGTTGATGTTAAAATGCCAAAAGTACAGAAATGCAATGTTAGGGTCTTTAACCCAAATTCTGCATCCCCCTCCCTCTTAGAAGCAGCGGAAGGGGCAAAGCAACACAAGCAACCACAGACAGCCATCATCAGGTAAGACGAATAACATACAACTCTCTGCAGATAACACAAGAGACATCTGTCATCATGGTGCACTAGGCGTATGAGGTCCGTTGCCATGTCAGTGTGGTGGGGGGGATGCCCCAAGTTGTTAAATTTTAAAAAAATGGGGCTTTACATTGGCACGGTATACAGCTATGGCCAAAAGTTTATCATCTCTTGAATTTTATTAATTGAGATCTAATTTAAAAAACAAACAAACATATGAACATAATTTAGATCTGTTATTTAACATCATGTAATCAAAGAAACTACACAATATCGCAAAAGTCTACATGAAGCCATAATAGTAGAACAGTACTTCATGGTAGATTTCAAAATGTCACATTTATCAATTTTTGTATATGGAAAACAATAAAGCGGTATGTAATTCAATATGTTAACATAACTTTATTCAGCAGGTTTCATTTGACTTTATGAAACAAAACTTGTTAATTGTAGACTATAGAGTGTAATGATCCTTTTTAAGGATTTGTATGTCTTTAAGGTGTGTCATTAGCTCTGATATAAAATGTCTTATGATTGTGTAACTTTGTAATATATATATATATTTTTTGTAGTGCATAACATTATTTATTCGTATTTTTTTTATATAACAGAAAAAATGGGGTTGGAGGTGTATTGCAATTTTAAAATTGATGTTTGATTTTTTTTTTCTGTAAAAGTCTTCAACTCTCTTCAAAATCAATTTGCGGTTCTTGATGACAGTCCCATCCTATTGTTTGATTGCTAAAATCTCTTTTTTCTCAATGATCCGTCTTTGGCTTTCTTCATGCCTCAGTTGTTTTCAATAGTTTTCTCTACCAACCTACAGTTGAACGACCGTGTATCCGCAGTAATGTGCTTTCTTACTGTCTCGCCGAGCTCAATGTATTCAATTCAGAGCTGCTGTTTGTTTCATTTCCCTTCTTTTCTTCATGAGGTCTTTCGTCTCTTGCGTGATCTTCTGGTCGCATTTTGTACTCTGTGTTCCAGCGATGCGTTTTGCTGTTTCTGCAAATACTTGCATCACTTCCTCATAGATTTTCTTTACCTCAACTGCTTCATCTTTTTGCAGATCTTGAAGAGCACTGAATCTATTCTTCAGTTCCAGTTGAAACACCAGGCTTTGCTTCTGGAACATTTCTATGTTGATTGTGTTGGATTTCGTCACCACAAGTTTCGCTCTCTCTAGTGCTGTGTTAAGGTGTATTTTATATTATAAGAGAGAAAAAATTGAAATGGCAGTGGGCCGGACATGTAGCAAGACGAAAACACCATTGCTAGACCAAGGAGATACTAGACTGGATCCCAAGAGATATAAAGCGACCAAGAAGAAGACCTCCAGGAAGATGGCAAGATGGAATTAGGAAACACGCTGGAGCAACGTTGATGAGGGACGCAGCAGACAGGCTTTTGTGGAAGAATCTTGGGGAGGCCTTCATCCAGCAGTGTTGATGTTTGATTTATATATATATATATATATATAACCCACTCGGGTTCGTTGCCCCTTTAAAAATACGACCCAACACACTGGAATGGATTTTTACAGCGCGGTTGTGCTATTTTTTTTAATGAACACGAAACAAAACAAACCACAAAATAAACACTTAGCTCTTTCGGAGCACTAACTGAACTTTCAGGAACACCCTGACTAACACGGGACAGCTACGCTGTTTCCCCGTCCTTACAGAACACACTGGTTTGACACAGCACTTACTCACGACTGCCAGGAAGCAGAGCACACCTTTCTGCCTCCTTCTCCTCAGCAGCCCAGAATAATCTGACTGCCTGTCCTTTATACCCTGCACCCAGTTCTAATTTAATAATAATCTCCAGGTGCAGGGCCCCACATTTGACTTTTTGTTTATTAAAACAGTACTAAAAATCAAAGTTTTTAATTTGCCAAATAAATAAAATAATTAACACGAATATTATTATGTAAAACACATTCCATGCATATTAACCTGTTTTTCTTCCAGATCTTTTAAGAATGTTTTGAGGAAGTAACATAGTAAATCCAGTATAACTAAACCATTCAAACATTTCAAAATCAGAAATTCAAATGGAAGATCTGTACCTTGGGTCCTTTGTTACCTTTAGCGCCATCACGACCATCGCTGCCCTGAAAAGAAAAGACAGAAAAGATACTTCGTACAGTTAGGCAGAAAAGATAGTTGCTGCAGTGTCTCGCAAACTAAGTAACTTATAGAGGTTACGCACACAGCACGTACACAGTGAGGTGTATAACTTGCTCCAGATATTCAGTATATAAGTATATAATACTATTATTTCAGGACTGAACCCTGTGGTTTATATGCTGACAATACACATTGTTGTGTAGAGCCAGCATTATTATTTAATGGTCTCAAGCAGACCAAGAGAATTAAAAAGACTGTTTGGACTTTGTGTCTGTCGTTGTTTGGAGCACTTGCAGGTGTTTGCAATGGCTCCACCATTCAGCAGAAATACTCACCAGCTTGGGAAGTTGAGAAGGTGAATTCAAAGTATTGACAACGTCTAGTTGCAGACACCTTAGTCTTTATAAATTAAAACTACTGTATTTTAAATGAAAATCTTAGCAATCTGCTATATTTGAATTAAACATATGTTTGAACTATGTTGTCTTCATCAGAGCGTATTGAAAGCAGGACTCATTAGATCTATTAAATTCACCCGGTACTCACTGTCATTTAACACCATTATCTGATTACAAGATTTATTTATTTTTTAATTTCTTAGCACACACCCTTATCCAGGGCGACTTACAATTGTTACAATATATCACATTATTTTTTACATACAGTTACCCATTCATACAGTTGGGTTTTTACTGGAGCAACCTAGGCAAAGTACTTTTCTCAAGGGTACAGCAGCAGTGTCCTCTACCTGGGATTGAACCCACAACCCCCCGGTCAAGAGTCCAGAGCTCTAACCACTACTCCACACTGCTGCCCTTGCTATAGTAATCTAGCTATCAGTGCATTCAATTCATATAGCATATACTTAACAATCGTATTGAACATTATCATTGATTCAGCAGCATGAATTTGTCATCTTGCACTAATCCTCCTGGAAGACCTATTGTCGCAGGTATAGGTTCAGTTATTGAACCACTATGTCAATATATACACTTTTATTGTCTGTAAACTCCCTTCATTTGTTTGTGATCTAGGTAAAGTACCTTGCTCAAGGGTACAGCAGCAGTGCTTCCCACCTGGGATTGAACCCACGCCCCTCCGGTCAAGAGTCCAGAGCCCTAACCACTACTCCACACTGCTGCCTAATATGGTTAGATGATTTTAAATAATTAACCTTTCATTTTAGTCTCTAAATACATATATCAAAATTACATGAGTACATATAGCACATCAAAAACATATCAACAAAAAGTAGGCCTAATAGCAGAACGGAAAGTAATACCTTATTAAATTATACCATGACCAGTGACACTACGGATTTGTATGATATCTCTTTTTTTTGTAAAATAAGAACATAAGAAATACTCTCTTGTATAAATTAAATGTAATAATTAAATATAGTTTTAATACGTGCAATGGTGTATTCCAAGCATCTCTGTTAACCATAGCTACAGTATTGGTTTCACCCTGCACTTTTAAGAACGCCTGTGTTTTTTTTGTTTTGTTTTTTTGTCAGGAGGTTGAGTAATTTTCAGCCACAGAAAGAAATAATGATTTATTTAATATTTATTCATAGTTAGACGTCGAGCTGCAGGGCAATGCAAGATAGATGATACGATTTAGTAATTTTTTAACCAATTACTCTAATAAACGTTTACACGTGTCCATCCCTAATTTGTATCCCAATTGGAAGCAACAGCTATGTTCCTTTATAAAAGGTGTAAACACCAGATGGGATATCTTTAATATCTGTCATGACCTCACAGACTTATCTAAAGCTCTATAGGATTCAAATTGCCAGATATCCAGATATGCCCTCAGGCTGTTTTGCAGGTGCACAGTGATTCACTGTCGGATGTTTAAGATGCACTGGGAGATATGTGTTAACTACCCTCTGGGTAATACAAACATAATCATATGATGAAAGTACAATCGCATGCCTTTACATACTGCGAAAAAGCAAAGCCATCAAAAGGGGTTGTTTTTCTGTTGTATAAACTTGATATCTTGATAATGAAAATGTAGGCATTTCTGGTGTGTTTGCTTTGAGAAGTCTGATCCCAGAAAGGCAATCGCTTTTCTGGACATTGCACTATAATAAATGATAAGGTATAATGATCACACATTGGGACAGCATGACTGTTATAGCTCAGCTGTATGTGAATATTTGTATGTTTTCTTTTGCAGGAGAGGGGTTTAGTACTTGCTGTGTATGCTTCCTGTATTTGATGGAAGTTTTGGATGACCGCTAAGCTAAAAGAAAATCCTTGGCAGTATTTCACGTCTCTGGTGGCCAAGGAAAAGCCAGAATATCTACAGTACAGCAGCGGGCCTTGTTGCAACAAAAGTTGACTAAGATTCCCCTGGATAGCAATGCTGGCCAAATATCAATTTTATTAGACCCATTAAACACTATCGAAGGTATGAAACTAAGCTAGTAAAGTGCATCAAAATAGGCTCATTAAATGTCCATGCAAACCGGGGTGGCATACAGACAAGTGTGGAATATAATGGTACTTCAATTCTAACACTATCATTGCAGCAGTTGGGGTGTCTCTGACAGGTTGCCAATGGTCAGGCAGGCAAGCAAGAGTTGCACACTTTTATTAACAAAATATGAAACAGAAGTCAACTTTCAAGCAGGTAAACTCTTTGTAACAGCAGGCTCCAACACTTGTCCTCTCCCCCTCAAGTTCCTCCCCAGAACTGACAAACTGTAACCACACCCCCCCTTTTTTTTACCGTACATGCTAAGTTAAATTGGAATAAATCATCCTGTTTTACCAGAACACATTTTTTCAATCAGGTCCAGATTCAAACACACATTTTTCACATGTTTGGTTGAGGGGAAGTACACATCAATGTACCATGCAGGGATAGGCTTTTATCCCCATCCCTGTCTAAACC
Source organism: Acipenser ruthenus (assembly GCF_902713425.1). Classification (NCBI taxonomy): domain Eukaryota; kingdom Metazoa; phylum Chordata; class Actinopteri; order Acipenseriformes; family Acipenseridae; genus Acipenser; species Acipenser ruthenus. Next base: position 11,462,190 of record NC_081192.1, on the reverse strand, counting down.
ACACAGTATATACATTTCCCATCTGCAAGGCTCTGGCCTGTCACAATCGCTTGTGTTTATAGGCCAATCATGCTTAGGGTACAAACAAAGTAATGTAATGGTGCTAAAGAGTCCCTGCACACACATTCCTCTTCATGAAATTACAGTGTCTCGTGATTCAAAGTGACTGACTGGAAATGTGCTGCTCTTACCGGATTTCCTGGAGGTCCCCTCTCTCCTGCTTTACAAACACACGGCTGCTTTGGCTGCTGACACTGAAATTAGTCATAATAGAATAAAAAAAAGTTAAAAGCATGCCAAGAACCATTACATCCAATAAAAGGTACATGCTTTAGACAAATGTAACCTCAAGAGATAAATAATAAGTACAATAAAATACTTACCCCGTCAACAGCAATTTTACTCTGAAAGAGAAAAATATATATTATATTCTTCATTATATTATATTAACATATTGGTGTATTTCTTGAATTGAGCAGTTCTATACATGGTGCTACAAACAACACCTGATAATGTTAAAAAAAATTTTTTTTATAGCAATACATAGGGAATGCTTGCTATTTATTGGCTGACTTGAAGATGGATACATCTGTTTGGCATTTTTATGCTTCATTTTTCTTTTTACATTAATGATATAAATATTTCAATAACTTCAATATTTATGGCAGTTCACATGCCATCGAAATGTCATGTCAGTTAAAACTTTAAAAGTCAGGAATAAAAAGTGGTGCTCATACATCAAAACAATTCAGGGCTTGTGCCAGCATTAAAACTTGCAGAAACCAATTCCATTTTTTGTTTTGGCCTGATACTTCTGTAGTACTCTGACCTCTGCTGTCTAGGCTTTTATGAGTAATTATGGAATCTAAGGAGAAAAAAGCAATGGAATAAAGCCTTGAGACCGAATACAATTGGGGATTCAGAAATGTGTTCATCTATTGGGAAGCACAGACTATGGTTCATTTACTGGAAACAAATTCAATTGGATGCTGTGATTGAGTGATTGTGCACACTTCCACATCGCATACTTTCTAATCCATGAGATGAATGCAGATATGTATTCACAAGTAATTCTGGGAATACATTTTTGCAAGTTGAAAACTCACTATAAGATTATGTTTTTTATTGCATGTTTCTCCGCATATTTTTTTCCACAGGTAAATCAGCTGACCATTTTTCTTGCTGGTCCACAAAGCCTGCAGCAGCTCTTCAAAATTCTTTCTTTTATAATTATGTGACTTTTACAGTTCTCAAACCTCAAACAATTCACTCATAAACAATTCACTCCCCATTCAGGAGATCGATAATTTTTCGCCCAACATCATCCATGTAAAAACATGTGAAAATATGAATATATGAAAATATGAATTGCCAGACATGTATATGAACTTGTATGTGATTATATATGATGCAAATTACAAGTGACCTATGTAGGCATTTTAATCAGAAATAATTGTCTGGGGGGAAAGTGGGAGCCTCCCCTCCCCCGTTCTGTAAATCTGTTGTTTCAGTTATTTCCATTGGTACTATATAGTATATGAACCTATATGCAGAGTCATACTGTAATGTTCATATATGAATTGCCATACACTGTATTAATATTTATTAAACCTTGGGTTTAAAATCCATCCTGTGATTTGTTAAAGCATCATCATATAGTTTGCACTATAGCTCCTGAAGTCCTTAACAACTGTCTATGTACATAATAATGGTACGTAACTTCAAAAAATGCAATAAAATCCCCTGTCACACACTATGACCCGCAGGGACAACAGTTTTCCACTATACACCTCAACTCCAGTCCATATTTGTATAATACGTTACAATACAATGTAGTTATGCAGTTCTGGGTAAATGTTTGTTCCTCATTTTAAATAAGAGTCCCACGATTAAGTAAATAGTTTAGTTTACAAATATTATGCAAAATATCACTTTAATGGCATTCTTTATGAAATAAAAACATGCTTGCGCACAATTAAGTCTGGATGAAATGCCTGTTCTCAGTACTCTTTTTCATTCTGCAGCATTATCAATCGTCCCTTTGTCCAGCTGAGGCACACAAATTTTGTTTTTTGTAGCTCCTTTAGGACAGTAAAATGGGAAAGTGCAAGGGTGCAGTGGAGTTCTGAGTGTGATTAATTCCATTTGATTACTGCCAGTAACAGATGTAAGAAATTCTTGCATTAAAAAAAGGCACTGAATGAAGCCACTACAGAATTTGTCAAAGCCTTAACATTTGTCATTTTAACTCTGCATTACACAGCTTCTTACTAATATGTTCTCTGCTAACTTACCTTTTTGTGAATCTTGAACAAAACATTTGACATAAACTGTATACTCACCAATTCATTAAGCAGTTTATCTTGAAGGTATGGATCAGTCAGGCTATGCACATATTGTTCGGATGGGGCACTAGCTATGGAGCGCAGTTTGACAATACTGGTTCTTTCATTAGCAAGGGCTGATAACCCAATGGTAATGAGCTTGATGCCATGGTTCTTAGCAGTAGTTGCTGCCCCCAAGATGTCTGGGTTTCTGGGATGGTCCACTCCATCAGTCATCAGTAATGCCACTTTGACACTGCCATGCTTTGCTTCTGCTTCAAAGAGCTGAGTGGCGTTAGTGATTGCATAGGATGAATATGTACCCTGCCCTATATAAGCCATTGAGCGGACCCGGTTTTTGAAGACTTGAATGTTTTGCCAGTCTCGGAAGGTGTGGTCTTTCTTCACAGTACTGCTGTACTGTAGGACAGCCAACCTGATGTTTAATGGTATGCCAGAAGGTGACGTCATCTGCATTACTCTTTCACTAAAATCCTGAACAAAAGCCTTCTGCCTCTCAAACTTGGTGTTTTTGGCATTTTCAGAGCTATCCAGGATGAAGGCAATGTCTAAAGGACAGAACAGACCTGGAAACGGCAAAAAATAAATAAAAAATAAAAAAGATTTATGCAGGGTACACATCATGTCACCTTGTATAAAATGGACAACATCCTCAAAATCCTGTTGATCAAAAAAGTGTTATGTATTTGTTTACAATGCAGTTTGAGGTGTCCTTTCAAGAAGTCTAGTCTATTTTTAAAATATCTGTAAATCAGTAAATACATTTACTGTTCGTAAGATAAGAGTTTATTATTTTTTACTAAATGATTTTCTGGATAAATAAAGGTTAATAAATATAATGAAATTCAATTGTATTGTGCCACATTTCAGTCTGCAACATAAAACAAGTCTGTAAAAAATCTAATCTCGTTCCAATATCAAACTGGGGCTGCCGCTGTTTTCTACATTTTCCAATCTAATCTGCAAGCTACACATATATTTCACGTTTTAATGATATTTAATTCACCTACTCCAAATATTTCCCTGATAATTAATTCACAGGCCTTCTTTTTTGCCTATAGTTTTTTTTTTTATTATTTCTGTACAAGGTTGAAATCCCTTCACGTTGGTAACTTCCTCTATCAGTGCAGGTTGGAGAGATCAGGTTCTGCCACCGTCTCGTCTACTAAATAAACAAATAATAATAATAATAAGAAGAAGAAGAAGAAGAAGAATCCTATCTGTAAACTAACTGGATTCAAACTGCTTTCAAGTCAATCCATGAGGCAGATTGAAACGTGAAGATCAATGTTGCACTTTTAAGAGCCAGCCACCAGGGGCTACTGTATACCCAAGAAGACAAAACCCCTATTTGTGACAAAGAGTGATGCCTCTGCTGTTTACTGTTGCTGTTTTATATGTAAGGATCATGTTCAATCACCACTGTGGAAAACCTAACAGAAGTTTTACAGCTTGGCCATGACGATCAGAGTAGAAGGAGCACACAGAAAGAAAAAAAAAACTGAAAAATGAACAAAAGAACACTTATCATTGTAACACTTTGTCTGATTAACACGTTATTTCTTTCCTCAACAAAAAAAATGTCATGGGAAAGACAAGTAGTAATGATTTAATTGTATAATGGTAATAAGGATAAGGAATTAATAAAATAAATAAGGATTTAATTGTATAATGGTAGTTTAAAGCTGTTAATGGTGAGAGGTGACAATCATATATTGAAAACATATTTGTTTTAGCGATTGTAAACAATAAAATCAATTGTTTTAGACTTCCTTAAAATGTAAGAATCAAACCCATACCCTTTCCTTCATCTCTTAGTATAAGGTTACTTGGTTTTCGACGTGTCTTTTTTCTGTTCTGTCCGTGGGCTACATCTGGGTTCACTGCCAACAGCAAAAGCCAAAGAACAGCAGCTCTTTTCCACATTTTGTTCTTTTATCCAACAGTTATTTCCCCTCAAATAGAAAAAACAAAGTCATCATTAATGTCTCTGCTACTACCAGAACTACAAGTGGAAATGTAATCAATCATACCAGTGACATTCATTCCCAGCACACCTGGAATTACAAAATGAGAGCTGCAGTGACAGTAACATGAAAAAGAAGATCACCATGACGACCCACACCCACTGTGGGCTAATGTGAAAATGTAAGCTTCACCTACAGACAGATGGACCATATACTACTAGGACTAGACTCAATAACCTAATAGCTAAGTAATGTCCTAGAAACCCATTAAAAAATACTATAGCACCATCCACAAATACAATATTTTCCTAAAAATATTCTCATATCTCAATAATTTGTAATAAAGAATGTCCTTTGCAGGCTTCATCTTCAATTGGACAGACAGCTCTCTAGATATGTAGAACACTATAGTGTGCCATACACTTTAGAAGCTCCTTCTAAAGTGGGGGATACATATTAATCTGGTAGTTTTTAGTCCTGGGTAAATGGACTGTTACAATACTGTAATGCCACCTAAAACATTTTTCCTAGTACAGGTTAAGACATAACCTAAAAAAATCTGCCTGGCAAAAAGTCCAATATACTAATGTCTGTTTCATGAAAATATATGTCATAATTATTTTCATTTAATTAGTGATTAATCAATAAAGAAATTGATAGCAGTTTACATGAGACCTTACCTGCAGTATTGAGGTGCAGCACTCAAAGAGTCCTTCCTTTTAACCTCTTGAATAGGAACAAAAAGTTAAAGGGGGACATGTTTTGACTGTAGCCCCCTGACACTACTGGTAAGCTCTCTGCTTTATTGGGCAGTCACTAATTATAAAAATAATAACATCTTTATATAGCGCCTTTCATAGTGGACCACCATCACAAAGCACTTTACAGAGTTAGGCTGTGAACTGTGTATTACATGCAGAGTCACTTACAAGAGGACATTGATTTAACACCTCATCCACAGGATGGAGCACAAGGAGGTTAAGTGACTTGCTCAGGGTCACACAGGGAGTCAGTCAGTTAATGTCAGAGGTGGGATTTGAACCAGTGTTCTTCTAATTATAAGCCCTGGACTTTAACCACTGTACCACACTGCTTCACAACCCAGAGTTGTATTTAAGTTTTACATGGAACACATTTTTTATATTGGAGTCATGTAATGCAAAATTAATTTCTGATAACCATTTCCTATTTACTTTTAGTTCAAACACACTGTTTCACTGGTAGCTGATAGAAAGCTACAATAAAGTATTTGTAAATAACCTATTCCACTATAATATAATGCTATTACTGTATCAGTAGGCCTTATTATTATTTGTTTCTTAGCAGACGCACTTATCCAGAGCAACTTACAATTGTTACAAGATATCACATTATTTTCACATACAATTACCCATTTATACAGTTGTGTTTTTACTGGACCAATATAAGTAAAGTACCTTGCTCAAGGGTACAGCAGCAGTGTCCCCCACCTGGGATTGAACCCACAACCCTCCGGTCAAGAGCCCTAACCACTACTTCACACCTCTTATAACGGTTTACCATAGTAGACTATAGGTAAGTTGTAAATCCCAAAGTGGTATTAAAAACACGGCAAACCATGGTAATGCACAGTTTAACAATGGGAAGGGCAAAGGAAACTGCAAAAGCTGTTAAAGGACTGGAGACATTCATGTGATTGAAGATCAAAAATGTACAAGACCCAATGTATTACATATGATAAATATTCACATACTATTTTCTTAATGGTGGAAAAATATGACAAATTACATTAACAACGATGTAAAAGACTGGAAAATATGGTAAATTCAATAAAAGATATGTGAAAGACCAAAAACAACATAACGTACCAGGTTTGAATGGGCGCTTCCCTGCTTTCTTAGCGGAAGTTGTTCAGGCATGCAGAGCAAGCACAGTGCTGCTTACCAATTTTTACCGCCTACCTGAAAATAACACTACACCAGTACTTTAAATTAAACACGTTTTCTTTTCCCCAAAAACATATTACAGTCTAGCAATCCGCTATTTATTCTAACAAATGCAGTACTAACTTGCAATAACATAGAAATACAAAATAAAGGCTACCCCCCATCTATTTTATGTGCTACGTTATTCTTTCTTGTAATGTTATTGTAGTAATTTAATAATAATAATATAATAATAATAATTAGCGTTATGCTCTCTCTATATATAATAAATTACATAACATGTGTATATCAACTTACTATAGTAACTACATGCTTTATAAATACATTCAGTCTTACCGGGTTTTATATAATTTATTCAAAATCAAGATGTGTAAAATCCGATGTTTCTGTCTTTGTCAGGATAAGGTTTCCTCTTGTGAGTAAGAAACGTTCCTGTCGTACTGAAAGAATGAGAACAGTACAGCGTACTCTAATCACTGCCGCCCCAGAAAAGGGGAGGACTGCACTTTTAATGTTTATTGTCAAATGCTTACTGAACTTAAAATAAAAACATGCATCCCGTTAGATTAGTTACACATTAATAAACACATAAATAATAAGGTAATTGAAACAGTGAAGGGAAATCTTTCAACAATGTATTTTAATTAAAATTAAAAGTGATATTATTGTCTTCCTAAAATCCCCCCAAATAAAGTATGTTTATTGAAAAGTTCGTGTTTAATAAAAGGCAAATGTCTTAATTATTAAGTTTATTAGGATAAAAGCACAATAGTATTGTGTTTTTATCCTAATAAACTTTGTAAAAGTCATTCAACTTAACAAATATTTAGCAAGACAATCCTTGTAATATTTCCTTTTGCCATTTTTTTTCTCATACCTTTCTTGTTACCAAAATTACATAGGAAACCATTTATATCTCCCTGCAATAATTTTACATTCTTTGAGAAATATAATGTCCAAGATTTGTGCTTATCAGGTTCAATGAAACCAGATTTTATTTGATGTCTTCGGAGCTGGTATTATGACTATGTGAGAAATGTTAAAATAAATACAAATAATTTCAATTGGTTTGGTTCTAATGTGTTTTTAGTTCAGCAGGTGCTGCTGCCATGGAGACTTCTGACTTTTTTTTCCTGAAGTAAAACTGACTGGTATGGCATTTCCATCATTCTACTCCGAAATATAATACATATTACCCAACATACTTCTGTAACAAACACAAAGAACACCCAATTTTATTTATATGGCTGAAAATTAACATGGGTATATTTAGTTGTGTCCAATGTGTCTATTCTCAGTACAGTACACTAAAAGATATGTAATTTTTAATGTACATCAAACCAATCAAAATGAAATGCTAAAATATATAGAAAGGTATGTGTGTATGTATACTGTACTGAAATACAGATTTTGTGTTTGCTTTATAACTATTTTGAATGTCTACAGAATGTGGTCTGGAAAAACAGTATGGGGCCACTGAGCATCACATGCAGAAATAACTGTATTCTTGCCAGAAGTGTAGGCTGACAATGGCTGTATTGGGAGTTTGTTTGTGTACTGCAGCCTGAGTTTGATTTTGCATATGCTGTAAGGCTGAAATTAAATATAAACAAATTACTTTGTCAGTTGCAACACTACAAAACACATACATCAGTATTAAGGTAATATATTTTGCTTGAGAAATCTTTTTGTAATGTAATGTCGGTCTGAGATGGAGTTGGTGAATTAGTCAATAAAGGCATTTGGAGCTAGTTGATCAGATGAAGATGGCTTGAATATTTTAAAACAGTTAATAAAATGATGAAGATTGCTCGAGGTACAAGTTGCAAGTCTCTTAGAAATCGCTTTAAATTCCTTGAAAATGAACCTGCCAGGATTCTTATAGTGCCTTCTTAAATATAAGACGTATCCAAATGAACCTTACTGTATATACATAACTGAGTGTTTTGAAGTTACAGCTAAATTTGTTTCCTCAAACCTGAGGAAAGTTTATATTTTCTCAATGTTTGTGGCAGTCTTGTCTTTAAGTAAAAAAAAATAAAAAATAAAAAATAAAAAATAAAAATTGATATGTTGTTTTGTTGCCAGATAATAGGCAACAGGATAAGAGATAATAGGTAATTAATCAGACATTCTGTTCACTTGTATGGAATATGGCTTTATTTGAAATATTTATAGATTATTTTATCAGATAGTTAATTTGACACATAATTCATAATCAAATTAATCAGACAAAAAAGTACCCAACCAGAATCAGAATTTATAAAACAGTGGACATTTTACAAGCAATGCCTGTTTTGTAACATTACAGTTCTTTGGCTGAAAATAGAGCAGACTGGTACTCGTGGTGTGGGTTGTCATGGTGTTTGCCTTCGCTTGCACAGATTTAAGATATATGAAATTGTTTTAGGACCCAGTATGTGAAGATTGTTTGTTAAATGCCAACAGACAGCATGAATTATGTCCCCCCGTGGAGAACAAGACATTCTCCTGTTTGGCAGACTTATCAGAAAGGATTTATGAATGACACTGCTGGATTTGTATCCCTTGGCATTAACTGGAAGTGAAGTATTCTGAAGCCTTTTTCTGAAGCTTTAAAAAAAACTGTAGTGGAAAATTTTAATGTGATATTTAAAATACAAGCATGCAAGAATATGTGCTTTCGGTTACAATATGTTTTAGTGATTCAATTGTTATAAAATAAAAGATAATCTATAATCTATCTGGATCTTTGTCAATAAAATAGACTCATATGTATATATTGTCCTCATCGTTGCTGCAGAGCTATATATATATATATATATATATATATACACACACACACACATATATATATATATAGTCTCTGTAAGTCGCCTTGGATAAAGCATAAGAAATTGGACCACAAAAGACACCACAAAAAGCCAGAGTTGTCCTAATTTTGATCTAAAAGCAAACTCTGTTTTTGGCTCATGTACAAAGCATAATAAAAGCTGATGCAATGAGAAATTCTGTCTGACTTTTGGTCCGGCATAAATGTTTAAGTCAACAATGGCTTTGCTATTATAGTTTTCCGGTCTATCTAACATGGCACTTTGTTTATATAAGTAGTTCTGGTTTCCCCTATTATCTGTTTTTTTCTTTTATACAAAGAGCATTATAGGTTTATTTCTATCTAGGGCAGCAGTGTGGAGTAGTGGTTAGGGCTCTCGACTCTTGACCGGAGGGTTGTGGGTTCAATCCCCAGTGGGGGACACTGCTGTTGTACCCCTGAGCAAGGTATTAACATTATTTAGTTGAAGTCACTGAGAAGATTAGATTCTGGGGATATGGGGGTGGGGGTCTGTCTGTCCGCTCATCCATTAGCATGTAACAATTCAATTTTGCATTTATCTGGAGTACCTCATGAAATAGTCATTCAACATTTCATTGCTTATTGGTATTCTATACAATTCTGAACATGTCACAATATTGCAGCTGTATTGCTTGAAGCAAAATATTGTTACCTTATTTAAGAGTTTCAAAGTATGTACTGTTGTGTCCAGTGCGTATATCCAATGCGATATGTAACTGAATATAAAAAAAGGGATTGGTTATAAAGCATGTCTCCATTAACAGCTTTCTTTATCATATCCAGAGTATTAATGACTACTTCACCTGCTGACCTCAGGTTTTGATCAGATTCTTCCTAAAAATGCATCCACACCAGGTGCTTTGCCAAAGGGTGATTAATTCATTTCAATATGCTCTTATCAGTGAAGAGGGCCTTTGCCTTCAGACTCCCTCCCTAGGGAAGTGCAGTGGATGCCAAAAACAAAAATGTATCCCATAATCATAACTAGATTTCAAGAGTTGCTTGTCAGAATTTCAGCAATTTTCATGTATATCAGTCACTTTTTTAACTGACATGCTATCTATGTGGTTGACCTTTTGATGACAGTCAGTACCCTGCTTTGACTGAAATGTTAGCAGTTCCTTATCTGTTCATTACAACTGATTATTTATTCTTGTGCATTTTAATAGTTAAAATATGGCACGTATAAAACTGCCATATTAATATTTTTTAATTGTTATGGCGGACCCGTGATTTTGATTAAATCCATTGCTTTTTTGTGATGTATTATGGTAATGTTTTTAGCAATAAACACATAATAACAAACACCAGCACATCCAGTTAGGATACATATATATATATATATATATATATATATATATATATATATATATATATATATATATATATATATATATCAGTACTAACAATCTAAGTACATTCATGATTTAAACTGACATTCTGGGTCTGTGCTGTTAGTGTGGACTAGAAGTCAATAGACACATTGTAAAAATAGCAACAAAACAGCTACCAAGTGTTCTGGACCTAATCTGCTTCACAGTACAATTATGTGGAAAGTTCTGGTCTGGATTGTTTGAGACACTGATAAAACACATCTCTCTTGCAACCTGCAAGCATGTCCTTCTGGAAGTGCTTGGGCATGCATTTTGCATTTTATAAAACGGAAACATAAATTTATTTTTATAGTTTATGTATTAAAACAAGATTAGCACTCTCTTCTCACATGTACATATTTTACTTTCATTATTTATTTCTTAGCAGACGCTCTTATCCAGGGCGACTTACAATTGTTACAAAATATCACATTATTTTTACATACAATTACCCATTTATACAGTTGGGTTTTTACTGGAGCAATCTAGGTAAAGTACCTTGCTCAAGGGTACAGCAGCAGTGTCCCCCCACCTGGGATTGAACCCACGACCCCTAACCACTACTCCACACTGCTACTTGTGTACAGTTTTATCACAGAATGTTTGAATTCCAGTACCCAAGACGTTGACAGACACATTCACCACAAGAAGATATGAATACTTGTAACGCGGATGCTGAAAAGTTTCTTTACTGGTCCCAAAAGGATTCAGAGTAGAGATTTAAAAGTTATCTCCCAGGCCAGACTAACAGACCAGCTGTCTAAACAAAAACAGGTGCAACATTGGTTATCCTGTTCATTGCACAGGATAGTGAGTGAGTTAAAAATTGAGCTACTTTATACAGACAAAAGCTTCTTAGCAAGTGAAACTATTATTTCCATATTTAAAACCGTTAATGCATTGATGGTAAGCCTCTAGCCTTCAACACATTTTGCGCACTGACAATCACGTAAAACTCAACGGAAGGCTTGTTGCAGTATACGACTTCAAATGTTTTGACTGAATATTTTAGCTGTGGGTGTCTTTAGAGGCATTCTGGTAGGCCTGTTTACAGCACCAACCCACAGCATGTAGATTCTAATACTAGATTCTAGCCTTGACAACCGTCAGGAATTGTCCAGTTCATTTGTGAAATTAGGAATTTTGATTCGATGTAATATTTTCCAAATTACAAATTTGACACTGACACATGTTAAAATGTATTATTAGCACTGGTAATGGTACAAGTCATGTCTGGTGTGTGAGGTCTGGTTCATGTTCCATGAACAATGTGGGCACTGAGAAAAGCTGTGTGAGCATCTACATATGCATTTTGTAGACTAACATTCTGGAAAATAGTCACTTTCCACCTAATAATTTATTCTTCAGTACAATTTGGTGCAAAACCACTCCAATAGTGTAATTTATAACTTTAATAAAACCAAACACAACAGGGTACTATGTGTTAGTATAAAACTTGACTGTTGTGGGTATTGTTAAACAAGAAAAAGAAAAACTCTCTGTTTTTACAGTTCATTAAGGGGAGTTCTGTTAATGCATCGTAGATTGTGAGGCTGATAGTCTTCATTTCAACGCCACCTAATGGAGTCTTGAGATCAGTATTTTTTTTTTTTTTTATGGAAACGTGTAGTTCACCATAACTGTAACTCCCAACTGGCCGTATCATATTTAAATATTTTAGTTATCCACAATGAACCCCAACATATATAACTACAGCACCAGTATTTCTTCAAGGGGAATTAAAAAG